>NW_027203382.1:21515000-22115000 GCF_024711535.1 Dipodomys merriami | reverse complement strand
TACTTGATTGATTCCAAATTTATGTTTCCCACCTTTTACAACACAAGCACATTTATGCCACTGTAGGGTGCATGTATAGAAGATACCTCTGAGGTTAACATGTTAGAATCGGGGGGAGGGGGGAATTTTACACAGTTTCAATGCAGTTGGGTTTTGAGGATGAGAGGAAGTTTGTTTTGTTTTTGTTTTTGTAAATTCAGGCACAACCACAAGGGCTTAGTTTGGGGAGTTGAGGGTAGGGAAGAAAGATGCTTGAAAAAAGGGACGTTTAGGTGAAAGCAAAAGAGATGAGTATTGGCTATTTAGTTCAGTTTTAACAGGAATTGCTTTTTTTTTTAACTTGCATGTTCTGTGGTTAAATATCAAAGAGTTTTCCCAACTTTCCCCAATACTCGTTTTACCATTTTTAACAAGTCTCCATAATCACAAAGTGGCATTACTCCTTTGTATGAACCAAAAGGGGTAGATTATGCAACCCCTACAGTGACTTCTGGCTTTCTTGACTTTGACACAATCCACATTGGCTCACTGAATTTCTCATTGAACTGTATGTTATTGCTAAGTGTGACACCATAATATGTAGTTAATGAAAAACGGAAGGCTGCAAATCATTTTGCATGAATAAAAGCCCATTAGGGCTAATGAAACTGACTTTTTTTTTTCTTGTAGCCATTCTGGGTGAATGAAAATTATAATGACAAAATGATTCACCATTTACTAGCTTTGTGCAATATTGTAAAGGTAGAGAAACAAAACACTAGCACATTGTGCTTGGCTTTTAAGGTTGCTTTTACCACCACTACATTAAAAAGACAATATACACAGTGTAATGTAAATGCCAGCTCTTGCAAATCTGCAATACTTAAATATGCTCAATTAACATTCTAAAGTATTAAAAGTAAAAAGAAAACTACTAAACAAGCATTTATAGCAATACTATGAAATCTCCAATAATTGTTTTGACTGTTGCCTTTTGCTCTTTAGTGCAACTTTTCTGCATTGTAATTATTGTATTGCTTTGTATTTCATGTTTTTTACACTCATGACTTCAGAGTTAAGTACTTGTACACCAAGTATTGCAATCACCTTTCTCTTATTGTACATGCAATGTAACAACATACAGTTTTTGGTGCTTAACAATATTCCTTCTTTTCTTTAATAAAGGATATTTATTTGAATTAAGCTGATTTGGATTATTTAAAATAGGAGTAGAGGTATTTCTGTTTCAGAAAGGAGGAGTATAGCAACTTGGGCACTTTTGTCATGTCATTGTGTATTCAAGTTACAGTGTGCTGTTTGTTGGTAAGTATTTCAATGGTAGCTGTATTTGTGCCAGTATCTCTCTTCTATGTACAAATATGGGTTTGAAAATTCTGTTTTTCAAAATTGGAAGGTTTAAAAAAAAACCCTTATTATTTGAGACAGAGTCTACTTATATAGTCCAGGCTGGCCTTGAACTCTACGATCCTCCTGAATTCGTAGGAAAGGTTTTGAATTCTTAAAATCTAAATTGAAGGAGATAAGAAAAATTAAACACTTTCAGGGCTAGGAATGTGGCTTAATGGTACATTGCTTGCCTGGCATACATGAAGCCCTGGGTTCGATTCCTCAGTACCACATAAACATGAAAAGCCAGAAGTGGTGCTGTGGCTCAAGTGGTAGAGCGCTAGCCTTGACCTGAAGAGATTTGGGACAGGACCCAGGCCCAGAGTTCAAGCCCTATAATCAAACAAAAAAAAGAGAAAGAGACAGAGACGGAGGCACAAAGAATAGGCTGTATAAGTTGAGAAGCTTGTAATAAATTCCCTCACTGCCTTCAGATGAACCCAATCTTGTCAACACAACTTTGGACTTCTGGACACCAGAACCGTGAGATGAACTGCAACAGTTTAACCCACCCATCCTGTGGTACTTTTGTTATAGCAACTCTAGCAAACCAATACTTCATCCTTCAGGTTTCCACTGAGATTCAGGTTTTCACTAAAGACTTTCTGTCCTTCAAGTAGGTCCCCTGTTAACTGTGTCCTATCAATTTCCCACCACATTTGCTTAGCTGTATAATTGTAGCTCTTCAAAGAAGGAAAGGGAGAGCCTGGGCATCATGAGGTAGCAGAGCTTCTTAATGTTGGAGAGTAATGGGTACTGTTTCTCATATTCATACATGTATATGATACACATATGGCAATGCATATATTTCATCATTGTTCCTCTCCATGATGTCAGCAGCAGCAGTAGCATTGCATATAGACAAGAAAACAATAGAAGGTATAAGGATTTGAAAGATAAAAACATGAACTCTTTAAGGACAGGTTGTATGTGTGGAAAACTCTAACTACCTAAATTAGTAGACTTCAAAGTTCCTCTAAGTTTTCCTGATAACAAATAATTATGAATTAAATTTCTACACATCAGTAATACAAGTTGAGTTTAAACATGTTCAGACTGTTCATAATTCAACAGAAGTCAGTGCAGTTTAAAGGGTATGAGGCTTGATCAAGCAAATTCATAAAAAATGAAATGGCCAATGTGCATAAGAAAAACATAATTAGAACAGAAAGATAAATCCTAAAGAAAGGCTGAAATTTAAAAGACAAGTTCAAGTGTAAGACAAGGATTTGGAAAACAGTGTCATACACTACTGCATCCAGCTGTGATGGAAAACTGCCAGACATCTGCAAGTTAGATGTCTGCTCATTGTAACTGGGTAATTTAACTCAGCTGAAGTAGATCTCCACCTGAATCAGGAGACAGGTGCAAGAATGCTTTCAGCAGCAGGCTCATGCTAGCCAACAAGAATAACTGGAATGTCTCCATGGGTAAGTGGGCAGAGTAGGTATATTCCTAAAATGTAGTAAGAGTCATACAATGGAGTGCTGTAGCACATAAAAAATATGGCAACACAAAGTAATTTCCAAGAATATCTGACAAAACAGCAAAAAGAAGATGGCAAGAATAAGATTACACTCAGATGAAATAAAAAATTGGCAAGACTAAAACTCCAGTGGTTACTGATGAGATTGAGGTAGTAAAGTTATGAAGAAAAGCAGGTGATGACCATGGAGATCAGGTCAACTTTATCACTGCAAGTGATCCCTACTGAGACTGGCAGTGAATGTCCTTTTTTTTTTTTTTTTTTGCCCAGTCGTGGGGTCTGAGCTTGGGGGCTGGGAGCTGTCCTTCAGCTCTTCAGCTCAAGGCTAGTGTTCTACCACTTTTTATATTTTATATGTTTATTTATATATATATATATTATACATATTTATATTGTCTGCAGCAGCAGGTGTGATTTGTGTGTGTGTGTGTGTATGCATGTATGCACACACGCGCATGCGTGTAGATGCACCAGTCCTGGGGGCTGAACTCAGGGCCTGGACTCTATCCCTGAGCTTTTTTGCTCAAGGCTAGCACTCTTACCACTTACTTGAACCACAGTTCCACTTCTGGCCTTTTGCTGGTTGTTAACTGTAGAGAAGAGTCTCACAGACTGGCCTGAGCTGGCTTCGAATTAAGATCCTCAGATCTAGCCTCCTAGTTGCTAGGATTATAGATGTGAGCACCCATGCCTAGCTGGTGGGGAAATTTTAACTTTTAATTAAAAGAAGCTATTCCATCAGCATGGCATAATGGCCAAGAAACAGGCCTCGGGACTGGCTGTGTTGCTTGGTATACATACAGTAGCACATACTTAGCTGAGCTGTGATTCCTAGCACCACATAGAGTAAAAATTCATGTCCACCTTCTTGTGCAGATTTGGGTTGATTACTTCTCTGTACTTCTGTTCAACAATGGAGAGGACAAAGGTTCCTATCTCATAGTTATGGTGTGGGTAAGTGATTAAAGGTGTAGAAGAAGCTGGACGCTAGTGGTTCATGGCTATAATCTTAGTTACTCAAGAGGCACAGTGAGATCTGAGAATCAAAGTTCAAAGCTCTGATTAACCAGCAAAAAGCTAGAAGTGAAGCTGTGGCTCAAGTGGCTGAGTTCTAGCCTTAATTTCAAAAGCTAAAAGACAATACTGAGACCCTAAATTAAAGTCCCAGTACCAGATACACACAGACACACAGAGGCATAAAATAGTTCCTGACATCCTGCTGAATGCAAAATGCCAAAACTTCCCACCAAGACCCCACGGATGCTGGAGTAGTTGAGAACAAGGTATCAGAAGCCTTATGCTTTGTTTGCATATCATAAATGTCATTAGCTAACATTTTTAAAATTTTTATTGTGAAGGTGATGTAGAGGGGTTATAGTTACATGATTCAGGCAATGAGTACATTTCGTTTTGAACAGTGTCACCCCCTCCTTTATTTTCTCAGTTTTTCCCCTCCCAACTTCCCTCTCCCCAAAGTTGCATAGTTCATTTCCAGCATAGTATCTAGTGGGTTTCAGTGCTGAATTGGTTCACCCTTTGCCCCACTGTTTCTGTGCTTCCCCTTCCCTTCCCCAAATCAGATAAACTTAGATACAAGACAGAGGGTATAGAATTAAAAAAAAAAAAAAAAAAACAGAATCAGAAGGGAGTAAATCAAAGAAAAAAGGAAAGAAGAACAGCAAACAGTATAATAAAAGACTTCCTCCATTGAAGTTAATTTCAATAAGCATCATTTTATATGATCTTATGCACAAAGCTATTGGGCCCTTACGATCCTCTCCTAAGAATATCCTGCTTTATTCTCACTGTGTGAATGTGTATAGACTGCTGTTTAAGTCCATGTGTCAATTATTTGTCTTTTTGTCCATTGGGTTTACTTGTACATTTATAGGCACAATCTAGTTATTGCAAATGAGGGATACCATGCAACCTATGTTACTTTGGGTCTGGCTTCTTTGATTAATATAATTTTTTCCAAGTCTTTCCATTTCCTTACGAATGGAGCAATATCAAGTCTTTATGATGGAAGCATATAATTACATTGTGAATATATGCCACATTTTCTTGATCCTCTTGTCTACTGAGGGGCATCTGGGTTGATTCGATATCTTGGCTATGGTAAACAGTGCTACAAGGAACATGGTTGTGATGGTAGCTCTAGTGTAGCCTGATGTGTGGTCAATTCTATAGATGCCCAGAAGTGGAATTGCTGGGACATAAGGACGTTCTATGTTTAATCTTTTGAGGAACCTCCATACTGCCTTCCAGAGTGTCTGAACAAGCTTACATTCCCACTAACAGTGCAGTAGTGTTCCCTTTTGGCCACACCCCTGCTAGCATCTGTTACTGACAGTTTTCTTGATAATGGCCATTCTAACTGAGGTGAGGAATCTCAATTTTTTTTATTTGCACTTTTATGGCCAGAAATGTTGAGCATTTCTTCATGTGTCTATTGGCCATTCTTCTTCTGAGAAGTTTCTCTAAGTCTTTAGTTCATTTATTAATTGGGTTGTTTCTTTGAGGATTTGTTTTGGGGAGGTTTAATTTTTTGAGCTCTGAGTATATTTACTTCTACCCCCCCCCCCCCCCCCCCAGTTCTGAGGCTTGAACTCTGGGCCTGGGTGCTGTCTCTGAGCTCTTCTGCTCAAAGTTATAGCACTCTACCACTTTGAGTCACAGCACCACTTCTGGTTTTTGAGTGGTTTATTGCAGATAAGTCTCACAGGGACTTTTTGCCTGGGGCAGGCCTCAAACCATAGTCCTCAGATCTCATCTTCCTGAGAAGCTAGGGTTACAGGCAAGAGCCAGTAGCACCAGAGTCTGAGTATATTTTAGATATGAGGCCCT
This sequence comes from Dipodomys merriami, assembly GCF_024711535.1. Lineage (NCBI taxonomy): Eukaryota > Metazoa > Chordata > Mammalia > Rodentia > Heteromyidae > Dipodomys > Dipodomys merriami. The sequence goes on along the minus strand of NW_027203382.1, from coordinate 22,109,281 downwards.
TATCTGATGCATAGCTAGTAAAGATCTTTTTCTCAGTCTGTGAGCTTTCTATATCTGACTAGCTATCTTTAAATTTTTTTTTTCTAGTCTAGGGGCTTGAACTCAGGACCTGGACACTATCCCTGAGCTTCTTTTTGCTCAAAGCTAGCACTCTACTAAATTACCCACAGTGCCACTACTGGCTTTTTCTGTTTATGTGGTATGGAAGAATTGAACCCAGGGCTTCATGCGTGCTAGGGAAGCACTCTACCATCAACTAACATTTTCAACTGACACCTCCATACCTTCACATTTTACTTTATAAAAAGAAGTGAGTGCAACTGAAAAATACAGACTTCTGATTTCAGAGTAAATGTGTGGAAATTAATCTTAAGAATCATATTGCTGGGCTGGGAAGGTGGTTCAGTGGTAGAGCGCTTGCCTTGCATGCCAGAGGCCCTGGGTTCGATTCCTCAGCACCACATAAGCAAAAAGAAAAAAGCTGGAAGTGGGGCTGTGGCTCAAGTGGTAGAGCACTAGCCTTGAGCTGAAGAGCTGAGGGACAGCGCCCAGGCCTAGAGTTCAGGCCCCATGACCGGACCCTCCCCCCCCCCCAAAAAAAAAAATCATTGCTCAAGGATGCTGATGTAGCTAGTGGTTAGAGTAATTGACTTCACTGCTGGTTTGGATCCCAAGCACCACAAAGAAAAGATGGAAAGGAACCTTCCCCAAATATAGTGAACAGCTATGAACTGTCAGTTAAGTATGGTAGACTGAGACATGCTTTTATCAGCCTCTCCTGAAGCCCTGGCATAGCAATGAAGAGGGAGAAAAACAGGCTTCCAGTATGCCAACAAATTAATGGCAAATTCTGATGGAGACAGCTAAGCTGTCTGCAGGGAGCTCCTGCGAGGCAGGGTCCTGAGGGAGAATCCTGTATAGAGGTACCACATTCTTCACAAGGTGGGGAGGAGAGGCAGACTGAGGAAGGGGAAGTAGAACGTTTGGAACTAAAGCCGTTAGATCCTTTCCCACCTTAAGAAACTGGATAAGAGAAGACAAGATCTGGGCAAAGTTCATGCTGGATCCTGGCGGTTTAAACTAAACTATCTTTAGAACCCTGAGATCTCTGGCTGCCATCTGCCTGGTTCTTACAGGCCCCCAGCTAAGCATAGCTCTGAAGGTCTTTCCAGAGATACTGAGCAGACACAGGAAAAAGACCCACATGTTGATGTGTAAGGAGAGAGGGGGTGGGGGGTGGGGAGTGCCAAGTGACAAAGCTGGTGGCCTACCCAATATCCCTCACATACCACCATCAGCATCCCTCCTCAGCTCCAGTGTTCCACTACAGAACATAGCAAGTTGAGCTGCGGCTGCCTGGGACTCTGGGACCCAACCAGCAATACTGCAGCATTCAGATGCAGAGTTTCCACAGTGCTAGGATTTGGCCAGCACAGACAGTGACACAGACCAGGAAGGAAAGACTGCAAACATCCATACTCAGCTGGTCAGCCCACAACCAATTCTAGGATCAGTGAGAACCCTGCCAGGGACCCCTCTCCCTAGCCCCCATGAGAGACCAGTGCTGGTCGTGACCCAGAAAGCTTGCAATTACCTCCCACCCAAGAAGGGGAACCACACTTGAAGAGGACAAAGAGGCCAGAGCCCCTCCTCACTCCTCCTCACCCCACCTGTTGGCTTCTAGGGGGAGACCACCGAGACATACTGGGTGGGCGCTAGGACCCTGTATCCTCTGCAGTCCTGGCCGTCCACTGGGAAACCTGACCTGCTACAAAACAGCATAAACTCCAGCACACACTGGGGAGCCTGCCGCTCTGGAAGCCTCATGCCCATCCTGGAGGCCTGAATCTAGCCCCCCAACGCCCACCCCAGGCTGGACCAAGCACCCACCAGCCTACTGAGAGCTTGCCAAATGGGGGAGGGAGGGCTGGGGGCTGCGAGCCCCAGGCCAAGGGCCAGCCGCCACCCAGCACTGGGACCCAACCTCCCCCACCGACATGTCTGCTGGCAGGGAAACCTAATCTGCTACAAGGCAGTAGAGACAAGCTCCCACGCACCTTCTGAAGCTCATGACCAGCCCAGAGGCCTCCTCAGCCCCTGCCCCAGACCAGACCAAGCGTCCACCAGCTCGCAAAGAGCTTCTGGCCTGAGGCCAAGCATGGGCTAATTCACCAGTGTGAGCCCAGGCCAAGCACAGGGCACCGTGACCTGTCAGACCTGGGCAGGCCAAGCTTGGGTCACAGTCCTGACAATCCCTGAACCCAAATGCCTAAATCTCCAAAAGATTATGAGATACATGAACAATTAAGACAACAAAGTAAATCCAAAAGCCCATGACAATCCAGGAAAGGAAAGACCCCAGTTTCAATGAAGAAAAGATGGAGAACTAAAGAACTATTAAAGAAATGACAGAATTGGACAACAAATAAAAAAGGAGATGCAAAACAATTTCAAGAATACAAAGAAGAAATGACAAAATCCAGGACTCCCCAAAAGATACGGAGATAGAAATGCTATATCCTTCATTAAAATATGAAATTAACACTATGAGAACTGTCTGAAGCATAAAAGGTTCAGTTTCCACACTGCAAACCACAGTGAAATGTCTAGGTAACAGAATAAGTGAAATGGAAAACAGTATCAGGAGCTGAGTTAGGACAAAAATCAAACCTCAGGATCTGCCATAGGGAAATCCAAGAATTGGCAAACTCAGCCAAGAGATCAAATTTACACAGAGTTGAGATTGGTGAATGGTGAAGAATTCAATACTAAAGGGATTGGAAAGTTATTCAGTAAAAAAACAGAGAACTTCCCCAATTTCCCAATCTTAAGAGACAAAACCTCACCCACCTGACAGAAGCCATACAGAAAGAACCTCTAGTAGACAGAATCCAAGAAGAAACATTTCTAGACACATCATAGTAAAAACATAGACTTGAAAAACAAGGAATTGATTTTAACTGCTGCAAAATCAAAGAAGGGCTTTTTTACAATGAAATAAAATCCAAATCACTGCAGCTCTCTCCACACAAACTCAATTTAAAGAGAGTCTGGGGGCTGGGAAGGTGGCTCAGTGGTAGAGCGCTTGCCTTGCATGCTCGAGGCCCTGGGTTCGATTTCTCAGCACCACATAAGCAAAAAGAAAAAAGCCGGAAGTGGCGCTGTGGCTCAAGTGGTAGAGCGCTAGCCTTGAGCTGAAGAGCTGAGGGACAGCGCCCAGGCCCAGAGTTCAGGCCCCACGACCGGATCCAAAAAAAAAAAAGAGAGAGCCTGGAACAGTAAAATTCAAGCCCTGAAGATCAACAACTGCCAACCCAAACTGGTGTACTCAGTGAGGCTATCATTTACATTTGATGGTGAAACTAAAACCTTCCACGACAAACAAAAGTTAAAGGAATTCATGAACACTAAACCAGCATTACAAAGAACATTAAAGGGAAGTGTACGATCTGAAGAAAATCAAAGCCAAAGAAACAGATTAGACAAAAAACACCAGAAGGCCAATTTAGTAAGCACAGGAAGAGAAAGCAAAATACAGGAAATCAAGAAAATGGCAGGCAACATGACACATCTCTATAATAACTCTAAACATTAGTGGACTCAATTCCCCAATCAAAAGAAAAAAAGCAACAGATTGGATCAAAAAACAAGATCCATCCATTTGTTGTCTCTAAGAGACCCATCTCACAGTCAAAGATAAAAAGAAACTCTGAAGTGAAAGGATGGATAAGATCTTTCATGCAAGAAGGCAGGAGTAGCCATATTGATGTCTGATAAAATAGACTTTTCACTAAAATCAGTATGAAGAGACAAGACCATTATATAGTAATAAAGAGAATGATCCATGATGAGGAAATCACAGTAGTCAGTATGTATACGCCAAACAATAGAGCACCTAAATATGTTAAATACTTTCACACTTATAGAACAAGATAGACCCAAACACAATAGTGGGAGATAGAGGAAGTAACCAGAAGTCTCCCAACAGGAAAAGCACAGGCCCAGATGGATTCACCACTGAATTCTAGAAGACTTATAAGATGAACGAATACTAATACTCCTCAAGGTTTTCCATGAAATAGAAGCAGAGGGAGCGATCCCAAACTCATTCTATGAAGCCAATATCACACATTCCCAAACCAGGTAAGAATCTAGCAAAAAAAGAGAACTACAGACCAATCTCTCTGATGAACACAGATGCAAAGCTCCTCAAAATATTAGCCAACAGAATCCAGAAACGAATTATAAAATCATGCATTATGACCAAGTAAGCTTTATCCCACAGATGCAAGGCTGATGTAACATAAGCAAATCAATAAATGTAATTCACCAATCAACCAAGCCAAAATCAAGAACCACATGATCATCTTTAAAAATGCAGAAAAAGCCTTTGACAAAATACAACATCCATTCATGTTAAAAACTTTAGATAAACTAGGAAAAGAAGAAACATTCCTTAAAACAATAAAAGCTATAAATGACAGATCACCAGTCAATATCATACTAATGGGGAAAACTAAAACCATTGCCCCTAAAGTCAGGAACAAGGCAAGGATGCCCACTCTCTCCACTTCTCTTCAATATAGTCCTGGAATTCTTAGCCAGAGCAGTAAGGCAAAATAAATAAATAAATAAAAGGACATTAAAGGGATTCACATAGGGAAAAAAGAAATCAAACTATCTCTATTTTCAAATGACATGATCTTATATCTAAAGGACGCAAAAAACTCCACCCCTGAACTCCTAGAGCTAATTAACCACGTTGCCAAAGTAGCAGGAAATAAAATTAACCCAGAAAAATCTGTAGCCTTTCTGTATGCCAATAATGTACAAGCAGGAAAAGAAATCATGAAAACAACCCCATTTACAGCAGTCTCAAAAAAAAATAAAAATAAAAAAACAGCCCTAGGAATTAATGTAACCAAAGATGTAAAATATCTTTATAGTGAAAACTATAAAAATCTAAAGAAAGAAATCAAAGAGGACACCAGGAAATGGAAAGACCTTCCATATTCATGGATAGGTAGAATCAATATTGTGAAAATGGCCATTCTGTCAAAAATTCAATGCAATCCTCATCAAAATCCCAATGATGTTCTTTACTGAGATAGAGAAAACAATCTAGAAATTCATATGGAACAACAAAAGACCTAGAAGAGCCAAAGCAATTATAGACAAAAAGCAATGCAGGAGGTATCACAATAGATTTCAAGCTCTATTACAAAGCCATAATAACGAAAATAGCTTGGTATTGGCACAAAAATAGACCTGGAGATCAATGGAACAGATTAGAAGACCCAGAAATAAAACCACATACTTGTAGTCATCTGATATTCAACAAAGCCAAATCGAGGGAAAAGAGTGAAAAAGTACAGCAGTGGAGTGCACTGGCTGCACTGGACATTGATAAAAGTGAACTATGCAACTCATGAGTGGAGATGGGAGGGAGAGAGTAGAAAGAACATAGTCTCTTCAATACCTGGTGTTGGAAAAACTGGGCAGCCATATGCAGAAAACTAAAAGTGCTTGTCACCATGCACTAATATCAACGCAAAGTGGATCAAAGACCTCAATGTCAGACCCGAAACTCTGAAACTACTGCGAGAGAGTAGGAGAAACATTATGACTTATAGGTATAGGCAGAAACTTTTTGAATAGAGTCCCAATGGCACAACAGATAAGAGAGAGACTCAACAAATGGAAGTACATTAAAATAAAAGGCTTCAGGGCTGGGAAGGTGGCTCAGTGGTAGAGCGCTTGCCTTGAATGTATGAGACCCTGGGTTCTATTCCTCAGCACCACATAAGCAGGAAAAAAAATGCCGGAAGTGGCGCTGTGGATCAAGTGGTAGAGCACTGGCCTTGAGCTGAAGAGCTGAGGGACAGTGCCCAAGCCCAGAGTTCAGGTCCCATGACAGGACCCAAATAAAATAAAATAAAATAAAAGGTTTCTGCATAGTTAAGGACATAGTTACTAAAGTAGAAGATCTTTATCAGCAATACATGAGATAAAGGCCTAATATCCAACATGTACAAGGAGCTCAAGAAATGAACCCCTCCCAAACCTAATAAATCAATTACTAAATGGGCAAGGGAGCTAAGGAGAGACTTCTCAGAAGAAATAAGAATGGCAAAGAAACACATGAGGAAATGCTCATCATCCCTGGCCATAAAGGAAATGCAAATCAAAACAACTCTGAGATTCCATTTCACCCCAGTTAGACAGGCCAACATCTTGAATTTGAGCAACAAGTGCTGGTGTGAATGTGGGGGGAAAGGAACCCTACTGTACTGCAGTCTGGAGGTTCCTCAAAAAATTAAACATGGACCTTCCCTACGACCCAGCCATACCACTCCTAGGTATCTACCCTGAGCATCATGAACCAGGATATGATATAGACAACCTGCATATTCATGTTCATTGACGCACTATTCAAGATAGCCAAGATACAAAAACAACCCAGATGTTCCACAACAGATGAGTGGATCCAAAAAATGTGGTACTTACATAAGATGGAATTTTACACAGCTATTAGAAAGAATAAAATAATTTCATTTGCATGGAAATGGATGGAACTGGAACAAATCATGTTAAGAGAGGTAAGCCAATATCAGAGAGACACATAGTGTACATTCTCCCTGATATGCAGAAGTTAGATATAAAATGCACTGTGATGTGACAGATTGTATAGGATTCCAGATACTCACATACAGTGAGACCAAAAGAGATAGTCATAGGAGAGAATCTCAAAGGTATAATGCCTAAGCACCTCTTCATATTTATATAAAATAATATATATACTGAAATGAACTCCAAAGATACAGAAACAAGATTTTTAAATTTATTTTCTCTTTTGCTGATGATTCTGTATTCTTTACCTTATATATGGTTTATCCACATGTACATCTGCACAGAACTTGAGGGAAAAAGGATGAAGAAGTGAAGCACACTGGACATTGATGAAAGTGAACTATATAACACATGGGTGGAGATGGGATGGAGGGAATGCGAGAGAATGCGGGAACTGTGTGAAAGGAAATGTACTAATTACCTGTAACCTCTCTGTATATCAAACTGTATAACTATAAAGTTTTTACAAAAAGTACTTTTTCTCTGAAGAATAAAATGTTGCATCTATGGAAAAAGAACAGGATGCAATAAGAAGAAATAATCCAAAAACAAGTGAAGATGGACACTCAAACTATGAAAGCAGAACTTACAAAATCAAAACAAGGTATAAAAGATAAAGACATGAAGCTCCTTAAGCCGAATAGGCTAAAGCTGGGGAGATGAACAGGGGTAGATCTAATCAGTCTAATCAATGGCTGGAAGAAGAGAACCCTGGAAGAGAATAACTAAAAACAGTAAGAGAAACTTACAGTTCTCCTTGTAGCAGTTGGAGTTGGGCTTGTGAGGAAGACTCCCTGGGGCAGGCAATATGGAAAACCCCACTGGTTACGTTGGTAAGAGTAGTTTTGCCAGAGTAGTGGGGTTAAATCCAGAGTGAGGTCTGAGGAGTGAAGGGATAAATAGGTTACAGTTATGAATGAATACAGTTTTACTTTGTGAAGTGTGATTCAAACCTATAATCCTAACACTTGGGAGGCAGAGGGTAGAAGGATCAGGCTAACCAGGATGAAATAGCAAAACTCGCTTCCCTCTTCCCCCTACCTCACGACATCCCCTATATACAAAGAGGAATAAAAAAAAGGAAGAGATGGAGGGAAGAAAGGAGGAAAGAAGGGAAAGAGGGAAGGAAGGTAGGAGGGAGGAAAGGAGAGAGATAAGTAGAAGGACAGAGGGAGCAAGGGAGAAAAGGAGGGATGGAGGGAGAAAGGAAGTAAGGAAGGAAAGAAGTCAATTCAGCTGCCCAAATACTAGGGTCTCAATGATGGGTATGAGTTGAATTCAAGGAAGTGGAAGAGATGGGAAAAATACGGTTTTAGGTATGTGCCATGGTTATATAATGGACATGAAAATAATCTGCTCAAAATAAACTGCTGGAAAAGCAGATAAAGACTCAACAGGGGGCTGGGAAGGTGGCTCAGGGGTAGAGCGCATGCCTTGCATGCCAGAGGCCCTGGGTTCGATTCCTCAGCACCACATAAGCAAAAAGAAAAAAGCTGGAAGTGGCGCTGTGGCTCAATTTGGTAGAGCGCTAGCCTTGAGCTGAAGAGCTGAGGGACAGTGCCCAGGCCCAGAGTTCAGGCCCCATGACCGGACCCCTCCCCCCCCCAAAAAAAGACTCAACAGGATTCATTTCACACCAGTCTGCATGTCAGTACATGTGAGTCTACTATAGTCCAAGGTGGTGGAGCTGGGAGCAAAGCCCAGATCTACTGTCCTCTTGGTGATGAGTAGAATAGGAAGTGCTAGACACCTGTCCTAGACCCAGGTGAAGTACCCACAAAGTCATGTGATTGAAAAGATGTTTACCACCAACACCAAGGCCTCAGGAGATGATGACCCTGAAAGCCAGAAAGATGTCATCATTGGGAAGTGTGTACAGCCTCACCCCCAACAGCCCCCACTTAGAGGAAATCTTAGTGCTGCTTCCTTACTGTGGTTGATTCCAACTCCCTGATATCTTCCTCCTAAAGTTCTCCTCTGGCCATTCTGCTCCCCTCTATCATCAGTTTTCTGGGAAGTTTGTAAGAAGAGCACTTCTCTTACCAGCACAGCAGGTAAGCAGAAGGTCAGAACTATCTCCCAAACCATTGGCTCTTTAGTGTCACCAGGAGAGGACACCATCACCTCCAAACCAGGCACTACAGGGCTTTATGTGAGGGAAGAAGGGGGCAGAGACAGCTCAGGCTGGGCCTGCCAAGCAGCTACTCAAAATTAGAGTCATGTTGGACTGAATGTTAGTTCAATTTCCAGAGAGGCCTAATTTACTAACCGGCAGTGGCTGATTCACTTGAAGAATGTGATTCAATTTCAGTCAAGAATGTGTTGTGATGAATGTTTTGTCTGTATAAAATAATTTTCTTTCTTTCTTTCTTTTTCTTTTTTTTTCTTTCTGTCTGTCTGTCTGTCATAGGACTTCAACTCAGGGCCTAGGCACTGTCCTGAGCTCTTTTGCTCAAGGCTAGCGCTCTACCACTTTGTACTACAACTCCACTTCTGATTTTCTGGTTAATTGGAGATAAGAGTCTCATGGACTTTACTTCCTGCTTCCTGAGTAGCCAGGATTACAGGCTGAGCCACCAGTGCCCTGCAAATATCTGCTATTTCAATAGCCATCAAAGAAAAAAATATGAGTAAAAGGAGCAGTAATGACCAAGAAACAATTATCAGTCACAGAGGCCTTCTACTCAAGAAATAAAAACATCACATTAAAAAATAACAAATGAAAATAAGAATGGGAATTTAGCATAGCCATTTCCTTTATGTAGCAGGCTTTATAATTTCTTCCAAGTTGTATAATAATCATAAATATTCTCATTTATTCACTCACTCACATGCTGAGTTGGGTCCTTATGCTTCCTCACAGTATGTCAGAACTGACAGCTAGAACCCAGACATTGTACAGCTTTCACTGAAAAAGAGTGCAACAGAGTTGGATGTTGTGATGCAGCCTGCAAGCCAGCGCTTGGGAGGCAGAGGCAGGGAAATCAGGCGTCTCAAGTCAGTCCAGGCTACAGAGTGAGAGCTCATCTCAAAGTAAAACCAAACGACCATCAAACAAGATTCAAGGTCTGGGTTGAGGCTGCTAAAGATAGGCACATTGTTAGCAAGTCATAGATGAGCAAGATGCAGTGGAGATTCCCTGAGGGCAGAAATTTTTAGTCTTGTTCTGCTGTGTTGGTTTAGGCCAGTCACCCACTTCCTCTGTTTCAGCCTCAGTTTCTTCCTAGGGGACATGAGGTTGAACAGTTCTTTCCAAATCTCCCATCCTATAATTCTGTGAGTCATACTAATTAAAACAAGTCAGTCAGGGTGGGAGAGAGGGGGAAGAGATCACCAAAGAGCTCTAAAGTTTTCTAGTTGCTGATTAAAAGTCCAAAGTAGAATCAGTTCCTAAGCTGGCAGATAAACCACCTGAGGCAGGGTGAAGGGTTGCAGGTATTAGGTCTGTCATGGTAAAAAGGATGCCTGCCACTGTCAGAATGCCTCTTTCCCCTGCTCTCAGGAATCCATCCACCAATGAGGGACCCTCTTTAGTTTCTATGGTAGTTCTTTGTTCTTGGGGACTTAGGTCAAATCATAAAAGTCCTACAACTTTATGACTTTGTGCATGTGTGTTCATGGAACTGGGGTTTGAACCCAGAACCTGTGCTTGATAGATAAACACTGTACCTCTGGAGCCATGCCCCCAGCCTTTGTTTGCTGATAAGGGCTCTTAATTTTACCCAGGCCAATTTTAGACCATGGTTTTTCTACTATGACAATTCTAGTTCTGACTCCTGCATAAATATGATAGTGTGTACTATCATATTTAGTTTATTTGATATAGAGTCTTGCCAGCTTTTTGCCTGGGCTGGCCTGAAGTTACAATTCTACAGATTTCTCTCTCCTAAGTGGTTAAGATGACAAATATGAGCCATAGTGCCCAGCAGGTCTGACTTTCACTCAACCTAATGAGAGATTCAAGATGAATGTGTGTGTGTGCATGCACACACATGTGCACGCATGTGCACACACACATGTATGTGCATTTGTGCCAGTCCTAGGGTGTGAACCCAGGAACTAGACATTGTCCCTTAGCTGTTTTGTTCAAGGTTGGTGCTCTACCATGTGAACCACAGCTCCACTTAACAGCTTTTTAGTAATTGTAGGTAAGAGTCTTATAGACTTTACTGCTTGGGCTGGCTTTTAACTGCAACCCTCCTGATAGCTAGGTTTACAGGCATGAGTCACCAGTGCCTGGCTTGTTTGTTCATTCTTATTGCTAAACAGTAATAAATGGATAATGGATTCTCAGCTTTGTTGATCAGCTGGTGCTCCACCACTTAAGCCATGTCTCCAAACTGGAGCCCAAGGGCTTTATTATCTTAGAAATGGGGTCTCATGGACTTTTCTGCCCAGGTTTGCCTCTAGATCTCAGCTTCATGAGTAGCTAAAATTACAGGTATGAGCCACTGGGAACGCAGCATATACTAACTTCTTGATGAGGATCGTAGTTGGAAGCTATTGTGGGAGAAGATTCATCTTTGTGTGGATCTTTGTGTGAATATGTGCTCTTGCTTTACTTGAATAACTAGGAGTAGAATGACTAGAGCACATGATCGGTATATGTCTAAAGAAAGTTCACAATTGTTTTAGACAAACAGTGACTGCCAGGCATGCCTTTGCCCTCAAGAATAACCTTTAAAGTTTCTTTAGCAGTGGTAATTTTTTGGCTGGCTCCCATAATGTTTTGAATATTATTGGCTTAGAAAAAGAGGTAATGAGATAGAAACCACTTCCCTTATTTCCAGAGCAAGAAACTGGGGATGGGGAAAATAATTGTTCCTATCAAACCAGTTCTGGCATATGTCAAAGATTTTGGTAGGTCACATGTGTGAAGAAGACTGACAAACAGAACTGTGTGACATTCTTTAGGGAAGAAGAACTGTATGGCTCCCACTTTTATAGTTATGGACTGTCCACACTGGAAATTACTTTATCATTCAGTTTGGGTAACATTTCATCTCTCCCCACAGTCTGGGGGGGAGGAAACCTCTTTTTTAGTGTGAGCTTCTGGTAAAATCCCCCAAACTCCAAAGATTTAACAGATATTTGAAGAGACCTCACTTTCTTTCTATACAAAGGAAGGTCTGGGTTTGGGAGTGAAAGAACAGCCCCATACCTTATGGGGATGCTTTATGCCTTAATTCAAAACGACTAGGAATACTTTACTTGAATTTCTGTCAGTCAAATCCAATGGCAGTATCTGTTCTCCTTTCATTCTCATTTATTCTCCAAACAATGAAGTCACTACCTATCTTTTCTTAATCCAAACAAAAGCTTAACAATTCTAATTAAAATTAATTCTAATTTAAAATTAAGATTCTAATTAAAATTCATTTACATTTGATCTTCATTGCATATAGTAGGCATGGTTTTTAGGACTATTTGTGAGGCCATCAATGATAGCTGATCTTACTTTTAGGCAGGATGCTGCTTGATGCCATGACATTTAAAGAGTTACAGTCATAAAGTTCAGAAAATATTTTGAGGAAAAAAAAAACATGTTATCAGAAATGACTTGACCATAAAGTCAGCAACAAATAACATTGCTTTTATTCTCTAAAAACAAACAACAAACAACAACAACAACAAAACCAGCCAAGCACCGGTAGCTCACGCCTGTAATCCTAGCTACTTAGGAGGCTGAGATCTGAGGATCATGGTTCAAAACCAACCTGAGCAGGAAAGTCTGTGAGACTCTTATCTCAAAAAAACCACCAGAAAACTGGAAGCGGTGCTGTGGCTCAAGTGGTAGAGTGCTTGCCTTGAGCTGAATAGCTCAGGGACAGTGCCCAGGCCCAGAGTTCAAGTCCCACAACAGACTTAAAAAAATACAAAAAGACCCAACATTTGAGGGACGCATTTGTGATATGTAAAGAATATATTGGTCAAATGTTTCTTGGTCTGTTTTTTTCTTCAGGAAGTGAAAAAAATTGAAATGAAATTAAAAAATTCTTTGAACAATAAACAGAAAGAAATAACTGCTTGCTGAGAATTCTTATCTTTATTAAATTGTCACATTTGTCAGTCTTCTCTAGGGAAAATGTTTTCCAAAGAAAACAAAAGTTCATCATCCAGTGCTCCTTGGAAGCCTGGAGAGGAAGCTGCATCTCAAAGTTGAGTACTTTGTGGTCTCCTGCTGCTCCATGCAGTAAGGAATGTTTTCCTGCTGTCTCCAGAGACACTGTCAGCTCCTAGTCTGTACCCTCAGTGTTCAGCAAAGGTGGATCTGAAATCTTCATGTTGAAATCTAAATTGCTAGAGAAGGTATATGGGGAAAGACAAAGTCCTCTTTTATTACACTGATCCCTTTGTTATCTGATTTTGACTTCACAGCCCTGGGGCTCTTTTCAGAAGCTCAGGGAGAGAGATGAGAGTACTAACTGTGCTCAGTATTACTGCCAGAATTTTTAGCTGGAATTTTTAGAATTCCAGGGACTGGTTTTCCAAAAGCCTGTCCGCGAGGCTTTTAGGGGTCTCTGTGCATTACTGTATTCTGTCATAAATGGAAGTGCAGCTGAATCATTGTGTCAACTGTATGGAACCTATTTCCCTCCATGTGCAGGCCTAGGAGCACCAAGAACAAGGAACTTGGTGGGAGGTGTGCGTACTTAAGACACTCAGGTGTACCTTCTCACTCCCAGGATTTCAGCACACTCTTGGGAGTTAAGTTACAATGAGGCAACAGAAAGGAGACTAGAATCTTCCTAGCGATCCCCTCAGTCTCCAGCAACAGCCTCAAAAGAGAGCAGCAGAGCCGGGCGCCGGTGGCTCACACCTGTAATCCTAGCTACTCAGGAGGCTGAGATCTGAGGACTGAGGATCAAAGCCAGCCCCAAAGTCTGTGAGACTCTTAACTCCAATTAATCACCAGAAAACAGGAAGTGACGTTGTGGCTCAAGTAGTAGAGCGCTATCCTTGAGCTGAAGAGCTGAGGGGCAGTGCCCAGACCCAGAGTTCAGGCCCCATGACACCCCCAGCCCCCCTTCCCCCCCAACAAAGAGAGCAGCAATCAACCCCATTTCTTTCAATATCCCTTTTATGGCAAAGAAAAGCATAGACCTCTTAGGAAAGCCATCTGAGTTCAACTGTAGTTAGTCCTGGGCCTGGGAAGGTGGCTCAGTGGTAGAGCGCTTGCCTTGCATGCATGAGGCCCTGGGTTGGATTCCTCAGCACCACATAAGCAAAAAGAAAAAAGCCGGAAGTGGCCCTGTGGCTCAAGTGGTAGAGCGCTGAGGGACAGTGCCCAGGTCCAGAGTTCAGGCCCCACAACCGGATCCAAAAAAAAAACCAAAAACCAAAACTGTAGTCATTCCCTTACTAGTTCAGTGGTACAGGGTAAGTTCTGATTCCCTGGAGGCTCTGGGTGCTTCCTGTGAAGGATAGTCAACACTCACCTGCCCAGTGCAGTGGTAGGGATCAAACGACATAACATGTAAGGCACCCAGCACAAGGTATGTGTTCAAGGTGGGTTCTGATTCTTCTTTCCCATGGCCATTTCACTTTCAAATAGTATGAAATCTGTTGAGGAAATAATGAAAACTGGAATGATACGTTGGAGACTTTTTGACACACAGATGTCATTAAAAAAAAAAACAAACACAAAAAATTCACTTGTGAGAAACGTGTCACTGATCAATCACCATAAGACAATGGAGTTCCATGTTGATATTCTAAAGGAGCACTAAGATTTTAATATGCAGAATATACTCTGGGTGGGGGGAGGGTGGGAGAAAAATGAGGGAGGGGGTAACAATGTTCCCCAAGAAATGTACTCACTACTTTACATATGTAACTGTAATCCCTCTATACATCACTTTTACAATAAAATTAAAGAAAAACAAAGAATATAATCTAAAATAAAGGCTCTACTAAGGAGATCAAGATCACTAAGTAGAAAAATATGAATAGCATTGGTTTAAAAGTTACTGTTTGACAATTCAGAAATGACTCTCAAATTTTATGGGTTATTTTGGGATATAGGTTATTTGGGATAACCCATAAAATTGTAATGTTGATGCTGGGTGCCAGTGTCTCATGCCTGTAATCCCAGCTACTCAGGAGGCTGAGATCTGAGAACCATGGTTCAAAGCCAGCCCAGGCAGGAAAGTCTGTGAGACTTTTTTTCTTTTTGGTCCAGGGGTGGGGGGGGGTTGGCTGTACTCTGGGCCTGGGCACTGTCCCTCAGCTCTTCAGCTCAAGGCTAGTGCTCTACCACTTTTGCCATGGCACCGCTTCTGGCTTTTGCTGCTTATGTGATGCTGAGGAATCGAACACAGGGCCTCATGCACGCAAGGCAAGCACTCTACCACTGAGATACCTTCACAGCCCCATCTGTGAGACTTTTGTGTGTGTGTGTGTGTGAGACTTTTATGTCCAATTTTAAACCACCAGAAACCCAGAAGTGGCGCTGTGGCTCAAGTAGTAGAGTGCTTGGTTGCCTTGAGCTGAAGAACTGAGGGACAGCACCCAGGCCCAGAGTTCAAACCCCATGACCGCAAAATAAAATAAGCAACAAAAAACTGGAATGTTTAACATGCTCGATTATCCAAGTAGGGTAATTTGTATCTATTCAAGGAATTCAAACAAATTTTAAATGTAACAAAGTAGAAATAAAAATAAAACACCATACAGCAGTGTAAAACTAAACTCAAAACAATTTTGTGGTTGTTACCATTTGAGATAATTGCTATTGGAGAGAATATGTACAGTTATCTCTTTATGGATTACTGAAAGAAGGCAGGAACTTTATTGTAAATGCAAACTTACCTGGACCTAGTGATAAAGACATCAGATCTAACATGGTAACAAGTGATAAAACATCTCACCCCAAATCATTAGGGAAAATAGAACTATTTTCATAAAGAAACATGAGACATTGTCTAGAGAGGACAGATGTCACCTTCCAGAGATGTTTTTGTTTAGCTACATGCACTGAGAAAGCCCCGAGGAATTCTTTCTCAGCTCACCTAGTCTGTGATACAAAAAAAGGGCTTACTACCCAGAGATGGCCTTTTCTTTCAACCTGTGGGAAAAAAAACCCCACAAATCTGCTAACCTGGTATCTCATGATGTCTGCTCAATTTCAATGTTTTAAAACATTAAACTCAGTGTATTTGTTTGTGAGTTTTTATTGCCCTTACAGCTAAGATGTATCTTAAAAGTATCAGTAATCCTAGCTCTTCAGGAGTCTGAGATCTGAGGATTGTGCTTTGAAGCCAGCCTGGGCAGGAAAGTCTATGAGACTTGTATCTCCAATTAACTACCAGAAAACTGGAAGTGGCACTGTGGCTTTAAGTGGTGGAGCCCTATCCTTGAGCAAAAGAGCTCAGGGACAGTGCCCAGGCCTTGAGTTCAAGCCCCAGGACTGACCCCACTCCCTCCCCAAATCAACTATCAGTGAAAGATATCAACTGAATAGTATGATGACCATTATTCCAAGATAGGAGTTGAGGAGCTGTTTTGTTTTATGTGAAATCTGGCTTTCTGGAATTCCATTCTCAGCTTCCATGATGAGGCCCAAGTTCATGTACTCATCCTGAACTCTTTACATTTCTTATGCCCTAATCACACAAAATTCCCAAATGTACATCTTCAAATGTCTGTGGATTTTTCTCCTAAGCTATACCTAAACTCAAAGCTGCACTCAGATATCCTACAGGCTTGCCAAACTCAAAATGAAACAAATTTCTTTACCCTAGCTCAGCAGAGGAAGAAACAAATCTGCACAGAAACTTGTTCATCTTCTCTCTGCCTCCTCACCTCCACCAAACCAAGCTTGTCTCCACCTTGAGTTCACTAATGGTTGTCCAATTCAAGAGGTCAAGTGCCATCCTATACTCTTCTCTGGCCTGCCATATAAATGAATCAAGAAGAGCAAACTACTTGCTGACTCCATCACTGGGTTTTCCCACCCCCTCCCCCTCACATGCTGTTACAGCAGTCTCTTAGGAGGGTTACTGTGATTTATAAAACTGCCTGGTCTTGAAAACTTAAATTTGATACTATTCCTTTGCATCAACAAAATAACAAAGACCCCTTACTATCTTTCCATTACCTTTAAGAATGAAATCCAAATCTTCCATATAACCTTAGAAAGATCCTGACCTGCCTTGCCTTCTCCTCTATCCCGTTCCTCACATCTTATCCCATGTTTTATCTGTGCTGGCCTACTCTCATCTTCTAAATGTCTGAATACTTTTCATTTAAGTTTGTCACTTAAAATCAATAGACTGAAATTCTGCATACGAAAAGTTACTTATTAGAAATTGAATTTATGGGCTGGGAAGGTGGCTCAGTGGTAGAACGCCTGCCTTGCATGCATGAGGCCCTGGGTTTGATTCCTCAGCACCACATAAACAGAAAAAGCCAGAAGTGGCGCTGTGGCTCAATCAGTAGAGCGCTCACCTTGAGCTGAAGAGCTGAGGGACAGCGCCCAGGCCCAGAGTTCAGGTCCACGACCAGCAAAAAAAAAAAAAAAGAAATTGATTTTGCTTCAAATTGAGACTAAAATATGCTCTATAAATAAAGCATGGACAAAGAAAGTATAATTTATATTGCCAAGAATTATAAGCATTATAGAAGTTTAAAAGTGAATGTAAAATGTATTTAGTTAAGTGTCTTATGATGGATGTGGTGATGACTACCTGTGATCCCAGCTACTTGGTAAGTGGAGATCATTATGATCTTGGTTCTAGGCCAGCCTCAGCAAAAAGTGAGACTTGTAGAGTAAAATGAAATACATATCTATTTCCATTCCAAAATTATCCTTTTCTAATGATTACTAGAAAGAATTATCTTAACAAATAACTTATTCCTGCTGAAGTGAAAGCATTGAGAATTATTTAAAAATGCATCAGTCTCAGCTATTTCTTACCTGCAAGTTTTCTTCTTTAAGATTTTATAGGGGTGCAGCTCATTGGCAGTGTACTTGCTCATGATATTCAAGGACCTGGGTTTGACACACCCCCCGCCCCCGCCCCAGCATTATACACAGAAAAGATTTCATCGAAACTAATTTACCTCATGAATGAAGAGGGAACAATGCTACACATGCAAAAGACAAAAGCTGAATGAAAACTGCTTCATGTTTCTAAATATTAAATTTCAGAATGATAAATCATTTCATACCAACCAAATAAAGGGGTGAAACTACAATTTTAACCCCACAAGCTTTCCCTTAGTCTTTCTCCAATGCCAGCACAGCAGAAAGGTAGGACCACAGAAGAAAGCAGCTGGAGTGCATGCTCCAGAGTTAAAGGAAAACATGGACGACGGAGGCACACATGGTAAAGAATATGTTTAATTTCAACAGGGCAAAGAAATGAGTTTTCAAAGATGATTGTGTTGGCTTAATTTTGAGTGTCCTTTTTAGTTTCACCTAAAAAAAGTACAAGGATTAAAGTATTTCCCAACAGTTCCATGGCAGCCAAACATAAAATCTATAATGGTGCAGGAGGTCTTCAATAGGGACAAGGAAGGATGCAACTCGGTGAACTCTTTCTTGTTGCAGGGGTGGGCGGGGGGGAGTGAGGCAAGGGAGGGAAGAATGGATTAGGGCAGTAGGAGAAGTATAAAAACTAATTTTCCAGGCAGGGAATACTTATAAAACCTTTTATGTGAAAGTTAGGATTTCACAGCATGACACACTAATGTAAAATCCAGTAGCACCTGTGAGATTTAAGTAAATGCCGTCATCACTTAAATGCTTTAAAATATAGGTAAAAGACTGAAGAAAAAAAAAGATGAAGTACATTCTCCAGAGAACAACAAATTATATTTCAAAATAAAAAGTGTATTTTTGTCTTTTTTCCAGTTTTCAATTTTGTACAAGAACTCAGTTATCATGGAACTTATACACAATGGGATTGGTCACTGCTTTTCTCCTGTGTGTCACTCTAAGTCCACGTGTTCAGGCTATAGTCCCCAATATTATGTTCTGACAAATATATTACCACAGTTTGATCTCAAATATAGATACATTATAGAATACTAGTCTCTGGGAAAAATCAAATTTTAATATGCAAATGTTATTTATATAATACAGAAATGAAAAAAATTACAGTACACAACCTAAATATGACTTATGATTTCTAGATACTCTCCTAACTGTAATATAAATAAGTGTTTAAAACAGCCTTAATAAGGTTTTATTTATATGTGCACTTGTGTCCACCTTATCCCATTAGCTGTACATGTCTATTGACAATCTGGGAATTTAAAGGTGCAGCCCTCAAGAAATTGTTAAATCACTAAAAAAAAAAAGAAAAAAATCAACAATTATGCTCTATTGGACAAGGAAGACACTCACAAAATTTCCAATTTTAAGTTTCATATCAGTAGGAAAATATTAAAAATAATTTTCTGTATATACATATGGGTATATGTATATATTGAATTACACGTCTCACATTATCAATACAATTCCTGTGGAGACATTTTGGTGAGTTATTTTCCCATTAAATGATCACTATGCCAAAATTTAAAAATATTTTATTACATCATTAAAATAATTCACTTACCATTTCAACAGCCTATATTGGTTTTTTAGATTGTTTAACCTTTCATAACTTAATTCCCTGATCCCTACTTTTAGCCCCTTATTTAAATTAAAACTTGTCATTCTGTTTTGTTCAGAAATTCATGGATAAAACCATATCCACTTCAAAATTCTATCCTCAGTTACATTTTATTACCTGATTTATCAGAGAAACATCTTAGCTCTGAGCATATGAACCTAAACTATTCTCCCTCTAATAAATAGGTTAGGAAATATCCTAAAGTAGATGGAGGCAACTTACATGATGTTACAGCACATATAATACATGAGGAGTGTCAGAGACACTTGCAAACTCACTTGCAGAAACTAACTTTAGAAACAAACCGTTTATTTTCCACTCTAATATAAATTAATATGTATGTATTTATGTACATACACATAAATATAAAACAAAATTATCTAGTGTTAAATAGCTGTTTATGAGTGAAAAATGGTTACAAATTGATTAATTAGCTTAATTTTGTACTTAACAATTCAATCATTTGGGGTACAAACAAAATCAGTGCATTCATCAGCTCCATGAGTCAGATATTCAGGCATACACTAAAAAAGAACCTTCCTCAACATCACAGGCATTGTACAGCAAGAATATATGTACTCTGATGCAATTCCTACTCCATAGCAGACCAGATAGCACTTGGCTTACTTTTAAAATAGCTTCATAAAAGAAATATATAAAGAAATGCATATTTGCTAAAAGTCTTTTAAAATTACATCAAAACAACATTAAAACCTGCTCACTGAGAAGAGCTTGTTGAATGTAATTCCTGTTTTGAAATGCCTAGTTAACAGTTCAGAATATTGCCTTGTGAAGTTTGAATAAAGATGTGGTTGATGTAAAGACCAGATAGAGTACTTAACTCCATCTCATATGCCACGATCACAATTTAGATATAGTCCTCTGATGTAAATGGATCCCCTTGAAAATTGCTATACACCTTAAAATTATCTATAATAAACAGTTCCCCAACAACCATTAATATTCATAAATTGAAATGTATTGATCATTCAGAAAAGGTTTCTTGCAAAATATATAAATAAATGTAACTGCATATTTTTCTGTAAAGATACTTAACATCGCTAGACCAGACCGTCAGTGACGGGCTGCTGTATTTCAGTTCTGTGTTGTCAAATTTATTAGAAATTTAAAAAGAAAATTTCTGAGGGACTCAGCTGCCTTTGTTAGTTGGCTTTAAAATATGTAATAAAATGGGAGACAATATCCTCTCATAAATACATGGAATCAATATGGAAAAGTAAACTACACAACAGACAAGCTTTAGAGAACACCAGAATGTACCAGAGTAGTCACCAGAGTGAAAAATCTTCCAGTACAAAAAAGGGAAGAAGTCTATACACCCAGTTATAGTGTTTTTGTTTTTTTTTTAAATTAAAGATGCAGCGTTCTCTCACTCCTGGCAAGAATTAATTGGTAATGGCACTGCTTCTCAGCAGTGCAAAAATATCCTGAGAAATTATTTAGATTACAACAAAAGACAGGGCTGTCATTACTCAGTTTTTGCACAAAACACAGCTCTAGATATCATAAATAAATTAATTTTAAGAGCCGATAATCTTCACTGTGTTGAACACAAAAAAGAGGATGTGACCCAGACATTGTTAATTCTCCCATTGGCTAATATCAGAAAAAAAAGATTGCATTAAGTGTCTATTTATATCATTCTAGTTAACTATGGCCAATAATATACATGGAGGTAATTTGTAGTTCAAGTTTTTCATCCTTTTTTTCCCCAACTACCTATAAGCTGAATTCTAAAATTTACACTGAAATATACAATTCCAATTTTCAAAAGATTCTCCTCCTGGAGGAGTGATAATCAAAAAATTTTGTGCAATCTTGATGCAGAGCCCATACAGTCCTATGAAAAGAGACAGTGTATCTTTTAATCAATTGGCACTGAAATTTAACTTTCCTTAGCTGCATTCTAGTAGCTTGGCCAGGTTATCTCGTAATTCTGTTAGTTCAAATATTTTTCCATCCAGAATCTCTAAGAGTGTCTTCAGATTATTGCGAAAAGCTTCTTGTTCATTTTGACTCTTCTCCAGACGTTGCTCTAAGTCAGAGAGTTGTCCTTCCAGGTCTTTGTTCCGAATTTCTACTTCCTTTAGAAACAAAAGTATAATATACATAAATGTCAATTCATTATTTATAGAACAATATAACTTTCTGCTATTACCAGTATCATGTAGTAAGTCTGATGATCAGGATAAGCTTCTGGAGCTCAGTTTAACATGACTGAAAGAAATATCAGATTAGGTCATCTTAGAAAGTCATATGGTTTATGAATCCATCTATCCCCCCAACAAACTGTCAGCGTTGATTTCTTACTTTGTGCCAGGCAGCACTCTAGGTGCTTCACATACGAGATAGGCTTAAATACCTACTTTGAAGAATATTTGCATATAATTTTTGTTGTTGCCTAGCTACTGTAGGAAACATGTAACTACAAACAATCCCAAGTGAAATCAGGTAACTCTGGAGAGCTAGAGTAGAAAGTAACTCTCAAAAATAGGGCTGAAGGGTTGAATACATTAATTGTTCTGGTCTCAAATATCAAAGGAATGAACTATAAGAATATAGTTCACCTGCTAAAAAATATAGTGAAGATACATACTAACTGTACATATTAGAAATATAAAGCTGTCAATTCCACTAGTCTGGAAACCGAGAAGAGAAAAACATGACAGAAGGGAAACAAGAGTTTATAACAAAAATTGTTTTACAATTTTCATACAGAATAAACTGACATACCTGAAAATTATTAGAAATTATTGTAGCACTTAACAGTGTTTCTAAACATGAAAAATATAAAAAAAATGCCAGGAAAGCTAATATGCTTTAATTTCAATTAAAATTCAAATAAAAAAATGGTAAAAATCAACTATTAGGCTTTAAATAAGATTCAGATAAGCAATGGACTGAAAGTTATGAATTAGAAAACACATATATGAGACAGTATGACACAAATCATATTCAAATATGAATGAGACAATGGAAAACATGTTAGTTACACAACATGAGTTAGCCACAGAAAATAGGATACTTCAAATATATCATCTAACTGCAAATTTCTAAATGACCTTCATAGTTTTTAAAGAACAGTGGAAAAAAATCTTAATTGTATTTTTCAGAGACAATCTGTTAAACATTGAGTGAAAAGAACAGATTAGGAAGCAGCTCACTACAACTGGGCAAACACCTGTTACTATGAGGACAAGCACTGGGAATCAGTGCACAAAGAGAAAATAGGAAATAGTTCTGCTGTTGGGATTATGAGCACTTTGTCCCTAAATTTATTTTTTTCACACTACATTCAAAAATTAAATTGAGAAAAATAATTAGAAAATAGACTCACATACATTTAAGAAAACAGTAGTAGATTTAGAATTCTGACAATAACCACATTAAAAAAAAATTTTTTTTTGTGGGTCGTGGGGCTTGAACTCTGGGCCTGAGTGCTGTCCCTCAGCTCTTCAGCTCAAGGCTAGCACTCTATGACTTGAGCTACTGCACCACTTCCAGTTTTCTGGTGGCTTATTAGAATTAAGAGTTTCATGGACTTTCCTGCCTGGGCTGGCTTTAAATCACAATTCTCAGATCTCAGCTTCCTGAGTAGCTAGGATTACAGGCGCGAGCCACCTGCGCCCAGCCAATAATCAGATTTTTGTGGCACGAGAGTTTGAAATCAGGGTCACACACTTGCTGGTCATATACTCTCCATGCAAGCCAAAATCCGTCTTAAGTTTTAGTTACTTTTTAGATAAGGCTTCATGCTTGTAGCACATGTAGACCTTAGACCATGACTGTGGCCTTTTTTGGTTTTCCAAGTAGCTGGAATTACTGGGAATGAGCCACTAAGATTGGCTTTAATCACGTTTGACAGATAATTATGTACAAGTCAAGTAAGTATGCCACAGATGAGTTGTAAGAGTCTTGCAATATTTAAGAAGGAAATAAAACATAATGATTTATAAATGAAGAGTTTAAGGATACAATTTCATCTCAAAGTATTTACTGTTGACATATATTAGCTATATGTTTCTATTTTTCATTCTTTGAAAGTCTGCAAGGTGCAGATAAGAAAAAAAGAACACAATCTGAAGTTAATAAAGTACAAATTCAAAGGCCAAATCCACAGAGGGTATAAACTATGAAGAAATGGTTATTATAATCACATGTGAAAATTCCACTCATGATTGCACAGCATGCTTTTATGCTGGTTTATACAATAAGCTTAAGAGATAGAATGTTTCCAACTTTAAAAATAGACTGAATGTCATTCATAAGCAAACACCCACATCACCAGCCACCACCCAGTTTGCCCTCTAAAGCCTTCCATAAAATGAAAGGTCCCTTGTTCTCTTTGCCAATCAATGAAACAGCCAACATTTTCAATGGAACCAACCAAAACAAAATACTTTCAGTTACTAAATTTTCTTATACCTCTAGAATAGATCGCCAACTCTAAGCCATTTCTCTGTTTAAAGGAGTTTTACTTGCTAGATAACAAAATGGATCTAATATAATTCTTATGATTCTAGTCTACGTTTAGGCAGAACGAATATTTTCTTTTCTTTTTTGTGTTTTTTGTGTGGGGCTTGCACTTTGGGCCTGGTTGCTATCCCTAAGTTTTTTTGCACAATGCTAGTGCTCTACTATTTGAGCCACAGATTTACTTTTGGCTTATTGGTAGATGATCATCAGTCTCACAGACTTCCTTTTTTTTTTTTTTTTTGGTCGGTCATGGGCCTTGAACTCTGGGCCTGAGCGCTGTCCCTTAGCTCTTCAGCTCAAGGCGAGCGCTCAACCACTTGAGCTACAGCGCCACTTCCGGTTCTCTGGTGGTTTATTGGAGATAAGAGTCTCACGGTCTCTCCTGCCCGGGCTGGCTTTGAACCGCGATCCTCAGATCTCAGCCTCCTGAGTAGCTAGGATTACAGGCATGAGCCACCAGCGCCCGGCTCACAGACTTTCTTAACCAGACTGGTTTTAAACCACAATCCTCAGATCTCAGCTTCCTGAGCAGCTAGGATAATAGGTATAAGCCACCAGTGCCCAGCTTGAGAATATGTTCTTAGGGAAGAATAGATAACCTAGTGAACAAGGGACAACCAGACATAATTAAAGCAAGGGCCAGCAATGTCAAACTTCTCCTCTATGATTTTTGCTCTCTCCCACATTTAGTCTTCTACTTAATATGTGCGTTTATTAATTCCCTCTTTTCCTTTACTGATGTAAGACATATACCACAAGCATGATTCTGACTCAAAGAATATTTCAGGTACAACTTTCAACTCCATTTTAAGTACTTTAAAGGGCAAAAACTAAGTGTCTAAAATTCAGCTGGGCAGGTCAATTCTGTATTAGTTAGCTTTGGAGATTAAAACACTAAAGCTTTAAAAATTTATACTATACCAGGTGCTGGTGACTGACACCTGTAATCCTAGCTACTCAGGAGGCTGAGATCTGAGGATTGCGGTTCAAAGCCAGCCTGGGCAGGAAAGTCCCTGTGAGACTTTTATCTCCAATTAACCACTCAAAAAAAAAAAAAAAAAAACTCCCTGGAAGTGGCACTGTGGCTCAAATGGTAGTGACCAAGCCAGAGTTCAAACCCCATGACCACCACCAACAACAACAATTTATATTATGACCATCACCAATAAATCCAAATCAGTTTTTCACTAAGTTCTAATCCTACATCATTTAATCTATATAAAGCCAAAACTTATCTTTATTAATACCTTACTCGTCTGTACCATCCTATATAATAGAACATAAACATAAAGACAAGTATAAAAACTAATTTTTGACCAGAAAAATGGGTAGAAGATGCACACAATGTACATTTTGAAGAACAACTATTAAACAACTGGTGACTAAATATCTTCTATATCTTCTATTATTAGGTATTGAGGATAAAGTAGTAAATAAATAAAGAGGTTTTTTTCCTTTTGTTTTGTTTTAGTTTTGTTTGGTTTTGGGCCTTGAGCTCAGGGCCTGGGCACTGTCCCTGACTCTTTTTGCTCAAGGCTACTTGAGTCAGAGCTTCTCCTTCCATTTTCTAGTGTTTAATTGGAGATAAGAGTCTTATAGACTTTTTTGCCTGGGCTGGCTTTGAACTGCAATCCTCTTTTCTCAGCCTCCTGAGTCACTAGGGTTACAGGAGTGATCCATCAGTGCCCAGATAAAGATAGCTCTTGTTTTAATACAGTATGCTTCCTGACCACCATCACTGAATTACTCTCTGACAGCAACAATGGACTGACATCTCAGAAACTGAGAATCAAGGAAGTATGTTGAGCAAAATGTGCTAATCCCACAGCTGAGAAGGTATTATTAAGAGGTTTCATAATATGGGCTGGGAAGTAGGCTCAGTGGTAGAGCGCTTGCCTTACATGCCTGAGGCCCTGGGTTTGATTCCTCAGCACCACATAAGCAAAAAGAAAAAAGCCGGAAGTGGTGCTGTGGCTCAAGTGGTACAGTGCTAGCCTTGAGCTGAAGAGCTGAGGGACAGTGCCCAGGCCCAGAGTTCAGGCCCCACGACCGGACCCTCCCCCCCCAAAAAAAGAGGTTTCATAATATATCTTCAGTTTTCTCTGAAAAGAACTGAAGAGTGAAACATTTACACAAAATATTACTTTGAAAATATGAATATAATTCATTTGTGGAAAAGACTAATATTAGGTATCATGTCCAATCATCCACTGGAATTAAGAATAAATATAATAAGCCAACTTTTATTATTTGCAGGAACTGTGTCTTTAATAAATTTCATTTTTAATATTATTTTAATTTCTTAAATTATGTTATTATCTTTAAGTATTTGTACAAAGGAATCACTGTTCAACAAACCAGTTTATAAATACAATGCATCTTAATCGATGACACCCATTTCATTATTCTCTCCCTTCTCTCTCAACCCAATCCCTCCCTTCAATTTTCTTTCTACAACCTGAGCCATGCCTCTAATCCTGCAATTTTCTTTTTTTTTTAATAAGTTTTTTTAAATTGTGAAAATAAAGTACAGAGGGGTTACAATCACATGAGCAAGGTAATGATAGTACATTTCTTATCAAGGATTGTTGCCTCCTCCTTTGTTTTTCCCCTACCATCCCTTCCCTCCCACCTCCACAAAATCCTGCAATTTTCTTAATTTTATAGGATATTCATTGAATAATTGGGCTGCATTCTCCCCACCTTCCTCATTTAATGGGTTTTCTTTCTTTCTTTTTCTTTCTTTCCTTCTTCCCTTCCCTTCCCTTCCTCCCTTCCATTCTTCCTTTCTTCCCTCCCTCCCTCCCTCCCTCCTAGGACTAGTTCACACAAGATTTGGAGTTGCCACTTTAGTAGAAACATCAGCATGATCATTTTAAGAAACCATTCTAGCCCAGCACAGATGGCTTACGAGCCTGTAATTCTAGCTACTCAGGAGGCTGAGATCTGAGGATCACAGTTCAAAGTCAGCCTGGGGAAAATCTATGAAACTCTTATCTCCAATAAACCACCAGAAAACACGAAATGGCTGTGGCTCAAGTGATAGAGTCCTCATCTTGAGCTGCAGAACTCAGGGACAGCATCCAGGCCCAGAGTTCAAGCCCCATGACTGACCAAAAAAAAAAAAAAAAAAGAAAAGAAACTATTTCAAGCTATACACCCCTATATACATGTTCTTTAGCCATTAGCCATCTGGCTTTTTTTTTTTTTTTTGGTCGGTCGTGGGGCTTGAACTCTGGGCCTGGGTGCTGTCCCTCAGCTCTTCAGCTCAAAGCGAGCGCTCTACCACTTGAGCTACAGGGCCATTTCCGGTTTTCTGGTGGTTTATTGGAGGGAGATAGGAGTCTCACGGTCCCTCCTGCCCGGGCTGGCTTTGAACCGCGATCCTCAGATCTCAGCCTCCTGAGTAGCTAGGATTACAGGCGTGAGCCACCAGCGCCCGGCGCCAGCCATCTGGCTTTTGAGGACATTGGATTATGTACATCAGTCATGCCTACAATGCTACAATGATTATAGGATTCATTGGACATGGAGCCCTGTGGCTAGTTGTGAAGCCCAACTCTGTTGTATAGTAACATTTAGTATAGCTGAGTGCTTCCTGCTGGCTCCCCTGGCCTACAGTTGCTATGTGGCCATCAGCTCACTCCTGCTTTTTTACATCCAAATGTTTCAGTATCTATATCCTCTTATTGGAACCTCCTATACGGCTGTTTGTATGAATGTTTGGACATTTACTAGTTGTTTATTGAGTCTGTGCTTTCATAAATCAAATCAGATAGATCACTTTTTTTTTGATGATTTCTCTTCTTTGTTAAAACTTTCCTATTCAGTTATCTCTGTTACTGAACTCTGTCATTGTCTCTTTCACATTGTGATGAGAATCCCGAATTGTGTTCCACTAAAGAGCAACACAAAGTCTTTTCTACCTGTGTCTCTCATCTCACTGAAATCACTCTATTACAGAATTATTGCCTTCATTTTGCGATGTCTAAATTCCCATTTGTGTATAACAGAGTGACATCTGTCTACAGTCTGAAAAACAGGGATATAAAGGATATGCTCTACAATCTGAAGGACAGGGAAAACAAAGAATACCCGGAGAAAAGAAACTGCCAGAATATATTTTGAGAATTTGTTCTTTGAATTTCAGTACACTTATAAAGATTTCCCTTGTTCATGTCACATTCACTGCTTAACTTATTGCTTTAAGTTAAAAATGTATTTTTTGTTCTCTCACCTTTATATACTTGTATTTTACTTGAAAGACACCTCAAAATCAGTAAAAATGACAGAAATAATTATCACAAAAATGAGCAATAACTGTTACAAAAACAGTAAAGCAAGAAATTTTCTATACAACAAGGTGACGGTGTACACTGACTTCTACTAATCATCCTCTTCAAACTATATCAACAGGTAAAAGGAATAAAAGCATTCAAGTCTCATGACTTTAATGCAGCTACAAGAAAGAAACTGAATAAAGCTCAAGTTGCCTGTCATTAAAATATATAAGTTTGATCAAGATGTAGGCTCACTCAAGAGACTGAGAAGTGGAGGATCACCCATGGAAGCCAGCCTCGGTATAAAAGTCTGTGAGATTCCATCTCCAATTAACCAGCAAAATACTGGGTCTGAGGTATAGCACAAGTGGCAGAGTGCTAGTAAGCAAGCGAACTGAGCAAGTGTGAGGCCCTTAGTTCAAGATCTAGTATTGGCAAAGAAAGAGAGGGTGGGGGGAGAAAGAATAAGAGAGAAAAGAATGAGAGAGAGAAAGAAAGGAAAATAAAAGGATAGGAAGAGTAGGGAAGGAAGGAAGGGAGGAAGAAGAAGGAAGGAAGGAAGGAAGGAAGGAAGGAAGGAAGGAAGGAAGGAAGGAAGGAAGGAAGGAAGGAAGGAAGGAAGGAAGGAAGGAAGGAAGGAAGGAAAGAAGGGAGGAAGGAAGGAAGGAAGAAAGAAAGAAAGGAAAGAAGGAAGGAAGGAAAGAAGGGAGGAAGGAAGGAAGGAAGGAAGGAAGGAAGGAAGGAAGGAAGGAAGGAAGGAAGGAAGAAGGAAAGAAGGAAAGAAGAAAGGAAGGAAAGAAGGGAGGAAGGAAGGAAGGAAAGAAGGAAGGAAGGAAGGAAGAAGGAAAGGTAAGAAAAAAAGAAAGGGAAGACAGGAAAGGAATGAAGAAAGGAAGAAAGAAAGAAGAAAAAGAAAGTGTAAATACTAATTTATGCAGAGTACTTCTCAAGCTCTCTTATCTTTTATTGAGGGAGGTCATGGGGACAATGCATAAAATAGTGAAGAGAAGATGGACGATCAGAAACCGAACCACAATAACCCTACAAAGGAGAAAGACCACTGACAGTTCCAAGACACTAAAAAAGTAGTAGTAGTAGTAGTAGTAGTAGCAGCAGCAGCAGCAGCAGCAGCAGTAGCAGTAGCAGTAGCAGTAGCAGTAGCAGCAGCAGTAATTGTTGTTGTCATGGTAGAACACAATGGATAACTTAAAAAAGGTGTGGGGGTGGGGGGACTCAACCTGTAAGCCTAGCTTATATCTGTAATTCTAGCAACTCAGAGGCTGAGTCTAAGGCTTGTGGTTCAAAGCCAGCCTGGGCAGGAAAAGTCTATGAGATTCTCTAATAAACTACCCTCCATCAAAAGCCAGAAATAGACCCATGGCTTAAGTGGTCAAGTGCTAGCTTTGAGGAAAAAAAACAAACAAACACGGATAGCACCTACCTCTGGGTTCAAGCTCTAGGACAGCACTAAAAAAAATTATATTTGAAACTTGAAGAGGCAGTCTAGAGATGGCAACAGCCTTTTGAGAAAAGGATAAAAGGAAAAGAGCCTTTTAGAATAAAGGGGAAAAGAATTAAGGAATAAACCATTTTAGATTTGTAGATTTTTCTTCACAAGCTATGGACACTATAAATGAGAAAAATTTACACTGACAAAAATGTTTTAAGTGTAATTAGGGATGGCTTAAGTATTTGTTGCTAAAAACATGTGGTAGATACAGAAAGGACAGAAGCTTTAGAATCAAACAAGTACTTTGATGTAACTTGTTAACATCTTTGAACAAGGTAGCCAAGGGCCTTGATTAAGCTTAATATCTTTGAACTGGTCTCGGCCCTTGATACCCTACTTGATAGTGTGAGAACTAGAGGTAATGTATGTATGTGAATAATAATTTATCTGAGTAATAGCCAAGTCGTAACATATAATGGAGTCACTCAAAACTGGAAAGAAAAAAACTAGGCTGAATTCTTCCACATCATTTGCTTCCAGCTCATATTACATGCTTTATATTCTGTTTCTCCCTCAAGGTTTTTCAACTTCATTACTCTAGACATTCTGGGACAGATAATCTGATGTTCAGCAGCATTCCTGGGTTTACCTAGTAGGTGTTTGGTTATAAAAATGAAAAATATCTCCACACATTGTTAAATGCCTCCTGGATGTAAAATGCCCCAAGCTGAAAAACAATTAAAATGTAATTGCACTTTTTAGACTAGAGCTCTACCACTTGGGCCATACCTTCAGTTCTGGTTCTGTTGCTGTTGGTCCCTTATTTTGGAGATAGAACTTCATAGTTTTCTTCTTAGGCTGGCCCAGAACCACAATCCTTCAGACCTCAGTTTCCTGAGTAGCTAGCAGTATAGATGTGAGCAACAACTGACCAGCTTAAAATGAGAAATTTCATTTCCTTATACTATGAAAAGCCAGTGTCAGTAGAGGCCAAATGAAACAGTTTGGTAGAAAAGGACATAAGTGTTAGATTTTGGCTGTTTCCATTTAAATATAAGTTCAATAAATTAATTTCTCTGAGCCTGGAATTCTTTTGGGTTTTATTGTTGTATGAATTAAATGTATAATGTAAGTAATGTGCTTAGCACAGCAGCTGTATAGAGCATGTACTTAATAAATGTTGTTCATTCTTTTTTTTTTTTTTTTGCCGGTCATGGGGCCTAAACTCTGGGCCTGGGCGCTGTCCCTCAGCTCTTCAGCTCAAGGCTAGCACTTTACCCCTTGAGCCATAGCGCCACTTCCGGCTTTTTCTGTTTATGTGGTGCTGAGGAATCGAACCCAGGGCCTCATGCATGCAAGGCAAACACTCTACCACTGAGCCACCTTCCCAGCCCATGTTGTCCATTCTTTTTTCAGACTTTTTAAATTCTTAAATTTTTGTTATCTTTATGCAGTTGTACAAAGCTGTTTCAATTCAATATATCAGTTTATAAGTACAATGTATCTTGTTTAATGTCACCCCTTCTGTTGTTTTCCTTTCTCTCTCTTAACCCCATCTATCCCCGTCACGTTATCTACTTCCATATTCACGTTTATTGAATTTATAATGACTATTCATCCACAATTTTCTCTCTGGCTCTTTACATCTCTGTCTCCCTCACAAAACACGTTTTAGCTTCCTGTATTCATTTTTGTTCATTCTTACTGGTTCACTCATCTGGTATTCTACGAATCTATCACATTCCTCTTAACTTGTCCTATTAAAATCCTTTACTCAGTAAGTACATTTATTTCGATTCTAAAGTGGTTCTATATCTTCTTTGAAGCACTCTCAGGTTAACCAAGGAGATATAAGAGGAAAAAAGTGCCTGAGTTGGCAAGAGGAGAATTTTGTAATGAATTCTGAAAAATTTTTCTTCACTAAGTCTGACTCTCATTGATGATAGGATGCATGTACATAAATGAAAATTAGGAAGCATGTTGCTTATACAAAGAAAAATAAAATGAATTAGAAAAATCTTGCATTTTACTAGGTTAAAACCACTGTTGTAAATTATATACCAGCTCAATAGATCTTACAAAAGCAGAGTACCTAAACAGAATGAAAACTATTAGAGAAAAATTTTCATAATTCATGATACTTTTAATGATAAAGGTAGAAATTTCCAAAATAAATTAATAACAATTTATAGATGGTGACCAATAATTATAAGCTACTTAGATGAAATTACCAAGTAATTTTTGAAAAAAAATCAAAGATTAGGTATGAATCAGAAGCACTGGAAAATAAAAATGTCCGAAGTCTGCTACATACGATTCAGAAAAATGTCATCGCTCAGTGAAAGAATAATGGCATCCTATTCTGAAATAAAGAAAAATTTCACTGTAACTCACCTGTAGTTTCTGAGTCAAAGAGTCCCTCTGTTCTTGTAGTTCTCTGGCATTATCAATTTCTTGTTTTAATCTTTCTATTTCCTAGAAAAGATAGAGCAATGCTTTTAATAATAACATTTAAATTTATTTTCTCCAACAATGATTAATCCAGATCTTAGAAAACATTAATTTATTCAGCTTTGCTTTATAAGCATTTAGATTTCATTTTACCGATATGTTATCTAGAATAGAATGATTAAAAAATAGCAAATATCATTGTATAAAAAGGTTCCAAAGGGCTGGGAATGTGGCTTAGTGCTTGCCTAGCATGCGTGAAGCCCTGGGTTCAATTCCTCTGTACCACATACAGAAAAAGCTAGAAGTGGTGCTGTGGCTCAAGTTGGTAGAGCCCTTGTCTTGAGCCAAAGAAGCTCAGGGACAGTGCCCAGGTCCTTAGTTCAAGCCCCAGGACTGGCCAAAAACCTCCAAAAAACAAAAAATGAAGTGGTGCTGTGGCTCAAGTGGTAGAGTGCTAGCCTTGAGCTGAAAAGCTGAGGGGACAGTGCTCAGGCCTAGAGTTCAAGCTCCATAACCAACAAAAAAAAAAAGAAAGAAAGAAAGAAAAGAAAATATTTATTAAGCTGGTCACCAATGGCTCATGCCTGTAATCCTAGCTACTCAGGAAGCTAAGATCTGAGGATGATGGTTCAAAGCCAGCCTGGGCAGGTAAGTCTGTGAGACTCTTATTTCCAATAAACCACCAGAAAACTGGAAGTGGTGTTGTGGCTGTGGTAGAGTGTTAGCCTTGAGCTGAAGAGCTGAGGGATAGCACCTAGGCCCAGATTTCAAGCCCCACGACCCACCAAAAAAAAAAAGTTTCAAGGTGCCATTTCATGTCTATCTATTGTATTTTGATCATATTGATGCTCTTTCTTATCCCTATCCTCTTACCCCGCCTCTTATTTTTAAACAGTTTTTAGTAGGTTTCATTATGTCATCTTCATATATAGACTCAATGTAATTTGATATTACTTTTTTTTGTTAGACATGGGGTTTGAACTCTGGGCCTGAGAGCTGTCCCTTAGATCTTCAGCTCAAGGCTAGCACTCTACCACTTGAGCCATAGCACCACTTCCAGATTTCCAGTGGTTAACTGGAGATAAGAGTCTCACAGCCTTTCCTGCCCCGGCTGGCTTTGAACCACGATCCTCAGATCTCAGCCTCCTAAGTAGCTAGAATTACATGCATGAGCCACCAGTGCCTGGCTACTTTGATATTACTTAATTCCCATTTTCCTTTTCTTCCTCTCCCTTTCCAGTCCCACAATTACATTCATGTTACAGATAAATAACATAATATAAATGTACAGAGACATGCACACACATACAAACACACACATATATTTTAGGTATTGATTCCACATATAAGAGAATATATGCAATATTTATCTTCCTGAAATTGGCCTATTTGACTTCACATGATAACTTCAGTTCCATCCATTTTCCTACAAGTAACATTCATTCTTCTTTACAGCCTTGCATGAGTGTCTGCTGTTTTCTTCCAAATTTTGGCCCTTAGAGATCCTTCTGCAGTTCCTTTTGTATGTTTGGTGCCGATTCCCTTTGGTTGGGAGCCTGTAGCAGTTCCCCTATAGGTGTAGTGTGGGCATGATGGTTGGCTCTGGGTGCTATAGCTTCAGGGAAAGCAGGGTTGTGATGGCCAATCCCTAGCATGCAGGTGGAATTCTTTCTGTAATATGTACAAGCAAGAGGTGCTTCCCAGCTCTGTGACTCCTAATACTGCTGGGGGTGTTGCTTGGGGAGGTTCATGGTGGTACTTCTCAGTATGATGGTTCTTCCAGAAAGCAGGGAACTTCTAGCTCTGGCGACATATCTGCTTCTGAGATCATGCAGCCTCAATATTGAGGTGGGGTAAGTCTCTTTTGATTTGATTTTGGCTGTGCTGCTTCCAACAAATGGGGGTTCAAAATGCTTCAGTTACTACTCAGCCCAAGGTTTATGCTGTGAAAAGCCTACCCTCACCTTCTAAATTCACTAAGTAGATCATACAGTTGTATATTACACTGGGTTGTCTCACATACATATATATAGTTCATTGTCTCAAAAAAATAAAAATCCCCACTGATTTGCTAAGTACTTGGTTAGTCCTTTTCCTTAGTGCAGTTGAGGAGGCCTTTGGGGGTTGGAGGAAGAAAAACAAAACACAATAAAAAAAACAACAAAAAACAAAGGTTGAGTCTGTTCTTCAAAGTGGGAAGCTGGACTTTAAGACCTTTTAGGCTTATATAGAGTCCTCCCTTCATAGAATTCAATGGTAAATGAGGATGGACAGGGAGCTCTAGCTCTGCTTTGTGACTGCTGCACAGATCCGCCATCCTGAGCTTCATTTATATAAAGTGCTACACACTGAAGCAGTCTCTGCCTCACTAAATTCCTGCAATGGATAGGAAGCTTGGACAGTGGTAAGTTGTTATTTTGCAACTAGAATTACAAGCCTGTCACCAGGGTCCTTTGGCTACTTTGTACTTCCACTTTCAGGTTCCCTTTCCTCACCCGAGGGGAGCCTCGTTAGAGTTTGGAACTATTTGCTGCTTTTCTCTGCTGATTGGTTTCTCCTTACTTTTCTTCTGATTGTATTCCTCTTTCAGGTTTCCAAAAGCTGTTCTTCTTATTTTCATTCTTCAAAAGATAGTCTCTCCTGAGTTATCTGACTTTTCTCATTCATGGAGTCAAATGGTAAATGCTCCTAATATGCCATCTTGCTTACTTTTTGTTTTGTTTTGTTTTGGACAAGGTCATGTCATGGAGCCCAGGTTTGCCTTGAAATCAATATAGTATTGCACTATCACACCTGGGCCTGGATCAGAATGATCCTAAGCAACAAATTCAACTTGATGGCTTTGATAACAGCACTACTTAGAAAAAAACAGTATTGACTTTTTATGACTGCTTCAACTCAGAGATACAATTCTATCCCAAGACATAGATTTTGACTAGAAACTGGAAAAAGCAACAGTTTAAAATTCACTTAATAATCTCATGATTTTCTGTTGATGCTATGAATAAAACTCTCACACATAAGACAACAGGCATTCTCTTATTTATTCTGATTGCCTCACCATAGTTTGATTGACATACTTGATAGCAACAGTAGAAACAAGCATGAAGAAAATATGAATAAGATTTACACTACTGAAGAAAAATGTCATTTAAAAAAATCCCACAATTCTACTTTATTGCATATCTTTAAATTTAACATGGACTGTAATTTTTATACACATATATAAGGTAGATTACAGGAAAATGAAAAGTGGTAAATACCTCTTCCTTTTCTTTCAATGTCTCTTCTAGTTCTTGTATTGTCTGATTTAATTCTGTTTTATGAGTATGCACTGCATTTGCTTGGCTACTAACACACTCAAGTTCAGTGACCTAAAATTAAATGAGAACAAAGGTTAAATTAAATGGCAATTTCAAAGGGTTTCTTACTGAAAACATAGAAAGCCTCTGATAAGAGAATACTTAATTTTAGATAGATATATGAAAATAAATTTTGAGAACTATCAAGACATTCAGAATGAAACAAATTGATTCTTTAAAGATACACATTTAAAACAAAGAAAACAGTTATTTCCATGCTTGGTTACAGGACAGATAAGGAAAACTTAAATGATTATTACAATAGAGAATAAATTCACAAGAAAGTCTTCTTTAAAAATTTCTTTTTAGGGCTGTGTGTGGATCAGAGTAATGTGCTTGCCTAACATATGTAAGGTGATGGGTTTGCTCCTCAGCATTGCAAATATAACAAACTTAAAAAAATTTCTTTTGAAAATATATCCAATATCAGACATGACCATCTGCTTTCCCATCTGTAATGTTCAAACTAAATATTGATTCTGAAAACTGGCCTTGCAAAGAATTTTTTCAAATACATTTCCAAAATGATAGAGAATCTAAAGAAAAGATATGTTTAAAATATAACAAATTATTTGAATCCACAAAAACTTCACATCAATAGTACCTCTTTTTTTTGTTTTTCTGTCAGTTGTGGCGTTTGAACTCTGGGCCCAGGCGCTGTCCCTCAGCTCTTCAGCTCAAGGCTAGCGCTCTACCACTTGAGCCACAGCACCACTTCTGTTTTTTTGGTGGTTAATTGGAGATAAGAATCACAGATTTTCTTGCCTGGTCTGGCTTTGAACCATGATCCTCAGATCTCAGCCTCCTTGGTAGCTAGGATTACAGGTATGAGCCACCAGTGCCCAGTTCAAAAAAGAATAGTTCTTTAGTCAATAATAAATTATTAAATGCTCTCCCCAAATAGGCAATTTCAAATAGTACTTGATATTTTTTAAGATAAGAGAAAAGGGGAGTCTCCTTAAAAGTTACACTAGCCAAACCATGGCTCATGCCTGAAATCCTAGCTCTTCAGCATGCTCGTAGCATCCTAGCTACTCAGAAGGCTGAAGTCTGAGGATTGTGGTTCGAAACTAGCTCAGTTAAGTCACTGAGACTCATATATCCTCCAATTAACAACCAAAAAACCAGAAGTGGAGTTGCGGTTCAAGTGGTGGACCAAAAAGCTAAGGGACAGTGCCCAGGCACTGGCACGCATGCACGCAGGCACACACACAGAGTTAGACCATCCAGAAAGAGAACATAGACAAAAATCATATAATTAGAAGTGTGTACATATATATACACATCCGGCACAGACTGTAAAAACTCTTAATACACAACAAGCTTACAAATTTGGGTAACTAGAATATAGTAAATCTTTTGAATTTTCTCAATACCTTATTACTCTCAACATTCTATTCGTCTACCTCTTTTATCACTTTCAATTGTTCTATTCACATTTTAATAGCTTTATACACCATTATTACTTAGGCCTATACAAAAGCAATGGCCCCAAGATGGACTTAATTATAACTTAATTTGTTTGTTCTAACTTTTACGTAACTGCTAACAGATTACATCTTTATTTATTTATTTATTTATTTATTATTGTGAAAATACTGTACAGAGGGGTTACAATTACATGGACAAGATGAGTACATTTCTTATCAAGCATTGTAGCCTCCTCCTTTGTTTCCCCTTCCCATCCCTTCCCAGCCTCCCCCCGCTCCCCCAATCCCTCATATCTTTCACTAGGTGATTCCTCCATTCAAAGTCTTTCAACTGTTTATATTTTTAACAATTCTATCTTCAAGATCTCTATAAACTGTCCTCAAATGACTTAACCATCTTCTTTGGCCAAGATTCATTATGTCCAACTAGTAGCAGGCAAATCTCCTAGGCCATGGTCCCCATGACCATGCCCAACTTGTTGACTAGTGTCTCTCTTATTTCTGAAAAACATTCTGACCTTATCAAAACAACAAATCACACCTTAGTACCTATTTTCTTCAGAAAGCCATTCCTATCTCAAAACTCTCCTTTGCTATGCTTTACAAAATAGAACATCTGATCAAAAATCTTGGAAACACGGCTGGGAAGGTAGCTCAGTGGTAGAGTGCTTGCCTTGAATGCATGAGGCCCTGGGTTCTATTCCTCAGAACCACATAAACAGAAAAAGTCGGAAGTGGCACTGTGGGTCAAGTGGTAGAGTGCTACCCTTGAGCTGAAGAGCTGAGGGACAGTGCCCAGGCTCAGAGTTCAAGCCCCACGACTCACAAAAAAAATTAAAAAAATAAAAAAATCTTGGAAACTATTTTCTTAGTGTTTAATATATATTAACTTTGTTTCATTAGATAATAAAACCTTCAACACAGTTTTAACTCTGATAGTAGAGCATTAATGGAGTGTTTTTTACTAGCATAACCTTCCCACAGATAACAACAACAAACTGCAAGTGTAAAAAAAAAAATTAACTGAAAGTCCTGACGAGTAGACAAACTGGCAAATGTCTGAAATAAAGCAATAACTTGACAGGCTGTGCTTCTTGGATGAACTCAAGCAAAAACTCCATTTATATTCTTATTTTCTTAGGTGACTGAACATTTTAGGAGTATTCAAAGTAGTTACAATAGTTAACAAATGAAGAAATGAAAGAAGGACCCCAAATACACAAATCTCT
This sequence comes from Dipodomys merriami, assembly GCF_024711535.1. Taxonomy (NCBI): domain Eukaryota; kingdom Metazoa; phylum Chordata; class Mammalia; order Rodentia; family Heteromyidae; genus Dipodomys; species Dipodomys merriami. The sequence goes on along the minus strand of NW_027203382.1, from coordinate 22,071,332 downwards.
AGGTGACTCTAAAATTGAACATGCAGGGAGAATCCAAAGAGTCATGGTGGGGTTGGGATGGGAACTAGCTGTAGAAAGAACTAAGCTGTGGTATTATTTTCCATAGTGAAAACAGTTTGAAAGTCTAGTCCTGTCAAGTGAGAGGGCCTTGTAAAAAGTTTAAGCTTTCTAGTGAAACTCAGAAGGATTATGTATTAGAGATAAAGATGCCCTGGGACTAAGAGATTTATCCTAGGAGTTGGGAAAAATTAAAATAAATCAAATCTAACATTTAAGCCCACAATTCCATAAATTTAAAGTAACATAAAAGCACTTTAAGTACTTGCTAATACAACAAACAAAATCCCCCAACCAACACTCTTCAAGAAATGATAAGAAAATCTATGATTTCTATAATACCTCATTTGCAATAGCCAATATGTAGCTAAATGTTTAAAAAATGGAAAAGATAAAAATGTCTAAATAAAAGCTGAGGTAGTTTCTTGCCAGTAACCAGTATAAAAATGCTAAATAAAGTTATTAGGATACAGGGAAATAGCACTTGATGGAAATTCTGATCTACAGAAAAGGACAGAGAAACACTAGAAGCTATAAATAAAAGATCTCTCTCTCTCTCTCTTTCAATTTTGAGAAAAGGTCCAGGGTGGCCTTAAATTCATGGTCCTGCCTCAACCTTTAGCATGCAGATAGTATAATACCTGCACTACTTCTTTCATTCTAAAATTCTTTAAAATCTTTTGACCAACACAAAAATTCTTTGAAGGCATGGATTATATAATAAGGAGACATGATTCCTTCTCAACAAATATTCATTACAAGGTCTTAATAGTTTTAAGTTAGACTTTTGTTGTGATAACAAAAATTATAATATTAACCTTTTTAAGTTCAAAGCTTGGTCAGTAGTTTTCAGTATATTCGTATTATTGGGAAATGGATATTAAAATAGAATGCTGTTTATTCAGGATCTAGTCTTCCTTCCTTGTCTCTATTCCATTTTGGTTTACATCTCTGTTATTCTATTATACTCCTCACATTGAACTATACCAAGCAATTTCTTATTTGGCATCCTTTTATGTTTTCATTTTTCATTTAAATATATTTTTGCATTTAAAATTGTAATTTTTAAGTAGTTGTACATAAGGGCTACAATTCTCTAAGACAGGTTATGAGTACAATGCCGCTTGGTCAATGGCATCCCTTCCTTCATTCTTCCCCATTTCCCCCCTCCTGTCCCTACCCATGTTACATAGTTCATTTTTTCACATAGTGTACATTGAATACAATGACTACACTTGCTCACCCTTCCTCCCTCCATTCCTGTGCCACCCTCAAAACATGTTTCCACTTCCTAGTATTCATTTTGATAAACAGTACTTTAATTGTTCAAAAGTTATGCCTTTATATTTCTCCCCTAAGTATTCCCTCCTTTAGTCAGTTTGAGAAATTAAGGGCACCTGCTTCCTGTGGGGTGAATTTATTTCTATGCTTTGAATTTAATTTTTTTTTTTTGGGTCGGTCATGGGGCTTGAACTCTGGGTCTGGGCGCTGTCCCTCAGCTCTTTAACTCAAGGCTAGTGCTCTACCACTTGAGCCACAGCACCACTTCCCATTTTCTGGTGGTTAATTGGAGGCAAGACTTTCTTGCCCAGGCTGACTTTGAACCGTGATCCTCAGATCTCAGCCTCCTTAGTAGCTAGAATTACAGGCATGAGCAACCGGTGCCCAGCTGAATTTAATTTTTTTTTATTAGTAAGTTTTTTTATTGTGAAAATACCATACAGAGGGGTTACAATTACATGAGCAGGTAATGAGTACATTTCTTTTTTTTTTTTAATTTAATTTTATTTTATTTGTGAACATACTGTACAGAGGGGTTACAATTACATGGGCAGGATAATGCGTACATTTCTTACCAAGCATTGCACCCTCCTCCTTTGGTTTACCCTTCACATCCCCTCCCAGTCTCCCCCCTCCCCCCCAATCCCAATCCTTCTCCTCCCCCCCCCCCCCCCCCCCCCGCACTGACGTTGTAAAGCTCGTTTTGGACATGACAACTTGAATGAGTACATTTCTTATCAAGCATTGTTGCCTGGATGGTAAGGTGAATTTAAAATTTTAAAGTAATTATTTGAGCTTATCCTATTAACTATTATAATTTCTGATTTTTTGCCTTACATCGCTAATATTGTCAAATTTATAAAGAATTTTCTAGCTACATTTAAAAAATCATTCCTTCTTTAAAAATAAAAATAATACGCTAATAATCAAAATGATAAAAGCAATTATTGATTCACTGTAATACACTCAATCAGTTCAACTAAGTGTCATAGAAATTGTACAGAACATGGTTGTATATTTTTAATTTTTTTACTTACTTACATACTTACTTAAACAAGTACTCACCATATTGCTCAGGCTGGTCTTGAATTTGTCCAGTGGAAGCAATGCTCCTCCTTTATTATCCTGAGTAGCTATACATAACTATAGTTATGTATTGACATACGCAGATAGAATATGTATTTTGACTTAATCTCACTAAATGCTAGAGTCTGAATTTTCACAAGAATTATATAGAGTATATAATATTTCTGTGTTATAGAGCTGAAAGAAAGTTATTCAGCTAAAAGTGGTAAAACTAGAATCTAAAGTCAGTTCATCTAATTTCAAAAAGCTGTTTAATCTTCAAACTTATCAAACTATGGCTATTTTTCTAATCTGGTAAGAATGTTTTAATTCATGGTCTCATATTTCTATCATTTGAGCCATACCCCTAGCCATTTTTGCTGCAGTTATTTTCAGGCAGTTCTCAATGTTGATACCCAGGGTTAGCCCATGATCCTCTTACCTCTACGTTTTAAGTAGCTGGTACAGATATGAGTTACCTGGCTAACTCTGGAAATATTTTTCCTAAACTCACATGATACAACCATGCATGTATGGTATGTTCTGGCAACCAATGAATATTTTTGGATTCCCCTGTGTTGAATCTACATGCATATTTCCTCTGAACAAGGAAACCTGTTATCTCTAAATCCCTGAGAGCAGCCCTGAACTCACCCGCTTGTGCAGGCGTTCTGCTTCCTCTTGATACGCGGCAAGTTGCTGTTTCCATTGTTTCACATTGGCAGTGGACTCCAACAGGGCTGCAGTGAGTTTAGCATTATTTCCTTTGAGGGTAGCCAGTTCAGCTTCCCAGTGTTTGCTGATTGCTGAACTAAAATAAAATAAAGGAAAATTATGAATATGGTTTCTGAAAGGACAGCAGTACTCGGTTCTATTATTGGGTTTATTCCTAAGGATATTTTCAAAAACAACTCTAAAGCAATAAAAACCCAAAAACTGCACAGTTATGTCTTTGAGAAGAAAGCATGGTAACAAAGGAAATACAAGTACCAAAGGACTAGGCTTAACAAATGTGGGATAGTCCCCCCTTTTCATTGTGTCAGATAGTTATTCTTATAAGGAATAATCACTATACTGCCCTACTTTGCAATTCTAAAATAACATCTTACAATATATTACATTGTTTTTGTTGCTGTTGTTCTGATCCTAGGGCTTGAACTCAGGGTCTAGTGCTCTACCACTTGAATGATAAGGCCACATCTGGCTTTTTGTTGTTGTTGTTGTTGTTGCTTGTAGGGCTTGAACTCTGGGCTTGAACACTGTTCCTTAGTGATTCAGCTCAAGGTTAGCGTTCTACCAGTTTAGCCACAGCACCACTTCCAGCTTTTTCTGCTTATGTGGTGCTAAGGATTTGAACCCAGGGCCTCCTGCATGCAAGGCAAGCATTCTACCACAGAGCCACCTTCCCAGCCCACATCTGTCTTTTTGATGGTTAATTGGAAGTAAGAGTCTCCTGCCCAGGCTGGCTTGGAATTGCAATCCACAAATCTCAGCCTTCTGAGTAGCTAGGATTACAGGTGTGAGCCACTGGTGTCCAACTAATACATTATATTTTTAAAGGGAATCAAGGCTTACAGTACAATTTTATTCCTTAACGAAACATATTTGGATGCTTAAATGACAAAGTTTAGGCATATAATGTATTTTTTCTTTTAAAATTCTTAATTTATAAATCATTCAGAATTTTAAAATGCCAAAATAAAAAATTATTGTAATAATTTTATATACTAGACCTAGAAATTGGTTCTAGTGACTTTATATTATCACATATAGAATACTAAAGCAATTTTCCTTTCTTAATTTAATACTCTACTTAGTAAGTTACCTAGAATTAAATATCTAACCATGTCTCTTTTCTTTTTTCTTTTCTTTCCTCTTTTCTGTTCTCTTCATCATTCGTGGGGCTAGACCTCAGGAACTGGGCACTGTCTCTGAGCTTTTTTGCTCAAGGCTAGCATTCTAACACATAGAGCCACAGAACTACTTTCAGTTTTCTGGAAGTTAATTGGCGATAAGAGTCTCATGAACTTTCCTGCCCAGGCTGGGTTTGATCCACAATCCTCAGATGTCAGCCTTCTGAGTAGCTAGGCTTACAGCCGTGAGCCACCAGAGCCAGGCTAAGACTACTTTCGATTACAAAGACAATTCTATTAATGGAAAGACACCTCTATTTATAATTCCTGTCTTAACTGAATTGCCTTATTTGAAAAAGGTTAATTTTCTTTTTCATTATTGAAGTTTATTTCTATTAGTGAAATTCTGCTAACCTTATCCATTAAACAACTAGTGATGTTGTATCTTACTTCATTCTTTCTGTTTTTGGTAAGTATTTGTATCACAGTACATATGCTTCAACTGACTAATACTTTACAGTATTGTAATATATATTAAAGAAAGCAGTTTCCATCTTCAAAGTTTCTAAAGCTCATCACTAGTGTTAAGATGTATCTCATGGGACCCTGCTACAATGCACAGAGAAAAGATCATTTCCTGTGGGATTCTTGAAAAAACAAACAAACAAAAAAACAATGCAATGAGTCAAGTAAGAAAGAGGTCATATAACCCCCAACTTAAGAACCCTCATACTTCAAAAACAACAGAAGAAAAAATGAATTAGTACTATTAATATTACTTCAAAGAAGATATATAAATGGCCTATAGGCATTTGAATACTAACCATTAGGAAAAAGGAAGTCAAGATCAATCAGAGACTATCTTACACATAGGACGTGGGGAAGCTGAAACTTTTGTGTGCTCTTAGTAGGAATACAAATAGAGGGAATTCAAAACAGCACAAAACCAGTACTGGAAATGTTCCCTAAGCTTTTCTTTTATCTAAAGTCAAAGTCTTGTTAGAAAGCATTAAAGTTCATTGAATTATATAAAATAAAGTACTTCAATAGACTATAGAAGTCTTCCAGCACAGAAAAAGTGAAAGCAGAGATTTTCATATGTTCATGTGCATGGCAATATTATTATTATTGTTGTTGTTGGTTGTGGGGCTTGAACTCAGGGTCCCTGAACTTTTTTTTTTTTTGGAGTTGGGTTGTGAGGCCTGAACTCTGCGCCTGGATGCTGTCCCTCAGCTCTTCAGCTCAAGGCTAGCGCTCTACCACTTGAGCCACAGCGCCACTTCCAGCTTTTTTCTTTTTGCTTATGTGGTGCTGAGAATCGAACCCAGAGCCTCAGGCATGCAAGGCAAGCGCTCTACCACTGAGCCACCTTCCCAGCCCAAATGTTTCGTGTTTTTTTTTTTTTTTTTGGGGGGGGGGGTCCGGTCATGGGCCTGAACTCTGGGCCTGGGTGCTGAGCTCTTCAGCTCAAGGCTAGCACTCTACCACTTGAGCCATAGCGCCACTTACTTTTTTCTGCATATGTGGTGCTGAGGAATTGAACCCAGGGCCTCATGCATGCAAGGCAAGCGCTCTACCACTGAGCCACCTTCCCAGCCCCGGTCCCTGAACTTTTATACAAATCTAGAGCTCTATCACTCTGAACCACAGTACCACTTTTCTGGTGGTTAACTGAAGATAAGAATTTCAAGGACTTTCCTGCCTGAGATGGCTTTGAACAAAAATCCTCAGGTCTCCTGAGTAGCTAGGATTATAGGCGTAAGCCACCTGCGCCGGGCTAACAATATAAAGGTAGGGGCTGGGAAGGTGGTTCAGTGGTAGAGCGCTTGCCTTGCATGCCTGAGGCCCTGGGTTTGATTCCTCAGCACCACATAAGAAAAAAGCCGGAAGTGGTGCTGTGGCTCAAGTGGTAGAGCGCTAGCCTTGAGCTGAAGAGCTGAGGGACAGCGCCCAGGCCCAGAGTTCAGGCCCCACAACCGGACCAAAAAAAAAAAAAAGGTAGAAACAACCAAAGTGTCCAATAATATAGTTGGATAAACAGAATTTAGTATGTATACATATGGAATGAATACTCTTCAGCCTGAAAAAGAAAGGAAAGACATTCTGACACATGCTCCAACATCAATGAACTCTATACTAAATAAACCAGTCACAAAGAGAAATATTGTATTTTATTATTTGAAGTACCTAGAGTAATTAAATCCAGACAGAAAGAAAGTAGAAGGGTTGCTGTCAGCGGTGGAGAGAGAGGAGAATAAGCACTTGTTTTTCAGTAGATACTATATTTCAGATTTTCAAAATGAAAGCACTTATAGAGAATTAGAGTGGCAGGAGTAGTAAAAGAGCATGAGAGAATTTTTAGGGTCATAGACTATTCTCTACCTTGACAGCATTAGTAACTATGTGTCTGAATCTGCCAAACTCATAAAAGTATAGATTAGAAAAGAGTGAAATGATTCCAAATATAAATTATACGTTAATTTTTAAAAACTGTCTTATTGTCAAAGGAACAATGTATTTTTAGATACAGCTATGTCTTTTTAGATATAATTTCAGTGACTATAGAATTACAAATAATCATAAGAATTGGAAAGAGGCCTTCTCGGATTAAATAGATTGATCTTTAGGTTGCACCATTTCTGTCTGGATTTTTTGGCATGGAAAGGCACTGGGTGGGTAGAAAGCAAGAATTGCTGTGCTACAAAATAAGAGAGTCAAAAAGGAAAAGGAAATAGATGAGTGAGGCGATGAAGAAAGATAGCAAGTAAATGAGAGGAATAGTTTCAGAGGCAAGGTCATGTAGAAAGGGGACATGGGCTTACAGAAAAGTAGGTTGGAGCAGTAAAAGCCTAAAGCAAGTCCACAGGAACAATACAAAAAAAAAAAAAAAAGATAGAAGGACTCAAGTCTCAATATATACAACTTGTTTACTCGACATCCAGGGTTTGGGCCCTCAGTATATTAAGTAGGAAGAGGTGACAACAGATCTTACTATTTAAGATTTTCATGGATCTTTTCATTCATGACTATGCAAAGACCCAAAGCACTACTGATTGCCCTAAATTTAGTAAGAAAATAAAGAAAAATATTGTATCAGATACTTTTATGGATACCAAAACATTTATGGAAAACAATAAACCATGTAATTTAAGACTTAATATTCATGAAATGAATTATTAGGAGATCAGTTCAGTAAGCTTGTGTTTCTATTTTTTCTTATAATTGATTCTAAGGTAAATAAGTATGTTCTTAAAGCTATTTTCAATAATAAAGTTTTGTTGGTTTGTTTTTTGGCCAGTCCTGTGACTTGGACTCAGGACCCAGGCATTGTCCCTGAGTTTCTTTTGCTCAAGGCTAGCATTCTACCACTTGAACCACGGTGTCACTTCTGGCCTTTTCTGTTTATGTGGTACTGAGGAATCAAACCCAAGCACTCTACCTCTAAGCCACATCTCAGCCCAATAATAAAGTTTTATTACTTAGTAAATCTGAATCTTTGAAGAACACTGTTATTCTTTGCTGTATGAGGTATTTCTTAAGTAATCCATTTTTCTAGAACACAGGGTAAAATATAATGTAAGATAAAATTTAGTCAATTTCTATTTTTCTTAAACAGTCCATGCTATCAAGCATACAGATGTTTTTATGCTTTATACAATTTCTACTTATAATAAATTTCAAAGTTATTTTGAAAGAAGTTCTGTATTTGAGCTCTTTAGATGTCTTAATTCTTAAACATATGTATGCATTTATATGCATGTTTTTTTCATTGATCTTCAAATATTGTATTTCTCCCTGTTAGCTGATATTTAGCAGTAATTAATACTTTAAGTCTAAGGTATTAATCTGTTGTCAACATTTTAAGTTGGCATCAGACATTTCAAAGCACTAAAAATGCTTTGGTTTTCTGGAGATTAATTTGATCCTTTTCTATAGGAACAGTTGTTTTCATTTTTGTTTTGTTTGTGCTGGTACTGGGACTTGAATTCAGGATCTCAGGTCCTTGTTCAGCCTGTTCAATGAAGGCTGGCACTCTATCACTTGGGCCATCACTTGGGGCTTTTTGCTGATTAACTGGAGATAAGAGTTTCAAAGATCTGTCTGCCCAGGCTGTCTTTGAACCACCACCTTCAGATCTCACTTCTTGAGCAGCTAGGATTATAGGTGTGAGCTACCACTGTTTGGTACAGTTTTCATAGTTTTACCTTAATTATTTATAAAGAAATCTAAATGGTTTAGTCAGAGATACTAGTAATTCAGAGATAATGAAGAAACACTACTACGATTGAATGTCTAAATGCTGGAATAAGGAGAAATAATTTATATTCTTATGATTATTCTGTAAATATTTCCTTCAGAAAAGACAAGTAGGCTTCCTGTTGGCTTCAAATCTAGATGGAGTTCAAAATGGTCCAAAACCAGGGCTGGAAATGTTCCTTAAACTGGAATTTTTTATTTTATGAGAAAACACTAAGGTTCATTAATCATGTAAAATAACCATAAAGTATTTCAATCGTCTATAGAGTAAAACGAGTCAAATGAGTAAGTCATTTACTTACTTAACCTCTTAAATAAAAGTATATGTGAGTGGTTTCCTGCAAAGTCTAAAACCTGTCTCCATGGTTCTGGGCCAGTCATCAGTCTCTAGAATGGTAGTCCTTTGAATGTATTCTCTGAGAATGCTAACTTAGAAAAAGAATATCTAGATAATCTTTTAAAAGAGAATTTAAGAATAGGTTACAGAATTATTTTTTCTTTCTCTTCATGATTTTCTAGCAAGAGTTATATCAATATCTATCTATAAAAGCATTGTGCAGTACAGCATTGTTTCAGCATCTACCTGCTGATTTCTCTCCTCACTTTCTATTCCCTAATGGTAGCAATCAATTCTAATTGTTACTCCTCAAAGTGTCTCACTTTGGGGGCTAGGTGCTTTTACATTAGCCCATTAGTCTAAGCTAGATCCATTTTAAAACTATTTAGGTGTGTGTGTGTGTGTGTGTGTGTGTGTGTGTGTGTGTGTGTGTGTGTGTGTGTGTGTGTGTGTGTGTGTGTGTGTGTGTGTGTGTGTGTGTGTGTGTGTGTGTGTGTGTGTGTGTGTGTGTGTGTGTGTGTGTGTGTGTGTGTGTGTGTAACATCTCAGGGTCTAGATTTGGGGGCTAGGTGCTTTTACATTAGCCCATTAGTCTAAGCTAGATCCATTTTAAAACTATTTAGGTGTGTGTGTGTGTGTGTGTGTGTGTGTGTGTGTGTGTGGGTCTAGATTTGGGGGCTAGGTGCTTTTACATTAGCCCATTAGTCTAAGCTAGATCCATTTTAAAACTATTTAGGTGTGTGTGTGTGTGTGTGTGTGTGTCATCTCAGGGTCTAGATTTGTGTGTGTGTGTGTGTGTGTGTGTGTGTGTGTGTGTGTGATCTCAGGGTCTAGATTTTTCTTTCCTAAAATTTAAGTGTCTTTTTTATTCCCACATTTTTTATTAGTATCAGTTGCACAAGGGAGCTTTATTTTGAAATGTCCAATTATGCACAAGTGTATATTGATTCATCACTCTCCCTTATCCCTCTTTCCTAAGACAATTTCAACATGCTACATTGTTCTATTTCCAAACATACATATAAAGTATTTTGACCATATTCACCCTCTTCACTCTCTCCATTTATTCCTCCCACTAGTATCTCCCTACCCTGAGCTATTTTGAATTATTGTCATTCATTTTTAGCATATGCTAAAAACGCATTTCATTGTGGCATTTCACACATGCATATACCATATTTAAATGTGATCGATACCCCCCTTTTACTATCACTTTCCCTATTTTCCATTACTACCTACTATTCAGCAACTTTCAGTGAGTTTTGTTTTGCAATCTTCCTTCAGAGATGTTATTTATTTTGTCATTGCTTACCTTCTATCCATCTCCTTTTCTCTCATCTTAACTAGTCTCACAATTACAAAGATGTTTTCATATACATATTATATATATGATACACATACATAATATATATTATCTTGTATGTATCCTTTTAAATGTAAGATATTCCTTTTAAATAAAAGGAGCAACCTTGTGCATAAATTATATACATGTGTATGTACACACACACACACACACACACACACACACACACACACACACACACACACATATTTCAAAACAACTTGCATGAGTACAGATTTCAGATACAGCCAGGCAAATAGCCTAGTATATGAAAGCAATTTTCTGCTAGGTTTAACTCAAAGTCTTAACTTGCCTAAATATTTAAAGAGACTCTAAAACTTATTGTAACTTTTCTGACTTTGTGACTCAGTAACTTACATATCAATCAGGATAGTTCTTTGGATTTTTTCCCCCAATTTCTTCAGGTGGGGACTTGATATTTAGCCTATTTTGGTCTCAAACTCCATCCTCCTATGTCAACCTCCCAAATGCTGGAAATATAAGTACATGCCACCATATACAGCTCTATTTGGGACTCTTCCAAATGTTTTAAGTACTGCCTCCTCTGACCCTTGTCTTTTTTTACTGGATGCCTTTATAATGTTCCCAGTGTTGCTTTCTACCCTACCCCTAGATTCCTTCCCTGCCTAACTTGTCATCATCTTTTGCATACATTCTGATGAGCCTGGATTAACATACAATACAGAAACTAGTGGCCATGAGTAAATTGATTAAACTACATGTTTGCTGGAAAAGCTTTAAAGGCAGTTCCTGAAGTAAATGGGAAACTATTTTAAATTGATTAAACTACATGTTTGCTGGAAAAGCTTTAAAGGCAGTTCCTGATGTAAATGGGAAACTATTTTGACACATTCTGAACAAGTGTGTAGAACTGAAATGGAGTTGAAGTAATAAACATTGGTTTTAGAGAAAATCTCAAAAGATGAGAATGCATTTTTTTTTGGTAGTACTGGGTTTGAACTTGTGCTTGCTAGGCAAGCATTCTACCACTTGAGCCGTACTTCCAGCTCTTTTTGCTTTTGTTATATCTCACTTTTTCCCTGGAATGATTTGAATTGTGATTCTCCTATTTAAGCTTCCTGCATATGACAAATGCATGCCACCGAGCCCAGGTTTTTATTTGTGAAGTCTCACTTTTTTTTTTTTTTTGCTCAAGCTGGCCTGAGCTTCAACTCATCTAGTCTCAGGTCTCAGCCTCCTGAGCAACTAGGACTATAGGCATGAGCTACACTATACACAGCCAAGAGGAGGGTGATGTTTAAGAAACACTTATCATCAATGCAATTGATGGCATAAAGCTGAAAAAATATGAAAATAAATTATAAAGTAAAAAACGGAATCAGGGCTAGGTAAGGTGATGTAATTCCCAGCTTGTAGAGAGACAGGAAGATCACATTCCAAGGCCTGTCTGAGCAAAAGCGTGAGCAAATCCTATCTGAAAAATAAACTAAGGTAAAAATGGCTGAGTGTAAGATTCAACTGATAGAAGGTTTGCCACAAGTGTAATGATCTGAAATCAATTCCTAGTTTAACACACACACACACACACACACACACACACACACACACACACACACACACACACACACACACACACACACACACACACACACACACACACACAGAGTTAATCAGTTTTTCCTGAAATGAATTGTTTTAAATTGGAATAAATTTTGTTCCTAAAAAAGAAAAAGAGTGAATCAGAAGAGTGCGACTCTGAATCTGAGGAAATGTAATAACACCTTAAACTATTTATTTTGCATGTGTACAAAAGTAGCATATATTAACATCTGTGTCTAAATCTAAATGCTCTCACTCATAGTTTAATGGAACTTTATTTTTTTGTAAAATGCAAAATAATGACGAGCCCTGTAGTCTAAGGTATTTTAGCTCATATAAAATTTATTTAGCTCTTAGAAAATGAAATACTGCTGACTTTTAAAAATAAAGTATAGAATTTAATCAAATTACTTCAAAATGTTAACTAGCCTATATTTCTGAATTGTGAAGAATTTTAGTAAGTATATACATATATATGTATGTATGTATATAGAAGTATTCAAATAGTAGTTAAAAGCATAGGCTTAGGAGTTGGATGAGTTGGTTCAAATCATGACTCTAGTATCATTTGCCAGTTATAGCACATTAAGTAAGTTATTTAATCTCACTAGGTCTCAACTTTCTTATTTTAAAATTAGAGTCAATAATAGGATGATCTGAAGCAATAGCCCACATAAAACATATGGTGCTCCAATACAAATGTGTTCTCTTCATGCATAAACAAAAAGAATACTGAAAGAATCTTCAGTCATCTAAAAACAAGCCAAGAAAGAGTTAACCTTAGTGGCTTTTACCTATAATCCTAACTATTCAGGAAGCTGAAATATGAGAATTGTGGCTCAAAGCCTGCATAGTCAGGGAAAAGACTTTTATCTCCAATAAAGTATTCAAAAAGCCAGAAATGTTGTGTTTCAAGTAGTTGAGCACTGGGCTTGAACGCAAAAGTACAAGGACAGCCCTCAGACTCTGAGTTCAAGGCTCAAGGACTGGCATACACAAAAACATGTTAACCTTATTTGAAAAGGGCTTACTGATGAGAAGTTGTAACTTGAAAAATATTCAATTCTTATTAGGTATGCACTCAATGATTTAGGCTATCTTCCTTAGGTACAAGAGATATTATTTACAAGTTTAAACCTCTGTTGTAGATCTCAAAGAATCTATTAAGTTAATGAAGGAACACAAAAAAATGAGTAAACAAGTGATTCTCAAAAGCACTATAGTTGATTTTGATGGTAAGAGGTGAGAAGCTGTGAAGCCTGACTCTGAATCACATTATGTAGACCTCATAAAATATTCTGCCCTTCAGTGCAGTTTCCCATTTGACTTTAGGGGACATAAAAAGTCTAGCTCTACCTCCATTTTTATTCACTAAAACGCAAAGACCCATAAGTGACCCTCAAGCATGCTCTCACTGAGAGCAGCATTTCTATGTATAGATGGATAGCTCTTACTGGCAATAGGCTCTCACTGGAGATGGCTCTGTACTAGAGGTATGTTTGCTCATATTTGCACATTGCCTGCCTGGCACAATGCTTCCTATATTCTTTAACATGAGCCCCACTGTAGTTGTGGCTGAGAAATGGAAGTACAGGATAAAGATCATGGCAGGGAGGGTGGGGGTGGAATCCTATTTGAACTCCCACTTCATATTTTCACTGCTAACTCCTAACACTATGTTCTAAATCTCTTTGAACATTTATAGCAGGTTACTCTCTGTAAAGTAGGTGTAGATGTTTATTTTTTATTCAAAGACATTTATTATGTATGAAAAGTTCAACTTGCTTAATAGGTTGTTCTTACTCTTTTACCATAAACCATAGTTTTTCTCCATCAGTGAATTTGGAGGGTTTAGGGTCAAATCTAAGGAAAAAGCTAAGAGGAAAAAGCTATTCTGTAGATTCACTGCTACTTTGTAAGTAAAAAGAAAACCTGAATGGACCCAAGGAAAAACTGAAGTATACATCTATTATATCTATGCAAGTCATTATTTGTGTCATTCCCTTCTTAAAAAACTGATCATTAACTAAAAGCTTTCTTTGGAAATTTAGTCACCATAAGGTATTAGATTATTCTATTGGAGAGATGTCTAGAAGAGACTCATCTTACATATTAGGAAAAAATTATGTTTCTTCCAACTCTTATGAATATATATTTATTTCTGCAAAGAGATCAATTAATTTCAAGCCTGTCCTCTCATTTACAAGATTATAACCACTACAATCTATTCAAACCAAGAGTTATTTTTAATTATATATAATCTGATTTAATTTTAATGAGGGAGTAGAACATTTGTTTCTTTTTGAAAGCAAGCCACTTAAGAAAAAAACTGCCCAGAGAGTGAGGAAGGGAGAGGGAAAGTAGGAGAAAAATGAGGGAAGGGATAACAAGTTGTAACTGTAACCCCTCTATACATCACTTTGGCAATAAAAAAAAGAAAGGAAAAAAAACTGCCCTAAAAATTGCTTGGCATTTTAGCATTGTTGGGAAAAACCATAAGTAACAGAAATGACTCTAGGAAGTGGCACAATTGCAAAGAGGCTTTGCCAAAGCTGTAATTGTGTAGAAATAAATGGAAATGTTATAATGTTTCCCAATATCTTGCCATGAAAAAATATCGTATTTTATAAATTAGCAGTCAATACTTTTTCCCTGGTCACTAGAATCAGAGCAATTTGCATATTATTTTAGAATTATTTTTGAGGATCAAAATCAAAAGATATAATATTAAATAATTTAATGTTTAAATGACATGAACTTGTTTCTTGTTTGAACTTTGTTTCTTTTCTTAAACTTGTGACTTGTTTCTATTATTCTTTTCTTAGTTAAGGCAACAATCATCATTACCTCCATTTGTTAGTGCTAATACAAGCTATATAAATAATATTACAGTAAGGCCCTAGTCAAATTTTATTACATCAATGACTCTAAAGGAAGGAAAGATAATAGAACACAGAATAATAACTTAATCCATTACTGAATGTTTGGCTGCTTGGTTTGTCCTTTAAAACCTTCCTTAATGGTCTGGATAAAAGCAAAAGCTTCTGTAATTCTAAAAAACAGTATTTACTAGCCAATTTGATGAGGTCTGACTATATTCCAACTCCAGGTTAGTTCATCCTACAACTGAAATATGTCAGCAGGAAATTTGCTTTACTATTCTGTTGAACATATTTTAAAAACTCAATTCCTCTTGCTCATCTAATACCCACTTAAGTAATCTGTGACTTCAAAAGAATTTTTCTTTGTGTGAAATTGTCACATACAATACGAAGACCAGTGACCAGTGGCTTGGGCTTCATTTATACTCTTATATTAATAGTAAATCTGAATTAAGTAATACAGAATATTCAACCTAAATTCTGGGATATATTATTAAGCCCAAATGGGGATATAAGCAAGAGAGTTGGAACTTTAGCTACGATTCCTGCATTATGGTTTTTCCAACTAAGCTATAATTTCTTTTATAATAGTACTACTTCTGCTTCACTGCCTGAGTAATTTGTAATTGGTTATATATAGTCATATAATAAGGGTATTGCAGCAAATGTATACAAGTCACTAAAATGACTAATTTAATTAGTTTGAAATATGATTAATAAAAATTACTGATAATAAATTGGACTATTCAGATATGAAAATGTGAAAGTTAGGGATCAACTTGAATAGTTTGAAGACTTTATTGTGGAAATGGAAGATTATATGCTTTGCTTATATTTACATAAAAAGTATCTTTTGTTGTTGTTATTATGAGCTGGTATTGGGAATTGAACTCAGGGCTTCATGTTCTTGCTTGGCTTTTTTACTCTAGACAGGAATTCTACTACTTAAGCTATTCCTCCAATTGGTGAAAACAAAATAATTTTATACCATATTTAGATGTATTTCGGAAACAACTTCAGACCCTTTTATTAATATTTGCTAGACTGCTTCCTATATCTATAGCAATGAAGATTCCACTAAAACAAAGTGCTCACAACTAAAATGTACTTTTTGCATCTTAGTTTCTTCTACGTGAGAATTTTTATTTCTAATTTATTTAAACATGTAATACTAGTATCTGATGATCATTATGTAGCCAGTATATTATTACATATAATACAGCAACAGTATTTATTTTTATGTGCCTAATATTTTCAAGAATATAGATGTAGAAAATATTTATCTTATTCTTTCTACCATGATCATAAAAAACAAAAAAAGCTAGGGTCTGGGGGCTCACACCTGCATCCTCGCTACTCAAGAGTCTAAGATCTGAGGATGGAGGTTCAAGTGTAGGCCGGAAAGTACATGAAATTTTTAATCTACAATTTTAAACACAAAAACAAAACATAACAGCAACAAAACCAAAAAGCCAGGAGAGTTGTGTTTCAAAAGGTAGAGCCAAAAAACTCAGGGACAGAGCCCAAGCCCTGAGTTCAAATCCCAGTATTAGCACATAAAAAGAACATACACACACACACATACACATACATACCTACACACACACCTAATATATAAGAAATAAGCAGTGACTTGATTTAACAAATATTTACTGTGCATGTGCTATGTGTCAAGCACATAATAAGCTGCTTAATCATGCTATTGTCTTTCAAAAGCTTGTAGCTTAGAGAACTAGAAATATATTTTCTTTTTATTCCATTATTCTCAGAGCTAAATCATGAAAAATTGTTTCATTTCTTCTAACACTGTTGTTCTCTCTCAAGTCTTTCCAGTTGTCATTAATATTACCTCAAGATGAGGAGAAAAGAGAGAGGGAGAAGAGAGGAGAAATGGAGAAAAGAGAGGGGAGGGGTAGGTGAGAGAGGAGAGAGGGAAAGGAGAAAAAAGAAAGGAAGAGAGGGAAAAGAGAGAAGAGGGAAAGGAGAGAGAAGAAAAAGATATTTTCGCTTGTTCACTAATATTTGTCAAGTGTATATAGGGCACTATAAAGTCAGAGTGCTGAAATAGCCATTGGAATAGCTAAGAGGCTCTTCTTTGAGCTTGCAGAGCACCCAGTGGATCACTACTTTGCATTATCAATATTACTTATATTCTATTAGCACATGAATCTTCGTAAGAAAAATAATTTTCACCTTTGTATCAACATCAAGATAAGCTCAATAGTAGGACACTGATGGCTCTCTCCTATAATCCTAGCTACTCAGGAGGCTGAGATCTGATCTGAGAATAGAGATGCAGCCCAGGCAGGAAAGTCCATGAGATAATTAATCAGCAAAAAAGCTGGAAGTGGAGCTGTGGCTCAGATGGTAGAGTGCTAGCCTTGAGCGCAAATGCTCAAGGACAGTCTCTAGGCTCTGAATTCAAGCCCCAAAATTGGCACACACCACACACACACACACACACAAGATATGCTCAATAAACGACTTGGAAGTATTAAAATGGACAGACACATGGATAACTGCCAGAAAGGGCTACCCATGATTAGGATGATAACTTATGTAGGTGTGCTCATGATGAATCTAACATGTTACATTATTTCTAACACTAGTGATCTTAATTTAAGCTGGAAATTTGTTCATTTCTTTCTAACACTTTACATAATTATTCAAATCTAAGATCCCTAAATAGTTTTGCTTTGCAATTATAAACTACCAGTTACATAATCATAACTAGAACTATATAGACACACACATGTATTCACACTTATAATCATAAATATGAGTCAAAGGTAAGTACTTTAATAATAAAAAGAACATTACCATGATAACCTAACTTAAAGGCACAGTATGTTGTCAAATGAATAAATGCCTATACTCAATATTCATTTAAATTTCAACTTTAAATTTTAAACATTCATAACTTATGCTAAATTCATAATATTGTACCAAATAATGAATAAATTCTGTTAATTGTCTCTTTTTGATATTTGGGATCCATTTGGAGATTAATTTTCTTCAAGACACTTTAGAGGAAGACTGAAGCAGAGAAGCAAAGGATTAGTCGAATTCTATTTGAGATTCCTATGGATTTTTTTTTTTTTTTTTTTTTTTTTTTTTTTGCTGGACGTGGGACCTGAACTCGACCTAGGCGCTGTCCCTCAGCTCTTCAGCTCAAGGCTAGCGCTCTACCACTTGAGCCACAGCACCACTTCCGGCTTTTTCTGCTTATGTGGTGTTGAGGAATCGAACCCAGGACCTCATGCATGCAAGGCAAGCACTCTGCCACTGAGCCACCTTCCCAGCCCTTCCTATGGATTTTTAAAAAACTTTTTTAACCTCCTCATACTTCAGTATTTTTTCCCTCTGAAAATGTGTAACTGTGTCTATTTCTCATGACTGTAAAAAAAAACCCATAAAGTAAAATTAAAATTTATAAAAACATATAAGATTAAAAAAATTTGACTAGACCATTTAATGAACAGACTTTCATATACATAATATCACATGTCTGTACTTTCAGCTACTAGGAATGTGGAGGCAGAAGAATTTTGAGTTTGAGGCCAACCCAGGCAAAGTTAGCAAGATTTTATATCACAATAATATACAAGCAAAGGGTTGAGGGTGTGGCTTCAAGTAGTAGAATATCTGCCTAGTATGAGGCCTTAGATTCAATTCTTCAGCCCCACCAAAAACCCAAAGTAGTAAGGATAATGCACATAACCTAGCATTCAGTTTTGAACTGGTACAGGTAAATAAATTAGATATTAAAAACAATCCCTTCAAAACAAAAAAAAATGGAAGAACAAAAAGTATGGTCTTTCATTTGATATCACTGAACTTCGGTTAATTAAATGAAGAAGTATTCTTCCCTTGTTTTCTTGCACATAATGCTTTTTTTCTATATACTAGTCTAGAACTTGTTTAGGTAGGACTCACAGGTGAGGTTAAAACTAATGCTATTTGAAGTGCTAAATGTCTGTGCTATTTTTCAAGTTGCTTTCCCCCCAAATGACATATATCATACAGACTTGAGCAAAGTATTTTTCAGTATGCTATTTTTTTTTTCAAGGTTGGAGGCTGAACCCACTCAGGAGTTCACTGGGCTATATCCTTTGCCCTGCTGTGATTTAATACTGCTAAAACCCATTTACAATTGTAGAATAGTTAATTCATCCTATGTTATTAATCTGGTATATTCTAATAATACTAGATTATTGTCTACTTATGTCTAGTTATCAGACAGCTGTATAATTCACCAATTTATCTCATTAAAATAAGTAATTTCAGGACATTATGATGTTATCTATTATGTTAGTGTTCTAATTAAAAAATAGTAACTGATAGATCACATATTCTGAATCAATTTTAAGGGAATTAAAATAATTTTCATTATATTACACATAACAAACATAAGGTATTACTTTCACCTAGTGTTCTATTTAAAGACAGATAGCTCATCTGCCTTACACAAATGAATTTTCATATTAACATTACTAGTGTTTTAACAAACTCTGTCCTGAATCTCATGCACAGCTAATAAGAGACGCGAAGAGGAGGTAATTATTCATTTCTTGAACTAGTACAGATGAAGATACTTAGAAATCACATCCAAGTCTTTCTCCTTTATTTAACAGATGAAACCGCTACTCTAAGAGATAAAGTTATTTGCAAAAGTAAATGGAATAGCTCAAAGAATCTAAGTACAATACTTGGATATGACCCAGTGTAAGCTTGAAATTCATTTGTATTTCATATCCAATAAGCCAGGCTTCATATTTGTGCATTTTCTGCTATCAGTCTTAACCAAGCCCAGTCCCAAAACAAATTAAAAAACAACCACCACTTCCTCTGTGAATATGATGTAGTTCAGTAAATGTGAAGAAACTCTCAGTCCTAATTATCTTCAGTTGTGTTTAAACTCTATGCAACCTCACATTCTAAGGTTTTGTTTTAATGGCAGTTTCTTTGGAATTATGTATTGGTAGATACTAAGGGTCTACTCGTTACCTTATACACATAGGCTGAATTTCATACAGTATTTTTGTTCTGCCTGCATTTTTAGTATAACCTGTCACACGAGGTCAGATGTAAAAATTTCCATTTATGGCATCATATCAGCACTGAATAATTTCAGATTTTTGAACCATTTCACATTTTTAGAACAAGAATGGTCTACCTAAATTCACATTCTTCCCAATCATGTTCAAGATGCATTGTATAAAGAGAACTGATATAAAAAAGCCATTCTAAGATTTAAATATTGGAAAAATAATACTAAGAAGAGTTGTAAGTACTGTTAGATTTCTTCATTATTTCTCAAGCACTTATCCACTAACTTTTGCTTCCTGTAATTCATTTAGCTAGAAGAATATATACTATATTAGATGCTATTGTATTGTGGGGCAAATAGCACCCTTTCTCTAAATATTTTAATTGAAACATGACTTACTAGAGTTAGATTCTATTGTTGTTACTTTAAAAATAAAGTTCAGAATTATTTTTAAGAGGCTTTATTTTTATTAATTCATATGTAAAGTTTTATCAATGATTTCATAATTATCCTCAAATTCACTACATAGACCACTGTTTACATAGTTTTATTATGAAATCAGGATTTTCAAAATATTACTGGTTCAGTAAACACATCACATTAAGATGGATATGGTCTAATAAATACATTGAGTCCATTTAAACCACTCATATTACAAGTAAAATGCTTGAATGAGTCTAAATCCAGCCATTTCTTTCACTAACTTGAGTTAGCAAAGAAAAGTCCCTTCTAAGATTCCCAGTCCTACACAAAACAATAAGCTAACAAATGAGCATATAAGATAGCAAACCTAGGGTCTCTGGTGACCTTTGGAAGCCTTATCCAAAAACACTAGGGGGTGAAGCTCATAGTGAAGCACTTGCCTAACATATTCAATGCTCTGAGGCTAATCTCCAACAGTCTTTCCTAGGCTTATGATGTTTTCTTTTTGCTTCAACGAAACAAATACTTAAGAGATATTTTAATTTAGGGAAAAACATATTTATTTGCTAACATCAGCTTATTAGTTTGAATGCCTTAATTTACTTTGAATTGTCTTTTGCTACTAAACAGGAACAAGCAATGAAAAGTAGAAATTTGATAGTATTTTTAAAGCTTAGTTCTAGGAGCCAATATATAATTCGTGTGATTGTACTTAAGGTTTGATTTGACAAATTAAAAAAAAAAAAACCCTGAAACAACTAGTGGGTTGACTTATGCAAAACAGAAAATGTTATATAATTACTTCCCAGTTTATTATAAAAATGAAACTATACAAATGACACCAGATTTTGCAGGCTTTTAAGAATTTTCTATGTATAAATTTTAAGTCATACTTAAATGTTTTCTCTGATTTAGTAGACAAAAATTTTCTTTTTGACTTTCATGCTATGATATGAAACAAGTATTTATCGTATCTCTATTCCTACAACGATCCTATTTTTCATGAAAATATTACTGATTTCACCTCTAAGATCATAAGAGCTTTACTCAGTTTTTGAAAGTATAAATTCTGAGTATCTCTATATTCTTGAACCTTATTCCATCAACTGTTGCTTTCTCTTTAAATTCTATTTCATTGTATTTTTCACTTTTAGCATTAGAATTTGCTAAGCTAGGTTATCTTTATCTAGCAGGTATGAATAATAAGATCCCAATTAAATAAAAGGGGAAACCAGACATTTTTACTTTAGCTTTTCTTTAATTATAATTGTATAAAGTTCTTGATTGAAAAAGAATTTTACATTTCATGCAAATTACTCTTCATAAAAGGAGGCTCATGGATAAATACAATTTCATTATCTTACATTTAAGAATGTTACCTAATATCCATTCATAACTATAGTAAAGCACTTGTAAATTTAAAAATAAGCAAAATCTTGGTATAGAAACTATCAACAAAGAATAAAGAGTTATTTCTGATCTTTCCTTAAAAACAATTAAATTTTGCCTCACAACAACCCTGTGAGGTAGGGAGGTAAGTGTTTTCATATGACTACATTTGAAGTTGAGCAAGATTACAGGTACCAGAATTTATATAGAAAAGTGGCTCAAAAGAAAAGGCATCTATGGTGTCAGTGCTACATAAGTCCAGAAAAATTAAGTTGCTTTTTCTCCATCGATGGCTTTTAAGTCTTTTTTTTCCCCTCTGAAACTGGAACTCAAACTTGGTAACTACCAACACTTTTTACTCATTGGCTGGTGCTCTACCACCTGAGCCACACCTTCAACCCCGTAAGTCTTCTGAAAAACAGTGAGCAAGTATTATGGCATTTTGCCAAAAGAATAGCCATAAGATGCCATATGAGTCATTCTTTTCTTCCTCTTCACGTAGACAGACAGCATGTCATCTAGACATACGCAGGAATTCAAGCAGCTAAGTGTCTTCTTTAAAAGTACTAATCCTTTTGGCTCTTCCAAGTTAAAATTGTGATGTCTGAGTCTTTTTAAATGGCTGGGTCTCTTCCACTTTAGTTTTAGTCAGGGATTACTTGCAGGTTTTCAATTAAATCAACTGTAGATCTTCTTCTTTCAAGGAAAATAGTGAGTCCACTAAGTTCCAATACTAAATGAAAATTGTCCACCAAGGAACTGTCTGTCTCCAAAGTGAGGGAAAATTCAACTAAGAACACTGATTTTTTTTTTTTTTGAGTTTCAAAAAACTAAGTATTAGGTATCAGAATGTAAAGGGAATAGAGTCCAGCTTTTCACAAAAAAGCAGAATTTTCTTTTTTCTTTTTGTTTTGTACTGGTACTTGGTCTTGAAACTCACAGCGTAGATGCTATCTTTTAACTTTTTTCCATTCAAAGCTGGTGATCTACCACTTGAGCTAGAGCTCCATTTCTGGCTTTTTGCTGGTTAATTGGTGATAAAGAAGCCCAAATTGGCTTCAAATTGCAGCCCTCAGACCTTAGCTTCCTAAGTAGCTAGAATTATAGATGTGATCTCAGTGGTCCTGAGTAGGATTTACTTATTTAAAGTGGTAGTGGGGAAAAGGGATGGGATTTGTATGTGGCTTTTTTTTCTTATTACCTAGTGCAGTGATTGACAACCATAAGGTCTTATGGGTTATAATAAAGTACAACTAACTAAAAATTATCTTCCTTTCTTGACAACAAACCTAGGACTTTCTAACTGTATGCAATAGAACAATTCATAATGGCTTTGAAAAATAGCTAAAAACTGTTACTATTCGCTAGTTTTTGTATCTGCCTGGAATTAACAGTACTTCTGGAATGAACAGTACTCCTGAGAATGGGGGAGGAGGATTATGAGTTTAAGATGACCCTAATGTGAACACTTGTTAAAAAAAGGCTTAAATTATATTATATAGGGAAACCCTGTCACAAAAAACAAAACCAAAAATAGTATGACTACTGTACAGTAGCAGTGTTCTTGGAATCAGGTGACATCTCAAAATACTGTTCTTCACATATGTATGGTATATATATGCAGGCAACGAAGGGAAGCCAGGAGGAGGACTAGGAATAAGTGGGAAACGGAACAACCCATAACAAAGGGGCCCATCAGCTGCACTGGACATAGAAGAAAACGAACTAAGCAACCCAAAGACAGTGATGGGAAGGGAGGAATGAGAGAGAAAGAGGGAAAGCTTACACTAAGCAAAAGGAAAGAAATGTAAACATCACCTGATGTGGGAGAAATAATTGTATTGTCAAAGCTCAGAATTCACAAACTTTATAAACCATGATAAAGACAATTTTCCTTGGAAAGGTTAAAATGTGTTTGTGACTTTAAGTATCATTATTCCACAATACTGTGAAAGATGTGAAATTTATGCAATCACCTAATCTTAATTTAAAAAAAGAAAAGTGAGAGAAGGGATAGGTTAGGAGCAATGGACAACAATGTTGTCAGACATCTTGTATTTCTATACTGTTTGTAGAATGGGAACTTCTTTGTACAACTACTTAAAGGTAATAATAAAAAATGTTAAAAAGAGATTCAATTTTATTCCGTGCTAAAAAAAACTGTCCTTCACATAATTTAACAAATTATGAATATCCATTCTCTATATTTTTAAGAACAATGTCAGTTACTTTTGGTTTCTTTAAATAGTGACTTGGCTTATAAGTAAAGCATATAGTAGAATGATCAAATTTTTAAAACAACATTAAGCCATAGGATCCAATATGTTTTCTAAAGACATGTTAACACACCGTGACATTAACCTATGTTATAAATGCTCAGGCAGCTCTGAAGGAAATAATTTTCTGTAACTATGACTAAGTTTATATTGTCATGAAGAACTTCTATTACTGAAAATTAAAACAAAATACAGTTTCCTTTGGTGCCTCAGGTAAGTGAGACTTTAAAATCTGGGATCAATTTATTTAATGCCTTCATGTTCTATTTTGAATATATAGCTTTTCCAATGTCCTATGACAGGATTATAGAATTCTTGTATTGCTTCAAGATTAATGAACATGTATGCTGAATACTCTTAATATAGCTGTGCCTAAAAACACAACCTCATGATATAGTATTTAGAACACTTGATTAAAAAAGGATTGGGTCAAATTACCTATTGTTTAAAATAATCTCAGTTAACATTTCTATACTACATATTATAAAGAGAAAAAAAGCCCAAGTCTTTTCTAGAGTAGTAAACTAGAAATCAATTATTTGAAACAAATAACTCTTGGTATGTATATTTTTATGTTTAATAAAAATATGGTTTGTGTTTACTGATGCTATAATTTATCTATCACATATTATCTCTCTCTCTCTCTCTTTGTATATATATATTTAAGTTTTGCAAGGATTTATTTTAACTAGGTAAAAGTAGTGAGAAACAGAAAAAGAGAAAACCATTTCCTGTTCCCCATGCAGGAAATGGGAGTTCAACTCCTAACAAATATATTCTTTTTTTTTTTTTTTTTGCCGGTCGTGGACCTGAACTCTGGGCCTGAGCGCTGTCCCTCAGCTCTTCAGCTCAAGGCGAGCGCTTGACCGCTTGAGCTACAGCACCACTTCCGCATCACTTCCAGCTTTTTCTGTTTATGTGGTGCTGAGGAATCGAACCCAGGGCCTCATGCATGCAAGGCAAGCGCTCTACCACTGAGCCACCTTCCCAGCCCCAACAAATATATTCTTAAAAGGAGTTTTTATATTCCCCTCCCTTAAAAAAAAAAGTCTAATTTTTTTTTTTTGGTCAGTTGTGGGCCTGAACTCTGGGCCTGGATGCTGTCCCTCAGCTCTTCAGCTCAAGGCTAGCACTCTACCACTTGAGCCACAGCGCCACTTCTGGCTTTTTTCTTATGTGGTGCTGAGGAATCGAACCCAGGGCCTCAGGCATGCACGGCAAGCGCTCTACCACTGAGCCACCTTCCCAGCCCAAAAGTCTAATTTTATTACTTATTTTCTTTCAATAAGTAATACCAGCCCCCCCACCCCCCCACCCTACCCCCTCCCCCCCCCCTGCCAAAAAAATCAAGAACCACTTCATGGGCCAGGTATAGTATTTCATACCTATAATTCTAGCTACTCAGGAGGTGAAGCTCAAGAGGATTACTAGCTCAAGCAAAAAATGTTGGTGAAATCTGATCTCAACCAATAAGCCATACATGTTGGCCCATACCTGTAATGCCATGTATTTGGAATACACGGGTAGGAAAGATTGTGGTATAGGCCAACCTGGGAAAAACCAGGAGATCTTATACAAAAAAAACAAACACACACACACAAAAACTACAGCGAAAAGGGTTGGAGAATAGAACACCAAATGGTAGAATAACTGCTCAAACTCCAGCACTGCCAAAAAAATTAAAAACAAACAAAAAAGAACTGCTTCATATATTTTAGAGAGAGAAAAGAAGACAAGAAGGCTTCAAATTTTACACAGGAAGACTAAGACTCAGTGATAAACTTTTCAAAATGTGACATTAATAAAAAGTCTTTCTTTCAATTCAGTTCTTTTTATCCTTAAAATATCCGATGAAGTACCTTTCCAGAAGTAAGCATTAGGTAACAACACTGCTCTTTGTCAATGCCTAAGTACTAAAGCTACCATAATATGGGATATGAGGGAGGAAAATCACTAGTCAAGAGGAATAAATACTAATGAAAAAATGCTGAAAAGGTAGAAATACAGGGGAACTTGCTCACTCTAATAACAAGCACCATGAAATGTGCATAGCTGGCCTTATACTTAATAGTATACTTAATGTTTTACCCACAGACAAGGATATTCATTCTTGTCACTTGTTTAACATTATATTGGAGGTTCTAGTCAGGACAATTAGTAAAGAAAATAAAAGACAGATTAGAAAAAAGAAAGATACTTATTTGTAGATAATTTTGTATATAGAAAATAATAAGGAATCCACTTTAAAAGCTATTAACACTAATTAGCTTAATAAACAATTGCTATCAGACTCTCAATTGCTTTCTTTATGGAAATTCACAGTGAATTTCTTTTTCTTTTCTTTTCTTTTTTTTTTTTTGTCAGTCGTGGGGCTTGAACTCTGGGCTTGGGCACTGTCCCTCAGATCTTCAGCTCAAGGCTAGTGCTCTACCACTTGAGTCACAGCACCACTTCTGGTTTTCTGGAGATAAGGAATGTCACAGACTTTACTGCCCAGGCTGTCTTTGAACCAGATTCTCGGATCTCAGCCTCCTGATTAGCTAGGGTTACAGGCGTAAGCCACCAGCGCCCAGCTCACAGTGAATTTCTATGGACTAAAAGTTTTCACGGAAACTTCAGGTACTTAGGAGATTCAAAATAAATCTTGCAAGGGAAGAATAAGTGCTTGAATCAATCATACTTTCTAATTTCAGACCTTACCTCAAAGCTACAGTAATTAAGACAGTTTAGTACTGGTGTAAGGAAGATTAGAACAATGGGGAAGAATTGAGATTCTATCACAAAGTCTTCACACTTAGAGTAAATTGACTTTTTGATAAAAGTGCCAAGATAATTCATAGGTAAAGAAAATAGCAGGGACAACTAGATAATCACATCAGAAAAATACAATTCAAAATGGATCAGCTTCAATATAAGCACTGAAACTTGAAAACAAGTATAAATCTTATGACTGTGGACTAGGCATTGATTCGTAGATGCAGTAATACCAAAAGCACAAACAACTAAATGTTAAAAAAAAGCCAGGCACTTTTTGTATGTATGTATGTGTGTATATATATATATATATATATATATATATATATATATATATATATATACATATATATGTATATTATATGTATATTGTATTATATATGTATATATACATATACATAAAAATGTCTTGAATAAGTACATGAAAGCGTGCTCAAAATTATTAATCACCAGAAAAATAAAATTCAAAGCAACAATGAAATGCTATTTCATTCACCATGATCAAGTTTTAAAAAGTCAACTTCAAATTATACTACAGAGCCATAAAAACAAAAACAGCAAGGCACTGGCACAAAAACTGACATGATCCTGGCACCAGCAACTCACACTTAAAATCCTATCTACTTAGGAGGCTAAAATCCGAGGACTGCAGTTCAAAACCATCCTGGCAAGAAAGTCCATTACAAGCTACAGTACTAGCTATGAGCACAAAGGCTTAGGAATAGTGCCCAGGCCCTGAGTACAAGTCCGAGGTTACACACACACACACACACACACACACACACACAACACACACACACACACACACACACACACACACACACACACACACACACACACACACACACACACACACACACACACACACACACACACACACACACACACACACACACGAAGACTAATGAAGAGAAGATCCACGAATAAAACCATACAGCAAGCCAAGGCCGGTAGCTTACATCTGTAATCCTAGCTTCTCAGGAGCCTGAGATCTGAGGATTGAGGTTCAAAGCCAGCTTGGGCAGGAAAGTCCGTGAAACTCTTATCTCCAATAAACCACCAGAAAACCGGAAGTGGTGCTGTATCTCAAGTGGTAGAGTGCTAGCCTTGAGCTGAAGAGCTGAAGAGCACTCAGGCCCAGAGTTCAAGCCCCACACAGCTACAGCCAACTAATTTTTAACAAAAAAAGCCAAAAACATATAGTGTTCAACAACAAGTGCTGGGAAAACTGATTACAGTATGTGCAGAAGACTGAAACTAGATCCCTATCTTTAACCTGTACAAAAGTCAAGTCCAAATGGATCAAAGACCTAGTGTAAGTCCTGAAACTCAAATTACTATAGTAGGAAAATAAAGGAAAAATTCTGAAAGATATAGGTATAGTAATTATTTCTGTAATAGGAATAAAAACATTCAAACAAGACTGTATCAAATTTAAAAGTTCTGCATACTGTGGCAGGTGCTGATGGCTCATGTTTGTAATCCTAGCTAATCAGGAGACTAAGTTCTGGAGACTTGCAGTTCCAAATCAGCCCAAGCAGGAAAGTTTGTGAAACTCTTTTCTCCAACTAATGAGCAAAAACCTGGAAGTTGTGGTTCCTGTGGTGGAGCACTAGCCATGAGCAAAAAAAGCTCAGGAATAGTGCACAGACCCTGAGTTCATGGTCCAAGAATAGCATTGCCCTCCCCGCTAAAAAAGTTCTGCATATCAAAACAATTACCAGAACCAGAAGATAACCCACAGAATAGCAGAAAATCTTTACCAGTTATGCAATGAATTAAGAATTGGTAGAATATACAAAGAGCTCAATAAAACAGACAATCCAATTAATAGAAATGGGCAAATTGAACAGACAAATGGCTAATGAATTCATGACAATAATGATAATAGTAAAGAGTCATAAGTGTAAAAGTTACTAGAAGGGGACTATTCAGTGGGAGAGGAAAAGATGAAAGAAAGGCATACTGGGATATGAGGACTGAAGGATGTTATATGTGTATGTTAATGTATAAAATCTGTTTAGAAAGGGGAAGAAAAAGGTAATGGAAATATGGTAGAAGTGAATATGTTTGAAGTGCATGTGTGCACATATGGACTAAACAATAAAATCCCTTTATATTACACACACACACACACACACACACACACACACACACACACACACACACACACACCAACAAAACAAAACTATCAGTGCTCATGCCTGTAATCCTAGCTACTCAGGGGGCTAAGATCTGAGGATCGTGGTTCAAAGCCAGCCTGGGCAGGAAAGTCTGTGAGACTTTTACCTCCAACTACTCACCTAAAAACCAGAAGTAGAACTATGGCTCAAAGTGGTAGAGGACTACATAAACAAAAATAAACACAACAAACAAACAGAAACACAAAAAACTTCACAACCATAGTGACAACCACTCAAAGGGTAAAAAAAAAACAAAACAAAAAACCAGGAAAATAGAGGGCTGTAAGAGTAGTTCAGTGGTAGAATGCTCAAGGCCTGTTTAGCATCCCTAGCACCAAGATATGGGGGAAAGGAAAGACAAAAGAAGTGTGATATTAAGTAGGTAAATTTGAACTTTGTTCACTTCTGGTGAGAATGTAAAATGGTATAGCATGCTTTGTACAATAGTCTGGCAGCTTCTCCAAATATTAAACACAGAACTACCATATGATCAGCATATTATTATATGATTCTGTGCACATGAAATATTCAAGATAACAAGTACATTAGTAGTTGTTTCAGGTTGGAAGAGAGGTAGATGTGTGTGTGTGTGTGTGTGTGTGTGTGTGTGTGTGTGTGTGTGTGTGTGTGTGCGCACAAGCATATGTATGTGTGTGTATAGGGAAAAGAAGTGGCTGTTAATGGCCATAGCATTTTTAGTATATTTACCTAGTTGTGTAACTTCCAGTGCTGATTTTTACACCTTACATGAATTGTTTGGTGTATAAATTCTATCTTCAAAAAGCTATTATTAAAAATAGCACAAGATTGTTAACAGCTAAGTGGGTCCTAATAAAATAAAGGCATAAGCCAATTATTCTTCAAATCAGTATTTTTCATGCTCTACCCAATGACACTTTTATGTTAATGATCAGGTTGCACCAATCTTTTTTTTTCTGTCATCTCACTTAAAAGAAAAAATATATACACTTATTTAACAAACTTATTATCTATAGCATTTTTGATGGCAAGAAATTACATAGGATATCTAGAAAAAAAATAAAAGCTAGCTCAGAAACCAAGAATTTCTAAGGAAGTAAGCTTACCATGTAACTGCCATTGTTGAACTATGATAAAAATTAGCTTGTATTTTAAAAGTGAGAGAAAAAACAAACCTTGGAGTTTAGTGATTTGAGCTGCCCTAAGAAGGAAAATCTCTAATGATTTCCCTGGAGTAACCTAACCATTACCAAATAATGTTACTAAATACCTCTTCCCTAGATTTGCGTCCAATTCTATAAAATGAAGTAGTTGAGCAACATATGTAACAGCCAAAGCTCCTTCAATATTCAAAGTTCTAATATCAACTTAATAAAACATACTTAGATGTTTATTTACGAACTAATTTTTCTTTTTTTTAAAGTTAATGTAATTTTATTGTTATTATTAAGGTGTCCTACAGAGAGGTTCTCAAGTGAGAGAATGATTGTACATTTCTTATTTGGACAATGTCACCCCTTCCTTCACTTTTCCCGAATATCACCCTTGATATCAACTTTTAAACTTCAATTTGCAAGGGTCACAAAAATCAGTGATTTGATCAACACTGGACATATGGCTAAATTAAACAGTAAGTAAAAAATGAAAAACAGATACAAAGCACAATATATATTTTTTATTGTTTAGTTGTACCTACATTTTACACACTCCTTATAAGTGCCTCCCTAGACACAGCATGACTACTTTCAATATATTTCAGTGAATTCTCAGCTTATTTCCATATGAAATGTGAGTCTAATGTATTATCTATCCACAAGAAGCAAGAGTTGGCCCCAATATTTACAAGTGTTCCTTTTGAAAACCTAGACTAGGGTCACCTCCACTTCATCCCTGACTTAATTCTTTTTTTAAACCAACAACTAAAACAACAAAAAAACGGTATCATTAGATAAATTCTGCATATTTTACTTTACCACAGACCTCTCCATTCTTTACTATCATACACACCACAAATTTCACACATATATATGGCTTGCTTTGCCTCTGTCTAGGTTCTGTCTTGGCCCGTACTACTCTGCTAAGAGGGAAAATAGAAAGCCAAAGCCAAATGAAAAACATTTTCCCTGCTAAGTGCTAGAGTTTTAATGAGCTAAGATTTTTAAAAGACCTCCATTGGGAAGATATAATCTAGGATCAATCTGACCCATGGCAAATTACCGCACCCTATAACTCTAGCTATTCATGCTAAAAACAGCAGCTGATCATAACTAGAGATGGAATGATGAACATTCCTTCTCATTAATTACAGCAGAGAAAAGGACTAAAGGGAGGTAGCTTAGCAATATCCTTTTTTTTTTTTTTTTTTTTTTTACTTGTCCTAGGGCTTGAACTCTGATCCTGGGCACTGTCCGTGAGCTTCTTTTGCTCAACACTAGCACTCTACCACCTGAGCCACAGCACCACTTTCAGCTTTTTCTGAGTAGTTTACACATGAGAGCATGTCATGGACCTTCCTGCCTAGCCTGGCTTCAAACCATGATCCTAAGATAGCAGGTTCCTGAGTAGGATTACAGGTGTGAACCACCAGCACTCAGCTAAGTTCCAGCTTTATTTAGTTTTATTCAATGAATGTTATCTACAGAAATGTTATTTCTTTCTTTTTTTTATACTTACAATCTTCTAAGTTTTGCTTTCTATATATAAAAGAGGGAGATAGATAAGATAGTATGGGGAGTTTCAGTAGTGAGATTGATCTCAACATCATTCACCTCTATTTGTAACATCTTCAAAGACCTATAACTGTATTTAATTCAAGATAAAGTACCTTTTGTATATTTTATTTTATATTTATACTTTTATATTTTAGTGAAAATGGATGTAAAATTTTGAATGAAATTTTAGCTTTTGAAATTGTATAAAAATCCTTAGTCACAATGATAAAGTAGTGGCTTTCTGATGCTGTAATACGCACAAGTAGAGAAATCTACCCAGAAATAATAACTTTGGTAATATTATAGTTATTGCACTGGTTTAAAGTAAAACCAATATACTACAAAGTAACATTTCTGCATCCATTCTTTAATGAGTATCTGTTGGAAACATAAACACATTAAGTAGCAGAAATATCCCTTAACAGAATAGAAGATACATGCAGTACCTCCAAAATACATAAAGTCTAGCAGCACCATAAGAACATTCTATCTAAACATTAGAAGAATCCATATATAATTAGTGCTTTAAAGAGTCTAATTTTCATATAATAAACTTATCAAAATTTCTCAGTACAAAAATACCTTCACAAACTATTAGTAAATGCCTGTTCTCAACTCTCAAAAATATAAGCAGTTTTATTTGTGAATATAGTACTGCATATCTGAGCATCACAAAGTATAATGAGCAAAATAAAAACTTGTTTTCAGGATTACATTTCAGTATAACATTCCAATAGCAATAGACTACTATAAAATTAACTATTTCCAAAAGAATTCTAAGTATTTGTAAATCTTAAAAAAATCTATTATTACTTGTAAGAAATAACAACTTCTACAATTCTACACAGATGACCAAACAATGCCCTTGAATGACAGAACAAAACCTTTTCCCACTGTAAACTCTAGTCTATTTAGCCTAGAACTAATCTAAGACTTACAGTCTAAAACGATGCCCTAAATACTCCAATGTATATTTTATCAATCCCAAAAGGTTTTTATTATTTAAGTTGAAAATAATTTTTAAAAGAATAGCAATTTAGATAAAA
The DNA here is from genome assembly GCF_024711535.1 of Dipodomys merriami. Taxonomy (NCBI): domain Eukaryota; kingdom Metazoa; phylum Chordata; class Mammalia; order Rodentia; family Heteromyidae; genus Dipodomys; species Dipodomys merriami. The sequence goes on along the minus strand of NW_027203382.1, from coordinate 22,038,866 downwards.
TCAAGTAATATATCCTCAAAGAAATTGGTGAACATTTCACCCTTGCGTGAACTCCCTATTGTACACATTCCTAAACCTTTAAAGCATTTTTTAAAAATATGCTAAGAAAGTATTAATTCATTGAAACTAATTTAATGAGAATATTTTGCATAGTTTATAACAAGGACATAAACAGAGCTATAGCACTTGAATAAGTAGTATCAAACAACCCATACATTTAAAATTTAGCTCAGCAGTATAATTGAAAAACAAAACGAAGTAATCTATAATGCTATTCAATCAGGTAAAATATAAAAAGTTGCAATAGTTCAGTATATAAGCTTTAAAAATAATTTAAAAAATTATCCTGAATGGAATCTTATTCTAGGATTTGCTTGACTAACATTTGTGTGCATTGGGGTCTGATCCTCAGCACACTCTCTTAAAAAAAAAAAAAACAGTATAGAGGAGTGGCTGAGGTAGAGATGAAACAAGACTCGCCATTTTTTAAAATAATTTAAGACTTCCTAACAAAAAATTGTATAGTAAAAAGATACAAAAAGTAAAAGAAATTAAAAAAAACTCTCTTAACTCTAAAGCTACATAACTTTAAAAACTTAAAGCTTATAGAGAGTATAGACAATCTATAACTGTAATACTAAAACTTTCAGGGCTAAATGAAAATGAAGGCTTCTATTAGTATCTTAATGACTCATGAGATTCAGGCATACATTTTTATTTCAAGAAGAGCACAAGAAGCTGTTTTTTTTTTTTTGGTTGTGGGGCTTGAACTCTGGGCCTGGGCACTGTCCCTCACCACTTCTGGTTTTCTAGTGGTTTATTGGAGATAAGAGTCTCACAGACTTTTCCTGCCTGGGTTGCTTTGAGCCAAGCCTCTTGAGTAGCTAGGATTACGATGTGAGCCACGGCACCCAACACAAGATGCTATTAGTATAAATCTTTTTTATATTTTTGCCTGTCCTGGGACTTGAACTCTGGGCGTGTGCGTTGTCCTTGAGCTCCTTTTTGCTCAAGGCTAGCGCTCTAGTACTTAAGCCTTAGCATCATTTTCAGCTTTTTCTATGATTAATTGGAGATAAGGATGTCACAGACTTTCCTGCCTAGGCTGGTTTCAAACCGTGATCCTGAGATCTCAGCCTCCTGAATAGCTAGGATTACAGGCATTCAAGTCAACTTTTAATTTAGTTAACTGGGTAGGGGGTTCCCTACATTCTTTTCTTAAAGACATTCTATGATTTTTGCTTACTTTTTAGAGAAGCATTTTGCTTTTTAAACGAAGTACTGAGACAGAAGGGAAAACAGTCTAAATAAGCCATAAATAATCATGATTGTCTTCCTTTGCATAGGTAAAAAGAATAGTGTATCCAATTTAAACATTTAAGAGTTTCAGGTTAAAATAAATATAGTCTAATATACTTTCTGGACCTACTTTATGAAATACTAACCTTATTTCTATATGGCCCTCCTAGTATAGGCACAATAATATGATCATACTTGCAATTTATTTTAAATGTACTATTAATCAACAGTAACAACAAGGGTGGACAAAGCTGAGCTGTCAACTTTTACTAATGAACTTGTGACTATCTAGGACAATTTGCCTACACTCTGGGATTTAGTCTTCTTACCTGTCCAAAAAAAAAAAAAAAAAAAGCCTTCAAACTTTGACATTTCACTAATCCAGAGCTTATATGTGCACACACACACACACACACACACACACACACACACACACACACGCACTACTGAAATAGGTACTACTCAATGTGAGTTTTACTTTGATGTTTTCTACATATTTTCATTTTCAGAATGCCATGGATAATTACTAAATTGATTTCAAGCTACTACAGTTACTCCATACCTGAGATATCTTCTATTTCTGACATTCTAGGATTCTAGAAATAACTACAGAACACTCAGTCTACCTCACATGGAAATACTGATTTCACCAAGGTACTAGGTGAATACTGATTAATTAAAAAAAAAAATCACAAGATGAAGTTCAGAGTTCTAAAATTCTAGTTACATTTTTGTAAAATAATAACTGTAACATGACATAATACTTTTAAGCCAACTAAAATCTTAAATAGACCTACTAAGCTTCTTAACTTTATAAACATATTTATAACTGTCAAACATCTATCTCCATGGTAAATCTATAAATTTGAGTAGTCAAGAAAGTTTATGTTCAAAGTAATTTTTTTTTTTTTTTTGGGTCGTGGGGCTTGAACTCTGGGCTTGAGCGCTATCCCTGTGCTCTTCATTTCAAGCTGAGCGCTCTACTTCTTGACAGCGCCACTTCTGGTTTTCTAGTGGTTAATTGGAGGTATGAGTCTCACGGGCTTTTCTGCCCGGGCTGGCATTGAACCATGATCCTCTGATCTCAGCCTCCTGAGTAGATAGGATTACAGGTGTGAGCCACGGGCGCCAGGCTCAAAGTGACTCTTAAGAGACTCCTTACAGAGAAAAAGTAATAGATGAAGACCAATCCCTGTTAAACATGCCAAATACTAAGGATCAGCAAAACAGGGAATATGAAAAAAAAAATTTAGGTACATAAAGTAAACTAGAAATAGCTTTTACAAATGTTAAATTTTAAGTTCTTATTTCTAAATGTTTAATGGAGATGGCTCAATTTAGGTGTTAACAAAATCAATTCTATAATTAGTTGAGTACAGTTAAGTTTATTTATCAAATGGATATGTTAATTAGAACTTAGAAGTCCAGAAACTTTTCCTTCCCTCATCATGAAGTATTTTAAAAATTGTATACTTAATTATTTTTGAAAGTGATACTAGGGTTTAAACTCAGGGCCTTCCACTTGCTAGACAAGTAATGTACCACTTACTTAGCCCATATCATCATTGCTAATTAAGATTATAAAAATTATAGTCTCTGATTAAAAGATTGCATGTATAACACATCAGTGTGAATATAGTCTTAGATTGGAAAACTAAAAATTTTCCTGTCTTTAGTCATCTTTATAGTTTTAGAAAGAAAAATACACATGCTAACTACAAAGTGTTTAATTTATGCAAAATAATTATCATTTTAAGCAAAAAGTAACCTCAAATTATTTTCTTTTGTTCATTTCTTTAAAAAAAAACCTTCTTTCTCAATTTTATTCTTCTTCAGTCTAATTACAAGGTCTTTCAATGCTAATTTCCAATGATCCTAACATTTAACAAATTTCAATTTTAATCAAAATCCTCATAGTTTAAAATATTTCACACGTGTGTGTGTGTGTGTGCGCGCGCGCACATGTGTGCCAGTCCTGGGGCTTGAATTCAGGGCCTGGGCACTGTTCTTGAGCTCTCCACTTAAGCCACAGCTCCACTTCTGGCTTTTTGGTAGTTAATTGGAGATAAGAGTCTCAGATTTTCCTGCCCCAGCTGGCTTTGAACCACAATTGTCAGACCTCAGCCTTTTAGTAGAGCAAGAATTATGGGCATGAGCCACCGGCACCTAGCTTTCATTTCATTTCACAATTCTTAATATGCCAAAGAACTTGATTTCCTAAAAACTGGTCTCTCAAAAAACATACAATAAGGTCTGGGAAGGTGGCTCAATGGTAAACTGCTTGCCTTGCATGCATGAGGCCTTGGGTTCGATTCCTCAGCACCACATAAGCAGAAGAAACTATAAGTGGCACTGTGACTCAAGTGTAGAGCGCTAGCCTTGAGCTGATTAGCTGAGGGACAGTGTCCAAGGCCCAGAGGTCAGGCCCCATGACCGACCAAAAAAATTAAATAAATAAATAAAATAAAACATTAGGAAGTTACATTTCTTCCCCCATCCAAAATGTATTGAAATCTAACTATACAGAAGTGATACCTAAGGACTCTCATTGGACTTTGGAGCTTTGTAAACTACTGGAAGCACAATGCTTCTCATTATTTTCATAAAAAGACAATAAAATTCTGCTCAGTATGTCAAACAAACTCCTTTTTTTTTTTTTTTACTAAATTAAGGTATTTTCTTACACTTATAATGACTGTCTTCTGCTCATTACAATTATTACATGAAAAGAAATCTTAAATTCTGTATTTCATTTGATAGTTTTAACTAAAACTATCAAAAAATGAAGTTTTCAAATAAAATATTTTAAAACAGATTACTGATAGATATTTAATTTTACAGTACTATAATATCATAAGCCTCCATAAATACCTCTTAAAATACCATAGTATGGTCAATAATTACTGTAACTGGTTTGCAACACTTGTAGGACAAACTATCTTTTTAAAACATTGAATTCTTTTAAAATTCAGAAGCAAATGAACTTCTTTTTCTTGATGTACAAAAATATTTATCATATTCCCTGGATCCCTACCATTTCCTTCAGTGAAATCATGCTCTTAGGTAACTTATAGGACTACGGTATAATTTCAGAATGGGAATTCTATTTTTTTTTAATTGCAATTTCCAAGCCTTAAAGAACAGATAGGAAAAAGAAAACAAGTTAACAAAGAGGTTTTTAAAAGCCTCCTGTTAAAAATAGGCAGAAGGATTTATATTTCATTTCACTGAATATTATAAATTCTGTAATAAGCTCAATATAACCTTTTCTAAAGGAAAACATTTACCTCAGTCCATCTCAGCAACTATGAACAATACATTAATAAGAAAAAACAATCTGCCCTGGTACTTTCATTCAAAGATTATAATTCTAAAAAGTTCTAAAACCAAATATATTTCCATATGTACACTTTTTACTTAATCATGATTGCTGAATTAAATCTGTACCTATGTGAAAATGGCAATGCATTCTGAGTTGGTTCAGCCCTTGGCTCTGAGTTCTGTGTCACATCAGGTGTTCTTTCATCATCCGTCCCATTAATACTTTCTGGTGTTAAAGGAGACTGAAGATCTCCACCTGCTGATTCCTGCAAGAAAAGGGGTGGGGGAGAAAAAATAGTTACACTTTTGTTTAAATATACATCTGACTTTTTTTTTTTGTATTTCTTTTAACCTCTCACATCTTAAAGAACAAAACTTCAATAGAAATTTAAGAAAAAGCTTAAAAATAATTTAAAGAGAAATATATTTTGAAGCAAAGCAAGCTATAAAATTCACTGAAACACAATACACCTTAGAATGATAAGCATAACACAATTTGGAAATGTAGTTTCAAAAAACTTGAAAAAGCTGGGCGTCAGTGGCTCACATCTGTAATCCTAGCTATTCAAGAGGCTGAGATCTGAAGATCATGGTTCAAGGCCAGCCCAGGGAGGAAAGTCTGTGAGACACTTATCTACAATTAACTACCAGAAAATCAGAAATGGCGCTGTGGCTCAAGTGGTAGAGTACTAGCCCTGAGCTGAAGAGCTCAGGAACAGCGCCCAGGCCTAGCATTCAAGCCCCATGACCAACAAAAACCAAACCAAACAATACAAAAACCTTGAAAAAATTTGGGACACTACAAGCAATTATTTGGTCAGAATAAAAGGTATTCAAAGGTGGAGTCAGTGGCTCACTACTATAATCCTAGATATTCATGAAACTGAGATCTGGTTTGTGGCCAGCCCAGGCAGAAAAGTCCTTGAGACTCCATTTCCAATGAACTAGTAAAATGTCAGTCTGAAGACATGGCATTTAAAATTCAGAAGCAAATTAATGTCTTTTTCTTTTTTTTTTTTAATGTTTTTTTCTTGATGTACAAAATTATCTATTATATATCCCTGGATCCCTTCCATTTCCTTCAGTGAAATCATCCTATTAGATAAACTCTAGGACTAGGGTAGAGTACCAGCCTAGCTCACGGATCTGAGTTTAAATCCATGGGCTATCAAAGAAAACCAAGTAGTCAAAGAATTACTTAAAAAAAAAAAAAAAAGATTACAGTGACTGTGATGGCTCATGCCACTCAGGAAGCTGAAGCCTTGAGTTTGTGGTCAGTCTGTACTATTGAGTGAGACCCTGTTCCAAAAAAACCCCAAAATAGCAGAAAAATGCAAAACAAACAAACAAAAAGTATGTAATCTTGCTTTGGAGAAAGAAGGAACTAGACGAGAAGAAGACAATGAGGAAAGGAGGGTTAAATGAAATCTGCAACAAATTTAAAATTTTAATCTGCTCTAAATTTCAAATCATTTAGAGCTATTTGGAAATGTAACCGGAAATACCTTAATAACATATATCATAATACTACTAGTACATTCCAGCTTTCCTTCTCTAGTAGTCATAATAGAATTGTCTTCACAAATCTTATCTTTACTTTTAATCAAGATTTGCCTATCAAAGTAAGCTTACTTTATTCTTCTAGAAAATAAAATTCAATATGTAACCCAAGTTATTACTTATTTTTTTTGTCCGTCATGAAGCTTGAAATCTGGGCAATATTTCTTCTTGTAAGTAATAAAAATAATAATTTATTCTTATAAGTGATTTCTAATACCTGGTTATCATTCATTTGATAAACCTGTTACACAGTAGCACAGAAAAAGAGCAAAAGGAAGAAAAAGAGAAAAAGAAATAAAGATGGGGTGGAGATCTCAGATAAACATCTTCTAATCTTTTGATATAAATTATTTCCTATCCTTGGTCACCATCCAGAGCTACTATCTCTGAAATCAGGATTTTCAGACACTCATAATAGGTCCTTTAAAAAAATATTTTATTGCTTTTAAGTAGTTGTACAAAGGAGTTGCCATTCACCAAAGCAGTTTATGAATACAGTGCATTTTGATCAATATCACTTCTTTCAACATTTTTCACCTACCTACCTACTCCCCACACCTTCCCGTAACTTAATTTTAGGCTAGGTATTAAATTTTTTTTGCAGCAAAGTAGTTTATGTGTACAATGCATCTTAATCTCTGTCACTACTTCAACATCTTCACTCTTACTCCTTCCCTTATATTTATCAATTCTGTAGTATATACAAGGAATTCTTGCCTGCATTCTGCCCCCTTCCTTTTTCATTCTTCTGCCCTTCTCCCCTTGGCCCATCCTCAGCTCCAGTGGCACAACTTGTTACTTTTAGGTGGAGTCAAAATAGTTTTTATAGGGCTACAGATATAGCTCAGAAGTAGAACACTAGCCTACCATCTTCAAAGCATCAGAACTATGGGGGGAAAAATCTCTTTCTGCATTAGCAATGTTCTGCCTTCTCTATGGTAAAGGGTATTGACTGATGATGCACAAGGTTAGTGGGTTATTCTTCATTCTTCTTATGTATTTTTCACCCACCATTTTCATTAAATGCTTAATACTTGTCCCTAACCTATTTATATCAATTATATTCATATAATGACTATTTTATAAATTAATAAAGTATGAATATAAACCAGAATGATTATCTTAATGAAAACCAAATGAAACAGTGAAGGTAAATGGCTAAAAATTAAAATATACCCCACAACTGAATTAGGCATATGTAATTTACTCTGTATTATTATATATCATAAGTACCACTATATAGCAGAAAAATGACATAGAAATCTAATATCACACTTACGTTTTTTGTTTTTTTTTTAATGTAAAGACTGCAGGGAGCAAGCCTCTGGGAATTGGGAGGAAATTCACTACCAGTATAGTTTATATAAGGAAGAAAAGGTGGAGGGCAGGGGTTGGGGAACATGGCTCAAGTAGTAAAATGTCTGCTCAAAAGCTCAAGGCCCTGGGCTGGGAAGGTGGCTCAGTGGTAGAGCGCTTGCCTTGCATGCTCAAGGCCCTGGGTTCGATTCCTCAGCACCACATAAGCAAAAAGAAAAAAAAGCTGGAAGTGGAGCTGTGGCTCAAGTTGTAGAGTGCTAGCCTTGAGCTGAAGAGCTGAGGGACAGTGCCCAGGCCCAGAGTTCAGGCCCCCACGACCGGACCCAAAAAAAAAAAAAAAAGCTCAAGGCCCTGTAAACAAAGGAGGAGGCTGCAATGCTTGATAAGAAATGTACGCATTAACCTGCCCATGTAATTGTAACCCCTCTGTACAGTGTGTTCACAAAAAAATAAAAATTAAAAAAAAAAAGCTCAAGGCCCTGAGCTCTAATCCCAATAACACTATACTAAAAAAGAAAAAGTAAAAAAGAAAAAGATATGGTAGGATTCTAGACAATAGATCATAATCAAAGTATTAGTGAAAAATAAGGCACTGTATTACTGAGTTTTAATTTATAAATTATAAAAGCACAAATTCTTTCCTAAGAAACTTCTCACATTAACTGACATCTGATAAATGGATTACTGGTTTTAATTCCAACAAGATAGTTTATGCTGTACAACCTCCTGTTCTCCCAATCCATCCCACTCCTTTACACATACATGTTCTTCAACCTTACCTAAACTGGATGCAATCTCTTGACTATAAGCTATTGTGCTACTTGGTCAGGCTCATTCTAGATTTAATTTTCTATACACATCCCTCCAAAAGTCTAAGAACGGTGAAATGGAACTTTGCTCTAAATGCCTGGCTTCTTTCTACTCAAACCTTTACGGAGGCAAAATGTCTACATACTGCTTCTAAAAGCATAGTCCAAACAGCATCAGCATCTCAGGAGTTAGAAATGCAAACAACCTGAGCCCCATCTCAGCTTTACTAAGTAATATAGTGGGGGAGGGACTCAATAATGTGTGTTTTACAAGCCTTCTACAGAATTGAGGCAACATGTATACAATTAAGGCATCTAAATTGTATTATGTAATTCTTATGTGCCAGCTACCATTTAAAGGCTTTATATCAGTAGCTTCACCATTATAATCACAACATCAGCCACAGATATTTACATTTATTGAGCAATTACTACATGCTAAATACTTCCCAACCCTCACTGAACTCTTCCAATAACCCTAGTCAGAATGTATTTTTCCCATTTTGTGGACAAAACAGGAGTACTCTGTCTTAATTTCTTAAAATTAATAAAGGTTAGATACAAGATTAAAATCATCCAATTTCTTTTTTTTCTGGGGGGGGGGGGGGAGGTCCGGTCGTGGGGCCTGAACTCTGGGCCTGCGTGCTGTCCCTCAGCTCTTCAGCTCAAGGCTAGCACTCTACCACTTGAGCCACGGCGCCACTTCCAGCTTTTTTCTTTTTGCTTATGTGGTGCTGAGGAATTGAACCCAGGGCCTCATCATGCAAGGCAAGCACTCTACCACTGAGCCACCTTCCCAGCCCAAATCCTCCAATTTCTATAGCCTACATTATTAAATACTCATTCTTCTAAACCATTCTATAAAGTAAATGTTATGCTAAGGCTACCAATATATATATACATATTTGGGTAAAACAACTTTCCCAAGATCCTACAGCAACAGAAAAAGGATTTGTCTAAATTTATCCGACTTGTAAATTTATACTTTTTTCTTTTTGATGCTAGGGTACCAGGGCCTGATAATATGGTAGGCAAGTACTCCACCATTGAGCTACACCTCCATTCTGAAGACCCAAAGTACTCTTAACTAATGTGTTAACTATGACCGATTTAGTATCTATTACTCTTGATTATTTCACCTAAACAGTAACTCATTATTCTGTTTATTCTTCTTTCTGCCCAATTCCTAAGTAACAGCCTACTTTTCAGGCAGAGAATTAACTCAATAGTGAATTAAGCCCCCAATTTTAGGTGAGTAGGCTAGAAGTTGGCCTAGGGTAATGTACTTCAAGTGAAACAGAAACATTACAAGAAAGAAGAGTAGGAAAGAAATGAAAGAAATACCTTTTTGACTACACTCTCTGGCTTAGACACATGACTAATCAGGTAAAATATTTTGAAAGATAAAAGTATGCCTATTTTGGGTCTCAAATGCTGATGACTTTGATTTTACACTTCCCTATTTTTTTTTAATTTTTCACAGCATTTCCCAAATATAAGTATCTTTGATATTTATCCCTCTGGCAAAAGTAAAGGCTTACAGACAAGCATTCCATGCAAGAGGAGTAGGTATCCAAACAACAGGTGATAGTATACAACTAATTAAAAAATATGTTATGATAAAGAGAAAGAAACAATGGCAAGCTTTAATGCACTATAATTAGTGTTCTTCAACTTTCTCTTACTTAATGTGTTGTTTCATCTTCCTGTAGAAACAGAATTACTAACTCAGGGCTTCATACTTCCTAAGTAGGCACTCTACTCATTTAAGCCAGGCATTCTGGTAATAGGGCTTTCATTCAGGGCCTAGATATTGTTCCTGAACCTTTCTGCTCAATTCTAGCTCTCTACCCACTTAATGCCACACCTCCACTTCTGGTTTTTTGGTGGTAAATTGGAGATAGAGAGTCTCACAGACTTTCCTGCACAGTCTGTTCAAACCATGATTCTCAGATCTCAGCCTCTTGATTAGCTAAGATTGTAGGCATGAGCCAGCAGTGCTCAGTTGGTATTAACTATTTCTGAGAAAGGGCTTCATTTTTTTTGTCTGGATTAGTCTGGCCCACAATCTTTCTATTTATACTTCCTGTTGTAGCTGGAATGACAAGTGTGTGCCCTATACCCAACGTTTTCTATTGAGATAGAGGGGGTCACATTACTTTTTTGCTCAGGACGGCCTGGAACTCAACCCTCCTGATTTCAAGCCTTAGAGGAACCAAAGACCCTGCAGGAAGTATCCCATTTGATATCAAATTACTAGCTCAAAGCCACATCTTCCTCTATCTGGCCTTCATACCTCAGAGACACTATTCCTTTACCTTAATAATCCTAGGGCCAGATGCCAGGTGACTTGATGCTATTGATAGCTAATTCTAAAGAGTTTTCCATGGAAAACCCACAAAAAGCTCTACCTTGGTTTTCCCTTTGCCCCTGCTTTCTGCCTGACCATCCCTGAGGCTTTCCCAAGGGACTCTACATGGTATATCATGCCTAGTTTCCATATCCTATATCTTGTATTTTTTCTGAACCTCTATTGTGGTTCCTTTCATGTCCTAATTTGTCTGACCACCACCATCTATGAAAAAGAAAATGAAATAAAAGCACAGGCCAATCTATATCATCTTTGGGTACTTTGCTTTTAAGTTTTATGTAGATTGATCTAAGTTTTCATTAATAACTTGAATTTTTAAATATTCTTACAATGATATGTACAGAAAAAAAACTACCAAAAGAGATCAGAGAGTGTATTTCTATGTCAACTTTGTAAACTTTTCCCAAAGTAACTCTAGCATAAAGGATAACTGAAACTAACAAGTCACATAAACAGAAACAGAAATGAAATCTTTACCTGTGAAGGTGTACTGGTAAGTTCCATCTTTTCTTGTGATTTCTCCTTTGCTAGTCGAGCAGCTTCTTTAAATTCCTGAAACTTTTCTGCAAACTGAATGTATAAAGACTATCTACATTAACAAAATAAGCCACAGCGATCATTTTTACCTTAGTTTGCTTTCATTTTCTTACACAAGCAGTACAGCCTCCAAAGCAATAACTTGTAATATGACAGAAAAAGAAGCTTATCATCAAATAATTATTATACATAAAGCACTCAAAATCAATTTTATAAAAGTATTATAAATATAAATAAGTTGGAATTCACTATTAACCATTGTATTTATATACCTCTGTTGTTCAGAAATTATGTAAGACCAATGTGGGCAGAGGGTGGGAAGTAGAATCAATAAAGATAGCATACTATGTTTTCTTTATTACTAAGAAAACTGAATTTAGGTATCTACTTATTAACATCAGAGTACTAAGGAAATAATTTGTTATTACCAAAGTATCAGTATTACAAATGTACTATTATCAATGACAAAAATAAAAATTTATTCCCAAAGATTTCTAAACAGTAATGTTTAGCACCAGAAAAGTGTGAAATACTTTACAAGGTCTTTAGGACTGATAATTTGAAGACAAAATATTGCTCATGAAATGCTAATTCTTAGAAAAACACAGGAATAAAATTCCTCACCCTGTTTATTGGCTCTCACTTTGTATTGCATCAGAGTTGAGACTCTAAATCCAGATAAAATACCATTTTCCCTAATATACTAATTTATATGTGCCTACTTTCATATCAAAAAGCTGAAATCTAGTTGAGTGCCAGTGGCTCATGCTGTAATCCTAACTACACAGGAGGTTGAGGTCTGAGGATCACAGTTCAAAACCAGACCAGGCAGGAAAGTCCATGAAACTCTTATCTCCAGTTAATCTCAGAAAAAGCCAGAAGGGGAGCTGTGGCTTAAGTGATAGAGGGCTAGCCTTGAGCAAACTGAAGCTCAGGGACAGCACTCAAGCCCGAAGTTTAAGCCCTAGAACTAGGGGGTGGGTGGTGGGATGGAAAAGGAAGCTGAAATCTGTGTCACTATTAGATTCAGAGGGATTTGTGGCAGGAAGTTACTGGAATTTGATCCAAGGGCTCTGCACTAAAGGCTCTGCACTTGCTAAGCAGAAATTCTACCACATTAGCCATGCCCAAGACCTTCTTTGCTTTAATTTCAGATAAAGTCTCATGCATTATTGGGCAGCAGTCATCTTCAGAGCAAGATCCTCTTACCTATGCCTCCCAAATAGCTGGGACTGCAAACATGAGCCAACATGTTTGAGATGTCTTACTTTTTGTCAGTTAGCCTTGAATCATATCATCCTCATTTCTGCCTCCAGAATAGATAAGATTACAGGTGTGTGTGCCACTATGTCAGGCCTTAGGTTCATGTTTCATAATTCAGAAGAGCTTGATATACTTTCCTATCTTGAAGACAATGCCTAACTGAGAGGTGTTAAATCTCTGAGCAAAACCCCTTCTGAAAGGGTAAGTCCCAACTTTTATATCTTGTCATACAGATAATAAAACACAAAAGCCCTTCTTAATAAATGCTAACCTTTTTTTGGGGGTGCTAGTCCTGGGGCTTGACCACAGGGCTAGAAAGCTGTACCTGACCTTTTGTGCTCAAGGCTACTACTCTACCATCACTTAGCCATAGTTCTACTTCCACCTATTTTGGTGTTTAATTGAAGGAAAGAGTTTCAAAAAATTTTCTGCCTAGGCTGGCTTTCAACTGTGATTCTCAGATTTAAGCCTCCTGACTAGCTAAGATTACAGGTATGAGCCACAGGCGCCTGCTATGATGACTATTTTTAATGTATACTATTTCTAAGAGACAGAGGAATCTAATGATCTCTTGCTTCTTGCTCTGAAGTCACTACTGCTATTCTGAGAATATTAACCAATTTCCCAAGTATTTTATAACCTGTTTGCTGTTATATATTCAATATGTCAGAATTAAAGATGAAGATTTTACAGATATTATGATTTAACTTACTTTTGAAAGATGGTGCTCAGAGGAGAATCCCAATCCATAGACAGTATTTGCCCGGCTATCGGCCCACTGGCCAAACTTCTGAGATGTTTTAGTAAATGTCATGTTTGGGGTGATGGTACTATTTATTATTGCCTGAAAAATAAAAACAAGTATGTGTAACCAGGCCAAAATTACCAAACAAGCATTTAAGCACAGAACTATTTAGTTCTAAAAATTTAGGATCACTGAAAAACAATCTTTAATGTATTAAGGTAAGTGTAGAAGTAGTTTCTGGCATAAATGACAATGGAAAATACAGTAACTAGCAACTATAAATACAATGAAATTCTTTCCACTAAAAATTCAATATCTTATATTTCAAAGTTTTTCTATAATCTAGAAAACATCAAAGCATTTTTAGCATGGTCAGTTTCTTCCCCATGAATGTTTAAGGTCATTGTTTATTGAATTTTAATGACATTCACTAGAAGCAAATAGACCTCAGTCACAACAGTGTTTGCATATTTAACAGAAAGATCCCACATTACAAAAAAAATCTTTCAAAACTGAATAGAAAAATCAATAGAAAAAGTGATGCTGGTTTTCTATATCCATAAGAAAAGAAGTTTTCCTAAGGTTGACTTACCTGAAATATATCATGATACTGAAAAGTCTTTCAGTTTTTCCTTTACTACAGGGGACAAAACTTACTAAATATAAGCTTTAACTTCTTTTCTTATATAAAGTAGTACAATTCATGACAGTATCACTTCTATTTAACACATAATTTCTTAAAAATAGTACTTTAACATGTTATTAAATATTAACTTGGGAGATCATGAAGATAGATTTCAACTATTACAACATCTTAATTCATTGCTCTGCCAGTACCAAAGTCATTTTAATGCTCTCCAAAATTAAAACTAAAATGTAATTCCAACAGTAATAAAAAAGTTAAAAAAAAAAAGCATGCATCTGAGAACATAGAAGAGGATCACAATGGCTCAATAGCTATGTCAATATGACCATATAAAATGATGTTTATCAAAATGAACTCCAAGAAATGGAAACAAGAGGTTTTGTTTTTTTTAAAAGTGGCACTGTTTGCAGTTATTTCTTTTTTCTTTCTTTTTTTTCCTTTTGTTTATTCCCGGTCACTGTTTTTGATTTCTCTATCCTTTGTCCTGTATGTGTTTATCTGATTTGGGGAACTGAAGGGGAATCACAGAAAAGGTGGGGACAAAGGGTGTATCAATTCAACAGTGGTACTCATTAGCAACTAGGTTGGAAATGACCTTTACAACTTGCAAGGAGGGGAGTCGGGGGAAGTGAGAGAAAATGAGGGAGTGGGTAACACTGTTCAAAAGAAATGTACTCGTTACCGTACTTACGTAACTATAATACCTCTGTATATCACCTTTACAATAAAATTTAAATTAAAAAACTGAAAAAAATGCATGCTATCAAATCCATAAACAGCCATTTGGTGAGCTATTAAAAGTGGAATGAAAAGTCAAACATAGAATAAATTTATCATACACACAGTGTAAATATAAAATACTTATGAGCTATGCAGGTACGGATGAATAGCTACATGGATACCTGCCTTATTAAAGACAATAAAACAAAACTGGCTTTCTCCTTTCTTGGACAGAAAGTAGATGTGCTGTCTATTGTTATATGAGAGCACCTTCTTTTTTATTTATTTATTTATTTTTGGGGTCCGGTTGTGGGGCCTGAACTCTGGGCCTGGGCGCTGTCCCTCAGCTCTTCAGCTCAAGGCTAGTGCTGTATCACTTGAGCCACAGCGCCACTTCCGGCTTTTTTCTTTTGCTTATGTGGTGCTGAGGAATCGAACCCAGGGCCTCATGCATGCAAGGCAAGCGCTCTACCACTGAGCCACCTTCCCAGCCCAAGAGCCCCTTCTTAATCATCAGCGTAGGCAAAAGTCCATGATACTCCATCTAAGTGAGAAAAGCTGGATGCGATGGCACATGACTGTTATTCTAGCAATCATGGGAAACCTAAAATAAACTAATCAGGTTCATGCATACACCCAGGTGGGAACTGAGTCCCTACTGTAAACATAATTAGTGCAATAAAGAGCTGGAGGTATGGTGATGTGATTCAAGTAATAGAGCACCAGCTTAGCAAGCACATGGCTCTGAATCAAACTCTAGCACCATAAAAAATAAGTTTCAAATATTTTAGTGAAGATGAACCAGAATAAAACAGAAATGCTAAACAGTATGTAGCAAAACATCAAGATTATATAAAGTAAATGTAACTTACCTTTGAGCCATCTAAACTGATTATCCTATACACATTTCTTGTGCTATCATAAAAATAAGACACAGTAACTGCGTGCTTGCTGGTGGGTACCCAATTCTTCTTTGTGTTTGGGTCAATCTGGAAGACATGAGCTCTAGTGCTGAAGATAGGTTGCTCCCTGCAGGACAGAAAAGAAAATGGCAAACTGAAAGCAGCGTATTTTATTTCATTCAACAAAACAACATGAATTAAAGGAATGACTCTGCATAGCTAACAACTCCCATATACCCCAAATCAGGAGAAATTTTATTTCTAATGTAAATATTAAGTATTCAGTTATAAGCTTCTTTAAAACAATTATAGAGCAGGGTGCTGGCGTCTTGTGCCTGTAATCCTAGCTGATCACAGTTCAAAACCAGCAGCCAGAAAAGTCCGTGAAACTCTTATCTCCAATAAACTACTCAGAAAAAGCTGGAAGCGGTATTGTGGCTCAAGTAGTAGAGTACTAGCCTTGAGCACAGAGAAGCTCAGGGACTGAGCGAAGGCCCTGAGTTCAAGCCCCAGGACCAGAAAAAAAATTATAGTCCATCCTTGTTATTCATATTCTACATACACAATTTCACCAAATAAAATTTACCTGCAACTCCAAAGCTAATACAGCATATTTTTACTATTAAAGATAGCCAGATCAGCGGAAAGATGTGAGCCATCTGATATGCTTCCATCTGAATTTAATCGAGACAACATTCTACCTTCTTTCTTCATCATTCATACTATATAAACAAGTGTCCTTTTTTGCATTGTTGGTATTTTCACTGTTTAAGAAGGTGTTCAACATAGTGCTGAAATGTTCCTAACTAAGCTGTCTGTTTCTAGGTACAGCAAAGCTATATATGCCTTGTGGAGAAAACATATGTTAGATAAGCTTCACTCAGGCATGTATTACTGATGGCCATGAGTTTAATGTTAATTCAGTAACAATACATAAACAGAAAAACACAAAATCTAGTTGTAGTGCCCCATACTATTATCTCAGGCTCTGAGAAGATGGGACAGGAGGATGGCAAATTTGAGACAGCTTCGGCCAAACAGCAAGTTTAAGGCTGGTCTGTACTAATAGTGAGATTATATTTCAAAAACAACCTCCCCCCAAAAATAGAAGAGATAAGGAAAGGAGGAAGGGATAAAGGAAAGTGGGGAGGAGAGAGAGAAAGAGGGAGAAATAAAACAATGTTATGTACTGCTAGTTTACAAAAATGCTGGGAATAGAGGCTTGCAGTCAACTGTACTTTTCCTAGAAACAATTGTTCAGTGTTTGCTAATTCAGTGTTCCTGGTGCCTTCACAGATCATAATTCTACTGTGAAGAATAATAATAATAGATAACTTTAAAAAAGTTTTGCCTGGCTCAGATCTACCTGTTATTAGGAAGTATAAGTTCAGAAAAAGTAGTACAGCCTTGCACTGGAGATTCATACCTGTAATTCTAGCTACTTGGAAGGCTGAGATCAGAAGAATTGCAGTTTGCAGTCAGCCTACACAAAACAGATCACAAGATCCCATATCTACCAATAAAAATTTATAAACAACAAACGGGTGTGATGGCTCAAACTTGTCATCCTAGCATAAATATAAGGAGTCAGGGTCTAGGCCAGATTAAGATTCTATCTCAAAAATAATGAGTGCAAAAAGAGCTGGAAGTATGGTTCAGGTTGTGGAGTCCTTGTCCAGCAGTGCAAGACCCAAGCTCAAACCACAGTACTGAAAAAAAAAGTATCTTCTATTTGACCATCGCATGCTTAACAGATTTTACCTATTTAAAACTAGGCACTGGTGGCTTATTTTACCATTTATAAGCCAGGAACTGGCAGCTCAAACCTGTAATTCTAGCCACTCAGAAGATTTATATCTGAGGCACTTGATTCAAAGCCAGGCTGGGCAGTAAAGTTCTCCAGACTCTATCTTCAATTAACCAGCAAAATGTCAGACTGCAGGTGTTGCTCAAATGGCAGTGCCAGCTGTGAGTGAAAAGGCTGAGAGTATGAGGCCCTAAATTCAAGCCCAAGTACTGGCACCCCACCCCCCACCAAATATCCCTAGATTATTCTGCTAACAGACAGCTTACTCAAAATATTTATGGTTAATATACTATATATACTTTCTTTTCTGAAGCAATTAAAAGTACAAAAGAACATTTTAACTGGTAATATTAAATGTTGGAAATTAAATGAATTCACCTTTTTTCACTTCAATAATATCAAATACTTTTTTATTAAAATATTGAAGAAAAACAGTAACATACAAAACAAAAAAATGATAAAAAGTCAAAGCAAATCTGGGCTGTTGGCAAAATGGCTCATCAGGTTGATAATACTAAGTAGCTGGGTATCACAGGTCTTCTGTGTCCATTTTACCTAAGTGTGCTTGATGTGAAAGGGAAGTACTTTTCCTATAAGTAACCTATCTCCCAGTTTTCTCTGGGAATGTCCAATACAACCTTTATTTTTCCTTTATTCCTTTCTGACGACTCATTCCCTCCTTTTCCTCCCCTTACCTTCCTTCTTCCTTCCCTCCCTCACTCTTTCCTCCTTTCTCTGCTTTCCATTCTCCTTTTTCTCCTTCTTTCCAAACAGGGTCTTGCTACATACATCCTGACTGAATCTGCCATCTGCCATCCTCCTGAGTGCTGTGAGTGCTGAGTCCTGGAATTACATATAGGTCTTAATTTTCCCTATATAGAATTTCTTCTGAAAATAATTGATAATTTTTTTGCCATTCCTTAAAAAATGAAACAGAAAGCTATTCCTTCTTGCTTAACTGCTATTATATATGGATTCATTTAACAAAGAATTACTAATCTACAAGACATCGTGCAGAGTGAAGAATTCTGATTTGTAAAGTCTTATTCTTTCCTCTCCCCCCCCATTCTCAATTCTTGACTTGAAGGAAGGTTCTGTTACAACTTGAGTTATCTTCTAAAAGCTGTGTAACTTTTTCCACCTTTTAAAGTTCCTGGTAAAAATGTAGCTTATCAAACTAATCATGGCTAGTTCTAAGTAATAACATATAACTCTATTAAAGAATATGAGGAAAGAAGACAGGGCCTTATTCTTTAGTGACTTGATTTTTTTTCTTCTGTCAGTTGTAGGGCTTGAACTCAGGGCCTGGGTGCTGTCCCTGAGCTCTTTTGCTCAAGGCTAGTGTTCTACCACTTTAAGCCACAGTGCCACTTCTGGTCTTCTGCTGGTTTACTGGAGATCAGAGTCTCATAGACTTTCCTGCCAGAGCTGGCTTCAAACTTGCAATCCTCAGATCTCAAAAAAGCTAGGATTACAGGTGTGAGCCACCAGCATCCAGCTTGAATTATTTTTTGTTTTTGTTTCATGTGTAGTGCAGGTTAAGGATTGTAGGACTGTGTTCTAATAGATAAAAAACACAATGATTTTCAAGCTCTCTATAACCAATTAAACAAATCCACACTCAATGAAAATGCAAGGTTTTCAGTCCAGTAAAAGCTCTCCAGCTGGGTGCTAGTGGCTCACGCCTGTAATCCTAGCTACTCAGGAGGTAGAGATCTGAGGATCAAGGTTCAAAGCCAGCCCGGGTAGGAAAGCCTGTGAGACTCTTATTTCCAATAAATCACCAGAAAACCACAAGTGGCGCTGTGGCTCAAGTGGTAGAGCGCTCACCTTGAGCTGAAGAGCTGAGGGACAGTGGCCAGGCCCAGAGTTCAAGCCCCACAACTGACAAAAATAAAATAAAAATAAAAAAGCTCTCCATATCCTTACAATTTAATTTTGTTCTGAATTTTAAAAAGTCTTTTAGTTATAAGGAGACAACATTTCAATATATCTTAAGTACACAGTTTTTTTTTTTTTCCCAAAATCTCCTATGAACAGCTGGCTTCTTAAAGAGTTATATTTCAAGATTTTTCTGAGATCAAATGCCAACCTATCCAAGTCTGGATGATAAATACCAGGGAAATAATTTTCACTAATATAAGGAAGAAAATTCCTACAATGACAGTGTAATGCATCTGAAAGTACATACTAATGAATCAGCCAACCTTTTATTGAATTCCAAGATGGAGGCTGGGGATGCAATCTAGCATTTGCCTAGTATGTGTTAGGCTCTGGGTTCCCAAACTGCTGTCCTTCTCACGAAAAGTAAAGAGAAAAGAGAAGAGACCAGGGACAATGCCTGTCCTTTAAAAGTGAGAGAAGACAGACGTATTTAAAATAAAATACGCTCCCCATCATGAACAATTATCTGAAAATAAGAAACTGAGGAATATTGAGTAGTATGAGGGAGAAACTGATGCTTAGAGAAAGTTTGAAACAAATTATGGCACAGTGAGAAGAGAGCACAGTACACTATTGTATTCATGAGGAACATTAATAAGTATGAGTGCCTTTGAATGAGACTGGAGTGAAGAAATAAAGAAGCCAGTTCATGAGGGTATGCACTGGAATTGACTGAAATTATAAATAGGAAATAGTCTTGCAGTTTGAAATTAAATAAGACAACGCTGTGTTTGCCTAGTATACACAATGACCTAATTTGGATTATTAGGGGAAGGAGAAAAACCCCAAAAGATTGGCATGTAGTAGGAAGCAGCCACTTTTGTTGCTGAACACATACAATGCAGGACAGATAGCTTCTTACAACCAAGAATTATTCAGCCCAAGAGTCTGGGCCAAAGTAGGGAAATCCTGATTAGGATCCTAATGAAGAAGGAATCTGAATCTTCTAGATTTTTAGTCTGGGATTGACTGAAAAGATCACAGTGCCAGTATGCAGGAAGAGAAGCAGAAAGAAGAAGATTAAAGGATCAGATGAGAAAAGCAATACTACACATGTTAATAAATGTCATTTAGGGGAAAATAAAACTTTTAAGAAAGCTGGGCGCTGGTGGCTCACGCCTGTAATCCTAGCTACTCAGGAGGGTAAGAGCTGAGGATCATAGTTGAAAGCCAGCCCAGCAGGGAAGTCCATGAGACTCTTATCTACAATAAGCCACCAGAAAATGGAAGTGGTGCTATGGCTCAAGTGATAAGAGTGCTTGTCTTGAGCTGAAGAGCTGAGGGACAGTCAGGCCCAGTGTTCAAGCCCCATGACCAAGAAAAAATTAATTAACTAATTAAGAAGTAGCAGAGAAGGCATAACTGAAATCTGAAAAAACAAAACTGCGAAATGAACTTGAAACTGATTGTCCCAGATGTCCAAGTATTCTGGTTAATATCTTTTTTAATACAATGGCTAACAATTATAAAGATTAGAAACACTATTTTCTTTATATTATTTCACACTCATACTAACCGGATCAAATACTACGGAACAATAGTCTGAGAAATGTGCTGTATATTTAAATAAGTTTGAAATATGTAAAATATACATTATAGTAGTGAAGGGTCTAAGAAATTCTACAATAGAAATACATTTAGCCTGAATCATTCAGTCTAGGGGAAATTATTTGGCCTCAGAACCCTTTTCCATGAAACACACATTAACAGCTCATAAAATTTAGATTTATTACAGTAATTAGGAGACACAAAGATAAGTTCAAGATACATACTACCTCACTGATAGTTGGTTATGAAATTCTATCATTATTACTGATATCACTAATTATATTTAGTTAGTAATGAT
This sequence comes from Dipodomys merriami, assembly GCF_024711535.1. Taxonomy (NCBI): domain Eukaryota; kingdom Metazoa; phylum Chordata; class Mammalia; order Rodentia; family Heteromyidae; genus Dipodomys; species Dipodomys merriami. The sequence goes on along the minus strand of NW_027203382.1, from coordinate 22,017,779 downwards.
CACTAGAAAATATATATGACAGCTCAAAATTAGGCCTTAAAATTGGTAATAGTTTCATTATTTCTTAAATATTTGTTAAAAATTTAACTTTACTAAGAAAATAAACAGTAATCTAAAACTCAAATTTTACTAGTGAATAGGTTTGGCATAAAATGCTTTAGATTAGTGTAGAAAAACTACACAGATACTACGGAATCACTTATATGGTAATGTCTTAGTATCTACAATCAGAATAATAAGCACTTTTAACTACTACATGGATATATGAAAAGCTTGTTAGATTACTTTCCTGTTAGTTCCTTAAGCAATTCCTCAAAACTGTTATAAAAAAAATAATAAGGCTTCATCCTGGGCTAAAATTCTGTCTTAGTACTATATAATGACAGGGTCTAAAACTGGAAGAATGTTAAGTATAAGGTAACTGAGGAAAAAATTAGTAATATCAGAATCTTGTTTTAAAAGTGAGGCTTTATTATTATTATTATTATTATTATTATTATTATTATTGGGGCTGGGAAGGTGGCTCAGTGGTAAGAGCGCTTGCCTTGCCTGCCTGCGGCCCAGGGTTCGATTCCTCTGCACCACATAAGCAAAAAGAAAAAAGCCAGAAGTTGGCACTGTGGCTCAAGTGGTAGAGCGCTAGCCTTGAGCTGAAAAGCTGAGGGACAGTGCCCAGGCCCAGAGTTCAGACCCCACGACCGGACCCAAAAAAACAAAAACAAAAAAAAAGTGGGGCTTATTTAAACTCATGTGACATTACATAACAAATTACGGTATTTAAACCAGATGAAAGTGTCACATGCTTATAAACTAGCTACTCAAAAGGCTGAGATTTGAGAATCTTAGTCAGACGTCAGCTCAGGCAGATAAATCCAAAAAACTACATCACCAATTATCCAGAAAAAAAGCTGTAAGTAGAGTGTGGCTCAATTAATAAAGGAACAGCCAAGAGTGAAAAGGCCAAGTAACTATGGAAAGCCCAAGTACCAAAAATCAATGAATAAGTATTTTTTTAAAAATTACTATATTTAGCTCTGAAGCATCAGTGTAATGAGGAAGAGAGTAGCCAAAAAAATAAGTGAAATGAGTATTTGCTGAGAAATTTATGTAAGTTCTACAGGAAAAAAAAGCAAAAAGTTAATATTTGTCATTTGAATATGTTTCATTAAAGAAAAAAATCAGTGATAACATTGTTTGAAATCACTATATGTCACACAGTATTTGAGAATACTGTGTGATTACTCACAGTATTGCATCTTTGTTCTGAGGAAATACAAAGTTATAGGCCCAATAAATACAATCAAACTCAAGAGAAAAGAAATGATACATTTCCTAGTTTACATTTAAAGCTTAGTTTACAAATGTTCTTTTTCGGAGGAGGATACAATGCTTGATAAGAAATGTACTCATTATCTTGCCCATGTAATTGTAACCCCTCTGTACAGTATTTTCACAATAAAAAAATAAATAAACAAATGTTCTTTTTCCATATGTAAGTACAAACAGATACTCCAGCAAAGGAGATAGAAAGGTTATGGTTTCAATTAAGTTTCCCATTTTATTTCATTTTTCAAAAGAAAGTAACATGGCAGAAGTCTTAGAAACGATGTTGGTAATACTTTCCACTGAGAGTTTGATTGTTGCAAACACTGTTGGCAGACTATCCATCAATTATGCTTCCTGCTCCTATCTAACAAACCTCAAACACTATACCCTTCTCTACACTTAAAATAATCATGTCAATCCCATTCTTACCAGATGCTAGCTTAGAAATGGATCTTTGAAGCAATTTTGGTCGATGAAGTAACTGCAGAAAGTTTTCTGGAAGCTTTTAAGGTCACTCATGAAGAGATAACCACTCATATAAGAAAGGGTGTTCTCATAAATAATGTTTGCACATGACACTCAGACTTGATGAGGCCATTGTAGCACCGTAATAGGAATATACCCGAGAACAAAGCCAACATTCTTAGTTAAGAATAGATGTCTGCTGATAAGCCCCTCACAATCATAGTTAACTTTCCAAAAATCCACTAGGCTTTTTGTAAAAATGTGTGTCAAACATAAACCTCACAAAATAACAAAGTACAAGAAGGGCAAAGATTCTATGTGCCCAGGGAAAGCAGTATTGTGACAGGAAGCACAGCGGTTACAGAAAAGGCTAAGCCAAACTCCCAGAAAAGAAGCTGAAACTACCAAGATTATACTGGCGGGCTGTGTTAAAGCCGTTTGGACATCTTGTTGGCTATTAAGAGATGCAAACATTCTGATCTGGAAGAAGATAAAAACAGAATGAGGCACATGATCCTGTTTTAAGCTCTAACTTTTGTTTTGAAGTCAATAAAATCATGAAGTCTAATTTCAAAAAGAAAAAAAAAAGTAAATGGAAAAACCTGGTTCCTTGATATGTCTCTGAACTTATGAATCAGTCTACCTCTAGACTGTATTGTAATAAAATAAGCTTCCCAGTAGAAACAGTTATCATTATAAAGATTATACAAATGACAATTGAAGAGATTTATATATAATGAACTTCGCAATCACATCCCTTACCTCCAATAAAACATTAATGTAGTCCTTGAGAACTCTTGACTGATGGTTCTTCCTTAACTTCCTAATAATTCCACAGTATCCATAAATGGACTTTAGGGATCCCACTTAAAATTGTAGAGCTAATAAAGAAAATTATTTTTTTTAACTGCACTGAGATGAGTGGGAGAAGAAATAGAAACAAGAATATGGAAATTGTGACACTTCACTATCTGTTGACTTTCTTCTACAAATATTTAATCTTCAAAGCTTCTAACCAAAAATGAGCAGTGAAAGAGTTTGTCAGCCACACCAAAACAACAACTGAAAAAACTAAGAACAGGGATCTTTAAAAGCAGTTTCCTACAGGGACAGAGATGAATGACAGCATTTTATGGGATAAGGGACTACTACTTTTTTTCATAATCATTTAACTATTTAACTTTTCAATCTTGTATAGGTACTAAAATTATCTTTATAACTGGTACTATGGAAAAATTAAACTCTGAAAAAAACTGAAGAAAGAATGCTATAGGGAACATTTTTAAACACTACTGAAAAACCATAAAGTGCCTACTTTTAGGAAAAGTGCTTCTATTATTCATAGAAAAGATAAAAATGTGGTGCTGAGGAATTGAACCCAGGGCCTCATGCATGCAAGGCAACCACTCTACCACTGAGCCACTTTCCCAGCTGGCTTGGGTTTTTTTTAGAGTGTAAAGTGGTAAGAAAAGCTGGACAAGGCTAAAATTGAGGACAACAGTAAGGATAAGTCAAGGAGTACACAGACCATTTACCCAATGGTCATTTAACTTCATTGGTAATGTCTGAAGAATTTGGTTTCAGTGCTACTCTAACCATACAGCATACCTTCACAGATCAGAAGGAGCTTAATCATTCGAATTTTTGAAAAAGAACTGGCTGAGTAAGTTAATATTAATTGCTTACCAAGAATCTGTTATCAATCAATCTCACTGCCCCTTCCACCTAATTCCTCTTTCTTGCATGAGGACATGCACACACATATATACCCCCTACAAAACTTAACAAAAAAGTTTTTTAATGCTGTTAAAGATTGCATACTGTGTAAAAGAGAACAATAAAACCCATTTTGTTTAAAAAGACAGAGGGAGACAATAAGTAATTATAAAGGGGGTGAATTTGATCAAAGAACCTAGTATGTATGCCATATATGGAAATACTATAATGAAATCCCTTTGTAAAATTAATATGCATTGACAAAAAGAAAAAAAAGCACATTATAACTGTATATTCCTATTACCATGGTATGTATTTAACAGCTGATTGCTCATCTAGAGAATATTCTTTAAATATATAAGTTTGAGGAAAGCCAAAATTACAGTATTGATGCCTATCCAATACATGTTATACAGCAAGAACTCCATCTAGTGATGAACAAAAAACATAGCAGGTCCAGGTTTTTTATATTGATCAAGTTACTATATATAACGAATACAAATTTTTAAAGTGATATTGCTAAGAAAGGTGAACAGACTTAAAATGTGACACCAACGAAACAGAGATGTGGTTCAAGTGATAGAGCACCAGCCTTGAGTAAAAAATGTAATACTAACTAAAAAATGTCTTCCCGAAAGTTTTGGGTTTTTTTGGTCAGTCGTGGGGCCTGAACTCTGGGCCTGGGCACTATCCCTGAGCTCTTCAGCTCAAGACTAGCACTCTACCACTTGAGCCACAGTGCCACTTTTCTGGCTTTTTCTGCTTATATGGTACTGAGGAATTGAACCCAGGACCTCATGCATGCAAGGCAAGCACTCCACCACTGAGCCACCTTCCCAGCCCCATTCCAAAAAGATTTTTTTTTAAATTATACTATCTGACTTCTCTGGTCCTTTAGCTGATTTAAAATACATATTCAAATAACAGATTTTTTGTCTAAATCACTGCATCAGAAATACGTTCATAACATGAAGTATTTAATTAAATTTGCATATTCCAGTAGATATCAAATGACACTGTACAGTTGGAAATTTTGATTATTAACTAAAATATACTTAAACAGTAGCATTACTGTTTATATTTTGTAGTGATAGAGTACCAGTACCAGCCTTTAAGTGTAAAAAAAGTGAATAAGCAAGAGCTCAGTCTCTGAGTTTCAGTCTTAGTACTGGTGTGTACATGCGTGCGTGCATGCACACACATGCACACGCACACAATGATTAAGGAATATGGTAATATTCAGAGTAAAGAGCAAGCACGCCCATTCAATGTCAAAAATCTGGGTTTGTTATTTATTAAATAATAGCCAAGTGACATTGTCTCTACATTTTAGAGACCTATTTAAAATACTAGGTTATTTTTAAATATTAAAGGAACTATGCCTGATACATATTACATTTAAAATAACAGCTTTATAAGTACATTTAAAATTAGTATACTATTTTCAATTTTATAAGACTATTTTTCTCTTCCCCTGTGATTTTCAATAAATAAAGCTAATTCAGAGAATTGACAGTATACACTAAGGAAATCTAATGAAAATAGTCTTGTAATGACTAGAGTGTAATTCCTGTTATTATAGGTGCCATATTACTAAAAACCTAAAATGATTCCCAACAGACATCTAGTTTAAAAAAAAAAAACACTTCAAAAAAGAATAAAACATTAAAAGGTCATTTAAGGGCTGGGAAGGTGGCTCAGTGGTAGAGGGCCTTGCATGCATGAGGCCCTGGGTTCGATTCCTCAGCACCACATAAACAAAAAGTTGGAAGTGGGGCTGAAGAGCTGAGGGGCAGCACCCAGGCCCAGAGTTCAGGCCCCACAACTGGGGGATGGGGGGATGGGGGGAAGGGGGAGCCATTTAAGTTTGTTCTTCTCCCTAGCTCTCCCCTTCTTTTGGCAGTATTGGGATCTGAACCAGGGACTGAAGTACTTTACTACTTTAGCTACAAAGCCACTTCCTGTTAAGTTCTAAAATCACCTTTAAGAAACAAAATTCTCTTCTTTTATGCCTGCTACTACACACTAAACAATAGACATTTTATATGAATGTGTAAATATTTTAAATATACAGAATTAAAACAAAAGATATGTAAGTACCATGGCAAAATATTAACACCTGCAAACTTGTTTATTCTCTAAATTATTTTGCATATTTCAAACTGATACAATTTTTCTGGTTCTAATTAACACTAAATATTTGAACAATTGGTCACATTTTATTTTCCACATGTATAGGCAATTTACTTTAACTACCATGTAAGAGGACATGCTATAATTAGAACCTCCCTATCATATCTGAAAGCCTCTAACCACACTACTGAGCATTTGAAATATGACTAGTATGATTAAGAAAATGAATTAAACTATCTGATATTCAATTTTCTTTCTTCTTTCTCCAACAGTTAACTTCATGAAACTTAAATTTGGATCAAGTACTTAGGATAAAAATTTAACATCTTAATTGAGATGTTTGAAATGCTATATATTTTTTTCAAAGACAGTAGAAAAAGAGAATGGAAAACATCTCAATTTTGAAAATATCTCACATTTGAAAGATAATATATCTTTAATATACATCAGATATATTAAAATTAATTTTATCCCTGTTTTTAGTGAGATGGAGGTTTGATCTTGGAGCTTCATGCTTCCTAGGCAGGTGGTCTGCCATTTGAGTCACAACCTCAGTCCTTGATTTCATCCTTTGTGAACTATAAAACAAATAAAATTACATGTTGTTCACATTATATTCTTAATGGAGAATGCTGGACTAGACAATGGCTACTGTATGCAGCCATTTTCCTTACAGTTTGCTCTCATTTTTGCACACAATGTTTCTGTATGCACATATGGTAAGAAATACACTAGAAGCAGAATTCTTGATCATATCCACCCAAAGCATATATCTAAACTGTTCTTCCTAGCATGTATACCAATTTATACTCTTATTAGTATTATATTCTACCTTCACTTGTAAATGTCCAATTAACATCTTTAATTTGTGTCAATTTAATGGGCATAAAATGGCATTCCTTGCTTAGCTTTGAAGGCTAAGCAACTTCTCAAGTATTTCTGAGCTCTCTGAGACCAGTGGTTTTCTGCATTCACTTGTGAACTTGTTTAAAATCTTATTTTAGTCCAGATAATAAAAAGCTAGATCTACAATTCAGCTCTCAAATCATATGTATGAGAACATCTCATATATCTAATATTAATCAGTAAATATTAAAAATGAATTAAATAAAGGCAATACCCACTACAGCACAACTGAGGTGCTTCTTTTTGCTCAATTTGATGACATTACATCATTATAGTACAGATATAGAATTATTTATTTTTCTTTCCCAAAAGTAACAAGGTTATTCCATATAAAATTTAATTTGTATAGGCCAAAATACTGACATTTGTCTAAATTTTTCTATGAAGTAGATAATTAGAAACAGTAAAGAATAGTAAATGCCTTAAACTTTTAACTTAGTCATTAAAATGTTTTAGTCCAGCATCAACTAACAACTTAAATAAAACATACTTAATCTTAAATTGGAGATCAAGAGTAATAGCACAATTATATTGTCAATTAGGTAAACTCCTGAATGGCTTTTTAATAGTAAACATCACTCCATTTTATGTCCCTCAATGCATTTTAATTCCAACATCCTCAGTACTTAAAGACTTACTTTCATCCTATCAAGTTTTCTCTCTTCACACTACTTCTAAGAGCTACTTCTGAGTGGTCCTCAAAGTCATTTGGATATCTAACAATGAACAACATCTGGGTATTTTATGTACAGTAGTCATACATCCTCAATTATCTAACTTTCAAATTCTTTTCTGTTGGAAAAAGTTGTATTAAAAATTACTAAATATGGGCTGGGAAGGTGGCTCAGTGGTAGAGTGCTTGCCTTGCATGCATGAGGCTCTGGGTTTGATTCCGCATAAGCAGAAAAAGCCAGAAGTGGCACTGTGACTCAAATGGTAGAGCGCTAGCCTTGAGCTGAAGAGCTGAGGGACAGTGCCCAGGCCGAGTTCAGGACCCACGACCGAAAAAAAAAATAAAATAAAAATTTTAAAAATATATATATATTACTAAATGTGAGTTAAATTTTGTCAACTTCTCTAATTAATATCAATTATAAACAAAATTCTTTTTCCACATGTGTCCCAATTTGGGAGTCTGCACTACAATTCCTGTAATAATGCAGTGTTTTGACTCAAACATGTATCTATTTCACAATGGTACTAATTATTCCATCAATAAAACATAATAGAAGCTCAAACAAATATATTTTCTGATTTTGTGAAGTTATTTAATGTTTGATACATGAATGTAGTGTTACTCTGGAGGCCTTTTGTTCGGTTTCTCTAAAAGTAAATTTTATTAGATAAAAAGAGAGGATGACTTCTGAGGTACTTGATAGAGGTAATCACTGAAGATAAAAGTGGACTAACAAGATAAAACATAACGATTTATTTATTGAACTCTGGGCCTGGGCGTTGTCCCAGAGATCTTCAGCTGAAGGCTGAAGCACAATTCTGGCTTTCTGGTGGTTATTTGGAGATAAGAGTTCATGGACTTTCCTGCCTGGGCTGGCTTTGAACCGCAATCCTTAGATCTCAGCTTCTTGAGGAGCTAGCATTACAGGTGTGAGCCACCGCAAGTACCTTGCTACAACATAATTTAGAACAGTGCTTTTCAAGCCAGAGGGCTGTAATCAATTGAATGGTGAATAAGAGCATAGAAAAAATTAACACGGAGTAGTGCTATGGCTCATATGGTAGAGCACTCGCCTTGAGCAAAAGTAGTACAGGGACAGGGCCCAAGCCCCAGGGGGATGCGGGGAGGGGACACACACACACACACACACACACACACACACACACACACACACACACACACACACACACACACACACACACACACACACACACACACACACACACACACACACACACACACACACACACACACACACACACACACACACACACACCAGACATAAAGAAGACAATATACTCACAAGGGCTGGGAATGTGGCTTAGTGGTAGAGTGCTTGCCTAGCATGCATGAAACCTTGCATTCGATTCTTCAGTACCACATACAGAAAAAGCCAGAAGTGGTGCTGTGGCTCAAGTGATAGAGTGCTAGCCTTGAGCAAAAAATAGCTCAGGAACAGTGCCAAGGTCCTGAGTTTAAGGCCCAGGACTGCCCCCCCCCCCAAAATTAATGACCAGGCACTGGTGGCAGCTCACACTTATAACCCTGACTACCCAGGAGGCTGAGATAGGAAGATCCTGGATTGAAGTCAGCCCAGGAGAAAAGTCCCCATGAGACTCTTTATCTTCACTCAAAAACCAGAAGTAGGGGCTGTGGCTCAAGTGCTAAGGTACTACTAGCTTTGAGTACAAAGAGGACAGTGCCCAGGCTCTGAGCTTGAGGCCTATAACCAACAAAAAGAAGAAAAAAATTAACATGAATATAAAACATCTAAGTGTATCACATGTGACAAGGGCATGAGTGTCACTCCAATTTCATGAAACTCTTGGCTACACATTTAAAAGTGTGTGATATAATTTAATTTTTTTACACTGTGGATCAAAGTCAAAAAGTTTAAAAACTTAGACCATCAAAATTCTTTAATGTTCATGAAAATCCTGTGAAGCAGAAGTCCTAAGTAACTTCAAGTCACACAACTAGCAAATTATACGAATAGTTATTTTGAAAATGGAATTCTGCCTCACTTGAAATCAAAGAACTTCAAATTAAAACCATGAATTATTTTTTCAACCTGTCAAAACAGGATTTTTTAAAAAAATTTCTGGCAAAATTCAATATTAGTCAAAGTTTAAGGAAACGTGACACTTTCAGAAACAGTCTGTGGGAGTATAAATTAGTAAAGTCTTCCTGGAAAACACTCTGACAATGTATTTTAAAAGCCTTTAAATTTCTGTGCATATCTTTTGACACAGAAATTCTATTCCAGTAACTTGACTTAAGAATTCTAAACATAAGCAAAGATATGTCTAAAGAGATATATCACCAAAAATAACTAAAGCCTATAAATTAACATGTCCAATAAAGTAAGATCATATAAATTATGGTGCAACCATTTAACAAAATAGTATACATCCATAAAAAAAACAAGTTTAGAGTATTCAGTGACATAAAATGTTCAAAATTATAAATGCAAATAGTTCATAAATGATGACAGTATAGTGGCTGTTCTATACAGATACTTACTTTGGCCCCTTGCCCTGCCTTCCCTCTCTCAACAGACACCAGAATGATCCTTTTAAAAACCAAGCTATCATTAAAACATTCTGGTTTAAAAAGGAGTGTAGGGAGAATAATAAAGCAAATGCTGCAATTTTTAGATGGCTGCTGAAGTGGTGAGGAGGGTGTAGATACTTTTCTATATGACTACAAATTTTCCTCATACTTGTTTAAAAATAATAAAACTTAAATCAGTGAATTCTTTGATATTTTCATAGTGTTTTCACATGTGGCCTAGTGACCTTTTATTAGTGTTTCCCAGCTCTGGCTGCACATTATAAACCAGCCTCCATTCACCCAATCAGTGGTCTAGATAGGACAGCCCAGCATCAGTGTTTTTTAAAAACTTCCAAAGCAATTGTCATGTGTTGCCAGGAGGGAGAACAGCTACAGAATATAACCCCTGGTCCCTCTCGGACCTCATATACCTCTTGTCTTTCTTTTGTTCCAGCCACAATGGCCTACTTGATGCTTCTGAGATATGCCAGGCATATCCCAGACCACAGCCTTTACCTGAAGTGCCTTCTTGCCTCATATCTACCCATCATCTTTGTCTCCTCCAGCTCTTTGCTCAAATGTTACCTTCTCAGTGAGGTTGAACCTGCTTACTATATTATAAATACTGCATCTCCTTCTCTCTCTTCTTCCAGGATTCCCTCATTCTCATGTTCATTCATTCAGAAGGGGAAAAAGTATCCCCCTCTGGTGATACTAAGTTTAAACTCAAGACCTTGCACTTGCTAAGCAGGAACTATACCATTTAATTCTTGCCCCTGGCCCTCTTATTCATTCTATTTCTTTTACTTTTCCTCCTCAGTACTTACCATCATCTGACAATACAATGTATTTTCTTATTATTCCTCTTTGCCTAATAAAGTATATAATCTTATCAAGGGAAAGAATCTATTTTAATAATTGCCGTATCTCCTTAGCAGCTGAAATAATTGGTATATATTAAGCACTCAGAAAATAATGAGTGGAAGACGACACACCAAAATGTTTAAAACTTCTTGGAATAAGTAACTTATTTTTTTTTATAATCTCAATTTTCTATGTGAATGTGTTATACATAAGAAAAGAGTTTAAGCAAAATGTTTAATCCAATGTATTTAAAAAATACAGCTATATTGGTGCTGGGAATGTAGCTTAGTGGTAGAGTGCTTGTCTAGCATGCATGAAGCCCTGGGTTCAATTCCTCAGTACCACATAAACAGAAAAAGCCAGAAGTGGTGCTGTGGCTCAAGTGGTAGCAGCCTTGAGTTCAAGCCCAAGGACTGGCCAATAAATAAATAAATATATAAAAAATACAGCTATAGAATGTTGTCATGGTGATCATTCAAGTACATGTAGAAATAGTGAGCTGTAAATTTCCATAATTTACTGAATATCTTAATTTTTTAAGTGAGTCCATTAAAATATTATAGCCCTAGAGATACTGGATTCATCCAGAAAAGTATATATTTGTGGATACTCTTGCCTATAAAAATGCTTCCTAAAAAAGAAGTCAACTACAAATCTCCCTTGTTTCAAGTTTTTTGTTTTTGTTTTTGGGGATAGGTCCTGGGATTTAACTCAGGGCCTAGATGCTGTTCCTGAGCTCTTTTGCTCAAGGCTAGTGCTCTATCACTTAAGCCATAGCCCCAAAACTTTCAGCTGTTTTGGGAGTTTGTTTTTGTTGTTTTTGTTTTTTGTGCTTAATTGGAAATAAGTCTCATGGACTTTTCTGCCTAGGCTGGTTTCAAACCACAATCCTCAGATATCTGCTTCTTGAATAGCTAGGATTACAGGCATGAGCCACCACTATCTGGCTTCTTCCCTGTTACAATACACAATGTGTTGCTGTACAAGAGGATGCCATTTTTTGTGTGTGTATGCCAGTCCTGCAGCTTGAATTTGTGGCCTAGGAGCTGTCCTTGAGCTTCTGTGCTCATGGCATGGCTAGTGTTCTACGACTTGAGCCAAAGCTCCATATCTGGCTTTTTTGGTGCTTAATTGGAGATAAACTTTCCTCCTACAGAATAGTAATAATACAGTGGGGCTGGGAAGTTGGCTCAGTGGTAGAGCGCTTGCCTTGAATGCCTGAGGCCCTGGGTTCAATTCCTCAGCACCACATAAGCAAAAAGAAAAAACCTGGAAGTGGCGCTGTGACTCAAGTGGTAGAGCGCTAGCCTTACAGTGCCCAGGCCAGTTCAGGCCCCACGACCAGACCCCCCCCCCCAAAAAAAGAATAGTAATATAGTTAGATGGCAAATTTCTGATTATCTCCTTCCCTAGAATACTTTCACTGAATTAAGATTTATAGTTCTATTTGGCATTGGTGGCTCACACCTGTAATCCTAGAGGCTTGGGATTGTAGTCTGAAGCCAATCTGGGCAGAAAAATGTCCTAAATTCCAGGCTGGCAGTACGATGCGCCAGCCATGAGTAAGTATAAAGTCCCAATACGAGGGGAAATTTTTTGTAGTTCCCCCTTGAATCTTTTAACTTATTGATAAAAAAAAGAGGCTTCTCTGAATCACTATTTAACTCAGTATCTTATATGATGACAGTTGTAGGGGGAAAATTTGCTTGCTGTTATGCCCAATCAAGACAACTCAATGCACACATTAATTTGCTAAGAAACTCAGCCAGGTTCAGTTTTCCATTACCCTAGTAATGGAAATGTAGTCTCCTACATTTATTTACCTGCTTCATGTCAACACTATTTTTATTCCTGATTTTAAGAAATACAGAAAATTTTCTGTAGAAACTAATTGTGTATAGAAGTTTACAGACTTAATAAAAACGGTTCAGCTTAAATACAAGATGTTAAACCAAAAGATGTAATAATGACAGAAAAGACTTGACAGTTTTAAACCTTTCGGATTTATGGTATCAGTTTTAAACCTTTTGGATTTATGGTATCAATAAGAACATAATAAATTATCCAACAACTTTAACCATTTTTGTGAAAGAAGCCAAAATTGGCTAGTCCAAACAAAGACTTTTAAATATACAAAAGCCTGAAGAACTTACAAAATAAGAATGTGGTAAATTCTTTGGGTGTAATGAACATTTCTGAGTTTACAACATGGTCACAGGGCTCTAAGCACTAAGCCTGTGTTATTTAATCTTTTAAAAATTTTAAGTAGTTATTACTACCCCCTTTTAAAAGTGTGAGGAATCTAAGGCATAGAATGTATAACTAGCCTGACACATTATACTGCTGGTATTCACACAAAGTCCTGCTCCAGATCTGTATCTGTATCTTACTGTGTGGAAGAACTCTATTATATAAACCTTAGTTCAGTATTGCCACTGAAGCTACACCTGGTCCGTAAGAGATATTCAATAAATGTTGGAAGAATATTTAGAAGTTTTACTGGAAAGAAAATTAAGATAGGAAAAACACTGGAGAAAAAAGCAGACAGTATTTCATATATGTAAGGTTTATATTTTATCAAAATATATTCTTTTTTATCACATCCTTTTAAAAAATACTGCTTTGTGATCAAATCTAGTCAATGTCATAAGCACTTAAGTAACAATTTGAAATAATCAACTTCTAGACTCAAAGAGCAACATATTAATCTCAATATGCTAACACTTGTCTTTTTTTTTTTTTTTTGGGGTCCGGTCACGGGGGCTGAACTCTGGGCCTGGGCGCTGTCCCTGAGCTCTTCAGCTCAAGGTTAGTGCTCTACCACTTGAGCCACAGCACCACTTCCGGCTTTTTTCTTTTTGCTTATGTGGTGCTGAGGAATCGAACCCAGGGCCTCAAGCATGCAAGGCAAGCGCTCTACCACTGAGCCACCTTCCCAGCCCTAACACTTGTCTTTTTATTTACTTATTTTTAGTCTGTCAAAAATGTAATCACAAGAAAAAACCCGGAAGTGGTGCTGTGCCTCAAGTGGTAGAGCTCAAGCCTTGAGCTGAAGAGCTCAGGGACAGTGTTCAGGCCCCACGACCGGACCCAAAGGAAAAAAAAAATGTAATCACTTGCCATGCACAGGTGGCTTATATTTGAAATCCTAACTACTCAGGGGACTGACATCCAAGGAGAGTAAGTAGTTCAAAGCAAGAAGAGTAGGAAGGATCATGACAATCTTATCTCTAATTAACCACCAAAAAAGCTGAAAGTGAAGCTGTGGCTCAAGTGGTAAAGCAATAGCCTTGAACAACAACAATAACAGCAAAAACAAAAAATATACACACACACAAAATGGTCAGGGACAGTGCACAGGCCCTGAGTTGAGCCATAGGACCAGCACGCACACACACACACACGCACACACGCGCGCGCGCACACACACACACACACACACACACACACACACTTTCCCTTGCAGAAATATTGCTTAAGAACTATGATAAATGGCATGACTAAAAATAAACTTTAGGATTCTTCTACTTATCAATCTAAATAACTAAGTATTCTAATACAACTATCTTCAAAATTCAAGTACTCATGAACATACATACATCTTATGAAAACACTTAAGTACCCTTAAAAGGGCTTAACAGGCAACTAAAATTACAGGTATGTTATGTCACTTTTGTCAATAAAATTCCAGCATGTGGAATTCTTCACAATGGCCAATTTTTAATTATAATGAAATATAAGGAGAAATAGAAAATGTCTCATTAAATCCTAATACCAAGGCTAGCAGGAGTTGTAAGCATGCTTCACAAGGCTATTTTATCATGATTCCATTTTCTTCTTTAGTGAAGTATCAGGTAGCAAGGTGATAAAATTTGAATAACTTTAGGAATGTCTCAGAAAGGATAATAAAAGGCCAAAAGGAATCTCAATGACAGCTACTGATCAGCAGGAAGCTGCAAGGTAGCAATAGAGAATGCAATAGAGAGGGTTATTCAGAATAATATATACATATATATGTATATATATATATATACATATGCATATATGTATACACACACACACACACACACACACACACACAGTGAAAACCCTTGGTGCAATTCATACACTTTTCCTTTGTTTGTTTGGTCTGAGTCTGGCGCTCAAACTCGATACCCTGATGCTTTTGCTCACTGGCTAGCATTCTACCAACTGAGCCATACTTCCAACCTCAATACAGACTTTTAAAAAAGTGAAGGCAAATAAAGCAGGCTCCGCTGGGAGGGAGGGTGCACTAAGGATTAATGACCCAAGTAGTTTGTTTGCATATATAAATGAGAACAATGAAAGCTGTTGAAATTGTTTTAAGAAATGAGTTAAGAGACAATTAAGAGAAGGATTGAGGTTAGCCTGAATATATTGCATCTGTCTGGAAATGTCACAGCTGAAATTCCAGCTGTGGACACCTAATGTATACCAATAAAAAATAAAAATCTTTAAATGTTAGCACTACTACGCTATTAAGTTTTTTTTAAGTAAACACTAATATGAACTAGGAAAAAGAGGTTAAAAATGATTGCTTTGTTAATAGTATTTTTTTCAGAGAGCCTTTTTTATTTAACAGAATATCTTGCCTGATAGAATTAATGTTGTATAATAGATATGGCAATTTTATAGACTATTTTTTAATTTATTTCATTATAAAGATGCTGAACAGTGGGGTTACAGTTACATGAGTAAGGCAATAAGTACATTTCTTGTCCAGCATTGTTACCCCCTTCCTTGTTGTTCTCCCACTATCCCTTCCTTCACCTACTTCCCTCACTCCTCCTCCCACCCTGAAGTTGGAAAGTTCATATACTGTCTTGTGGGTATCAATGCTGCAATGGGTTTTCCTGTGTCCATTTTTAAGCCAGGCACTGGTGACATACCCCTGTAATTCTACTTAGGAGGCTGAGATCCGAGGATCCAGGTTCAAAAGCCAGTCCAGGCAGGAAAATCTGTGACACTCTTTTTTTTTTTTTTTTTTTTTTTTTTTTTTTTAATATTTATTGCAAAGGTGAGACACAGAGGCATTACAGTTACATAAGTCAGGTAAAGAGTACATTTCTTTTTTGTTGTTGTTGTCGTCGTTGGTCGTGGGGTTTGAACTCTGGCCTGGACGCTGTCCCTCAGCTCTTCAGCTCAAGGCTAGCACTCTATCACTTGAGACACAGCGCTACTTCCAGCTTTTTCTGCTTATGTGGTGCTGAGGAATCGAACTCAGGGCCTCATGCATGCAAGGCAAGTACTCTACCACTGAGCCATCTTCCCAGCCCTCTGTGACACTCTTATCTCCAATTAGCCACTAAAATGCTAGAAGTAAAACTATACCTCAAGTGGTAGCTCATTCACTTGGTGCAAACAAAACTGAAGTACAATGGCCAACCCCTGAGTTCAAGCTACAGGACCGGCACACAAAAAAAGAAAAGATAGCCGTATCACTGGAAACAACATAAACTAGAGGACAACAGAACATCTTCAAAATATAGAACAAGGAAAAAAATCAGAGCTCAAAATCCTCTACCCAGCAAATGTACTTTTCAGCTGAGTATTGTACTGCACCCCTATGCTCCCACCTACTTGGGAGGTAGAAGCAGAAGAATCTCAAGGTCCAGCCCAGCCTGGGCCAAGTCAGTAACATTTTATCTCAAAAACGAAATATGAAAGGGCTCTGGACCTAGAGACATGGCTCAAGTGATAAGAGTACTTGGCTGGCATGGAAGAGGCCCTGGGTTGAATTCCCAGGACTACCAAAAAAAAAAAAAAAGTGAATTTAGGGTTATGAAAATGTCTTAAAGCCAGGCACAGGAAGCTCACACCTGTCTGTAATCCTATCTATTCAGAAAGCTGTGATCTGAGAGTTGTGGTTCAAAGCCAATGTGGGCAGATAAATCTGTGAGACTATCTACAGTTAACCAGCAAAATGCCAGAATTGGAGGAATGGCTCAAGTGGTAGAACACCAGCCTTGAGCAAAAAAAACAGGCAAGAACACAAAGCCCTGAGGTTCAAGCCCCAGTACCAGCACAAATAAGAAAAAAAATCTTAGAACTAAATAAGAGTAATGCTTATAAACATTATGAATATATTAAATGCCACTGAATTTGAAGCTCTGAAATGATTACAGGTAAATTGATATCAGCATTTGGATCTACTCAAAGGAATAAAAAGAAAAGTGATAAATACGTGGACAAATATACTTTAGTATTTCTTTACTGTTTTTTGTTTTGTTTGTGTATGTGTGAGAGAGAGAGAAGAGAGAGGAGAGAGAGAGAGAAAGAGAGAGAGTGAGTGAGAGAGTATGTCCTGGGGCTTGAGTTCTCGGCCTGTCTCTCAGCTACTTTTGCTCAAGGCTAGCACTCTAACACTTGAGTCACAGCACCATTTCCGGCTTTTTCTGTGATTAGCTGGAGATAAAAGTCATAGGAACTTTCCTGCCCGGTCTAGTTTCTAATTGTGGTCCTCAGATCTCAGCCACAGGCGTAGCTAGGATTACAGGCATGGGCCCCTGGCTCCTCACTTTGTATTTTTAAAATACCTTCAAGCCTGGTGCTAGTGGCTCACTTCTGTAATCCTAGTTACTCAGAAGGCTGAGATCTGAGGATTATGGTTAAAAACCAGTCTAAAAGACTCCTATCTTCAATTAATTAGCAAAATACTGGTAGTGAAAGTATGGCTCAAGTGGCAGAGTGCCAACTTTGAGAGAAAAAGCCAAGTGAGAACACAAGTGCTGGAGTTCAAGCCACAGAACAAGCACTAAATAAAATCTCTTCAAAAGATTGTGAAAGTAGGGGCTGGGAAGGTGGCTCAGTGGTAGAGCACTTGCCTTGCATGCTTGAGGCCCTGGGTTCAATTCCTCAGCACCACATAAGAAAAAAGCCGGAAGTGGCGCTGTGGCTCAAGTGGTAGAGTGCTAGCCTTGAGCTGAAGAGCTGAGGGACAGCACCCAGGCCCAGAGTTCAGGCCCCACGACCGGACCAAAAAAAAAAAAAAAAAAAATATTGTGAAAGTAAAAAAAAAACACTGACAATATTAAAAGTAAAACATAACAAAAGCATAAAAATAGGAATGACTACACACTTGTCCCTCTTTATCTGTCTGTTGTATATCAATTGAGTTGGTCACAGACTGAGGGGGTGAAGGCACGGCTTAGTTGGTAGAGTTGGTAGAGTACCATCAGCTACCGGTTGGATTCCTGGTCTTAATAAAAAAATAAAATAAAATAAAAAGAAGTCTTGGACTGAAAATACTTGGGGAAGGACTAATGGTATAGTTCAAGTCATACAAAACTTAGATCATACAAAGCCCTAAGGTCAAGCCCTAGTATCACCAACAAGGAAAAAGTACTCTGGGGGTGAAAAAAAACTTTCATTTGAACAAACTTGTATAAACTTGAGCAGTTGGCTCATACCTATAATCCTAGCTACTCAGGAAGCTGAGATCTGAAAATCAAGATTCAAAGCCAGCACAGGTAGACAATCCAAGGACTATTAGCTCCCATTAAGCAGGAAAAAAACAAAACAAAAAAAAAGAAGCAGGAAGCAGAGGAATAGCTCAAATAGCTGTGTCAGCCACGAGTAAAAGAGCCAAGTGAGAGTTTGAGGCCCTGAGTTCAAGCCTCTGTACCAGTGCATGCACACATGCATATGCACACACACGCACACACGCATGCACACACACACACACACACACACACACACACACACTCACACATACACACACAAAACAAACAAAAAAAAAGAAAACCTGAAAGAATCATTGACAGAGAAAGAGGGATTCAAGAAGTCAACAAAAGAGATGAAAGAAATCTAGCTGAGTACAAGTGGCTCACACCTGTAATCTTAGCTACTCAGGAGGCTGAAAATATGAGGAACATGGTTTAAAGCCAGACTGGGCAGGAACATCAACGAGCTCTTCCAATTTGCCATCCAAAAGCCAGAAGTGAAGGTGTGGTTAAAAGCAGAGAACTAGCCTTGAGTGAAAAAGCTAAGGCACAGCTCCCAGGTCCAAGGTCTAGTACCAACACACACACAAAGAAATCTAAACTAAGGCAAAACAAAGGAAAAGGAACAAAGAAGAGATGGGACAAACAGAAAATTTATGATGCCAAATTAAAACCCAATTATATCAACATTCATATTAAATGCACATGGCCCAAACATCCCCACTAAAAGTCAGAGATTCACTGGATATATAATGCTTTCAAGAAAACTTTTTAAACATAAAGACACATACAGACCAAAGAAAAATGGAAAAAGATACAGTTTGAAAATATTAATTATAAAGTCTTCACTGATCCTGAATAAAGTTCTATGAGGACAGGCACCATGTGAACTTGTTTTTTTTTTCCCATTTAAGACACAACAGTCCCCCACTCCCACCCCCACTCCTGCATTGTCGGTCTTGGCCCTTTAACTCAGGCCTAGGCTTGAACTCAGGCCTAGACACTGTCCCTGAGCTTTTATGCTCAAGGCTAGCACACTACCACTTCGAGCTATAGCTCCACTTTGGTTATATGGTGGTAAACTGAAGGTGAGAGTCTCATGGACTTTCCTGCCCTGATGGCTTTGAACGGGGATTTTCAGATTTCAGCCTCCTGAGTCAAAAGGATTACAGGCATAAGCCACCATCGCCCCGCCACAATAGCCATTTCATTATCTATTCCCTACCCAGTCTCCAGAAAAATCTGATAACTAATCTTATTATGTGTGACAAAAGTAAAAGACATCTGGCTCTGAGTGAGTTTCTAATTAGTTTTCCTTAAGTAAAGCACGTCTATTTGGTTATTCCCTGAAAGCATTAAGTACTTCTTAGCCATCATGTTTTCCTTGCAACATAAATATTTTAAGTACATACTAGAATATTCTTGTCATGAACATGGCTCATGAATTGGTGAGTCTGCATTTTTTTAAGTTAGGGGAAAGCAAGTAGAAATTCAACTATTTGAACTGTTTTGTCCTTTTATCCACCCACTTACAAAATTTATGCATAAATGTTTCTCCTTTTCATCTCATCCTCACTTTAAGCTAAGCAATGAAGTATGAGTTCTTACAAGGACTGCTTCTAGTTTTTCTATCTGCCTGTTCCCATCTTCACATAAAGTTTGGAACATGCTTTCCTTCATTAAAATGTGATATAAAATAATACATTTTAACATTCAATAGACACAATTCTAGATATTGGGTATACAGCAGATCTAACCTTCATCTACTTGGAGAAACAATTACAACTATGTTCAGTGTTGCCAAGAGGATGAGAGGAAAGGGCTGTGAGGGGGAAAAAAGAGTACACAATGGGAACAGAAGAAAGGAAACCCAGCAGTGGGAATTTGAGATATGGTTACATGTTCAAATTCTTTTTTATGGATTCGGTTCATCAAAAACATACAAAAACTACTCTTTGAGAGGAGAAGTAGAACCCTGTTAATGTTACATGGCTATATTCTGGCCCCTAACTACTTTTCTAGTCACATCTCCCTTAACTACTTTTAATTTTTTAACTATCGTACTTCGCCTCTGAAACCAACTTCCTGAAATGTCCTAACAATTCTCACAGACCTTTCTACTCCCCAACACTTGTTTGTTCTTTAAGGCTCAAAACAAGCATCACTGGCTATATGAAATATCGCTAATCTTCTATAGCAGAAGTGGGCATTTCCTTCTTTGAGCTCTCAAATACAATCACCTGAATCATAGTGATGCAATTTCTTGTTAACATGTTGATCTAATCTTTGTGTTGCCAGTGCCTAGCATGACTCATGACATGAATTAAATGTTTAATGCTTTTTTTTTTTTTAAACAAGAGGCACAATGTTAGAGGACAAGCCGTAGCAATACCTTACTTACTCAACACGGTTGAGAATGTATTCTATTATGCTGGAGTTTGGGTTGACGACCAATTTCAAGTTTTTAATTTTAAAATGTGCTTATATCATACATTGAGTTTTCGGGTGTTGCTTACATTACATTTTTAGATAGTCAACACTTTATCATCTACCAAATTCCAACCAATTAAACATCAACAGTGTCAACACATTTTGAAGAATGCCTTTTATAAATTCATGAGCTAAAGGCTCAGAGATTCTGGTCAAACATAACAAATTAATTGCACACATTTGTCTTCCTTGGCTAAACTTATATTAAAATGAAAATGAAGTAAAAAATGAAGGATAAAACTGTAACATCAAAGAACAGAAAAGTGGCACCAATATGTAAGTAATTTTAATAATAGTGTTTATGGACAGAAAGTATAAGGAACAGTAGCTGAAGTACAAGGAAACTATAAAGTGCTCCCCCAAAAAAGAGCAGTAATTACCTGCTGGTAAAGGAACTGCAGAGGAGGTTCAGTGAGGTCTGAGAAAAAAGTTGAGGAGTTGAATAAAATTTTAAGTAACGAGTTATAGAAACTATTCAAAAAAGACTTAATGCACTTTTCTTAAATCTATTTTTCACCCCTTGTAATGGGGACTGACCCCAAGGTCTCAGACATTGTAGGCAAGCACTATATACTAAGCCACACCCTCAATCCTCCTTTAAACATTTTTATACATATAATGAACATTTTTTTAGTTGAGATCATAAAGAATATATAGTTTTGCATCCTGACAACTATACCTTTCGCTTCCTACCACCCCAATAACCTACTGATTACTCAGAATACACTAACATATTACAAAATAAAATTAAACAATACTGACACTAATGTCTTTGTGTCTATTCTATAGTAACATAGGAATACATACACTTAATATTAACAAAATGCCAAATGAAAGCAACAATGAAAATAGATAATTAAAACTTTCCAGATGGTAATAGAGTAAGAAAAAGAGCAGCTTGCAAGATCTAGCACTGCTAGTTACTTAACAAAATCTCAAGATACATCAGTTTAAGGTAGTCTTCTCTTTCAGCCTAACATATATGGACCATAGAGTAAGTGGAAACCTCATTTTGCAAACATGTTGAAAGCTGGCAGGGTGATTAAACAAAGCTTATCAATTTTAAAAGCCAAGAGACAGAGATTCAGAAAAACTCAGTAAGGAAAGAGCATGGTTTTTCAAAAATGTAAGTAGAAACTAAGCACAGGAAAAGTAAAGGAGCTAGGCTGAGCTCATTAATCTAATAATAATTAGATTCAAATAACTGTCCCATATAAGTTTAGGAAGGTACAGATTTATCCTGCTTTCTGGAAAACTGATAAGAATTTCTAACCTAAGCATTTTGAGGTCTTTGATAGTCAATTCAAGATAATTTCCTAGAGAACATTAATGGGAGCCTAATGGAAGAAACTGAAAGTAACTAGGACAGAAAATTCTGAATCATCATCATCAAAAAAAAAAAAGTCTTATAAAACAACCCTCAGAGTTCCCTCAGCCTTCTTACAAATACCTACATGAAATGGAAGAATAATAAGATTGGGGCATACTTAAATACAAGTGAAAGAGTCCAACTATTTACCAAGAAAATTAGCAGAAAAACAACTGGCAATACTAGTTACTAGGAGCCCTACTTTTCTGTACACTAAAAACAAGTTCTAATTATTTCATAACCTCTTAGCTAGAATTGCATACATGCATGCTGGAGTTGCATGTTTCCTAATCTGTTAGGAAGCATACTGCTATAGTCATGTATCAAAGCTATGGCTCCCTAACCTTTTTTTTTTTTTTTAATTTGCATGCTGGGGATCAAACTAGGCCTCAGTGTGCTGGACAAGTACTTTCAGTATGTTTCTATCAAGATTCTGCAACTAATGCCCAGTTTGGAATTAGGAACAAGTCCTTGTATGGGGGAGAAAAAGTCAAGTACACATGACAAGTAGACATGACAATGATAAACCTGACTGACTGTGAATGTCCTTATAAAGTAATGAAACTGCTTTGTTATCTGAGGTCCCTCAGGACAGTTTTTGTGTTTGTGTTCAATTTCCATTCCACTCTTGCTTGATAATTTTACAAAAAGACCTCGTTACCTATAACCATTCTGCTTTGAACATTCAGTGCCAATCCTTTTCAGAGATAATGTGGCAGCTCTCCATGTTTTATAGAATAATATGAAAGTAAAATACCCACAAAGAAAAGCTACTTTGAGCTAATATTAGGAATTAAGAGATTAAGGTGATTTTTTTTCAAAAGCTGGAGAAACTGTAAGGGGAACTGTACTATGAAGATAAAATATTGCTTGAACTGCTAATGTTCTGGATTTTATAAACAAGTTTATTTTCAAATACAAGAAATGACTGCATTCTTTGAGTAGCTTACCTTAAAAGAGAATAGTTAAGCACAAATGAAATTAAACCAAATCAAAATTTGGCTATATATTTTAGTTATTCAAGAGCCATAACTTTGATTTTTAATTACAAAAAAGCCAAGTGAGAAAGTCTTGTTATTGTTTTCTCCTTTACAAGATCACTAAAAAGATGTCCCTACAAAATTAAGTTTGGCTTCCCAGAGAAATGATTTTTGGAAACGCAAAATAAGATGAAAAACAAAACATGAAGGACAGAAAAGAACAAAATATTAAAAAGATGGCAAATCTTAATTACTTTATCCCTCTCTCTCAGAAATATTGCTTAGAAGAAGTAAAAGCAGCAGCACTGATTCTCATTAATTTCATCTTTGTTTCCTTGAGGAAAAGAAAAACAACCAACATGTAATATTTACAGTAAATGGGGAGAAAAAGAGGTACAAAATGCTAAAATTAAGTTCATCAATAAATCCATCTCTATAAGAGGTGTCAGAGTTTGTTGCCTAAAATTAACATTCTAAACATATGATTTTACTTACAAAACACTGAAGACCACTGTATGAGTTAGCAGCTCTTTAGAAATCGTATCTGTTCATAGAATACCATTTAATAAGATTGGACAAATTTTGCTGGCAAAATAAGAATTAAGGACTTGCATAACTTCTTTGTGGTTAGAAATAAGATGATTGTTTTGCCAATGAAGTGCATTCATATTATAGTGAGGTATCAAGATTTCCATACTTTTGCTATAACCCCAGAGATCAGAAACCCCCATGCCACTTCAGGCAGAAAGAAAATAGGGACATCCTGTCTTTCAGCACCCCCTTTCCCCCAAAAAAGCAATCTGTTTAGGTTGCAATTGGAAGCATCAAAACAAACAAAAATCCAGAAAAACTTTTATTGTTCAGAAGGTTAAGCAGGGAAAGCAAAGGAGAAACTGAGGAACTGGAGGTTCTCAAAAGCAAGCGAGATAATTTAAAACCAAAGCAAAAACAAACAAAAATACTATTAACATACTCCATTAGCAGAGAGAACCCCCATTTTATAATTCTATATATGTATATATATATATATATATATATATATATATATATATATATATATATATCTTAAGGGGGTGGGGATAGGGTTACCAATATAAGCTAAGTAAAAACAAAAGGTAGAATGAAATAACTGGTTGAAGTTACTTGGATGTCTGTTACCTACTCTAACAGTTCTGAAATAGCTACTGACTCACTGCTGTCATTAAGAGATACTATTTGGACAGGAGGGGGCAGGGAGTTGGGTCAAACCGAACCTGCTCCTCACTGAGACATTGAAGGTTTTTACAGGCTTCATCTTACATACATAAATGCCTTTACTTTTTAAGATGTTTGATATACCTATTATACAAACCCACACTTCAGCTGCTTTCACTGCAATTCAAGAGTTCAAACAACATCCAAGATCTTTGAAAGACTCTGCCAACTGTCAGTTTCAGCTGTTCTTTTCCTTTTGCACATAGTTCAGAAACTATTACAGGGGCCATATTTCTTTTCTGCCTAATCATTTATTTTATTCAAAAAAAATCCTTTGCTTAAACTTTGATACTAGACTTGCAATTATACATAAGTAAGACAAAGACAAATCCTTTAAACTCGACATTAACAACAGATCTATTTATATGAAACTCTTTATCCACAATATTAAATTTTAGATACCTGTCACAGGAAGGTAATTTAGGACTAGGAAGAACTTGAAATGTCAATTAAAGCTCTGTTTCTTCTTGTTTTAAACAGATCCAGGTGACTACTTATTCCACAAGCATTGATTAAATATAACACCTACAAATGGGGGAATTTCTGCCAGACTTATTTACTGTATGCTCTCCCTTTTTCCATCTGTCCTTCCTCTTTCAAAAACCCAGTTAAAATAAGTCATTCTCAATGAGAAAGGATCTTACTCCCAAATATAGATGTTGGAAAACTAACTCCACAGATCTTTGCTCCATTTCCTCTTTAGTCCATTTTTAAGTTATTTATGAAAGGGCATATAAAACATTATACTAAGTGTTCTACATAAGGGGCTTTCATGCCTTAAATACTAGCCTCCTTAAGTTCATCTCCTTCTTCCCTTTGTAAAATGGTCAAAATAGTTGAAAGGTTGTGGAAAATTCATTTTCTTTTTTTTTCTTTTTTTATTTTCTTTTTTAATTGATTTTCGTTCATGATTTGACTCCAGTCTAGAGAATATAGTGTCAACACAAAAAAAAAACCTGTCATGTGGTTCTAGTGTGCGCATAAAGTACTCCAACACGTTTTAAATAACACATTTTAAACTCAAGCTGCAGATGCTCAAGGGAAGCCATATTTCAAAGGCTTTAAAAACATAGTATTTTTTTCAAGTTTGAATTGGTGCAAATCACCCAAAACATTTTTGAAATGCCATACCTGCCCAGATTAAGTGCTTAAACAGCTTAGATAAAGAAAATATCTCTATATTTGCAAGATCTATTTCAACATGATTGTTTAAACAGAGGGAAAGAAAATAATTTATTTTTACAGATTACAAAAGTCTTTATAAGTTAGTTTATCTAAATTCTTAATTTTACAAATAAGAATACAGTCTATAGAGGTTAAATAATTGTCTAAGGTCACCAAGCTACTAATAGCAGCACTAGAAATAAAGTATTTTAATTTCATTTAACAGTACCCAAATCATCCAAGTTATATATATTCTAATTACCTGTTAAAAGTTACCAAAAAAACTTACCTCATTAACTACTTAAGTGACTCCTGTAACATATGTTTGAAATTTTTTAAGTTAACTAACGTATAAATCCCAGAAAAAAAGTACTACCCAAAATGTATGAACACCCTGACCTGTCACAATTTCAGAGTCCCTCATTTTAAACTCTGTACCCAACTACACTTCAGAAGATCTGTTCAAACAACAACAAAGAAAAAAAAAAACAGAAAATTCTGGAAGTCCTTCTTAGACGAAAGCACTGGAAAGAAACTAATAAATTTCCAGCTTAACTTAAATCACTAGCGTTTTATCAAGCCGTAAATAGTTAAAAAGTTTGGAAAATGCCTTCTTGGCTGACTTCGGAGTTGAAGGGTGTAAATCAAGATTAACACAAACTTAAAGTCTGAACTTAAAAGCAAAAAGCAGTGAACAAGTTCCTTCAACCAAAAGCTTTGCTTTTTCCAGCTCTGATCTACCAAGTGCATTGGCACAAAGGAGAGCCCACCAGCCAGACTTTCAAATTATCCTTTTAACATTCCAATAAATTAACTACATTGTAGTTTTGCATAGTCAAGGGCAAAACAGGGAGCACTGTAAGGGCAAAGATTTACATTGGATCAGATTCAAGCACCGTAGAGTAATCACTAGTCCTTTGTGCTTCTGATTTATTTCCAAAGTCTTGAGAGAATGCAGTACCTCTCCTGGTAAAATACGGTCAACAAAACCTAAGGTGACAAGATTTTGGTAACTGATTCAGTGGGTTTGATCAATTAAGTGGTATTGGGTAGAATATAATATCTATGTAAACATTACTAATGAGTCCATAATTAAGTTACAAACAATACACTCCCTTAATTATGACCTCCAATTTCACTCCACAAAAAAATACAAATAACTTGTTAAAAGGTTAGCACATCTACATTTTAAAGTAAGACTCGTTATCAAGAGGCAAATTTGTCGAAAATCAGTCACCACTACCAATCTCTCACCCTCTTTCACACATACACACACGAGCGCGCGCGCGCGCGCACTCACACACACACACACACACAGATTTAAAGCTGTGATAAGCACAAAAATCCTTACCCCATTTTGCCCAGTGAAAACTTGCTCTGAAGTTTCTGCTTTTATGCTACGGAATAACTTCCAAAAGGATTTCTCCGTCTGCTATTTCGCAGTTGCTTTTCCACCTCCCCACGATCTTTTCCGGGGTTATTTCAGTGATGCTGACCAATTCAATTATTTCTCTTAGGTAAAATGAGCTCTCTCTCGTAGACACCAAATCGTTCAAACAGAGGTGGCATTTGCTTAGTATCAGTTAAAAATGCTGCGTGGAGGATACAGCGGTCAAACTATTCCACAAAATGAGTGCACATGTAGGAAAACGCAGAAACCAGCTTCAAGGAGTCCTATAAAAAATGAGTTCGCTGGTCATTTCACTCATGTCCTCCTCGACACTCCGAGCGAGCCAGGTAATTCGGCCTTAACGGCGCTAAGGCTGTGGGTTCAAATTTCTCCACCCCACCAGCTCCCGGGGGGCGGGGGGTGGAGCGTGCAACCCAATGCGACGTGCACTCCAATAAAAATCCTAAAAGCAGCAATGCCACTGCTTCCCAGCGCTTACATTACAAAAGAGAAAGAGTATGTAGAAAAATCTTCTGGAAGTGCGAACCCGGCAGCTCGCGGCTGGCTCGGCACTCCACATTGGAATCGGTCTTTAAAAAGAAAAAAGGAATTGTTTTGTTTTGTTTTTCCTCTCTCCTAAGATTCGGAGCGGAGAGGAGGAGAGGTGGAAGAGAAGGCTAGGCAGGATCGATTCATTCTCCCCAGGAGAAGAAACGGAGCCATTTCCAGGCTGGCAGCAGGCTGGGGGCGCCGCGCGCGCCGGGGAGCAGGGGGAGGGGGCCCGATCCCACCTCCCTCAGCCCCTTCCCGCCCCCCGCCGCCGAGCACAATGGAGCCCGACCCGCGCCCGGCTCTTCAGGCGAGGCTGTCGGTCCCCGCTTGCCTCCTCTCTCTTCAGAGCACGGCAGCTCTAAGGCTCCAGTCCGCGGAGGAGAATGAATGAATCAGACAGCCGAAGCCCCGCGCTTCCCCTCCCGGCACCCAGCCCCCCCCCACCCCGCCAGCGCCAGGGCGGCCGAACAGCTGCGGCCAGCGGCGGAGGCTGAAGAGCCGCCGGGCGCTCTCCCGGGCTGAGGCGGGAGGCTCACGCCGCGTCTGAGGCAGAAGAGCCGGGCTGGCAGCGGTGCGAGCCGCCGCCGCGGCTGCTGCTCCAGCGCCCCCACCCCGGCTGGTCTCTCGCGCTCCGCGCCGCCGCCACGCGCCACCTCACATTCCCCGGGCCCGCGGCTGCCTCCTCACACTTCCATCACAGGCCGCCTCCGCCGGCCTCCAGATCCCGCTGGGCCAGGGCAGCGCCGGCCGGGAAGCCCGCCGGGGGGAGGCTGCCGGTGCCTCAGCCTCTGCCTCCGCGGACCCGCTCCCCGAGCGGAGGGCGCCGCTTCCCTCAGTCAGCGCCGCCGGCTGGAGGCGAGCGCGGCCCCGAGCCGCGGGGGGCGAGGGGCGGAGAGGGGCGGGGAAAACGCGGGGCGAGCGCGGCCCCTCCCCTGCTCGCGGGAGGGGGCGGGAGCGGCCGCCCCACCGAGCCGCGGTCGCGGGCCCCGAGGCCAGCGGCAGACCGCAGAGCCCCGGAGCGGCGGGGAGGCCAGGCGTCCGTCAGCGGCCGAGCTGGCCCTCGTGGAGCGATAGGCCGGCCGGTCAGTCCGGCTGTCCTTCCTTCTTCTTCCCCTCCCCTAGCGACCGGCGGCAGGCGGGCAGCGCGCTCGGCTCCTCCGCTGGCTCCCGACCCCGCTCCCTGCCGCTACAGCCTCCTCCACGCCCCGCACCAGGTGCTCGCGCTGTGTCTCCATCCTCCCATCAGGAGGACCTTTAAATAGCAACGTCAGCGCGCTCTCCGCCGCACACACGTCACCCGCCGCTTACGTCACCCTGGTGCGGGGGATGATGTCACGCGGCCGGAAGTACTGCTAAATTAGGGAAGGAGTGAGGGGGGGCGGGGGAAGGACTCGGCGAGCAACTCTGCCCACCTGCTCTCACTTCTTCTTAAAGGCCACAGCGGAGACAACCGGAGAGGAGCTCCAAGAAGGAAGCGGCAGGAGGAGGAGATTTCCTTGCAGCAAATGTGCCAAACACAAGTGAATCATTCGTAGCAACAGTGGCGAAGTGTCAAGCGGGTAATATCCTATCTCCTACTCGCATCCCTGCTGCAGCAGCCTTGGAGATCCAAGTCTTCTCAGGTCCCTTCCAGCAGGGAAATGTGAGAGGGACAACCCGTCACTAGTGGAAAGATATTGCCTGTAAGAATTGGGATACATTACCCTAAAATTCTATGTATCATGTGACATAGTCAACTAGTCAACTATTCAACTCCGGCTCTAGACTCCTTTAATAGTTAAAGTAATGGACTAACAGTTGAATTACAGACGATTTTTATGTCATAAGGAAAGTCATTAAATGATCTGAAATTTTCACATGCAAAATAGCCTGGTTTGGCCTGGTATAATGAATTAAATTCATTAAAAGGAAACTTAGTTCCTTCACTCAGATAATTACCATCATATACATAGCAAATGCCAATGCATCTGCTTCCTTATGGTTTATCAACAATATAAATTCTAGTTTATGGAATTAAGATCACCAAGTCTAGTATTATTATTATTACCACACATAGGCCAGGCACTGGTGGCTCACACCTATAATCAGAGCTATTCAGGAGCCTTAGATCTGAGGATCATGGTTTAAAGCCAACTGCAGCAGGAAAACCCATGAGACTCTTATCTCCAATTAACCATCCAAAAAAAAAAAAAAAAAACAGATGGAAGTGGAGCTGTGCTCAAGTGGTAGAGCACTAGTTTTGAGCAAAAAAGCTCAGAGAGCACTCAGGCCCTGAATTCAAGCCTCAGGACTAGCACCAACACAAAGACAAACAAGACAAAACATATATTATTTTACTTTAGTCTATTTCTTAGTTTGGTAAGTATTGTTTTATATTATTTCTAATATGACAAAGTAAACATCTGTAGACTGTATCTATAAACTTCATCAAATCAGCCAGGCACTGGTGGCTCACACTTATAATTCAAACTACTGAGATCTGAAGATGTGGTGGGGGTGGAGAAGGGAGATGGTTGAAGCCACCTTTGAGGGAAAAGTCCTTAAGATTCTTATCTCCACTATTACAATCTAAGGATCAGAGTTTAAAGCCAGCTTTGATTGGAAACTCCTTGAGACTCTTATATCCAATTAACCACCAAAAAGCCAGAAATGCAGTTTGGCTCAAGTAGTACTGATCACTAGCCTTAAAAAGCTCAGGAACAGGGGCTGGAAAGGTGGCTCAGTGGTAGAGTGCCTGCCTTGCATGCATGTGGCCCTGGGTTCGATTCCTCAGCACCACATAAGCAAAAAGAAAAAAGCCGGAAGTGGTGCTGTGGCTCAAGTGGTAGAGCGCTAGCCTTGAGCTGAAAAGCTGAGGGACAGCGCCCAGGCCCAGAGTTCAGGTCCCACGACCGGACCCAAAAAAAAAAAAAAAAAAAAAAGGCTCAGGAACAGTGCTCAGGCTCTGAGTGCAAACCCCAGGACTGGAACACACACACACACACAAAATCATAATACTAAAAAGGTTTTAAATATCTTTATTATTATTATTATTTGGTCTAGTCGTGGGGCCTGAACTCTGGGCCTGGGCACTGTCCCTCAGCTCTTCAGCTCAAGGCTAGCACTCTATCACTTGAGCCACAGTGCCACTTCCGGCTTTTTTCTTTTTGCTTATGTGGTGCTGAGGAATCGAACCCAGGGCCTCAAGCATGCAAGGCAAGTGCTCTACCGCTGAGCCACCTTCCCAGCTCACCTTTATTATTTTAAGATAGTTTATTATTAGGTAAGATTCAAACAATGAACTTTGATTTTATTTGCTTTAATATGATAATCATGACCCAGAAATAGTTACTATATTTTCCACACTATTACTATTTCAGAATTAAGAATTAAGTCTATAAATTCAGTGACTATATTTTACAAATCAAACTTTGATACATCATTTAACATTAAACTAAATATTCAGAATCAGAGTGTAAGGGTTGCTGAAAGGAAACTCCCATGAGGCTCAAGGGAAGAGGGTTTATTATAGCAGGAGGAGAGAGATTATTTGGAGTTGCGGGGAGAAGTGTGGTCACAGTGGAAGGGGAGGTGACCACAGAGGATGAAGAAATGACCTCAGAGCCTGAGGGACTTCCCACTGCCCCCAGGCATGCCAGTTGCCTAGGTAAGAGGTGTTGGGCGGGACTTCTAGGGTCCTTGGGGAGAAAACCAACGGAAGGGGCCATTTCTCCAGGGCTGACCCAACACAGAGATGACCTGCCAATCCCAGGATTATGATTACAAAACTATAAAGTCATTAGTAAAAGAGTTACAAATCAATACCAATGAAGATTAAATTTTAAAAAGTTGAAATTGTATACAATGTATCCTATGTCTGAGTTTTTGTTTTGATCTGGATGTGTAGCCCATGCTGGCCAAGAATTTTACATCTTTATGCCTCAGCCTTCTGAATATTAGGATTTCAGGCCTTTTCCACCACACCCAGCCTACTCTTCCTGGTGTTTTTGGTTTGTTTTTATTGGGGGGGGGGGCGTTAAAAAAGCAAAATCAGGCTGGGAATGTGGCTTAGGGGTAGAGTGCTTGCCTAGTATGCATGAAGCACTGGGTTCAATTCCTTAGTATCGTATAAACAGAAAAGGCCAGAAGTGGCACTGTGGCTTAAGTGGCAGAGTGCTAGCTAGCCTTGAGCAGAAGAAGTTCAGGGGCAGTGCCCAGGCCTTTAGTTCAAGCCTCAGGACTGGCAAAGAAAAAAAAAAAAGGAAAAAAGAAAAGACTCAGTTTAATGTTAAATAACTTTCATAATTCCTAATTAGGGAACATTATTTTTGCAGCTTTCTGCTCTTATATTTTCTTGGTCAAGTTCAAAACTCAGTATTAAAGACTCGAGCATGAAAAAGGACACATTTGCAACTGACTCAGACTTTCTAGTATCATCTTCACATTATAAAATCATAATCTTTTTTATAATTTAAAATATTAAAAGTAGGTTATTGTGGGTGCCAGTGGCTCATACCTGTGATCTTAGCTACTCAGGAGGCTGAAATCTGAGGATTACAGTTCAAGCCCAGCCCAGGCAGGAAAGTCTATGAGACTTTTATCTCAAATTAATCACCAAGAAGCAGAAATAGAGCTATGGCAGAAGGGGTATAGTGCTAGCTTTGAGCAAAAAAGCTGAGGGACAGCTCCAGACCCTGAGTTCAAGCCCCAGGAACAGCGCACGCGTGCACACACAAAATTGATTAAATCCCTGTTTGCCAATTTGACACTAATATGATATTATTATCATATAAATAGGGGTTTTAGACAAATGGAGCTTTTTAATTACATATAAAATAATAAAGCTATCCTTTTTCAAATAATCCAATCCTTTGGCTTCTATACATGAAACTACAAATTGTACATGTATTACTCTATAAAAAACTTTTCTACAAACCTTTCTATCTGTGCTGAGTAATTTTTTCTTTCCAGTTCTTTCTCTACATGTTAATTACGGTTCTCATTTGACCATGTTCAAACCCAACTGATCTTAATCCAGCTGTCAAAACAGTTTGCCAGCTGACTCTAGCTTTAGAATGTGAACCCTTCATTAGAGTTTCTACTTTTCACAGCTAGATGGTTTCTTCTTAGTTGTCTTTTGTCAACTTGAAAATTAAGAGCAAGTTTTCTCTTCATATATCTAATTGTTCTCTGTGGTATAATTATTCAGTTTTTATGACTACTTCTGCCTCTTAATCTAGAAAATGGTGCCTATAAATGGTTAGTTTTTCTATCTAGCTTATGTGAGATTAGTATGTGAAACATGTATGTCCATATACCCAATGGAATAAGTAAAACCATGGATTTTTTTTCTTTTTTGGCAATTCAGAGCTTTACACTTGCTAAGCAAATGCTCTACCACCCAGTCACAACTGGAGCCCAACCATGAAACTTTGTATGTAACATGGAATATCTTCTCAGAAAATATAAATAAGTAAAATACATTCCTTCCTCCCTTTCCTCTTTGAGCTTTGAAACAGTTTAGAAAGGAGTTAGAGTTCCATCTTATGGTTTTTTGTCTATTAGTAAACATCTTTTCTTCTAAAATGAACTGACATAACCCAGATTCTAGTCCTGAATTCCCAACTCTAAGCTCTTTGTATTTTTAAGTAGTGAGCTTCCTAGAAAGTAATA
This sequence comes from Dipodomys merriami, assembly GCF_024711535.1. NCBI lineage: Eukaryota > Metazoa > Chordata > Mammalia > Rodentia > Heteromyidae > Dipodomys > Dipodomys merriami. Next base: position 21,984,826 of record NW_027203382.1, on the reverse strand, counting down.
TATGTTCTTTTACCGGAAGAGGAAGAACATACTTCAGTAGCATTTTGAGTTTTTAACTGTTCCCATTTCCCACTACACTCTGAAATTTTGTGGGGTGGTTTATGAATACCCTCTGATTTTAGAATCTGTGGGTGTAGGCATCTGTTGCAGCTACCGAGTTTACTTCCATGCCCTTAATAGGAGATGGAAGTCTCCAATGGGGTGTTGTTCATAGACTGATCATGAGATATGAGTTTTTCAATGAAAAGTCATTCATGAGCTAGGAAAAAATCTTGAAGGAAAGAGTTAAAGGCTGATCTTTTATTGAATTGACAAATATTAGATAATAGCAACTCCCTTAGATACTCCCCTACCAAATACCACTTGTACTTTAAATGAAGTGATAGGTAGAAATAATAAGTAGAGAGATCCTTCCATAAAAATCTTGATTCCTAGTTTATGATACCTAATTATAAACAACTAGTCAGGAAAGACTAAAAGTAATGGTAAGAATATTTTCCTATGAACTCTATAAACTCATTCTATATCTTATACTATTTAGCACACCTAGATCACTGAATGTTGTGTTAGAATGTGTAAAGTTATCTTTTATTTTATTTTTTGTACCAGTCCTGGGGCTTGAACTCAGGACCTGGATGGTGTCCCTGAGCTTCTTTTGCTCAAGACTAGCACTCTACACTTGAGTCAGAACTCCACTTCTGGCTTTTGGAGGAGGTAGTTTATTGGACACAAGAGTCTCATGGACTTTCCTGCCTTGGATGACTTGAAACCACATCCTCTCAGATCTATTTCCTGAATAGTTAGGACTAAAGACATGAGCCACTGGCACCCAGCTCATCTTTTATTTCTTTATTTTATTTTAATTAATTTATTCATTTGGTCAGTTGTGGGGCTTGAACTCTGGCCCTGGGCACTGTCCTTGCACTCTTCAGTTCAAGGTGAGCACTCTACCACTTGAGCCACAGTGCCACTTCCAGTTTTCTAGTGGTTTATTGGAAATAAGAGTCTCACAGACTTTCCTGCCTGGGCTGGCTTTGAACCACTATCCTCAGATCTCAGCCTCCTGAGTAGCTAGGATTACTGGTGTGAGCCAGCAGCACCCGGCTCCATCTTTTTTTTTTTTTTTTTTAGTAATATTTTTGATAGAAACAGGGTAGTCCAATGGTGTCTTCAATTTAAAAGAAAAAGCATATTTAGGAAGATGGTTTAGTGGTAGAGTGCTTGCCTAGCATGCATGAAGCTCTGGATTCGATTCCTCAGTACCGCATAATACAGAGAAAGCTCAAGTAGTAGAGCACTATCTTTGAGCAAAAGAATTTGTTCAGGGACAGTGCTCAGGCCCTGAGTTCAAGCCCTAGGACTGGCAAAAAAAAAAAAAAAAAAAAGAAAGAAAGAAAGAAAGAAAAAAGAAAAAAAAGTAAAAGCAGTTTCAAGGCTAGGAATATAATAGTATCTTCAAGGCAATGTGGTTTAAGGGCGAATTTTACTCTTTTTTAAAAAATCAGACAGCTTGGGAGTTCAGGAGGAAAGCTGGTGAATTATCCATAGGAAAACTATGATATAGATCATAGGAAGTGATTTCTAGGACAAACTCCTGCTCTTACTTCTTACTATAAATTCACTGTTCATTTTCCAAGTCTGGTCAAATATATACAAATATAATTCTAGGATTGTAAAAGAAGACTAGCTAGAACAAAAGTAAGGAAAACTGATAAAGGAAATTGCTGTACAACTAAATATAAACCTATTTTTTTAATATTCAGGAAACATAGTGTCTTTGAAAATATTGTCTGGTATAATTTGAGGTTGGTTGTTTTAAGCAGCAGTTACAGAGAATAAACTAGAAAAATATGCAGATCTGTAAGGAACTACAGTAAAGAACGTGGAATAAAGCTTGTGCTATACCTGTGCTGTTACTTAGAAAGAAATGCTGTGGAAGCTGATTGCCATGGTAACCAATAATCTTTTTCCTGAATGGGGGAAGAGAACAACCATGAGGAAAATATTTTAAATGAGCTGCCTCATTTTTGTGACTCTTGGTGCCAGCTAGGAAGAAAACAACACCCAAGGTATTCAAGACAGCCATGCTTATGAAAGGAAATTGCCTTCTTTTCAAAAGAGATGTGTCTGAAATAGAAATTCTAAACTAGTTCAAAGAGAGATAAGGATTTAACATGGCAATAGCAAACTCACAGAATCAAAACATAATTGGTAAAGAGTCTGACATGGCTGAAGCAGAGAAAAGCAATACCTAGAACCTGTGTTAAAGGTTCTGGCAAGCAGAAGATGTCAGAGAGATTCTTAGCATTTGAGGATTTCAATCACAATATTTCAGGAATTTTTTGTGAGGTTTTTATTTCTTTTAATGTGGTTTTAACTAAATGTTAAAATGGAAATGGTAAATAAATCTGTATTAATCAAGGCTCTCCAAAGAAACAAACCAATAGGATAAAGTTATATTCATAGTGCTATATAGAGATGTAGCTCATGCTTATAATCTTACCTATCCAATAGGATCTGAGGATTGAGGTTTGAAGACAGCTTAGGCAGAAAAGTCTGTGAGACTCTTATCTCCAATTAACCAGAGGTGGATGTGTGGCTCAAATGGTAGAACATCAGACTTAAGTTTAAGTCTTGAGTGAGAACCTCAGGTCCTGAATTCAAGCCCCAATATGCTCCCTCTTTTCCCCCCAAGAAAAAATACAGATTATGGATGGATAGGTAGGTAGGTAGGTAGGTAGGTAGATAGATAGATAGATAGATAGATAGATAGATAGATAGATAGATAGATAGATAGATAGACAGACAGACAGACAGATAGAATGGTTGTCATATGGAGACCAAGGAATCTTATATCTGCAAACAGGAAAACCAGGGAATCTAGTGATAAATTGTGCTTCAGTCTAAAAGAACTAATGTCCAGAGGAGCCAATGCTGTCGACCTTAGTCCAGCTGAAAGTCTTGAGAAATTGTAGTTTGAATGTTCACAATCAAGAGATGATTGTTCCAGCTCTAAAAAAAAAAAAAGAGCATTCTCCTTTTCTCTGCCGTTTTATTCTACCTAGGCCCTCTAGAGATTATATGGTGTCTGTCCACATTAGAAGTAATAGATCTATACTTTACTGATTTAAATGCCAGTCTGCTCTAGAAATACTCTCATGAAGAGACCCAGAAATAGTTCTCTAGTAGCTCTCTAGGTACTCCTCAGCAAAGCCAAGTTGACACCAAAATTAATCCCCATAAATCAGTTACCTTAATAATGGATTACACTATCATAAATTTGAGTACATATGTGATAATTTGCCTATATACAGTATAATTTGTCTATATTTATTGATTCATATGTTTTTGTAACTGTATAAAAAGGATTGAACTCAGGACCTTTTACTTGCTATGTAGGTGCCCCACAACTGGAGCCACACCTCCAGACCTTTTTATATTTATTACTTTTCAGATAGGGCCTCACATTTATTCCTGGGCCAGCCTGGACTACAGTCCTATCTGTGCGTTCCACTTAGCTGGGATGGAGCTGAGAATGTGGCTTAGTGGTAGAGTGCTTGCCTAGCATGCACAAAGCCCTGGGTTCAATCCCTCAGTACCACATAAACAGAAAGAGCAGGAAGTAGCACTGTGTCTCAAGGTTAGCACCTTGAGCAAAAAGAAGCTCAGGGACAGTGCTCAGGCCCAGGACTGGCCAAAAAACAAAACCAAACCACTTAGCTGGGATGACAGGAGATACCACCATACCTAGCTATTAGATGAGATGATAGTCTCATCAATTTTTGCCCAGGGTAGCCTGGACCTTAGTCCTCCCAATCTCTACCTTAGAAACAACTAACATAACAGGTATCAGACATGGGCACCCAGTTATATTAGAAGCTTGTTAGGCTGGCACTCTAACTCTTGAGACACACCTCTATCCCAATATACTCAGCTTTTTACTGATTGAATGAGTCTCATGAACTTTTTGCTTAGACTGGCCTTAATTTCAATTCTCCTAACTTCAGTCTCCTGATTAGCAAGGATTATAGGTATGATCCTCCACACTGGTCTTATGTATTATCTTTTTAAAATTTGGCTATGGTCTCATGGCTGCCAGATTATTTCATTTCCAGCATTATATTTAGACAAAGATCATCTAATGCAAAAGGAAAGGGAAGAAGATTGAGGAATTGTTCTCCTTTAGATTTGTTTCTTACCAAGGAGAAAATTCAAGAAGCTTCATACCTCCCAAGTCTCATGTCTCACAGATCAAAACTATACTAATATACTTAATCAGTAAGAGTTTTGGTAAAGGGTTTTCATGACTGGCTTAGACATTCTGGTTTATTCAATTATTTTGTGATCTAACAAAGTTATAACTCTTACAACAAGAAAGAAGGACCAAACTGATCTTGATCAAACAAAGCCCATTGCTACACAGTCTAAAGGCACTGTTACTCCAATTTCTCTTCAAATATGGCAGACTTGCTGCAAATATAGCACCTTTGCTCTTTCCTTCTGCCTGGAACATACATCTGACATCTTCACATAGTATATTCTTCTTCAGCATCTAGTTCTGTGTTCAGATTGCATCCTTCAGAGAGATCTCTTAGATATTCTTTATAAAATATCTGTATATCTACAGCACTATCCAATCATTTCACTTGCTTTATTTTAATTTTATGTTTAGCACTAGCTAGCATAACAATATATTTTATTAATTTACTTGTAGAATATAGCCCTATGAAGAGAAACTTTGACTCTCTGATTAACTTTCCATCTACAATAGCAAAACAATGTCTAGCACATAGCAGGTATTCCTTAAATAGTTTCCAGTTATTCTTAGGAAGAATTACTTGATCATATCTGCTCTTGACAGAAGAAAGAGGTTTAGAAGACCATATACCTAGCTCTTGGAATCATTGAGAAGACAGATGAATCTAGGTTGGGGGTCCTAGGAATAAGAAATGGTAGGAAAAAGTATACACACTAGGTACTTTGAGGGAATTTCATTAAGCTGTTAGTCTTTTACATAGGAAGGATTAGGGTTAGGAAACTATTAAAAGAGCAGAACCTGGCTCAGCAAGGCAGACTGCTTCTTCTGCGCCTAAAAGGACAGGAGGAAGAGGCAGTAGTAGGAACATAGAGAGGACTGTGGGAAGAGGGCTTCCTGCACAGGTATGTCCTTTACTTAAGGGTCACAGCTAGGCCTCAGAGGCAGCCCAAGAAATACCTTAACTCTCCTCCTCACTCTACTGTTCATCTCCTACTAGTTCCTCATAAAGCAGAAACACAGGAAGTTGAATACAGGAATCCACTGATGTTGTCCAAACTGATTGTTATCTTGAGGCAAAGAGCAGAGGAAAAGAAGCCTTCACAGTGGATCTGGAGACATAAATAGAAGATATCTAGCCCAAATTGTATTCCATGTGTCATATATATAGATAAACATGGATATATTAAAGTTTGGTACATAGGAAAAAAGTTGCATAACAGAATAGAACTACAAATTAGTGTGCCCTTGAAGACATATTTAAACTTTGACATAAGAGGTCTACTTCAAGGAATTTATTCTATAGATATATTTACCAAGTGTTCAAAGAAACACAACTTTTAAAAAATACTGCTTTAAAATGAATAAAGGAGAGACTCAACCTTTATGTCATCATTATAGGAGTGGCTAACAGAATGATGATATAATCATATAATGAAATACAACGCAGCTGTTTAAATGAATGAAATAGAACCATAGGAAATATGCTTGATACAGAAGAAAATTCTGAGTGGTTACAATCAACTAAATTGTGGCTAACTTCTCGGAGTGGAAGTATAGATTTGAAAGAGATTTAAATTTTTTTCCTTAATATCATTTACATTGTTTTTAAAAAAAATTATTTTTTTATTGTGAAAATACTGTACAGAGGGGTTACAATTATATTGGTAAGATAGTGAGTACATTTCTTATCAAGCATTATAGCCTCTTTTGTTTACCCTTCCCATCCCTTCCCATCCTCCCTTCCCCTCTACCCAATCCTCCCCCCCCCCCAAGTTGTAAAGTTCGTTTTTCGACATGACAACTTGTACTTCTCATTGTTGCAACAGGTCTACCTGTATCCTTATTTAAACGACTTGTTTTTCCCCTTCCCCTCCACAAATTATACCGACATCAAATACAATGAAAGCAGGGGTTATACTGTGGGGGAGTACATTGTTTTTTAAACCATGAGTACATATCAAAAATACAAAACCAAACCAAACTTTTAAAATGTTATTAAAATACATAAATGTTTAAAATTCAATTTTAATAGGTTAGAATAGACATTAATAAACATTTAATTTTCCTATCCCTTTCATAGTATTTTTTTAAAGAAAGTACTATAACTTTACAGAATACAATTATAAAAACAAAAAATAGAAGCAAGTTATTTTATTGGAAACAATAATTCCATTGTACTGTCCACTGATGAAACAGGATCTGGATATAAGAGAGATTCTGATGAAATAGCAGAATAACCAAGGTGACTAGAACCAAGAGAAAGTTTTGAGGACAAACAGATGTTTAATTTGTTTAACACAAAGTCAACGGGAGAGGTAATTGTTGACATCATAAAGCATAGATAACAACTACATGAACAGCACACCATGGTATATTAAAAGATCAGTACTAAAACTTAGTAAAAGGCAGATTTCAACTCAATGTGAGAAATAATGCAAAAACCATTAGATCTATACGAATGAAATTGGTTTCCCTGAGAATAATTGGCTGAGCTGTTCCTCACTAGATTTTCTGAAGCAGAAACTAGCTGTAAGACCAGTTATTGGGATGATTTAGAAAATATGCTTTTGTCAGAGAAGAGCTTGAATGATGAGATCCCTACAATTGTTTTTTATTCCAATATTTTAAGACAACTCACATATGATTTTACATCACAGCAGTCCTTGCCCATTAGATACTCTGCATTGTCTCCTTCTGAGAACTCATCGTTTCTTGAGATTGTCAGCCATTGCCACTGTACAACTTACTTTTCCCTCTTTTTTCCAAGCTGAGCCTCCCATATAAACCTACTGAAAAGCCCATTTGTATTTATTTTCCTTTGTGTGTTTGTTTATGTTAGGGTCTCCCTATGAAGCATATACTAGCTGTGAACTTGTGAACCTCCTTCCAAGTGATGGGATTAGAGGACTATGTGCCACCAGGCCTGGCTTCCATTTGGATGTTCTTTAAAGCTAAAGAAAATTATGAACATTAATCCTTCTTACATATCTTCTTGAGGTTCTTCTTATCTCTTTACATGATAAGTCAAACAAGAGTAATGTATTTAGCCAAAAAAGAAAAACATGATGTCAGCACTTGTGATTTATACCTATAATCCTATTTATTCAAAAGGATGGGATCTGAGAAACCAAGTTCTAGAGTCAACCCAGACAAATCCTTAAAACTCTTATATACAATTTACTAGCAACAAGGTTTTCTAGTAGTTTATTAGAGATAAGAGTCTCACGGACTTTCCTGCCTGGGCTGGCTTTGAACTGTGATCTTCAGATCTCAGACTCCTGAGTAGCTGGGATTACAGGCGTGAGCCACGGGCACCGGGCTCTAAGTTTTCTTATATGTAAAATGAAGAGTAAATAACATTCCCTATTTTATAGAGTTATTGAGAGTTTATCAAACAAATACAAACACAGCCTTAGAGCATTGGTTGGCATAAAGAAGCAATTAGAATATGTTAGTTATTCCCCCCATTTTTGTCAATAGTTTGGTTTGAACTGTGGGCCTTGCACTTGTCCTCATAGTTACTCTTATCTATGTGGTACTCAACCACAACAAATGTTATTTTTGAGACTTTTATATTTTATTGGACTACATATTATTGTAAACAAAAATTCAAAACAAATATATATGAATAAAAATATAACTTTTTCTATTATATAATATGTATATTCTCATATATTTCTTTTTTTGTTTTTTATTTTTATTTTATTGTTAAGATGCTGTAAGGAGGGGTTCCAGTTACATGACTAAGGCAATGAGTACATTACTTGTCGATCATTGTTACCCCTTCCTTTCCTTGTTGTTGTCCAACTATCATTTTTCAAATATACAGTTAGTAAAAGTTTTTCTTATTATCAAAACCTTTTATAATCACTATTACATAAAGAAATGGATTAAGATTATAGAAGCTATTTGAAAAATGTAACATGAATATCTTAGATGAAAGCATGTCTATATGTATACGTATAATTTACAATCACTTGAAATTCTTCTAAATAAAGCAGAGTTCACTATTTGATCTCATATATTTAAAAGAAATACTTTATGTGAAAATGCTCATCATATTTTATCTCTAGGTAATGGAGTGTTGAAGTTTTTCTTTATAACTTTGTGCATGTTCTAAATTCTGTCATGTAGTTGTGTGCTACTTCTAACAAGAAAAAGTGTTATCTTTAAAGATAAAAGTACTTTTTTTTTTATCAGAATCCATTTTGCACTGAACAAAGAAGAAAGTAGAAATAGAAAGAACTTGAGACTCCAGTGACATGAAAGATTGCTTTTGAAACATCCTGAAATTATATTTTTATTGGTTTTAACAAGATTTACAGCCTACTCAAAAATGCAATAGAGTGGGCACCACAAAACAAATTTATTTGAAAGTACCAACATCAGCACATGAATAGTCATGACATTTGGCAGATGTCCTTACTGAAAAATAGTTTTTATTATCTATAATAGTGGGTGTTGTACTAACAGGATAACCTACATGAACAATAAATCGAAAATATTTTAAAAGTAGAAATTCAAGACGATTAAAGATATAAGATGAAAGGTATTTTAATGAGGGTGCCTTTTGTTATGTTAATAGCAATCACAATCAAATACCAACATGAATTTTAAGAATATTGGTAAGTTCTTGTATCAAATAGGAATGCTAAAAACATGGAAGAAAGAGTCAAAGTGTGTGCTTAAGTCCTTTCGGTTTATGCAGGAAGTACGGGTAAGTTGTTATTAATATACTTGAACCTCAGTGTCCCCTAATGTTAGCAATAGTAATACCTGAAGGACTTATTATAAATAATTAAACTATAAATTCCCAGGACATAGTAAATGTGCTCTTTATATATAAAAGATAGCTTATTTTTTTCATCCTTTCCATTCATTTTTAGTATTTGTAATCAGCTACTTAAGAGGAATCTTACAAGGGTTGAGGTGTAGTTCAATGGCAGAGTGCTTGGTTTGAGTGTATTAGAACTTGGTTTAGTTTCTAGTATCTCAAAAATAAGGAACTATAGAAACAGAAAAACAACAACAAAAGCAAACATGAGATTATGTAAGAATTAGAGAAAGTGATTTTTTAAATGTTTTCAAGATGCAACCTTTCCCTTTAAAGCATTCAAAACCTATGAACTTCTTAAACATAGTATACCAGCTCTGTGATCTTCTTACATATAAAAAGCAAAGTAAAACAATATCATCCAAATAAAAAAAATTTTATACTTCATACTTAGATGATCTCTGAAGTCCCTTGAGCTACTATATTGTAGTATCTTGTAGTTATAAACTGAACTATAGATTATCATTGGCCTTGGATTTATCACATAGATGCAAGAGTAAATTTCTAGCCTGAGTACCTTTGATTGCTCAGTCTTATTATGCCCTTCAATGACCTTTAGAGATCTCAGAATGGGCCTCAATGCTTGCCCATAAGTTAAGTGAACTCTTGAAAGTACATTAGAAAGTAGGAGTATCTGTGCACATCTGTAATCCCAGCACAGGGAAGGATAAGGCAGGGGGATGGCAAGTTTGAAGCCAGCACAGTTTTTATAGAAAGTTTGAGGTCAGTCTAAATTATACAGTGAGACTCTGTCTCAACAAAACAAAACAAGCCAAAACAAAAGGCATTAGTATGCTTAACAATAATTTTTTGGTAATCCATCACAAAACATTTGCCATTAAGAGAAAAAACTGCATTCATAGATCTTCTGCCTATCCAGCTCTTGCAGGAAGCATAAGGAAATTCATATTCAGAGAAAAATGGGCTACCTCTATCATTAGCCCAGTACCTACTTAGCATATAATGAACACTGAGGCCCACCTATTGCACCCCACTAAATAACACCATCACTCCTAGAGCCCCTCACCCAAAAGAGAATCAACATTTCTGGACATAACTGTAAAGAAATGTGAGCTGGGGGACTGGGAAGGGGGCTCAGTGGTAGAGTGCTTGCCTAGCATGCATGAGACCCTGGGTTCAGTTCCTCAATACCACATATACAGAAAAGGCCGGAAGTGGCTCTATGGCTCAAGTGGTAGACTTGAGCTGAAGAGCTGAGGGACAGCACCAAGGCCCAGAGTTCAAGCCCCATGACCACCAAAAAAAAAAAAAAGAAAAAAGAAAAAAGAAATGTGAGCTGGGGTCTTTCAACCATTGCTATTTTTGTATTTCCTACATGAAGAATTTATGATCACCTATAAATATCATCTTTGAACTTGTGTGTCTCCAGATCACATAATTTTTAAATATTGACTCAACACAGAGGGATCTCTGTTATAATAACCCTGTTATTTATGCTTCTTCAAATTAAGATGTATTTCTTGAGTCATATATCTTCTTTCTTCATATTAAGCCAGTTCCCTAACTATATGTAGTGAAAGGGGAAAAAAAGCACTGTCACTACAATCTTTAAACCTTTTTATTTAATAGTACGAATAATCTTTATACATGAGACTATTTAGGAAGTCTTTTATTTGTAAACTTCATCTGGTTGTTTTTTTGTTTTTTGTTTTTGGCACGGTGGTCATTATTTTCCTAAAGAACCCATAATATGTCTACATGAACTTCTCTTATATGCTATAGTACCTTTTCCTCAGTAGATTGCTTTACATGAACTTCCTTTATAAGGCATGGTACCTTTTCCTCAGTAAATTGTTTTTACATTTTTTATTGGTCCTGAACTTTAATTACAGGTCCAACTAGTTCATGAAGTATTCTTGATACTATCTGTAAGATTACACAGCTAAACCTGAAATTCATTTTTTAGACAGAATTCAGATAGTTCATCTATTAGTCTTCTGAAAAATTGACCTAACAGGTTATACAACTGGCTACCATTGCAGTTTTACTCTTGATATGCTTTTTAAAATACAGGCAAATAGATCAAGAACTATTGATTCAGGGGCTGGGAAGGTGGCTCAGTGGTAGAGTGCTTGCCTTGCATGCATGAGGCCCTGGGTTCGATTCCTCGGCACCACATAAGCAAAAAGAAAAAAAGCCGGAAGTGGCGCTGTGGCTCAAGTGGTAGAGTGCTAGCCCTGAGCTGAAGAGCTGAGGGACAGTACCCAGGCCCAGAGTTCAGGCCCTACGACCGGACCCCCAAAAAAAAAAAAAAAAAAAAAGAACTATTGATTCATCTCTTTGTTGTGTGTTCACTAGGTCCTGCGTGCTTCTCACTATTTATTAATAGAAATATACTCCCCATATTGGGTATAAGTGGTTCATGTCTATTATCCTAGCTACATGGGAGACTTAGAGCTAAAGATTATGGTTCAAAGCCAACTCAGGTAGAACTCTCCAATTAACCAGTAAAATACCAGAACTGGAGGCATGTTCAAGTGGTAGAACACCAACCTTAAGTAAAATAGCTAAGGAAGAAAGTGAAGCATTAAGGTCAAGCCCCAGTATCAGCACAAAAAGAAAAGAAAGAAAATAAAAGAAATAGCCCTCCCCTTACATCCTTTCTTAGTGCTTTATGCTTTTTAAATGTCTTCTCAACTTTTTAATAGATCCAACAATTTCAATTGCTGATCATGAAAATATAATTATTATTTCTATAATCTTACAACTGCTATTTTAAAAAACCCTACTAATTGTTTTATGCCCATCCTGGGCCTTGAACCAGCCTGGGTGCTGTTCCTGAGCTTTTTTCTCAAGGATACTATTCTACCACTTGAACCAAAGCCCCAGTTTTAGCTTTTGTGGTAATTAATTGGAGATGAGAGTCTCACAGACTTTTCTTCTTTGAACCAGGATCCTCAGATCTCAGTCTCCTGTGTAGGCAGGTTACAGGCATGAACTAATGGAAACTGGCATTCCATTAATTTTTAAAATTTATAATTTGAAAATGAAACTCTTAGGGCTGGGAAGGTGGCTCAGTGGAAGAGTGCTTGCCTTGCATGCATGAGGGCCTGGGTTCGATTCCTCAGCACCACATAAGCAAAAAGAAAAAAGCCGGAAGTGGTGCTGTGGCTCAAGTGGTAGAGCACTAGCCTTGAGCTGAAGAGCTGAGGGACAGTGCCCAGGCCCAGAGTTCAGGCCCCACGACCGGACCCAAAAAAAAAAAAAAAAAAGGAAGAAAATGAAACTCTTAGATAATATTTCTTTGAAAAAGATGGGGTAAAAAAGTTTATTCACTTAGTTAGGTCTGTTGTATTCCTTCATATTCTAATTACTTTCCTTCATTCTGTAATTCTGTTTTGGGGGATTTATTTTTTTGTACTGGTACTGAAGTTTGAACTCTGGGCCTAAAGATCTTACTTGGTTTGCATTCTACTACTTGAGCCTCAACTCCAGTACCTTTTCTGATTTATTTAAAGATTCTCTTCTTGGTTTAGAATTCCATTCATAATCCCTCTCAAGTTCTTTTTTGCCCACCTTTTATGACTAAATTATCAATTAAAAGAAAACCAAAACAATTTTATAATTAACTTGTAATAGCTTTTATTTATTGGGCATCCACTATATATTTAACATTTGCTAATACTTTAATGTTTACTTTCTTAGTCTATTGCAGTAGATAGTTTGTAATTATTTTATAGGAGAGGAAATGAGATAGCAGAAAAAATTTGTCATTTCCCTAAAGTCCAGCTAGATTTAAAGCTACCTAATTCTGAATCTTTGACTTTAACCTTTATGCTCTTTTGCAATCTAATAGGAGTTAAATAAAACATTTCTAAAAGTATGGTTAACTGGATTAGGATACAGACTATTTGAACTCTATTCTGGTTCTGCCACAACTATGTATTTAATAAAGGGCAGGTGACTTAAATCTAAGAGCTGTTTATCTGTTAAATGGTAGATCGTAAGACTTTTGGTGTCTTCTAGCTCTGTAGTTTTACTAATATAAATATTTATTAACCTATATAGTCACAAATAAATGTGAAATTAAAATAAATTTACATTTAAAGTTTAAATACAAAGAATAGTTTGTTATTCTCTTCCTGTTTCTGTCTTGGTCTCTGTCTTTGTCTCTATGTCTGTCTCTGTGTGCCTGTCTGTCTGTCTTCTGTTTCTCTCTTTTTGCTGGTACTGGAGGTTGAACTTAGAGCCTGGGTAATATCCCTTAGCTCTTTTGTTCAAGGCTAGCACTCTGCTACTTGAGTCACAGCTCCACTTCTGGCTTTTTGCTGGTTAATTGGAGAGAGGGGTCTCATGGACTTTCTTGCCTGGGCTGACTTTGAACCTGGATCCTCAGAACTAAGCCTCCTGGGATTGTAGTGAGCTACCAGTGACTAGACAGTTTGTTGTTCTTCGGAACAGTTTCTGTACCATAAGAAATATATAATTATTTTATTTTATAGAACTTAATAAAGAAATCCAGAGATGTTCATTAATTAGTAGGTCCTTACTTTTGAGTGTAATGGCAGCAGTGTGTGTAAATGAATTTTATTTATTGTCTTGAATGATAGATATGTATATTTATTCCTTAGTTTGACACTACAAAAAAATGAAAAATTTGACTATTACAGAGCATTAATTCTCTTTATTCAGATTGTATTCAGGTAGATTTTTCCCCCTTGTGAGTTTGCTTTTTGTGATCAGAATGATTTAATGAAGAAAAGTAATACTATGTCAGGGCTTACATTTGACTAAGTTAGATCATCTAGTTTTTCTCAGATAATTTTTGTTTACCAGGTATCTTTTATCCAGAGATAATGACTCAGCATTTTTCTTTCTTTTTGTGTTGGTCGTGGGGCTTGAACTCTGGGCCTGGGCGCTGTCCCTCCGCTCTTCAGCTCAAAGCGAGGTTCTACCACTTGAGCCACACTCTACCACTGGTGGTTAATTGGAAATAAGAGTCTCATGGACTTTCCTGCCCACGCTGGCTTTGAACCACGATCCTCAGATCTCAGCCTCCTGAGTAGCTAGGATTACAGACATGAGCTACGGACGCCCTGCAGACTCAGACTTTTTCTTGTCCCTGTGTATAATAAAAACTTTATTTTCTAGTTACTTTCCCAGTCCTGTCCTAGTCCTCTCTACCTCCATTTTCCCCCCAGCCTTCTCAGCACTGCTTCATGCCTCAGACTGGATTTTACATCTCCAATTCTTTTGAGTAAAGACACATAGGATATCTCAGGGTAGAAAGTAGGGATTTCTTCTCTATCCCTACTATGACCCTGCTATGACCCTACATCTTTGTTAGTACCTGTGTCACTCCTAATCATACTTTCTGCTAGATTGGCCTTCTTCCCAAACTTCAGCTCTTACTAGATTATTATTTACTGTATTTTTATTCTTTGCTTCTTTGTTCTTTTATTCTTTGCTTCTTCAGCCCCAGGGAAATAATGGTTCTGCTTTTGTAGTTGCTCCCTAAGTATACACTGACTCTTTTCTTAATTTCACCTACATATATTTGAGTAATCTTTTTGTTAAAGTCTTCTCATTTGGGATACCTTGGATAAATTTTGTTTCCTTCCTTCTTACTTCAAACCCATTGAGTTGGAACCTCAGTACCTCTTTCTTAAGTTGTCTTTGACTTCAATTACTAAATCCATATTTAACATTTTAGTGTGTTCAAAGTTATACTAAGAGCTATGGGAGGTTCAAAGGTCATATGTGTCTGGTTCTCAGTCTTGAGAAGTTTATAATCTAGTTAGAAGGTCCATTAACAACCTGTAACATAAGACTGTAAATCTTGTTAGGTAAGTCATAGAACTAGCTAGAAGTAAGATCAATTTTATTTATTTATTTATTTATTTATTTATTTATTTATTTATTTATTTATTTATTTATTTATTTATTTATGTCAGTCGTGGGGCCTGAACTCTGGGCCTGGGCACTGTCCCTCAGTTCTTCAGCTCAAGGCTAGCGCTCTACCACCTGAGCCACAACACCACTTCTGGCTTTTTCTGCTTATGTAGTACTGAGGAATTGAACCCAGGGCCTCATGCATGCAAGGCAAGCTCTCTACCACTAAGCCACCTTCCTAGACCAAGATAAAATTTTTATAGGAGATCCTCACACTCCAGATGCACCATATTTCTTGCATTTTTAAAATTTCCTGAATTTGAGACATTTTAAATCTATTTTAAATGTTTAATGGATTTGTTACATATATTATTTTGAACTAGAAAATTTAAAATTTCAACCAGGCATGGAGTAACCTTCTCTAAAATGTTCTGACTAGGTGAAATGTGGACAAAGTTACCTGCTATATACAAATTATAAGGAACAAGAATTGATTCTTGTGCAAGATAGAATTTGTTCATCAAGCAATAGGGTTAGGTGATCATTCTGAAATTATCCACCATGCCCAGTAAAGGAAGAAATTGATCAACTACTGTTGACTCCTACCGCTACTGGGATTCTTCTGAAAGGCCCAACTGATACGTAGGAAACTCACTTTACACATCAGTATAGATCCCTACTTGGTTTGGACTGAAGGCCTTAGGAATATGAGACTAGACAGACATTTGCTGGAGTTTGGTGCCTATTATGATTATTGCAACTCAATAACCAGGTTATTATTTTAAGAGCTGATTCTCAAGAGTACAAATTTGATCATTCAAACACAGTTGGAAAGAGAACATCAGGATGTAGAGAAAAGTGGTGAGTTTTCTCCGCTTATGTATGAATAACAGTGAGACTGCCTGTCATAGCAAGGAAGCCTTAATGAGAGACCTGTGGTCTGCTCCCAAAACTTAATTCAAATTCAGACATATCAAAGTGAAGGACTTGAAGGGAAAAGGAACAATATAAAGGAAAGCAGGGAGGTGAGAATGATCTAGTATTGTACACAGAACAAACAAGAGACAATTTGACTTGATGGCTGAGTCCATTTTTACCAGTACAAAGTATACCAGGTAGATAGAATAGTGACAGATCACCTGCTTGTAAGTGTATTGACAGAAGAGAACACAGCAGCAGCATTTCAAAACTTGTTTCAAGTATTAATGTAACCACTCAGCAGAATCATGGTTGGTTAGCAATTGTTACCATATTTAATAGGCAGTATTTGAATTTTAGATCTGGACATTGGTTTTTGAGATCTTGTGCATGTGACAGTTCACATAAGAGAGAGGAAGTTCAGAAGGACATTTTTAGCTAAATTGAGAGTGGGCTTCGATCTACTAATGAGACAACCTAAGTTTGCTGCTTTGCCAACAATAGGGTCATTCAGGAGTACTTCCGGAATTTCCCAAAACAGGAGACACCATAACAATGATTTCCTCTCCAGCCACAGGAGTCTGTGTTCTCCCAGGAGTGTGAGAAATAATGGAAGCCTATTCTGTCCATAATAGGTACTGGATAAAGGAACAGTCATTGGGATAAGAAAAATAGGAAGTAGGGATAGAAATTCCCAAGGTCTTATCAGGCAATGTTTTCTGGTGTTACAGCGTATAGATTTTCTTTTCCACTTTTACTCTCTGTTCTACCAATTCCAAATGAGGGAAAGGAGTACTAACATTTGCCAACCATTAACAACTGCTGCACACATGTCTTTTCCAGGCTTAGTTCAGGAGTGGTAATTACTAGAGGCCTTACCTAATAAATACCTGGCAAGTCTAATCTCTAGATTTCAGAGACTGACTGAGAACTGGATAACAAATTAGTAATGTTAGTTATTGAAGTAACATGAAAATGTTTTTCCACATTAAGGTACCAATATGATATAACACATCTTTCATGACAGTGGCTTGACTTTTTGAGTTAGCAGAACAAAGAACTTATGCACTATTTCAGGCAGTATATATTTCTAAGTCAGCACCATTTTTTTCTATAAACCTGTCCTGCATACATGGCATTGCTGCGAGAGTCAAATGAGATCATTATGTAAGGGTGCTTGGTAAACTGAAGAGCTGTATAATGGTCAAGCAATCATTATTACTCTCATTCAGTGGATCATAAAAGAACATGTTGATGGGTCATTTGTAGGACACTATTTTTGAATCAAGGCAAATGCACTTACTAAAGGTGCCAACTAAGATTTTTGAAATGCTATTTATTACAAGATTTATATACTACTAGTAATTATTTAGTGAAATAACAAAAATGGAATACATTAAAACAGTGTTAGTCCATTACTTTTTTAAAAAATGACTTAAAGTATTAGTTTCTAAGAATATGCAGATATGTATAAAAAGGTATTCACTGCAACATTGGTATAGCAAGTAAGACATACCTAGAACAGATATTTCCATACTTACAACTCTTTTTTTTTTTTTTTTTTTTTGCCCATCCTGGGGCTTGAACTCAGGGCCTGAGCATTGTCCCTGAGCTTCTTTTGCTCAAGGCTAGTATTCTACCACTTGAGCCACAGCACCACATCCTGCTTTTTCTGTTTATGTGGTACTGAGGAATGGAACACAAGGCTTGCATGCTAGGCAAGCACTCTACCACATTAAGCCACATTCCCAGCCCCAATCTTTATAATCTTTAGAAAAGTAAGATAGGTGTATATTATAGAATATCACATTGTCAATGGAAAAGATGAAGTGTATACACACACACACACACACACACACACACAGACACA
Source organism: Dipodomys merriami (assembly GCF_024711535.1). Lineage (NCBI taxonomy): Eukaryota > Metazoa > Chordata > Mammalia > Rodentia > Heteromyidae > Dipodomys > Dipodomys merriami. Next base: position 21,967,093 of record NW_027203382.1, on the reverse strand, counting down.
CGCACACACACCAACATGGAAAGATAGCCAAAATATATTAAGTGATGAATACAATGTGAAAAATAGTATTAATTGATGATTAGTATGTTTCTAAGCACTATATAATTATCAAGGAATTAGTGAATAAAAAGTTTTCCTATGGAAGTGGCGCTGTGGCTCAAGCGGTAGAGCGCTAGCCTTGAGCTGAAGAGCGAGGGGACAGCACCCAAGCCCAGAGTTCAAGCCCCACGGCTGACAAAAAAAAGTTTCCCTACACACCAATTTGTAAAACATTTACACATATTTTATTTATTTTTTATTAATAAGTTTTTATTGTGAAAATACAGTACAGAGGAGTTACAATTACATGACCAAGGTAATGAGCTCGGTTTTTGACATAGCATCTTGTACATTTCATTGTTGCAATGGGTCCACCTGTATCCCTATTTAAACAATTTGTTTTTTCCCTTCCCCTCCACAAATTATACCAATATCAAATACAGTGAAAACAGGGCTTATACTGTGGAAAAGGGACATACAAAGCAACAAAAAAATCACCTTATAAATATGTTGGAAACAACAGCAAGAAAGAAAAACGACTTGAGTCCTTATCTTGCGGTTCATTTAGTCTAACATCAACTTATCTGACCGTTTATGCTTGTCTCAGACATATACTAGTTATTACAAATAAGGGAAACCATGGGACCTATGTTTCTTCCGGCCTGGCTTACTTCACTTAATATAATTTTTTCCAAGTCCTTCCATTTGCTAACAAATGGGGCAATGCCATTCTTTCTGATGGAAGCATAGAATTCCATTGTGTATATATATACCACATTTGCTTGATCCATTCATCTACTGAGGGGCATCTGGGTTGGTTCCATATCTTAGCTATGGTACATAATGCTGCAATAAACATAGTTGTGCTGATAGCTTTAGTATGTTCTTGTTTGTGATCATTCGGGTAAATGCCCAAAAGTGGGATTGCTGGGTCATAGAGGAGCTCTATGTGGAGTCTTTTGAGGAACCTCCGTACTACTTTCCAAAGTGGTTGAACAAGTTTACACTCCTATCAACAATGCAGTAAGGTTCCCTTCTGTCCACATCCCCTCCAGCATCTGTTGTTATTAGATTTCTTGATTATAGCCATTCTAACTTGGGTGAGGTGGTATCTCAATGTTGTTTTGATTTGCATTTCTTTTATGGCTAGAAAGGTTGAGTATTTCTTCATGTGTCTATTGGCCGTCCTTCTTTCCTCTTCAGAGAAGTTTCTCTGTAAGTCTTTAGCCCACTTATTTATTGGGCAGTTGTTTCTTTGAGGATCTGTTGTTGGGGGATTTAATTTTTTGAGTTCCAGGTATATTTTAGCTATGAGACCCTGGTCTGGTGTATAGGTAGTGAACATCTCCCAATTGTGGGCTTTCTATTAATCTTGATAGCTATGGCCTTTGCCATGCAGAAATTCTGCAACTTCATGTAATCCCATTTTTCCAACCTTTCTTTGATTTGTTGTTACACATATTTTAATTAATATCTTGTGTGTGTTTGTGTGTGTGTGTGTGTGTGTGCGTGTGTGTGTGTGTGTGTGTGTGTGTGTGTGTGTGTGTGTGTGTGCTGGTCCTGGGGCTTGAACTCAGAGTCTGGGCACTGTCCCTGAGCTTCTTTTGCTCAAGGCTAGTACTCTACCACTTGAGCCACAGCTTCTCTACCAGGTTTTCTTCTCTTCTCCTTCTCCTTCTTCTTCTTCCCCTCCTCCCCCTCCCCCTCCTTCTCTTCCCTCTTCTCCCCCCCTCCTGCTCTTCCTCTCCCTCCTGTCCCTTCCCCTCCTCCTTCCCTTCCTCCTCTTCCTCCTCCTCCTCCTTTTGTTTGTTTATTGGAGATAAGAGTTTCTTGGACTTTCCTGCCTGTGCAGGCTATAAACCGCAATCCTCAAAATCTCAGCCTCCTGAGTAGCTAGGAATATAACTATGAGCCACAGCAACCACCTATAAGCACACTTTTTAGTGAACACCTTTAATGAACAATGGCTCTCTGAAAGTTCAGAGGTAAATATTCTACATTTTTTTTTTTCAGTCGTGGGGCTTGAACTCTGGGCCTGGGCACTGTTCCTCAGCTCTTCAGCTCAAGGCAAACGCTCTACCACTTGAGCCACAACACCACTTCCAGTTTTCTGAGCGGTTTATTGGAGATAAGGGTCTTTCCGACTTTCATGCTTGGGCTGGCTTTGAACTGTGATCCTCAAATCCTCTTGAGTAGCTAGGATTACAGGCGTGAGCCACTGGTGCCCAGTTCTACAATATTTTTGTAATGTTTTAACTTTTACAAGCTTAGAGTACTTTTATGAGCATAATGAGTCTACTTTTGCAAAAAAAATGCATATTCTTCAAATAAAATTTAAACTCATTAATGAAAATATTTGATACACTTTCAGGAGACTAGCAAGAAATATAAAATGTTTACATTGGTGAAGCCAAATGAAGTTTTAGTTCAACTTGCTGAAGTTGGTTTGGAATTATAGGATTTGGGGGGAAAATGCCTTGAAAAAAAATGCTTTGAAGCACCAGGTAATAAATTCAAAATACAGTTCAATCTCCATGGGACTGAAACAACTCTTCCTTTTAATATAATCCAGAACAAAGATGAGTTTAATCCCCTTGTAAGATGTTTAGAATTTGTTTGTGACCAATGAATCAGAAGTCCACATGTTTGTTGAATGCAGTCTAAGCCCCAGAGAAGAATCAATTAAAATGGTTTCAACATAAGGGAACAAGATCAACTTAGACTTACACAAAAGGAAGTACTGATGATGATTGAAATTCACTTTGCTATTCGCTATTAGGAACAAAACAAACATGTGACTGTTAATGAACTGAGGTGTTAAAAAAAAAACTTGGCCATTTCAGTCGATTACTTTTCTTTTTACTTATTTTCCTTCATCTATCCATTTTTATAACTGTCAAAATGCCTGGAATATCTATCTATCTATCTATCTATCTATCTATCTATCTATCTATCTATCTATCTATCTATCTATCATCTATGGAAGGAAAGACCGAGAGGGAGAAAACTAAGACATAACTGTATTAATAATTATAATGATATATAACCACACACAAAACAAATCTTACTGAAAACATAGAATAATTAAATTTTATTTTGCAAGGATCACGAGGTTGTGAGGATTTAAATATTTTCCTATCATCATTTCAAAATAGAGCAAGCCATAAATTTCAAAGCAACAAAAGCACTAAAAAACAAAATGGGTCAGATATGGGGATGCATTTCTATAATTCTAGCATTCAAAAGGCTGAAGCAGCAAGATCACTTGAGCCCAGAGCTGGAGACCCAGCCTTGGCAAGAGTGAGACCAGATCTCAAAAAGCAAAGCAAAACTAAAATAAAACCAACAAAAAACTGTAAATGACTCCACAAAAATTACAGCTTTGTTTTCTTTTTATAATTCAAAGGACATACATGAAAGAAAAGTCTTCTAGAGAAAGTAGGGCTAGAGAAAAACAAGGCTCTACATTAAGTCAAACCTTCATAACTAGTTACTACGTGTAGCATAAAAGAAATAGTTTCTTTTAGCATCCTGCTACATCCAATGTTTCGGCTTGTTCAATAGACTTCATACTATTCCAGGCATTTACAATATAAAGAACCTTTGGGAATTTGTAAGTTGGCTTGCAAAAATCTACTGCACCCTAATGTCTTTGTTTTATGGGAATACAGAGGGAATATGGATGGGTTAAAAACTATCTTTTCTGGGAAAAAAATAAGGATGCAGATTCTCAAAAAGGAAGCTCATTTCCTCTAATAAATATTTATTACAAAATCTTAAAAGCCTCTACAGAATTCAAGGTTCAGGAATTACAATGAATAAAAATATTGTGGGTATCAATCAAATATTCTGTTATTTATACATATTAAGACATATTTAATCAGCCGAGCGCTGGTGGCTGAAACTTGCAATCCTAGCTACTCAGGAAGCTGAGATCTGGATGATCACAATGCAGACAGCCCACCAGAAAAATCCTAGATCTCCAAGTAACTATCAAAAAGCCAGGCTCGAGGTGTGGCTCAAGTGGTATAGCACCAACTGTGAGCAAGCAAGCAAGCCAGCCAGCCAAGCAAGTGAAAGCCCTATCTTTAAACCCCAGTACTGACAAAAACAAATAAATAAACAAGAAATCCCCACCAGGATGGCAAACTAAATTCCAAATATCTTCACATTTGTAAGGTTCAATGACCAGGGCTTGGGGGAAAAAAATTAAAAAAAAAAAAGTATAGGGAAAGGACTCTTTAATAAACTAGAAAAAGAAACAATTAGAAATAGAATACATTTAGGTTTTTCTTTAATTCAGAATTAATTGATGTTTAATAATAAAAATTGGGGAGTGAAAAATTGCAATATGATTGCTTTTATTTTTATTTTATTTTATTTATTGTCGGTCATGGGGCTTGAATTCTGGGCTTGAGTGCTGTCCCTCAGCTCTTCAGCTCAAGGTGAGTGCTCTACCACTTGAGCTACAACGCCACTTCCGGTTTTCTGGTGGTTTATTGGAGATAAGAGTTTCTCAGACTTTCCTGCCCGGGCTGGCTTTGAACCATGATTCTCAGATCTCAGCCTTCAGAGTAGCCAGGATTATAGGCATGAGCCACCAGCACCTGGCTAGAGAATATCATTTTTGTGGTACCAAAATGACTAAACACATACATTAGATTTTAACTGAAGAAATAAGGAATATTGTACTATAGCAAATATATGTAGAGAAACAAATTCATTCATCTCACAAATTAATCTCTCAATATTTAAACACTACTTCTTATAAAAATAAAATCTGGGCACCGGTGGCTCACACCTATAATCCTAGCTACTGAGATCTGAGGATTCTGGTTTGAAGCCAGTCTGAGTAGGAAGGTTCCCCAGACTCTTATCTCTGATTAATCACCAGAAAACCAGAAGTGGTGCCGGGGCTCAGTGGCAGAGCACTAGCTTTGAGCAAAAAAGCTCTGAGTCAGCTCCCAGGCTTGCAACAAAGTTCAAACCCCATGAACATCACCACTACCACCACCACCAACAGGAATCAAATGACAGGATATGCAAAAAAAAAAAAAAAAAAAGCAAGTATATATTATATATAATTCATAAGATACAATAAAACAGTTAAAAATAGATCAAATCATAATCTCATAGGTATCTTAAATACTTCACACCTGAAAAGTTTGAGAATAAATGTAGTCTCATTAATGTTATAAGAATGATTATAAATATTTTATGTTGTAAATACTAACGGTTCACTCCACAAGTCTAAATCCCAGTATTTCCAATAATAAAAAATAAATAATAGCTCTCAGTGATTGTACCTCCAGAAATTTCTCTAATGTTAAGTCTGCCTGATCAGCTATAATAAAAACACTTCAAAGCTGGGTGCCAGTGGCTCATACCTGTAATCCTAGCTACTCAGAAGGCTAAGATCTGAGGATGTGGCTCGAAGCCAGCCAGGGCAGGAAAGTCCTGGTGAGACGCTCATCTCCAATTAACTACTCAAAAAAACTGTATGTGATGTTGTGGCTCAAAGTGGTAGAGTGCTATCTTGAGCAAAAGAGCTTAGAGACAGCACCTAGGCCCTGAGTTCAACCCACACAAAACCTAAAACAAAAATACAAAAAAACTTCAAATAAAAGAAATCTATTTAAATGTAAGCATTTTTCTTCAGATACACTTCAAACAGCATTTGTTGTTTGTTGACTTCATTGGAGAAGTGCATGAATGAATAAAATATAGATTCCATCCCAGGTAGTCTTGTCAGAGTGGGTTACAAATCAGATGCACAAATAATTACATTGCATATGATGAGTGCAATTATAGACATATATATATATATATATATATATATATATATATATATATATATATATATATACTGCAGTAGTAGTCTAGGAAGTAATTAACTCCAGGAAAGCTTTCATCCTATCGGAGGTGCACACCTGCTGGATTTGAGGAATTAATGAAATTCAGCATGAAAACATGGAAAGGTAGGACTGCTCCTTCTTACCTTTCTTTATAAATAAAACATTCTACAATTATTTTTTCAAAGAGAAAATAATAAATATCCTGAAAATAAATCTTCATTGCCTTATTAGTTAATCAGTTGTTTGTTGTTATGACAAAAAAATCTTAGCTAATTACTTTTTGAGGCACAATGATTCATTTGGACTATGGTTGTTTGGCCCTATGGCTTTGGGCTTGTGGCAGCCCAGCACATTGTAGCAGAAGTGTTTGGCTGAGGAGGTCTGTTTACTTGGGATGAAAAACAGAGAGGGAGTGGAAAAGTCCAGTAGCCCAAAATCCCCTTGAAAAGCATGCTCCCAGTGATTCAACTTCCTCCCATGAGCACCACAGCCTGGGACAAATCTTCAACATATGGGCCTTTTAGGTAGCATGCTAGACCTTATATAGCACCTCAGTGCTAGTGTTAGTAGTAGTATTTGTGATTAATTAGACTTTTAATTCTGAATATTTACACGTGTATCAAAAAACACTGGTCAAAAATAATGCCTGCCTAGAAAACATGAGGACCTGAGTTCAAATCTCTAAAACAGACCTATCAGTCCTGGGTATATACCTGAAAAAATCAAAGCCAGCCTATAATAGAGATAAATGCACATGTGTGTATATTGTGGCATTCTACACTATACCCAAACTATGGAATCAGTGTAAGTGTTCATCAATACATGGGTGAACAAAGAAAATGTGGTATGCATACATAATAGAGTATTATTTGGCCATAAAGAAGAATAAAATTATATCCTCTGTAGGAAAATGGATGAAACTGGAAATTATCATGTTAGTTGAAATAAACTAGACAAATATTGAATTTTTTTTGACACATGTGAAATCTAGATTGAAAGAGAGAGACAGAGACAGAGACGTTACAGTAGAAGGAGAACTATTTGGGAAGGATATAAACTTGAAGCCAGCTAAACTATCATACCATTTTTCCCAGCTAGATAAAAAGTGAACAAAAACATTTTAAAGCAATGTACAAGCTTATTATAATGAAATATGGCCATAAAGAAGTGGATCGTAGAGTTCTGAAGAAGCAAAAGCAGAATGCTTAGCAGGGCAGACTCCAGTGCAAAGCTTTTTAGGGAGCAAGAGTTGAATCAGTTTCTTGTGTGATGGGTAAGAAAACTTCTAGACTGGAATAAGAGTTCTCTTTTTTCTGGGAAATGTGAGCACACATAAAGGGGATATGTACATATGAGGTGAGGCAGAACTGTGCTGGGGTGAGTAAAGTGGCAAGGAGAAAAGGGACTAGATATAAGATGCATTTTATACCACACCAAGAGCATACTTATGTGGTATGCTATCAGGAACTCCAAGGGCTATTCTTGGAGGTACTCTGGAACTGGTCTCTAGTATAGCACAAGTTGTGAAGGACAGCCACCTGTCAGGGTGTAGAGAGTCCCCAGGGAAGCATGGAAGCAGCCCCCAAAGTAATCCTGGTAACTAGATCTGTCTTGCATCAGAGGCTGAAAACCTAGCCCAGCATTGGCCACCCATAGGGCTAAACAACCAGGCTGTCACCAGGCTCCTGGCAGAAAAAGTAGAGGAAAGCAGTTGAAAGAGAAAGTAGAAGAGCAAGGCAAAAGCTGACATCTACAGACACAATAATTTATCTTAGGAAATACCTTAGAGCTGCTGGGCATGAGGCTTTCGGGGGTTTGTAGGCTGAGTTCAAAGGTTTTTGGTCCAAACTATCTGTTGCGTTTCTTGTATAATTGGAACTCCAAAAAATTATAATGTGGATTATAAAACATGTTTCTATTTAAAATACAAGTACATGGAAGGCATATGTGAACAAGTGAGAAGAAAAAGAAGACAAAAACATAACCTCAAGAAAAAAACAACACAACAGGTACCTGGACGTCACAGTGGGAGATTCTGATTTACATGAAATCAGGGCCCAAATATCAATGATTTAAAAGATGACACCAACTCTGGTTTAGGTTTGTGTGTTTGTTTTGTTTTTCCTGGCAGAAGACAGATACACAAAAATAGTTAATCAAATGTATGTAAGATTAAAAGCAGTTAAAATAATACTACTTTGTCTTTATACAGTGGATTATAAATGGGCATTTTTCTGCCTTTTAAATCAAGAATAGAAAATATTAAACCACTCCAAAAGATCAGCCTATCTGCCACTTTAATGTTTCCCATCTTATTTAATATCCACTACCTATTGGCCTGCCAGCACCATTTATTCCCTTCTTCTATACTGCATGATTGTTACTTTCCCAGTAGAATTGGGTAGCATCAGGGAAGATTGTTTTATTCAGCTGAACCCCCAGTGCTTAGCACCAGCTCAGTATGTTTGTTAAATATTGAAAAATTAGCTCAGTGCAGGGGGCTCATGCACTTAGAGGCTGGTGCAGAAAGTTATAAATTCAAGACTATGTCATGAGAGTTCGTTCTTAAAACAAACAACAATAACAATACCAAAAAACCTTTTTAATAAAACGCTCCTGAAGTCCTATTGGGCTTCTCCTTCCTTGTTCCAAAATGTATTTGGAGCATTTTAAACCAATAAGAAAGTTGTAAAAATAGTTTGGGGTGTGTGTGTGTGTGTGTGTGTGTGTGTGTGTGTGTGTGTGTGTGTGTGTGTGTGTGTGTGTGTGTGTGTGTGTGTGTGTGTGTGTGTGTGTGTGTGTGTGTGTGTGTGTGTGTGCGCACATGTGCTAGTACTGGGGATTGGACTCAGGTACTTGCATTCTTGCTTGATTGTGTTGCCTAATGTTGGTGCTTTACCATTAGAGCCACACTTCCACTTCTAGTTTGTTAAAAGTTACTTGGTAAAAAAAAAGAGTCTGTCAAATGTGTCTGTGCTTCTTTAAACTGTTATCCTCAGATCTCAGATGTACTTTTCCTCTGCTCTAAAAAGTGTTCATATCTCTTGAAAAAAAGTGTTAATATTATATAGATGGCAAGTTTTGGCACAAAATCTATTTTGAGGCTGAGAGAAATGGGTGAAGTTAGCTAACAGTTGTAGAATTGCCTATGACAAAAAAAGAGGATCATTTAAAGATTTTTCATTCAGGTCTACATCCTATGTTCCTGTCCCTATTCCTACCCCTGCTTTGCTGCGAGATCAGAAAGTAATGTTAGAAAGAGTAGGGAGAGTTAGAGAAAGAAACGAATGCTTGTATCTTTAAAGTTGTAAGCAAATACTTACAGATCGACTTAGGGTTTAATCATAGAATAAAAACTCTACAAGAATTTCTTTATGAAAAATTGTACCCAAAGTCTCAGAATTTTGAAGTCAAAGGTCCCACTGTAGACTTGTGAGCCTGGCAGATTTAATCTGTGTATACCAGAGAAAATTTGGGTTACCTTAAACAGAAGATTATTGAGCAGGCTCTTTGATTTTAATCACAATAAAAGCTACTGAGTAAGGCTCTTGTCTGAAGAAAAGTATTTGATTTTCTTGAACATTGTCATTCATTGTGATGATTTTATAATAGAAAATTAATGGTCATTGTCATTATGAATTTTACAAAATGTATTTATACATTAGAGTAATTTATTGTTTCGTAAGCATAAAGGCATCATTTGGTGGCAAGTATTTATTTCTGGGAGAAGACTTCTAATTTGAGCCTGTGGGTGAGCCATTACTTTCTTTTTTCTTCTTAGGCCATAACTTTAGCTAATTGAATTTCAGGCATGATACGAAATGGTAATCTAGACATGGGATACTCATTTATAAGCCTACCCAGAAAGGTGGTAGCACCACTTATAAAATATTAATTTCTGTTTCATATAAAAATTAAGAGAGATAAATAGACTTGTGATGGGAAGGGGAAAAAATGGAGAGGTTGAATGAAGAGAAACATGAACAAAAAAGAAATGGAATACTTACCTGGCAGGGGAGACATTATGATCAAAAAGGTGGTTTTCTCGGGGCAAGGCTTATCCATTACATTCTGGATGTGCTGACCCCTGTGATTTCTCCAAGTGTGGGAAACTCCACTGTGGAATTCGTGGTAGTGGGGGACTGTGTTAAAAAAAAAGAATGGAAAGATGTGGATATTAGGGGATAGTAAGAATAAACACACACACACACACACACACACACACACACACACACAGTGATCCCAGAAAGAAAGATGGATTTTAATGGAGTTTAGAGCTTGTTAATAAATGTTCCAAAGTCATTTCTTTTTAACATGAACACAGATAAGTGGGAATAGTACTGTCTAGGTCTTGCAAAATGAGCCAATAGAATTATGTCAAGTGTTAAAGTTTAAGTTATGTGTAATGGCTCATGCCTATAATATAGCTACTCAGGAGGCTAAGATCTGTGGATTGTGGTTCAAAGGTAGCTTCAGCAAAAAATGTCCATCAGATTCTCACACCCAATTAACTACCAAAAACTAGAAGTGGAGTTCTGGCCCCAGTATCAGCATACAAACATACACACACACACACACACACACACACAAGCACGTGCACGTGCACGTGCACGTGCGCATGCACGCACGCACACAAACACACACATACACATCAAATCTAGATTTTCTTCAGGGTAATCTTTACAAATTACTTTCAAGATGGGCCTTCTTAGAATATATATGAATGCATTTAAACATCATGGAGTTCTTTTTTTTTTTTTCACTGCTAGATATCATGGTGTTCTTGAATGAACCAAAAAAGGTAAGATTTTAAAGAATTTTATAAAACTATAAATGGGATATATAAAATATGAGACTTGAGTAAGGGAATATGAATAATACAGAGGAAGTTCAAACTAAAATTATGCTAATGTTCCTCTATGCCTTTCCACATTCCCTTTGTGGGAATCTGCCCTGTTCACCTTTGTTGACCAGGTGACTTTTTTTTTTTTAACCACATTACCCTGCTCAACTACTCTCAACTTCAGGGAATGATACCAATGTCTGGAATCTGGTCTAAGCACTGTAATTTAGTTACTTGTCCGCTATGAACCAAATATAATCTCACTGAAGAGAGATGTTTTTCTTGATCTGTCTTTTTCATACTATTGTCCCAATTCCTAGAAAACTACATGGTACATGTTAGATATCCCATAAATATTTAATGAATTAATAGCTAAATGTGGCTTGACTTAAGTAGATAGACTGTGTCATTCTGAGTCCTCTTTTGGGACCTGAAATTTGAGACTGAGAAAGGAAGTATTCCGGGTACAGAGTGAAAGGATATCGGGGATTGGAATAATAGCCAAAAATGCACGGGCAAGTTACCAGCAAATTGAAAATAGAGCAAAGAGAGAGGACTAGAGCATGCATATAGAAAGATGCAGAACATGACAAGAGACCCAAAGCTGTTCTGTTTCAGCATCTTTCCCATGAGGCTTCACTTCATCCTCACTCAGTCTAACTCTCCATCTTCATCCTTTCCCTGAAGGAAAGTATGCTTTGTCTTTTCTAACTATAAAAGCCATGGCTTAAGCAATAATAGATTTGATAACAATGATGATGTCCCAAGAGAAGGTTATAACAACTATGCAGATGCTAAAAGAATACTAAAACAGTGTTAGGAAAATGAAGAAGGAAAGAACCAGCCAGACTCTCCATCTCCACAGGCAAGGACTGTTATATTGAGATACAACGAGGGGCAACACACCTCTCCATTGGATCAGAGGTTGTTCAAGGAGGTGGGGTTGGAGTTGGACTTTTATGTGGTCTGAGCAAGGAAACACAGGTTCTAGAAAAAGGCTCTTCGGGCTGGAGTAGGTGGGCAGTGTCCATTAGGCCCACAATGGAATGTTGATGGCCACGCTTAGGTAGGATTGTCCTGCTTGCACTAATGTCTATATGCACCTAGGATAATAGAGTAGAGGTCAATCCTTCATTTTCCATCTTTAGATACATAAGAGGAATGGGCCAAGAGGGGAGAGGTAAGTCTTTAATATAGGGTCTTTGGATAGATAAAAAGATTGGGCTGGAGAAGAAGATTGGGAAAGAGGTCAGATTCTTCTTTGGAATTTCTTGGTCCTGTCCTGCTAGGAATTTATTGTGGAATTGTTCTGTTTGGGATTTGTGGAGTTTTAATGGTAGGGATATCATCCTGACACTGGTCCTGCACTTTCAGATAAGACCTGTCCTGTGCTCTCAGACAAGGTCAGGGGCGAAGCTTTCCTGAGAATCTGGAGGGGCTCCTGGGGGAGGGTGGTCAGTGGGCCATGGGGACAACATGGAGTAATGAGAACAAAGCAGATGCCTATCACTTAGTTTAAGGAAATTATTAAAAACCTATGAAAATCAGAGTTAGACTATCAGGAAATATTCATCATCAAGAGAGGTTGTCAAGGGTCTGGGAAGGTGGCTTACTGGTAGAATGCTTGCCTTGCATGCATGAGGCCCTCGGTTCGATTCTTCAGCACCACGTAAGCAAAAAGAAAAAAGCCGGAAGTGGCGCTGTGGCTCAAGTGGTAGAGCACTAGCCTTGCATGCATGAGTTCCTGGGTTCGATTCTTCAGCACCACATAAACAGAAAAAGACAGAAGTGGGACTGAGGCTCAAGTGGTAGAGTGCTAGTCGACAGCTGAAGAGCTGAGGGACAGCACCCAGGCCCAGAGTTCAGGCCCCACGACTGGAGAGAGAGAGAGAGAGAGAGAGAGAGAGAGAGAGAGAGAGAGAGAGAGAGAGAGAGAGAGAGAGAGAGAGAGAGAGAGAGAGAGAGAGAGAGAGAGGTTGTCAAGTGTTTACTAGAACAGGGATTGTCCTAGTGACTGGAGCATGAAGACATGGTCCACTGTCTTCAGGAATCTAGCATATAAAAGTATAATGAAGAAAATGCCCTACACATTTACCCAAATGTTTACAAACAAGACCACACTAAAGCTACCAGCACAACTATGTTTATTGTAGCATTATTTACCATAGCTAAGATATGGAACCAACCCAGATGCCCCTCAGTAGATGAATGGATCAAGAAAATGTGGTATATATACACAATGGAATTCTATACCTCCATCAGAAAGAATGACATTGCCCCATGTTAGAAAATGGAAAGACTTGGAAAAAATTATATTAAGTGAAGTAAGCCAAGCCCAAAGAAACATAGGTCCCATGGTTTCCCTTATTTGCAATATCTAGTATATGTATGAGTCAAGCAGAAAAGGTCAGATAAGGTGATGTTAGGAAAATGAACCCTAAGATATGTATTTAAATGTTTTTTTTCTTTCATGCATTTGTTTCTAACACATTAATAAGATTATTTCTTTGTTGCTTTGTATGTCCCTTTCCCACAGTATAACCCCGGCTTTCACTGTATTTGATGTCGGTATAATTTGTGGAGGGGAAGGGGAAAAACAAGTCGTTTAAATAAGGATACAGGTGGACCCGTTGCAGCAATGAGAAGTACAAGTTGTCATGTCGAAAATGAACTTTACAACTTGGGTGGGGTGGGGGAGGATTGAGGGGGGTGGCCAGGGAGGCTGGGAAGGGATGTGAAGGGTAAACAAAGAAGGAGGCTACAATGCTTGATAGGAAATGTACTCATTATCTTGCCCATGTAATTGTAACCCCTCTGTATAGTATGTTCACAATAAAAATAAATAAATAAATAAAAGAAAATGCCCTACAAACAAACACAAAACATGAACAAAGTGGGAAGGAGTCGTGTGAAAGGGGACATTTTGAGCAGTCCTGTAAAGTGTAAGCAGAATTTTGCCGGCAATCAATGAAAAGATGCTGTGAAAGAATTGTAGTGGAGGTACTCAGAAGGAGGACATTTTAGGCTAGAGGAATAAGCTTACCAAAGCGTGCAGATTGGGACCAAAACAATCTTGGAATTAGGAATCTGTGAAGTACAAGCTAGCAGATGGAGATGTAGGTAGAGGAGATGGTAAAGGAATTGAAAACTTTCTCTTGTGGATGATTAGGAGCCACACAGAACATCAAACTGGGAAAACATGATTACTTTTGCACGTGAGAAACTCTACCACCCTGGTGGCAAAGTGGCTTGATTGGAGCCCAGTGATTGCATGAGTCCAGGAGTGAGGAAGGACAGCATAATCAATGGAGTATATTATAAGAGCTAATTAGAAAGAAGATTTTAGGAGTGAACTCCTATAAATCCTAACTCAAGGAACATCTGTAATGCATTTTATAGTATACTTGTAGCCAGTTTCTGAATATACTGAAACTTAAAAGGCAAGACCTGCAAGATTTGTAGAGATTTAAAAAAATACAGATAGAAAACACAATCATTTACATTTGACAATAACCATAGTCTCTAAACAGAATAGATACATTTCCATACAACCATACTTTGTAAGGCCTACCATTTCAAAACCACATATTCTATAGGGGAAAAAAATGTTTCAGAGAGCTACTGGCTTGCCCAAAGTCTCTCAGTTCACTGAGAACTGGGAACTGAACTTCCCAGGGCAAGTGTGAACACTGAGCTTCTTTTCTGACTTGAATCCCACTCTTTTCCTCCCTCACATGGGCTTGAGGCTTGAACTCTGGGCCTGGATGTTGTCCTTGAGCTTCTTTTGCTCAAGGTTAGTGCTCTATCACTTGAGCCACAGTGCCTCTTTTGCCTTTTTTGGCTAATTTATTGGAGATTCCATGGACTTTCCTGCTTATGCTGGTTTTGAACTATGATCCTCAGATAGCCTCCTGAATAGTGGGGATTACAGGCTTGAGCCACCAGGGCCCAGCTAGATGGGAATCAGGCAAGCAGATAAAAACATAGAAAAAGATTTCTCAAGTAGCTAAATGATTGAGAAGGTAACCACAATAAGAGGAAGACAATAAAAAAGGAGTAAGATTCTATCAGACTATTTTGTATTAATTAAACTTATTTTAAAATGGTGAAAGAGCTAACACATTTAGGACTCAGAACTTGATTATATTGCTGTTATGTTTCAGTTCAAAACTAAGAATCTTGATTTTACTTATATTCTGCTCTCTGAAGAAGAATTGTAATTTTGGTTTCTGTAAGCAGCGGCTTTATTTTTCTTGTTGCAATTTGATACTTTATTTCAAAAATGACATGTACAGACAGTTCCCAACTCATTATATTTGACTTAGGGTTTTTTAGCTTTCGGATGGTGAGAAAGTAATATACACTTATGTAAAAGCCTCAGATTTTGAATTTTGATCTTTTTCTGGGCTAGGGATTTGTAGAATATGATGCCATCTGTGTTCTGGGCAGCAGTAGCAAACTTCATCTTCGTTAGCCCTTGGAATCCCAAGGGGGAAACAAGCAATCCTTTACAAAGCACAGTATAGCAAAACTATAATTAAAGGCCCTGGGTTTGATGCACAGCACTACAAGAAATAATAAATATTTGAGATAAAAATGTTTAAGTTGATTTAAACATTACACAATGTATACAGGTATCAATACATAACATGGTACTCCACTGATATGATAACATCTATGATTTTATGTATCAGTTTAAAAAGAAAGGAAGAAAAGAAAAATGATGACAAGAAAATAATGCATTTTCAAGCTATAAGGAGTTGGGTAGGATATAAGTCCTACCTAAAGGAACATCTGTAATGTATTTTATAGTGTACTTGTAGCTGATTTCTGAATATACTGAATTGAGTCTTTAACTCATAATGCTTTTCTAGGATATTTCCACATCATTTAATTGTAATACCTAAAATGAATGGTGCAGGGGGAAAAAAAATTAGAGGCAATCACCACCATTTTAAAAGCTGCTTCTCTTAGTTGCCATGCCAGAGGATACCACTAGGGGGCACACAAAACTATCATTTCCTAAAGTATTCTGAAGTCACTGAAACCATGTTAAAGAAGTGACCCAGAGGTCATTGAATCTACCCCAATTCTTGGGATGTAAAAACCCAATGAGATAGCTTGATTTACACAGTATCACATAGACATCCATAAATAGAATCAGGGATTGGGGAATGGAGCTCAGTAATAGAGCATGGAGGCTCTGGATTCAACTGAGCATTACTTAAAACAAAAACAAAAATAACACACACACACACACACACACACACACACACACACACACACACACACACACACACACACACACACGGGTAGGCACCAGGGGCATCTGTAATCCTAGCTACTCAGGAGGCTGATATCTGCAAATTGCAGTTTGAAGCCAACCTGGGCAGGACAGTCCATGACATTCTAATCTCCAGTTCACCACCAGAAAACTGGAATTGGCGCTATGGCTCAAAGTGTGAGCACTAGCCTTGAGTGAAAGAGAACAGAGCCCAGTTCTGGAGTTTAAGCCCCACAATTGACAAAAACAAAACAAACAAACAAACAAAAATCCAACATACAAATGGAATTATCTTAGAGGTTGAGTTTCTTTTTCCTGTTTAACACATATCCCTTCTGCTAGAAGTTGGTTTGTCAGTTCTTTTTCCTATTACATCATTTGTTAAACATGTACCATCTTCAGTAAACTTTGTATCCTTCTAGCTTTTGCCTTGCATAATGAAATTCAGAAACGGTGTGAAGTTTCTTGAATGTCTTCCTGTGTTATTGATGATATTAAGTAATATTTTGGAGTGACAGTAGTAGCACAGCATGAGATCTTCCAAAACTATAAATATTCAGCAAGGTAATCATCATATTGTGCATGTTCTGAGAATACTGTAGTTTGGCATTGCTTAAAAAATGATTCCCCCATACATTATAACATTTATAATCAATAAATTAAAATAGTAGATTTATATGTAGTTCAACATAATGTTCTGACATGTATATATTGTAGATAACTAAGTCAAGCTTTATAAGCCTTGCATTAACTCATATATTATCAATATATGTATGTTGAGGATACTTAAAATCTACTCTCATGGGCCATGCTTGGTGTTGTACTCCTATAATCCCATTCGGGAGATGGAGGCAGGAGAATTATAGTTTGAGGCTAGTTTGAGTTCCATAGCCTGCACTATAATGCAAGAACCTGTCTAACAACAAAACTAAAGAAATAAAAAAGAAAAAGAAAAAATAACCCTATTCTCTTAGCAATTTTCAAATATATAATACTACTAAGGATAATTACTATAATGAATAATATATATCTTATACTCATTCCTTCTAACTGAAATTAATCTATTTTGATGAATTATAAAACCTTTTACTTCTGGGTTTATATTCTGGAAAAACTTGCACATGTGTGCCAAGAAACATGAATAAAAATGTTTACAACATCATTGTTCATAAAGATACAAAAAAACCTGGAAACAGCCCAAATATCCATCAGCATTATATAACTAAATTGTGTTCTAGTTGTACAATAGAATACTACAGAGTAGCAAAACCAAATGCGTTACCTCAGTGTGATCACAATTAAAGAATATCAGAAACATTTCAAAGAAAAAAGCAAATCACATATTCCATGTACATAAATTGCAAAATCCAGGCTAATTTAGGTAACATGTTCCTTAGGGACATACATATATAATGATACAATTGATAGAAATAAGAAATGATTAAGAAAGTTTCAGCTAGGGGCTGGGAAGGTGGCTCAGTGGTAGAGCGCTTGCCTTGCATGCATGAGGCCATGGGTTTGATTCCTCAGCACCACATAAGCAAAAAAAAAACCCAACAAGCTGGAAGTGGTGTTGTGGCTCAAGTGGTAGAGCACTAGCCTTGAGCTGAAGAGCTGAGGGACAGTGCCTAGGTCCAGAGTTCAGGCCCCACGACCGGACCACCCCCCCAAAAAAAAAAAGTTTCAGCTGGGAGTTGGTAGGTGACATCTTCAATTCTGTCTATTCAGGAGGCTGAGATCTGATGATCCAGATTTGAAGCCAGCGGGCAGACAAAATTCTTGAGACTCTCAGCTTCAAACAACGCAAAAAGCCAGAACTGGAGGAGTGGCTCAAGTGGTAGAGTTCCAACCTTGAGTGAAAAGCCAAAGAAGAATGTGAGGCCCTGAGTTCAAGTCCCAGTATTAACATATATACACAGAAAGAAAGTTTCAGTGTATTTGTTACCTGGAATGGAAGGGAGTAGGACCTTGTCAGGAATATACATGAAAGGAACTTATAAAGGATTGAAAACATTGCTTCTCTTAAGATGCATGTTAGAACACTGCTATTTAAAATTTATTTATTGTTTTTCTTTTTTTTTCTTTTCTTTTTTTGTCGGTCATGGGGCTTGAACTGTGGGCCTGGGCGCTGTCCCTCAGCTCTTCTGCTCAAGGCGAGTGCTCTACCACTTGAGCCACAGCGCCACCTCCGGTTTTCTGAGTGGTTTATTGGAGATAAGAGTCTCACAGTTTTTTGCCCGGGCTGTCTTTGAACAACGATCCTCAGATCTCAGCCTCCTGAGTAGCTAGGATTACAGGCGTGAGCCCTGGACACCTAGCTATTGTTTTTCTTTAAGTAGCCCATATGCATAATACACTCAGGTATGGAATATATTAAGAATGCATAAAAATAAAAAAGCTAATATTCTCTAAGCTAACTTGGAAATTTGGAAAGAAATACATTTTAAATTACATTTCTTTTTGGTTTAGAATTAAAAGCTGGTTTTCATTTATATCTCAGAACATACTGAGAACTCAATATAATATAAAGTATTACAGTAAGAGCATGGTTTATAAAACATAGTTATACAAAGGATAAGCAGGTCAAACACACCCATGTTAGATATGGTTATACCTCTGTTGGGACAATAGAATCTATACTTCTATTTTAAATCCCAAACATCTTTTTGTTAATGTTTCAGAAAATAAGCCATTATACCTCACAAGCCTTGCACTAAAAAACGGCATCAACTTGGTAGTTTTTTCCCTTTGCTTTCTCTGAGATACTACTATATATGTATTATCTTTGTGCATATACTAGCTCTGTGTCTGTGATTGTCTGCCTGTGATGAATGTATAGCTCTGGGTTTACCATGATGGTAAAGATTGGAAACCAAAAGGATTCCATGCTAAATTGTTTCCCTAAGAACTCATGCAGAATGAGGAGGTTTCTGTAAGAAAGCATACTCTATCTTGGATACAGTTTGTTTTTATTTATTCTAGTTTGAACTATCTCATAGAGCTTAGTCAGTGCCTTTCTCACAGTCCAGTTTATCTTCAGTGTGCTCAAAGAAGAACAAACAACTGAGCCTTCTGTGAATAAGGTGGAATGTCTCCTGTCTTTGAGCTGGAACATCAGGGGTTTGGGGGTTTATTTTTTCTGTTATGAAGTTTCTTTAGCTTGCTGACTATAAATCTTAGGACTTTCTGGCCTCCATAACTGTATATGTGAATTACTTTCTAATTCTAATTCTTCTTCTAATCCTGCCTCCTCATCCCTCCTAGTCCTCTTCCTCCCCCTCTTCCCCCTTCTTCCTTCTCCTCTTCCTCCTTCTTCTCACCTCCTCCTCCTCCTCCTCCTCCTCCTCCTCCTCCTCCTCCTCCTCCTCCTCCTCCTCCTCCTCCTCCTCCTCCTCCTCCTCCTCCTCCTCCTCTTTCTTCCTCTCTTCTCTCTCTCCTCTCTCCCTCCCTCTCCCTCCTTCTTCACCCATTTCTTCACATACACACAGAATTGGCCCTTCATGTCTGCAGATTCTAAAAGTTGGTTGTTTTTTTTTTTTTGAGTCCGGTCGTGGGGGCTGAACTCTGGGCCTGGGCGCTGTTCCTCAGCTCTTCACCTCAAGGCTAGCACTCTACCACTTCAGCCACAGCGCCACTTCTGGCTTTTTTCTTTTTGCTTATGTGGTGCTGAGGAATTGAACCCAGGGCCTCATGCATGCAAGGCAAGCGCTCTACCACTGAGCCACCTTCCCAGCCCTCTAAAAGTATTTTTAAAAATCTTCATCTGTGCTAAACATAACCAAATTGCCTTTTATTGCCATTATTCCCTAAATAATACAGCATAACAACAATGTATATAGCATCTTCCTTTCATTAACTATGTAATTTGAAGCATACAGAAGGATGTGCATAGGTTATATGCAAATATTACACTATTTTGTATGGATTGGTATCAAGAGGTCTTGGAACCAAGAGACAACTGTATGTATGGGGTGTTGGTCTGGTTTCGTTAGCTTTCAACTGGCTAACACAGTTTTATTTTTTAAATCTATAGGTAACATAAACATGCATATGCATTTTTGTCATCTTAGCAGGGACTTGGTCATTCCCCACTTCCGCCCCAGAGCTGAGTATCAAACCCAGAGCCTTACACCAGGGCCTTAGACAAACACTGTACCATTGAGCTACATTCTCAACCCAAAATCTTCTACCTCTTTTTTCTTTTTTTTTGTTAGTCAGGTAGTTTGAACTCAGGGCCTGGAAACTGTCTTTGAGCTTTTGTGCTCAAGGCTAGTGCTCTACCACTTGGAAACACAGCTCTATTTCCTGCTTTCAGGTAGTTTATTGGAAATAAGAGTCTCACAGACTTTCCTGCCTGAGTTGGCTTTTCCAAAATAGTCTTTCTTAAGGCAGTGGTAGACCATCTAAAGTTGAAATGAAACAGTGGTGTGAAAAGTGATCAGAGACAGCAGTGGTCAGTGTGAGAACATTTTTCTACTAAAGGAAACTAGAGGTAAGAAGTCATTAGAAATGGAAAGTCCAAACATCTATGACACCAGCTGCAGAACACTGCACTTCATCTCTGATCTGCCTCCTCCACTGATTAGAACATAGAAGAGCTCTAAATAGCTACTAAAACTATAGAAGGTGGTGGAGCTGGGAAGAAAGAACAGCCTCTTTTAGGCCCCAATTACAAACACACACACACACACACACACACACACACACACACACACACTCACACACACACACACACACACACACACACATACCCCTCCCTGGCGTTTACCATATTTAGGCTTGCAATCTTGATTCAGTTCCCAGGATGAAAGGAAGAAGAGAGACTTGGAGAGAAGCTTTGAATCAAATGAGAATGTAACTTTTTGATATCTAACCAAGACCAGAAAAGCTGCTATTCTGCCTGAAAAATTTTAGTTACAAGTGGAGGAAAATGCTTTGCACTGAAAGACAGAAAAGAGTAAAGTTGCTTTCTTTTGTCCCTGATGGAGTCCATCTCATTCAATGAGCCAGTTACATGCAGTTAGCCCAAAAAGCTCTAGTGGAGCTTCCTTTTTGGAGCACCAATTTGCAAAACTTCCTTAGAACTACCATGACTATATTTTATTCCTAAAATTATGGTGAAGAGCTCTTCTTTATTTTTTGAGATTTAATCCCCAGAGGAGTCTCTCTCTCTCTCTCTCTCTCTCTCTCTCTCTCTCTCTCTCTCTCTCTCTCTCTCTCTCTCTCTCTTTCTCTCTCTCTTTCTCTCCAATGACAGCAATAGGCCAATGATTCATTTCCTGAGTTGATTGAATTATTCAAAATTTCTCATCTTCTAAATACAGCCTTAAAATTCATTAAGCAGAGATTAGACATTATAGCTTTGTATGTTTCATTTGAATAATATATGTGTTGAAAATGACAGCAAGACTTAATGAACCAACAAGGTATGTGATGAATTCAGGGTATTGGGAGTCTGTTAAAGAGGAAGATGATGCCTGGGCAGTAATATAAATGTTTTTGTTCAAGTGACAGAAACTTCCTACTGAAATAGAATCTTTTGTCCCTAAGAAAAGTGAAAGGGCTAATAGCTTTCAAATATGGTTCTTAGCCCCAGAAACAATAATACATTTGTCCTTATTTATTCATAATGGGTCTCTCTGCATTTAGCAACTCATTGCTTTTTGCCAGTCAGCAAAGTTCTCTGATAAAATCTTGTCAGATCATCAACCCACAAGCTATAAACCACCTACCCAAAAGCTCTGTTCTTCAACACTAATTTTCTCTTAATGCCTGTTTGTTTGAAGGGGAGGGAAAACAGGGAGTAATTTAGATGATTTATAGCATCTGCTTGGTCTCCAAGATTTGGTTTGTTTAAATGTCTAGTATTCAGAAAGCACTTGAGAAGTCTTGAAAATAGGAGACTATTCTTTTCTTCAACTAGAACCCAAGCAATTATTTATCTCTGGATTTCTTTTTATGTGCCTGAAATCAGAGAAATTAGTAAACATCAAATTGGGGGCACCTATTATGATGGTTTTAATTGACCACTGGTTTCATCTTCTCAAATTTTTCTTAAGATTCTGCTTTTAAATTTTGTTAAAATAAATCCTTGTCATTTAAAGGGGTTCTTACTCATGTTCTAACCCTCAGGGAAAATTCTCTATGTAATTTCTCACTAGCAGATAAAACACTAAGCCGTTTGATTACAAGTTATTTATT
Organism: Dipodomys merriami; assembly: GCF_024711535.1. Classification (NCBI taxonomy): domain Eukaryota; kingdom Metazoa; phylum Chordata; class Mammalia; order Rodentia; family Heteromyidae; genus Dipodomys; species Dipodomys merriami. The sequence continues at coordinate 21,944,871 of NW_027203382.1, read as the reverse complement.
CAAAGTGCAAACATAAGATCCTTAGTGTTATCTTAATGATCTAGAAGCTCACAAAGACCTTGATGAGCAGCTTTCCTTTGTATTTAAGAAGCTGAAAGCCTGTGTAATGTATGTGGCTTTATCTCTGGGTCACATATCTGCAACACCATTTATAACCTAGCCCAGGATTGTAAAAAGAAGCCTTTCTTTCTGTTTGCTTTCACTTCAACTTGGACAAGGGGTCAGTAACCTTTACAGCCTGAAAGCCAAGAGTGAATGTTGATGTGTTTAAGAGATAGTAGGCAAGGAGAAAAATGAAGAGGCAAAAAGTAATCAGTTCAGTGAAAGGGGGAAACTGCAAAGAGGAGAACAACAGTGAGAAAGAAGAGAGAAATGGAGATGCAAATTCATGTGGAACACTGGCGCATTCCAAGTGGTACATATGCCAGAAACGACCCACAGCCTAATTTTACCTAATAAAAATGCATATATCGTACAAGCCTTTTTGTGCTTTCTCCTAATACGGAAATCATGACAACATTCATTTGCCCTGTGCATAGGATGCTTTGGCCTTAGTAATTTTAGTTTTGGAAGGGGATATGATACTGGTTTTAGGAAAAAAATTAAGATGGGATAAATAAAGCATTTAGCTCAATACCGGGCATATAATAAGTGTACACTAAAATACTAGATTCCCTTCCTTTTGAAAAAATAGGTACACGCTTTTTCACAAAAGACAAAAACAGGAAAAATGATTACAGTAACAAATGAATGAAATCTGTAAATGAATATGTATCCTTTGTTATCTATAGATCCTAAACTCTTTCATCATTTTTTTTGGGTGGTGGGGAGGAGTAGGTAGAGGGGATGGAATGCAGGACCTAGTATATGTTCTATTACTGAGCCAGGGCTGTTAGTAAGATTATTAACTCCAACTTTTTCCTCTTCAGCTTCCTCTACTAGAAAGAGATAGTGTCAGGGATTAAAAAAAGAAAAAAAAAAAAGAAACTGCTATTTGTAAGCAGCTGAAATACCTTCTAACTAGGGTAGATACTTTTTCAGGATGGGTTGAGGCCTATCCCATAACATCAGAGACTGCTGACACTGACATTGTTGCCTATTCAAAGGTTTGGCCAACCCAGGTCACTTCATTCCGAGTCATGGCACCATGTATGTTAGGTAAATTAAATTGGCAGCGGAGGAAAGAGAGAGCAGCACATGGCATTCAGACAAGGGAAAGGTCTATTTTCGAGCTGCAGGCTACCTCTGGTCAAGTTGGAAAACCACGCAGCAGAGATAAAAAAGGTCCAACCATAGCCAGGCCATGACTTATCAAGGCCAGGGGCGGGAGAAGGTATGGCCCACTCCAGATGCTGATGTGACCTCAGGGAGGGGGAGCGGAGTGACTGCCTCCAAGTGTGCCAGTTACCTAGGTGACGCAGGTACTGGGCAGAGACTTAACCAAGAGGAGGAAGGAGTCCGCTCCACCTTCCAGGATGGACCTTCCAATATATTTTATTTTAGTGCCAGTACTGGGGCTTAAACTCAGAGCCCTGCTCTCTTGCTTAGCTTTTTCTGTTATAAGTAGCTAGCACTCTATCACTTAAGCCACACCTCTAGTTCCTGCTTTTTGCTAGTTAATTAGAGGTAAATATCTCAGATTTGCCTGCCTAGGCTGGCTTTGAACTGCAATCCTCAGATCTCAGTCTCCTGAGTAGCTAAGGTTACAGACATAGTATTACAGGCATAAACCACAAGCATCAAACAAACAAAGGAAATAACATATTGTGTTCTGAGTCAAATGTTAGTGATAGCCTGAGAACAGATTCAAGATAATCCTGAAGTTACACCATTTTTTATAGTCATAAAATAAACAAAAGTCATAAATCAAGACATTTACCCATCACACTGGTGGGAGCATCAGGGAGACAATCTGTAGCAAAGTGAAGAAAATTCTTCCATAAAATCTGGGTTAAGATGTTATAGAATTCATAGCTTTAGGGTTGGTAGACACTAGAGGTCTGCTAAGTTGCTAAGTTTAGTGATATATTCTGAGAAAATTATTAGTCATGGAACATTAGGTCAGATACAAAACTCAAGGTAATTGGCTATTAAAGGTCCAAAGGCTATTAAGCGCTTCAAGGCAGTTTTGATTGGTGACCTACAACATTCCATCTCTTCACAATCAGTTTTCCAGTTAGGCAAAGTCAGGCAATCTGCAGGATCTTTAATATAGAAGCAGCTTCCTCAGAAAACTGTAGTTATTGGTATTGGTGGAGAGGAGGCCTGAGTTTGTTTGTTTTTTATGCTGAACTGCAGGCTGAGGAGCCCCCAGTGCTTTTCAAGTGGGGAAGGGTACAGGCTTTTTTGGTAGAACCATCATCTGGTATAAGACTATAAATAAAAGAGTGAGGCTCTTGGTTAGAAATCACTTGTTGGCTCAGTAGACATGTATTTAGTTCTGTCGAAGGCACTGGTGGAGACAAGGTCTCTGGGCCATTGAAGCTGACTAAATCGAAGGAAAGGCAGGCCTGCAAACAGTTATATACATTTTCACTAAAATCAATGCTGTGAAGGAAAAGGATGGGTGATCTGGGTAATGGAAAATGCTTTTCAAAGCCAGGAACTATTGGCTCACATCTGTGATCAGTTATTCAGGAGGCTTAGATTTGAGGATTGTGGTTCAAAGCAGCTCACACGTGAGACTTATCTCAATCATGTAAAAGCCCGAAGTAAAGCTGTGGCTCAAGTGGTAGAGAATCAGCCCTGAGTAGAAAAGGCAAAGGGACAGTGCCAGGTGCTGAGCTGAAGCCCTGGTGCTTCATAAAAACAAACCAAAACAAAAATGCCTTTTGAGAAAGTGATGTTTGGGCTTGAGAGTGAGTAAATTTAAGTCAGAGAGGACCAAGGATCCAAAGGAAGAACTTATGCAGGAAGCAAAGACTGAATATGTTCATGTGAAGCAAAGGATGAGGTAGAGAGGAGAGAGGGACAGTTAATGATAGAGGCAAAAAAAAAAAAAAAAAAAAAAAAGATGGATCATTTAAGGAGCATGAGCCCTCAGTGGGTAGGAGGGGATGTACTTCAGTTCTGGGGTAGGAGAATCACTCTTTGTAAAAAAAAAAAAAAAAAAAAAAAAGATGATTAAAAAAGAATAAAAAAGGGTATCCGAGTCCATTATAATATATATATTATTTATTTATTTATTATTTATTTTTTGTCGATCGTGGGGCTTGAACTCTGGGCTTGGGTGCTGTCCCTGTGCTCTTCATCTCAAGGCGAGTGCTCTACCGCTTGAGCCACAGCGCCACTTCCGGTCTTCTAGTGGTTTATTGGAGATAAGAATATCACGGACTTTCCTGCCCGGGCTGGCTTTGAACAGCAATCCTCAGATCTCAGCCTCCTGAGTAGCTAGGATTACAGGAGTGAGCCACCGGCGCCCGGCCAAAAATAAAATTTTTTTTTTAGCTCATTGTTTTGAAGGCCCAAGGTTGAGAAATTTGATCTGATTAGAGCTTTACTACTAGTAAGAACTCTATGCAGATTCCTTTGGCATCCCAGAGTTTCCCTTGATCAGGGAGAGCAAACATCTATCTATCTTTTTACCAAACCACTCATGCAATCAAGGAGGTACCATATTATGGACTCATCTATTCCTAATCATTTCCCAAAGGCTGCACCTCCAAATATCACTAATGTATGTCTTTGGGAGTAGGTTTCCAATGTGTGAATTCCAAAGAACACACCCAAACCATAGGGGAAGGAGAGAATGGAGCAGATATAGCGAAGTTTACAGATAAGGGTGGATGTAGCAGAATTTTTATGTACTCTTAATGTTATCTGTGGTAAGAAAATAAATGGTGGCTGAACATCAGGGAGTTGTGAGAAGAGAAGGCTTGACAAACGTCATAAAAGGATTAACGTACTCCTTGAAGAGACTGTGAGAGTCTGGCAGATAAGTCTGGTTCTGTTCTGGAGGCTTCTGTGACTTGTTTGGGCGAAGCCCTTGTAATAGCTTCTTTCTCTAATTTATTGTATTTTCCAATAATGGAATTCAGTCATGGTATAACATCCATGAAGACACATAGGAAAGAATTTTCCAATTGTACTTTTGCTGCCTACATAAAAGAAATAATACATTTATTAACTTCTTCTTTCATTCAAACCTTGAGACCTAATGACAATGGCAAGAAAGGAAGAATCTGAAACCATGAGTATGAAAATTTATAGGGGTAAAAGGAACTCTTGTATCTTGCTGGGTATGGGGAGAAGGTAAATTGGTATAACTAGTTTGAAGAGCAATCTTTCAATTTTTGGTAAAGTTTAAACTGCCATAATCTGTATATACCACAATGGCTAGGTATAGACCCGAGAAGACTGTTTTACAAAGAATGGATGCAGACTCCAATGTTGGCAACTCCAATAGTAAAAAACCAATTGAGTGGATCCCAACCAGCAATTTGAAATCACATAAATTAAATGAAATCAGTCATACATAGAAGGTCAGGTATCATGTTTCTTACATGTGGAAGCTAGAATAATAACTTTTTTAAAAAGCAACCTAAAAGTAGTAGAGGGATTACTAGGAAAGAGTAAAGGGATCAGGAGAGAGGTTCGCAGCTAAAACATGGTCAATGGTTGCCAGGGCCATGGCATAATAAATGCTTGTTGTTTAAGGCCACTAAATTCAGGGGGTGATTGGTTTGTTATGCAATATTAGCTAACTAAGTTCGGTGTATTAAATTTTTTCTCAAGAAAGGAAAGAGGCTCTGTAAATAAATTTATAATTAATAAAACCTTACAACAAAGCTTTAAACATGAGAAAATCAACAGGAAGTAAAGCAAAGCCTGCCTCATAGTTTGGTAATGAAGATTAAATGAGTCAATTAATACAGGACAGAGTCATGTGTGCCACACAAGGGATCACAGAAAGGTGGTGAGTGTAGCTAGTAAATAGTGATGCAGCAAAAATAACTCCTGGGACTAGGTGTTGGCGGCTCATGCCTGTAATCCTAGCTACTCAGGAGGCTGAGATCCGAAGTTCACGGTTCAAAGCCAGCCTAGCCAGGAAAGTCCATGAGACTCTTATCTCCAATTAACCACCAGAAAACTGGAAGTGGTGTTATGGCTCAAGTGGTAGAGTGCTCGTTTTGAGCTAAAGAGCTGAGAGACAGCACCCAGGCCCAGAGTTTAAGCCCCATGACTAACAAACAAAAACAAAAACAAAATAACTCCTGGGTCTTACTGTCACATCCCCAGTCTGAGACTCATCAATCACTTCAATCAACCAATCACTCCAGTGCTGAAGTAGATGTCTAAGGGCTGTGGAGTAGTAGAGTGCTGTCCCAGAACCTGGATTCTAGATATACTGGACATCATTTGGATGTAGTTGTTGGTTGACTGCTCAGCTAACAGATTCTATTCCTCCCATGGTTTTATTTCTGAATCCTCTGAGATCACCAGCCAAAATGTGTGGAACATGTACTGTGGTAAGATTTCCTTGAAATGTATAAAGAAGTCAGATTTCTACTGCCTCAAATTCCCTTTAATGTAGGAAATACTTGCTGTGCATGGCCTAGGGTGTGCTGTGGGCAGCATGGCCAATATTCATAGACATGAACCCTGAACCCATGATGCCCCTGGACCCAAGATACTCTTGAACCCTCCAGTCTGAGAACAACTGGAAGAGCAGGTTATATCAAGGCCATTATGAACCTTAGTAGTTCCTGGATCAGAATATAAGTGTCAGCAATGTGGTCAGATTAATAGAGCTGATTCTGCCTCAAGTGAAGACTTAAAGATATTGGATGTAGGAAGATAGCTGTGTTCTTGGTGCCACTTCCTGAAGACCAGTTGGAGCCCTAGTGGAAACTCTGGTGGCTACAGTTGTGTGATGGAAGCTAGGAAAGGTGACTTATAAAACTGTCCAGCCATCCAGCAAGAGCAGGTCCCACCCTTCCCCCAACCAAACTGGACCAGGTTATACTAGGGGAGGGACTGCAGGAGCAGCTCTCATCGTAATTCCACCCATTCTGCCTAGCACAAATTTCTGGCCACGCCCCCCCATGTTTCATATTTCTCTCAGACCAATGGAATATAAGAATTGGGGCCACACCCACATTCCATGCTACCTGGTAGCAATGGTATTTCCTGTTTTGGCTTATATACCACTACCAGCAGTTGAAGAAGGTAGAGGTACTGAGTGATAAGAGAAATGAGGTGGCTTTGAAGAGATACAGTAGGAAGTAGACATAGTTGTTGGTGATTGCAAGAGTAGAGGTGATTTTAGAGAGCCTGGGAATGTGGCCCCCACACCTTTGCAGTCCCAGCGCTGGGATGTCTGAGCAAACAAGACAAAAAAAAATTAGCGTCAGGAAAGAACCTACTGAAAGAATACCAGCAGAGGAATGGTCCTGATGAACCTGGAGTATCCAAGAAAAAGAAGAAAACAAAAAAGGGAGGTAATGCAAAGACACACTTCTGGGGACTGTAATTCAAATGAAGGTATGACCAAAGATCATGAAGACCCTGAACCTCCCCTGCCTTTGAGTACAGCCAGAGCTGCCAGTGTCAAGAGTGTCACACGTCCCCAAAACACTGAGGATCTAGAAAGGTGCTTCTAACACCTGGTGCTTGCCCTAGACTCCAGCAGAACATGAAGCCAGTAGCTCTGCAGTGAGATTAAACAACTGAATCAGGAAAAAAAAAGAAAGACCTGCAGGATCAACAGAGGAAAGCTAATGAGAAGGTGGCCTGTGTGCAAAAAGCACTAGAAAGAGAGCTGGAGCTCCAGAAAAAGACGGCTAGTGAAAGAGAGTATGGAGATCTTGCCAGCTGCCTGCAGGCTTCATGGCAACGCAGCACAGAGCCAAAGATAACATTGTATGTAGTCTCTACAGTCTCATGAAGAATGAGACTGAAAAGAGCAACCTAGAGCTCATTAAAGATGAATAATGTGAAGCTGCAGTACCAGAAAAAGGTCAGGAGCCATGAGGACCTGGAGGAAGAGAAACTGGAGGAAGAGCTGCAGGAGAGGCTAGAAGTGCTCCTGATACAGAAGGCTGACAAGAAGACCAAAATTCATGAGTTACAACAAGCATAAGAGGAGTGGGCAGGGTTGAAAAGACAACTAGGCAACATGAAAGAGTTGGTGACAGAATTAAAGTTGGAGAAAGACAATTTTGCAGAGGACCTGAGGTTGGAGAGTTCCATGTGGAAGAAGAAGGTCCAGCAGCTCTTGGAGCAGATGAGCCAATTGAGAGAGAAGAGAAAGCAAAGGGTGAGGCCAACTTGGTGGAACTGAGAAAGCAGCTGGCAGAGCTGCCTCTCCAGCAGCTCCCTGCAGGGCCATCACAGGCAGAGCAACAGCTGCAGGCCTAGACCTTCCAGTTGTAGAAGGAGCTCAAGAACCTGAAAGAACAACTTCACATCCAGATAGAGGAAAACCAGAGCCTCAGTCTCCAGAACCTGGAGCAGCAGGAGCAGCTGTGGATGCTGGAGAAGGCCGAGGAATGGGATCAACATGCTGAGGATCGACACAATATCCTTGAGATAATGGAAAGGGAACATGAGACCATGAGATGCACACTTGTGCACAACCAAGAGCTGACAGATCAGCTGGCCCTGCTGCAGGATGCCTTCCACAGGCTGAGTAGTGAGAAGGAGGAGCTTGCCAGTATCCTGCACTCAGAGCAGCAGGTGAAGAAATATCTGCGGAAGCTGGACCAGCAAGAGGAGAAGTTAGAAGAATGGAAAGAAGTGGTTGAGTTAAACCACCAAGGGGCTTAGAATCTGCAGAAGCTGCATGACCAGTACCTGTACCAGCTGCAGGAGCTGAGAGCCACCTGTGAACAGCACACGGCCTCCAATCAGCAGCTGACCTCAGAGATACAGCAGCATCTGCTGTAGCAGACCCAGTTGCTGAGCAGCTGAAGCAGTACAGACCAAGTTGGAGAACCAAATGGTACCTCAAAAGTTACAGTACACACTGAAATGCCTGAAAGAAACAAGACATCGGGATAAGCAGCTGGTGGCCCAGCTGAGCTTCCTGGCTTTCCCTAGAGAAGGTGAAGTGAGCAAAGAAGAGGAGATGGGTAAGGAGGCAACTCCCCTGATGTGACTATCCCAGAGGATGTAGACAACTCACAAACCATGTGGGAATTTTACCTTGAAGTTGCTATCATTTGCTGAATCAAAGAAGATGAAGTTCAGCCAGAGCTTCAGGAGCAGCAGGCCCACTGCTGATGCCTGGTGAACCTGACAGTCCAGTGCCAAAGCTGGAGCTCCAGGCCCTCTTCCCCAAGAGCAGGCATTTCTGGGAATAGGAAACAGGACACACAGATGTCCAAGAAGAAGCTGAAAATCTGCTTCATCCATGATCTGCCCAACAAGGTGGACTGCTCTAGTTAAGAGGATCACTTCCAACATGGAAGCAACCAGCTCTCAGAACACAGTACTGCCATTGAAGAGTCTATCATTTTCTATAAAGAACAGATGGAAATCCTGGACAAGCTCGATCAGGACAAAGATGAGTGTATTAACTTGCTATTCCAGGAGAAGAGGGAAAAGAAGAAGGAGCTGCAGGAGCTGCTGTTGTGCCTTACAGATAAGGGCACAGATTTCTAAGACAAGATGCTGCCAGCCACTCAGACCTTTGCTACGGAGGACACCTTGGACATGTCAGGTGCCACAAAGATGGAAGTTATGGAAGAGCAGCAAGGTTTTGAAGAGGTGAGAATTGAAGACAATATGGAGCATGCCCAAAGAGAGGCTGGGGTGCCTTGCTCCCTGGACAAGCCCACCACAGAGCAGGTTTCCAGGGAAGGGGCCCTCCTGATGAAAATTCTTTACAAAGGAAAATGGGGAGTGATGACATAGTTCTCTATTAACATATTATTTTAGTGATGTTATTTTATGTTACTTCCATATTAGCATACTCATTATATTATTTTCTGATATATTGTCATGTTGATTTATGGAGTAGTATTCATAATTCTTTAGGTTTTTTTAAAGGAAACATTTATGCTTTTCCTCAAATGAGGTATTTCATTATTTAGCATATGTGGTGCATATATGCATTAAAAATTGTACTCTGTACCAGCAACACTAATTTTCTTGTTTGTATTTTAATATAGTGTGATGGCAGTACACTGAGGTGAAAAAAAAAGGACAAACTGAGAGAGAAGAAAAAGTTATTAAATTTGATGGTTTGGAAAAAAGAAATAATAGAACAAATGGAGGTGTCCTGTAGTGGAAAAACATATAGCAAAGAAATGCAGAAATGTAATGGAGAATAATATACAAAATTATAGAACATCTATAGTGAGAATATCAAGCATCTCTATTGTTAGGTTTTTAAAAAGAGGTAGCTAAGAACCACACCATGAATGTGGTGTTCAGGTAAGGGGTAGGTTTATTCAGTAGACCTGCTGGGACCAGGCAAGGTTGGCACTCCACATGGCTGGGAAAGGCCTGGGAAAGAGAGAGAGCTGGGAAAGTGAGAGGAAAGAGAGAGAAAAGAGCCGGAAAAGAGCTAGAAAAGAGTAGAGAGAGAGAGTCTGGGCCTGGGCTAGGCCTTATCTAGAGTATGGGCAGAGAAAGGTGTAGCCACATCAAATTCAGATGTGACCTCAGCAGATGCAGATGTGACCTCTTCCAGGTGTTCCAATTGCCTAGGTAATGCAGGTACTGGGTGGAGACTTTGCTGCAAGGAGGGTGGAGTCTGCTAGCCATCCAGGAGCAGAGGAGAAGCTGGAGGCTAAACAAGCTCTCGCATAGAAAGCAGTTTTAGTGTTCCAGTGAACAGTCTTAAGCCAGAGAATCACCCCAAGTGTACCATCACAGGACAGAGATTTAGGCCAGAGAGGGAAAATCCAGGCAAGGAGACAGATCTGAGCACTTGCCAGCAGCTGTGGCTGTGATGGCAGCAGCCGTGGTGGCCGCCATAGCCACCATACCTGCAACACAGAGAGTCCGGGACAAAGGCACCAGACGGGATGGGCAAGTGGATTCCACTCAACATCAACAAAAACTAACAAGGAGCAGACATCTTCATCCTGCAGTTTGCAGACCAGAGATGACCCAGGAACCAAGACTCCAGTGTGAGTAGAAGCCCAACGTCCTCACTCCTTCTCAGGGAACAGAGGAGGGAAGGCACCCATCCCCCACTCCACTACCAGAGATTTCCATCTTTGACACTGACAAAGGCCTGGCTGAGCAGCTAGCTCCAACTCAGGCCTTGGAAGAAAACAAGTGTCATTTAGCAGGTCACAGGACCTAACCTGACCAACCAGGTTCAGTTCCCCTCAGGGAAAAGTCACCCAGCTGGGGGGGGGGGAGCCCCAGGAGTGGCTTTCTTCACTGGGTAAACAGGGCCAAAGGCTGCCCCTCCCAACAGCAGCCTTGACAATCAATTGAAATTCAGTAAACATAAACCCTGAGAATGGCTCCAGGCTGGGCTCTGTGAGTTTCTCAGAAGCAAGCCCCTCAGGGAAAAGCTACAGTTTGCTGAAAGGCCTCAACTCTACCCAGAACCTAGTCTCCTCACAGCATCTCCAAACTAGAGGAAACAGCCATCTCCCTCTTTTGTGATACTCAAAGCAGATCTCCCTCCCATTGAACTAGCTTGGGAGGAGGATCACAAAATCCTGGGTAAAGCAGAGCATTTTTCTGCCTGCTCAAACAAACAGACTTAAGAAACCATCCAAGCCACAAGGAAAATCAAACACCACAAGCAGACCAGAGACTCCAACAAGAGACTGGTTATGGACACAAGGGAGATACAGGATCTTCCCATTCCCTCCCCTCCCCCCCCCAAAAAAATCGAAGAACTCTTTTTTTGTACCTTTTATAAAAAAATTTTTCTAAAACTTTTTAAAAAATTTTTAACTTAAGAAAAATTTGTGGGCTGGGAAGGTGGCTCAGTGGTAGAGCGCTTGCCTTGCATGCCTGAGGCCCTGGGTTCGATTCCTCAGCACCACATAAGCAAAAAGAAAAAAGCTGGAAGTGGTGCTATGGCTCAAGTGGTAGAGCGCTAGCCTTGAGCTGAAGAGCTGAGGGACAGTGCCTAGGCCCAGAGTTCAGGCCCCACAACTGGACCAAAAAAAAAATTTTTTTTTGTTTTCTATTAACTTTTTTTTCTTCCTCTTATAATTTTTATTTTATGGGTATATGTGTGTGTACTTTTTTTTCTTTTTTTCTTTAAAAAAATTTTTTTTTGTTTAGCTCTACTGACCATTTGATCCTTTTATTTTTTTCTTCTCATTCTTTTCACTTTTCCTTCTCTTTCATTCTTGTTTGCGTGACTTAATTGCTATTCTGCTCATCCTCAGATATACCCATAGTCGATTATTAGACCTTAACCCCATTGTGTACACACTTAATCCAGAAATGTATTACTCAATTTAAAACCTCTTAGACTTAAATTCCCTAATAGCAGTACTACCTCTTTATACCTATATAATATATATATATATTTTGGGTCCGGTCGTGGGGCCTGAACTCTGGGCCTGTGCGCTGTCCCTCAGTTCTTCAGCTCAAGGCTAGCACTCTACCACTTGAGCCACAGCGCCACTTCCGGCTTTTTTTTCTTTTTGCTTATGTGGTGCTGAGGAATCGAACCCAGGGCCTCATGCATGCACTGAGCCACCTTCCCAGCCCCTTAAGCATTCTTATTTTTAAGTTTTTCACATCTCCTTTCCATCCCTCTCCTTCTCTTATTCTATCCACATTCTTCTCTGAATATTATGTTTTCAATTTGCATAATTTTAAAGTGTTTCACTTCTTAATTTTTAATCTTTGTTTTTCTATTTTTTTGTCTTTTTTTCTTTCTCTTTCTTCTTTTTTTCTCTCTCTACTATCATTCTATTCAACCTATTTCCCACTTTGAGATTAGGACTTAGTTAACTCTCCCACTGCCTTTCTACATCTCTCTATGCCTATTTTTACCCACATCTCTCCCTAAACCTAATAATTTCTGTTTGCCAAATTCTTCTTTGCGGTTCGTAGCCCATTAATACATAGTTGTTTGATGCTGAATGGTTATATCTGTTGAACTAGAGTGTATCTGCAGACTTTTGACTGTGCAACTACAGACTTTGGTTGATGCTTGCCTTAAAATAGTGTGCTAGCACAAAACTGGTGTTACTTTCATCCTAAATGGGCAGAGCAACCCGGAAAAACCCAAGAAAAATGGCAAGTCTGGGTATCTCAACTCCCACTCATGATAACCAGGGGACAGAAAAGATAATGAATAATCCAGAGGAGAGTTCCCCAAAAGCTCTACAAACACTACTGGTAAACATGGTAAAGGAAAATATTGAAAGCCTGCAAAGGACTCTATATGAGTGTGATAGGGAGAGAGAGGAGGCAAAACAAAGGTTAATACAGGAATATCATGAACGTGAGGAAGCTACTCAAAGATTGATATAGGAATTGCATGAGCAGCTTGAGAACACTCAAAGAGAAATAAGGAATGGAGTGAGCAGGCTGAGATCAGTCAAAGAGAAAGTCAGGAATGGCGTGAGCAGGCTGAGAACACTCAAAGAGAACTACAGGAACTGCGTGAACGTGAAGAAGCTAATCAAAGAGTAATATAGGAATTGAGAGAGCGGGATGAGAATACAGAAAGATCACTAAAGGCATTCATGGAATCCATAAACAGAGAGCTGAAAGAACTCAGGATCATGGAATCCATAAGCAGAAAGCTGAAAGAAGTCAGGGAATGCTGAATGGAATCCAACAGAAGGAATGGGAATCCAAGGAAACCATAACCAATCAACTAAGTGATTTGTGAATAAACATGAACACCAAATTAAGGAAGTAAAGAAGTTCATACAAGATCTAAAAAAAAGCTCCAACAAAGGATTTGAAGCCATCAAAGCCGACAACTAGAAGGAAAAGAAATAAAAAACAAAGTAGAAAGTCTTGATAGTAGGTTAGACCATGCAGAAGATTGAATTTTGGGGATTGAAGACAGCCTAGATATTATAGAGAAAGAACATACAACCATCCAAGACAAATCCAAGAAATATGATAGATCTATTCAACACTTGGAAGACACCATCAGAAGGCCTAATCTGAGGATAATGGGTGTAGAGGAGCACATAGAGACAGAAGTTAATGGTCTAGGAAATTTGTTTAACAGGATCCTAGCAGAGAACTTCCCAAACATGCAAAAAGATAGGCCTATTCAGATAAAGAAGCTTTTAGAACTCCAAATAGACCAGACTAGAATAGGACATCCCACTGTTACATTATAATCCACACAGGATCAATTCAGACCAAGGAAAAGATCCTTAAGCTGTCAAGGAGAACAGGGAAACCAATTAGAATCACCTCAGATTTCTCAGTGGAGACAAAGCAAGAAGAGCCTGGAATGATGTATGCCATGCCCTAAAGACAAACAACTATCAACCAAGAATTCTGTACCCAGCTAAACTCTCCTTCATAACCGAAGGTCAAATAAAAACCTTCCATAGCAAAGAAAAATTGAAACAATATATCTCCACCAAAACAGCCCTACAAAAGATTCTTAAAGATGTCCTACACATAGAAAACCAACAAGACCACAATAAAGGCCAAGAAACCGCACCCAAACTGAGAATCCAAGAACCATAGGAAGAACCCAGTTGCCGCAGCCCCCAAGAAGGTGGATAAAATGGCAGGAACTCCCAAATACCTCTCAGTCCTATCTCTCAACATTAACGTACTTAGCTCTCCAATTAAGTGACATAGACTGTCTAGTTGGATTAAAAAGCAAGATCCTTCTATCTGCTGCCCTCAGGAGTCACATCGTGTCCATAAAAACAAAGACATTTTCAATGTGAAAGGCTCAAACAAAATCTACCAAGCAAATGGCCCCCATAAGCAGGTGGGAGTTGCAATCCTAATATCAGATAAAATAGACTTCAAATTAAAATTCGTGAGAAGATATAAAGAAGGTCGCTACATACTAATTAAGGGATCTCTCCTTCAGGAGGATATTACAATAATAAATATCTATTCGCCAAACAACAAAGCACCCAAAGTTATCCAAGAAACACTACTTTCCCTCAAATCCCACATAGATCCAAAGACATTAATTGTTGGGGACTTTAACACACCACTTTCCCCACTAGATAGAACAACTCGGCAAAAACTCAACAGAGAAACCACAGATCTAAACAACTGCATAGATCAACTAGATTTAACAGACATCTACTGAATATTTCACCCAGCAGCATCAGAATACACGTTTTTCTCAGCAGCACATGGAGCATTTTCCAAAATAGACCACATTTTAGGCCACAAAGCAAACTTGTCCAAATTCAGAAACATTGAAGTTATACCTTGCATTCTCTCAGACCACAAGGGAATAAAATTAGAACTCAATACCAAAAGCCACCAAAGAAAATCCTGTAACACATGGAGGTTGAACAACACACTGCTGAATCACGAGTGGGTCATGGAAGAGATTAGAAAGGAAATTCAATTGTTCATGATATTTAACAAAAATGAACACACAAATTACCAGCTCCTCTGGGACACAGCAAAGGCAGTTTTAGGGGCAAGTTTATAGCTCTGAGTTCCTACATCAACAAATTGGAGAGATCTGAAACCAACAATTTAATGAGACATCTGAACCTCCTTGAAAAAGAGCAGCAAGATAAACCCCAATCCAGTAGATGGAAATAAATAATTAAAATTAAATCAGAATTAAATGAATTAGAATCCAAAAAAACCATAGAAAGAATCAACAAAACAAAGAGTTGGTTCTTTGAAAAAATAAACAAAATTGGCAGACCCTTAGCAAGTCTTATCAGAAAAAGAAGAGAACACACCCAAATAAATAAACTCAGCGATGAGAATGGAACCATCACCACAGAAACAACCAAGATTCAGAACATTATAAGGGAATAGTTCTCAAAACTTTATGCTAATAAGTTTGAGAACTTGGCAGAAATGGGCCTTTTCCTAGCAAATATTGACATGCCAAAACTAAATCAAGATGAGTTAAACCATCTTAACAGGCCCCTATCAAGCATTGAAATAGAAACAGCAATAAGAGACCTCCCATCTAAGGAAAGCCCAGTACTAGATGGTTTTACAGTGGAATTCTACAAGGCCTTCAAAGCAGAGCTCACACCAATACTCCTCCAACTCTTCAATGAAATTGAAAGAGAAAGTTCACTGTCGAACTCATTCTATGAAGCCATCATAACCCTCATCTCAAAACCAGGCAGGGACTCATCAAAGAAAGAACTATAGACCCATTTCTTTGAACATTGATGTAAAACTTCTCAACAAAATTCTGGCCAATCGACTTCAACAATACATCCAAAAAATCATACACCACGATCAAACAGGATTCATTTCAGGGATGCAAAGTTGGTTCAATATACGAAAATCAATTAATATAATTCATCACATCAACAGGAGCAAGGATAAGAACCACATGGCTATCTCAATAGATGCAGAAAAAACATTTGACAAGATCCAAGACCCCTTTATGATGAAGGTTCTGGAAAAATTAGGAATCCATGGAACGTTCCTCAATACAATAAAGGTTGTATATGACAAACCTACAGCCAGCATTATACTTAATGATGAAAAACTAAAGCCATTTCCTCTTAACTCAGGAATGAGACACGGATTTCCACTCTCTCCACTTCTCTTCAATCTAGTATTAGAATGCCTAGCTACAGCAATAAGACAAGATGCAAATATAAAGGGGATCCAAATAGGGAAAGAAGAAGTAAAACTCTCCCTCTTTGCAGATGACATGATCTTGTATTTAAAGAATCCCATAGACTCCACTCCCAAATTTCTCAAGCTGATTCAAAACTTTGGCAAAGTAGCAGGGTATAAAATTAACCCTCAAAAACCGATGGCTTTTCTGTATGCCAACAATGAGAAAAGTGTGGCTGAAATTAGGAAAGCAACTCCATTAGTAATAGCCCCACAAAAAATAAAATACCTAGGAATTAACTTAACCAAAGAAGTGAAAGAGGGAGGATAGGATGGGAAGGGGAAACAAAGGAGGAGGTGCAATGCTTGATAAGAAATGTACTGATTATCTTGCCCATGTAATTGTAACCCTTCTGTACAGTATTTTCACAATAAAAATAAAAGAAAAGAAATTTTCAAGTGATAAGTGTAGCATATTATTCACTGACACTAATAAGATATTAAAAATAAAAATAAATACAGAACAATTAGAACAAAGGCTGGACCATAGAAAGCACTCTTTTTATAGCTCTTAATTTGTTGTGTGAGCGAAAGGGACATTAACAATCTAATTGAATTTCTTCTCTTTGCACGACAGTTAAGTAGAAGTTGGGAGAAATCATTCCTAGTTCAAGGACTCATGAAATGTTATTTCCATGAGGATTTTCTTTATTCTCTCTCTTTATCTCAATTACAGTTTGTAGGAGCCTCTTGGATTTCTTCATCTATAGTAACTCATATGATCCTTAAAGGTTTAATTTCACTTCTGTAAGACAACTCAGGTGCTTATCACATTTTCATAGAACTGGTTAGCAGTAAAGCTAAAACTCAACTTCAGGTCTTTTGGAGGCAGGATTAGTAATACATATGCTTTCTTAACCAATTGAAGATATATTGTAATTGATTGCTGTGATTATACATAGGCCTTTCTGCCCATTCCAGGACAGACATTTTATTTTTATTTGCTATAGTTCAGATGCTAAATGTCTCTCAGAGGTCCATGTGTTAAACTCTTGTCACTGGGATGGTGTTATGAAAAATGGTGGAACTTTTAGGCAGTAGAAGGTTCCTAGCTCATTGAGAGCATACCTTCAAGGCAGACTGTGGAGCCCTGGCCTATTCATTTTCTTTTTGCTTCCTAGCTCATGATGTAAGTGGTTTGTTCCACCACACACTTCTGCCATTATTACTTTTTAGTATTGCCTTTATTAGTTGCCCAGTCATCTGGAACCTCTAGAATTGTGAGTAAAACTAAAGTTTTCTTCTTAAAAGTTAGTTGTCTTAAGTATTTCATTATATGAAACACAAAGCTAACTAATACAACATCCTCCCACTTCTGGCTCACAAGTGCTGGGATTACAGGCATATACTATCATGTTTGGCCTCATATATATATCTATATATATATATATATATTACATATATATATAAGTATATATATGTAATATATATTATATATATAGATATATATATATATATATAATTTATTTTTGCCAGTCCTGGGGTTTAAACTCAGGGCCTGGGCACTGTCTCTGAACTTCTTTTGCTCAAGGCTAGTGTAAGGTCTGTCCCAAGCCATGCAGGCCCTGTGCAGACACCTCCCTACCTCTTGGCTACGTTTCTGCCCAGTATCTGTGTTACCTAGGTAACTGGCACACCTAGAAGCAGTCACCTCCCCTTCCTCCTAGGTTACATCCTGGGCTGCCTCTGTTCATGTCTCCCAGCTGACCATAGTAGGAGGATCCCAGGACTGGAGGAAGTCTCATCCAGATCCAATATGGCCACACCTTTCCCGCCTGGCCACACCTCTTCCTATCCCTGGCCTAGATAAGTCCTGGCCTGGGGGTGAGTCTCCCCTTTTTCTGCCAAGCTTCTCCACCACGCACCCAGGCATGGCAGGGGCTGCAGTTCAGTAAATAAACTTCTTTTCCTGCCTGAATAGCGCATGGTGTTCTCTTCATCAGCTACCTAATGAAAACTACCGACCTAATATACCTTACAGCTAGCACTCTACCACTTGAGCCATAGTGCCACTTCCAGCTTTATGTGCTACTGATGAATTGAACCCAGGGCTTCATGCATACTAGACAAGGACTCTACCACTAAACCACATTCCTAGCCTCAAATATATTTTTATTGTAGGTTATTCTGGGTCACTTTCATGTTTTTCTCAAGGATAATCAAATATAAGTTCCTGTTTTATTTTGCTGAAGAAGGCCTATTTTTTCCACAGGGACAGGGAACTGTAGCCCTTGGGCCATATAAGGTCCTCTAAATCATTTGTTACAGGATTGGACAGGTTTGTTTGCTTCTCATCTGTGTCTTGTCAACAAATGTATGTAAAACAAGAGCCTGTGCACTAAAAAGGCTGGGAAAACTGTTACCAAAAATCTTTGAGCACAATTATTGAAAGAAGAGAAAAAGACATGTGGATACCAACTTATATTGGTTGTATTTTTTATAATCTTATACATTCCCTTTATTTGAATGATATTTTTTAAGTTGAATTACTAACAATTTTGAGGAAGTTACAATGCTTGTCTAGAATTTGTTGAAAAACTGTTGTATGTGTGCTCAGCACTCTGCCAGGGGTTAAAGAGTCCACAGGGAAGTTCTCTTGAGGAAGTTAGCATCTGGCTGGAGAGAAAAACAGAACTTAGAGAATGACACAAAACAACAGAT
Organism: Dipodomys merriami; assembly: GCF_024711535.1. Classification (NCBI taxonomy): domain Eukaryota; kingdom Metazoa; phylum Chordata; class Mammalia; order Rodentia; family Heteromyidae; genus Dipodomys; species Dipodomys merriami. Next base: position 21,926,505 of record NW_027203382.1, on the reverse strand, counting down.
GGGGTAAATGACCAATCAGTGTACCAATTAGATGCCTTTAGAAAGATGTTACATTCTCTGTTAGGGATTTCATAAGGAGCTCATTTCAAGTCCCCAATTTCTGTATACCCTCCGTAGAGCACTGGGCAAAAATAGTAACATTGAATATCTCTTGAAATGGTAAATTATGAGTTAGGCCAATTAAACTGGAGTAATTGGTCCTCCCTTTTTCATCTACTACTTATAATTATGAAAGATAGAATTTGGTTGGCTTATCTGATATTATTTCACGACAATAGGAATACAAGTACAAGACAAATCAAATGAAGCTACTTCTCGAGTACCTGTTATCTTATGTTTAATCCATACCAAATCATTTCTGGCTTTTATACCCATTGGTATCCAATCCAAGCCAAACTATTGTGCCTGGGATATCTGGGTTACTTTTGTTAATGAAGCAGGGTTTTTGAGGTACTGAGTTAAAAAAAAAAACAAACTAGTTAATGCCAGTTTTCTGGCAGATATTATAGACTTCTGCCACAGTACAATAGATAAAGATGAGAACAGAAGGCCTAAACATGAGCCTGAGTATAACCAAGTTCAAAGACAGTTAAAGAGAAATTAGCATATATTATACAGCTTTTTTAAGTGGGGCTGACCTGTGTAGTCTACCAGGTTGTGCCAATATAATGTACATACAACTGTATAATTGTATAAGTGTATAAGTATGTCCACTGAGGAAGTGGAAAAGTGTATCCACTGAGAAAGAGGGGAAGGGTGGAATTCAGACTGAGCAATGTTCATCAAATAATATGTAGTACTGGCTATATGTAGCTCTGGAATGTGACAAGGTACTCTGGGGAGAATTACGCCTTTTTCCAACGGTAATAAAGGCAACCATGTAGACCAACAATGGATCTATTTTTAAAATACGTGCTAAACCCTTGACTTGTAAATTAGCAAAGCATATCGTCGGAACAGAGGGCCAGAAAGGAAAGTAAAACAAGGAGGCTCTGTTGTAGAGATGGAGAATATCTACAATTAACTAGTAAAGTCCTTGAGACACTATCTACAATTAACTAGCACAAAACCTAGGCTGGAGGAGTGGCTCAAGTGGTAGAATGCCAGCTGTGAGCAAGAGCATAAGGTCCAGTACTGGCAAAAAAAAAAGGGGAAGAAAAATGGACAAAGAAGCTGGATAGACATTTCCCCAAAATATACAGTTATTTTCATACATTAGAATGAAAGTACTTTGATTATATTCGTCCCCATTACTCTTTCCTTTAGCCCACCTGCTCCTAAGGGGTACTGTTCCCCCTGCCAAACAGTACCATTGTATATGCCTGTCAGTCATTTTAGTTCTAGAGTATACATATCAGACCTAAAATTGCCATATTTGTCTTTTTTTTTGGTCTGGCTTATTTTTCTTAACAGAATGATCTCCAGTTCCACTCATTTCCCTACAAATGCAATAATTTCCTTCTTCATTATGGCTAAGTGATAATCTATGATGGTGCATGTAACCACATTTTCTTTATCTAGTCATCATCTGAACAATACCTAGGCTTATTTCATAGTTCTGCTATTGTGAATAGCTCCTTATTAAACATTGGTGTGTCTCTACTGCATGCTTACTTACCTTCCTTTAAATATAAGGCTAGTAATTGTATAGCATGGTCATATGGTAGTTCTATTTTGAGTTTTTTGAGGAACCTCCATTGCTCTAAATTACATTCCAACCAACAGTATGTGAGGGTTACCTTTTCCCCACATTCTCAACAACATCTGCTTTCTTGATAATTGCCATTCTGATGTACATTTCTTTTAATGTTAAGGATATTGAACAATTCTTCATGTATTTATTGGCCATTTGGTTTATCCCTCTTGTGTTTAGTTTTTGGAGCTCTTTATTATCGTCTGAATATTAATCTCATTAATCCCTTGTCTGTTGAGTAGCTAGCAAAGATATTTCTCATACCAGAACCATTACTTGTCTCTTGATCCTATGTTCAATTGTGTACTTTGTTGTGTAGAGTTACTTAGTTTGATACATTTGTCAGTGTGTGTGTGTGTGTGTGTGTGTGTGTGTGTGTGTGTGTAATTAGGGCTTGTATTCAGGGCTTTATGCTTGCTAGGCAGGCACTGAATTCAAATCCAAATACTGCTAAAAAGAGAGAAAGAATGTATCATTTAGATAATTAAAAACATTTACTAGTGATATGGCTCAGAGGTAGATTGCTGGTCTAGCAAACAGAAGATCTCCTAGTACTTCAAAAAGCAAAATGAAACAAGCTTTTGAGTGCAAAAATACTGAGATCACTGTGGGACAACTTCTCAATGTTTCTCAACCAAACTTTTTTCTAATTGATTTAACTAGCTTGCCACTGGATTCCCTCTCTCCACATTCCTACTATGATCTACTCTTGACAAGTATAAAAAGCTACCTCCTTAATATGACCCAGAATGCTCAACTTTATCTCATTTTCAGATTGAGCTTGAAAACCACGGTATAGCTCCTGCTATACTGGCCTTATTTTAAGTCCCACAAATGTTCTGTCTTCTTAGCTTTTGAGCCTTCAACATACCATTTCCATTTGTAGAAGTCCTTCTTTTTGCTTTCTTCTCCAACTTGACTCCTCCTCGCTGCCCCCAATACTTTTTTTCCTTTTTGTAATTGTCTTCTTAGCACTCATACCTTCCAGCCCTGTTCTTTTTCCTTATTCTACATGGCAAGAAGGCATTTTAGCAGAATAACAGCCAATGTACACTAACAAGGGAGAGCATTTTTTTCATTTTGATTAGCATCATTTAATATGATCATATATACATAGCTATTAAGCTATTGTGATCCTTTGTTAGGACTATTGCTAAGGATTTCTTCAGAGTATGTACTTAAGGTAGAGTTGCTGGATTACATATTCAAAAAATTTTAATGTATTGTAGTATGTTCCAAAGTGGCTTGAAACAATTTCCATGACCCTCAGGTGTATAAAAGGGTTCTTAAGGATGTTCTGCATGCTTATTAATATATTGGATTAATATATTAATGTTTTTTCAGGGATGTAATTTTACAGATAGTTAAGCAGATCTTTTTTTAATCTTTCCTGATTTCACGTTTTGGTTCAACTTTAACCTCAATTAACAATTATCTTTTTTTTTTTTTAATCACTTTCTTTCTTTCTTTCTTTTTTTTTTTTTTTTTTTTTTTGGTCCAGTCGTGGGGCCTGAACTCTGGGCCTGGACGCTGTCCCTCAGCTCTTCACCACTTCCAGTTTTTTTTTCTTTTTTGCTTATGTGGTGCTGAGGAATCAAACCCAGGGCCACATGCATGCAAGGCAAGTGTTCTACCACTGAGCCACCTTCCCAGCCCTTTATCACTTTCTTGTATCACTCATCTCTCCCAATTTTTAAAAAATTTTTTGTTGGTCATGAGGCTTGAACTCTGGGCCTGGGCATTGTCCCTCAGCTCCTCAGCTCAAGGCTAGCGCTTTACCACTTGAGCCACAGTGCCACTTCCGGTTTCCTAGTGGTTTATTGGAGATAAGAGTCTCATGGTCTTTCCTGCTGGGGCCAGCTTTGAACCATGATCCTCAGATCTCAGCCTCCTTTGGGTAGCTAGAATTACAGGCATGAGCCACTGGTACTTGGCTCTAATTTTTTTTTAATCTATAATTTTTTTTTCTTTTTTTTATTGTAAAGATACTATACAGAGGGTTACAGTTACATGAGTGAGGTAATGAGTACGCTTCCTCTTGAACATTGTTACCCCCTCCATTGTAATCTATAATTTTTAAGTAAATTTACTTCTCACAGGCTAAGTAAAGTCCTGATAATGTTTAGATTGATTAATGAATACACTGCTATTCATTGGCACTGTATCAACTTGATCAGGGTATGGAAAAACTCAAAAGTATCCAGAATTGTTTTTCTTCCTCTAGTTGTAAATTCTGCCTTCTCCAAAACTTGTTTCCTGAGGATCAAATCTCTCTGACTTTAGCACCTGAAACAAAATGCCCTCTGACAGTCATAAGTACAATTTAAATATCTATGTGTTTAAGAATTTATGTGTTCAGAATTTGAAATCACCTGCTGAATTCTGCAACTGCTGAAAATAAAAGAACAATTCAATTCAGCAAACATTTCTACTCTATTAGCTTTAATACTGAAATACAACTTAAGGTCCTCTTTTTATGATAGCAATTCAGTTGTTTAGGTACATACTCCAGGATGAATCAGAGAATGCTTTTTATCCATTGGTCCTATGCATCTGTATAACTACATCTGGGAAAAAAATAGTTTGGTAATTTTTGTGGTGGTGGTGGTGGTAGTAAGAGGGAAGGAGTCCTGATAGTAGTAAAGTCTAAGCATAGTAAAAATTAAATTAATATCTGAAATGAAATCCCACCATTCTTACTATTATTCTTTTAAAATTATTATTACTATAAAGATGATATACTGGGTGGTTACAGTTACATAAGTCAAATTAAGAGTACATTTCTTTTTGGACAATGTCACCCCTTTCCTCACTTTCTCCCCATTTTCCCCCCATCCCCACCCACAAATTGTATAGTTTATTTTCAACATAGTGTTTAGTTAGTAGCATTGCTGCACTTGTTCTCTTTTGTTTCTCCATTTCTGTGCCCCCTTGAACCCCTCCAAAGACAGATAAAAGAAGAAACAAGAAAAGAAGGAAACAAAAACAGCAATGAAGGAAAACCCTCATTTCCATTTCCTGGAGTTCATTTCAATAAATATTATTTTATATAATCAGACACACATAGGCATTGTACCTTTGTGTTCCTTTCCTAAGAGTATCTTCCTTTGGTGTTACTATGTGTGAATATCTAGTGTATTTTAGATCTAGCTTTTGCATAAGAGCGAAAACATGCACCCTTTGTATCCTGAGCTTGGCTTACCTCATTTAACATGATGTGTTCTATGTCCATCCATTTCCCTGCAAATGACATAATATTTTTTCTAATGGTTGTGTAAAATTCCATTGTGTTGGTACCACATTTTTAGACCCATTCATCTATTGTAGGGCATCTGGGCTGTTTCTATAACTTGGCTATTGTGAATAGTGCCGCAATGAACATGGATGTGTAAGTTTTTATTATATTCTTAATTTGAATACTGGTTTTAATAACCTCAATTTTACTATTAATAAATATCAATAAGTCACTAATCAGCATAAAGATGATCCTCATGTGTATAGGGAAATTGAGATGCAGAGATGGTAGAAGTAACTTGCCCAAGGACTCAGGCAATGACTGGAATGATATAGCTAATACAGAGATAAAATACATAGGCAATTAGACTTTATGTTTTTGGTGAATGCTAAGACTGTGAGGCTTTTTTTCCTTTCTTATTTTATTTTAATCACATTTCTATTTTCTGTAAATCAGAAGCCCCACTCCAAAACCCTATTCTTAGATCTCTGACAGCTTGGACATCTACCCAGATGACTGGTATTTCAATCTTTTTCTCTTCAAAGTACTTACTTGTAGGTGGCAGTGTTAGTTTCAAACCCTACTTTGCATTTTCTGGAGAGGATTAGAAGATGCCATCTGGTTAGCATCACCCTGAAAAATGCTCTGAGTGGAACTTCCTTAAGAAGAAATTATAAGAGAAGGGAGTATAGCTAGGCAGAATGCAAATAGAAACATTTAAAAATAGGCATTAAATTCTGATCGATACCTAGGGGGTAAATTTTTCCAAAGTACACTGCCTCCATGTATTGAAATATGAAAAAATATGAAAAACCTATCAACGTACACTTAGAAGTTAATTCAAAAACAAAAGAAAAAGAATTAAAAATCCTGATACCTATGATAATTATATTCCTGTCCAATAAATCCACTCTCTTCCAGTCTGCCCCCAGCCCCGCCTCACTTTTTCTTTTGTGCAGAGATTCTTTTGAATGAAATCCTTGTTCTTGATAACATTTTCCCAGCCTTGTTGAGGTTTAACTTTATTCACATAAAGATTGGTCTTGAAATCTTTTTTTCCATATAATTGTCTCTCCAGTTCAGGCTTTCATTACTGCCTTGCCTATCTCTCAAATGGTGCCATTCTTGTAACTATTTGCCTAAAACAGAATGTGGCAAACAATGGGTGCTCAAAATTATGTATTGTTCAACAAGTTGAATTAATGAACTGATGACTGAGTGAATTAAATATTTTATCAAGAAGAAAAAAAAACGGTGAAATACTGATAAATATGAAGAAGTGTTAATTTTTAAACATATTACTAATGTTTATTAACTTCTATAGAAAACACGAAAAGTCCAGGTATGTATATAAATTCAGTTCTCATCTTCAAAAAGTCAAATGCTAATCTAAAAAATTACTATTCATTCAATGAAAAAAACATGTTTTTCTAATCAGTTCATTTGACTGCAGCTCTTTTATCTAGTTATTTGGCATCTATCATGAAGAAACATATTTTAGATCCTCATTGCCTTGTAAATTGTTCTTCCATTTTCAGAATTTATCTTTTACTTTGAATTTCTTACACTATTTTACATTGTTTTTTATAAAAAGTTTTTTTAAGTAATAAAAGAACTAGGATATTAGTTTGTGTGTGTGTGTGTGTGTGTGTGTGTGTGTGTGTGTGTGTGTGTGTGTGTGTATGTGGTATGTGAGTTGTGAGGCTTGAACTCAGTCTGGGCGCTGTCCCTGAGCTCTTCAGTTCAAGGCTAGTGCTCTACCACTTGAGCCAGAGTGCCACTTCTGTCTTTTTCTGCATATGTGGTGCTAAAGAATTGTACCTATACATGATGGAATTTTATATAGTTTGCAAGGCAAGCACTCTACCACTGAGCCACCTTCCCAGCCCAGGGATATTAGTTTTGTCTATATTTGCAAACATTCCTTGATGACAAAAAAGAAAAATTGTTATGATGATTTGTTCTATTTCAATTCTTAATTTTGTCTCGATAAAAATGAACTATTAGCCCAGGTGCTGGTGGCTCAAGCCTGTAATCCTCGTTACCCAGGAGACTGAGATCTGAGGATCATGGTTAAAAGCCACCCCAGGCAGGAAAGTCCATGAGACTCTTATCTCCAATAAACCACCAGAAAACTGGAAGTGGCTCTGTGGCTCAAGCCGTAGAGCACTAGCCCTGAGCTGAAGAGCTCAGGGACAGCGCCCAGGCCCAGAATTCAAGTCCCATGACTGACAAAAAAACAACAACAACAAAATGAACCATTAAATAGCAACTTTCAGATATGCTACAAAATTTTAAAAAGTGAGGGATGGTGAAAGTGTTTAAAGGCATAGCACATGGTAACTCTTTTGTACAACTCCTTTTCTTTCTTTCTTTCTTTTTTTTTTTTTTGGTCATAGGGCCTGAACTCTGGACCTGAGGGCTGTCCCTCAGCTCTGCAGCTCAAGGCTAGCACTGTTCCAGTTGAGCCACAGCACCACTTCCTTTTTGTTTTTTGTTTTTTTTTGCTTATGAGGCGCTGAGGAATGGAACACAGGGCCTCATGCAAGCATGTCAAGCGCTCTGCCACTGACCCACCTTGCCAGCCCAACTACTTAATTTTAAAAGCACAACTTTTGGGCCCGTAATATTTAGTAATACTCTATTCTGTGAATTTCAAGTTTTTATTTTAAATTTTGTGGGGCTTTTTTTTGCGGGGGGGGGGGGGGGTAGGAGGAGGGTTAACCAGAGTTTTAAACTCTGTTTTTAAAGATCTTATACTTGGTAGGTAAAAGCTCTATCACTTGAACTATGCCCTCAATTGTTTCTGCTTTTGATTGTTTTTTAGATAGAGTCTCATGGTTTTTGTTTGGACAGCCTTGGACTCCATCCTCCTAACTATGATTTCTGCATAATTGGGATTACAAGTATGATTCAACATGCCTAATTCTTTTTTGTTGTGTTAAGATTGTATTTTCTTAATCATTATTGTCTAAGTTGGCTTTTACTTTGTAATACTTCTGTCTCAGTTTCCTGAGCATTGGATTTCCAGACATGTACTGCATGCCTAGGTCATGAATTTTTACTTCTTATATCTTCTTTTGGAAAATTGATATTTCCCAAATTTTCTCTTTTAAGCTATTATTCCTTTTATTACTTCAGAAATCAATATACTGTCAAAACACTATTCAACTCAATAACCAACAAATGTTCTCAAACTGCACACGGAAGAATGCACTTTAAGTGTAGAGGAGAGGTGTTGGAGGCATGGCTCTGTTGGTAGAGTACTAGCCAATGAGCAGCAGGTACAGAATCCCTGTCTTGGACCTTTAAAAAAAAGTGTATAGGAACCAGGCAAAGTGGCTCACAAATGTAAAACACTTGTTACTTGGGTGAGTTAGATCAGCAGGATCACACAGTGACAAAAATGTTCACAAGACCCATTTAAATCAATAGCTGGACATGGTGGGGCATGCCTGTCATTCCAGCTACCTGGAAACCATAAATAAAATGTTCTTGATCCAGGCTGGGCATAGAAAAAACAAGACCCTATTTGAAAAATAATGAAAGCAAAAGGGGATGTGGAGACATTGTTCAAGTGGTAGAGTGTCTGCCTAGCAAACACACGTCCTTGAATTCCAGTTTGAAGGGGGAAGAAAGTGTATCAGAGGTGTAGTAGCAGAGGCTTGTAATCCTATGTACTTGGGAGGCTGAAGGAAAGGACTCAAATGTTAGGTCAGCCTGAGCCACATAATAAGTTTCCATCTCAAAAAAAAAAAGTATCATTGACATGTAGAATGTCACCGCACATAGAGAAAAGTCAAAGAATTTGAAGAGCTATAATACTATAATAATCGGCTTCATTCACATAAAATTGTCACCTTGGAAATATTTCTGTAGTTTCAGTTACTATTTCCTGATGAGAAAGCAACCTATCTGTCTCCATGTGGCCTTACTTAAGAAAAAGCATTTCCTAAGATTTCTTTCAACCTTCTGTTCTAACTATAAAGAACACAGCTTACATTATAGGTCTCATGAATTAAATCCTATCCAGTTATTTATTTCATATCACACACACACACACACACACACACACACACACGCAAACACAATCAGAGTAATTTAGGATGTCTCTTACCTTGTTTTTAGAAGAAGTAGTGGTGTTTGGATTGATTTTAGATAAAAAAAAAACACAGTAGATTCTTTTCTGTTTAAAATCCATTTTAAGTTGCTCTGAAGGGAGCCATTACTTAGGAGTTAAGCACTTAAATTGAAGGAACCCAGTATAACTCAGTAGTCAAGCAGTTTATAATAGTAAGCTCACACACTATTCATGATAGCCAAAATATGGAAGCAGTCCAGTTGCCCTACAGCAGATAAGTGGATCAAGAAAATATGGCACATATATACAATGGAATTCTACTCCCCATCAGAAAGAATAACATTATGCCATTTGCAAGGAAATGGATGAACCTAGAAAAAAAGTCATGCTAAGTAAGTCACCTCAGATGCAGTTCCCACTTGTAAAGTAGATATAAAGATAGTGGTTATACAACTCTGTTGTGCCGATTGTAAAACATAGTTTATATAAAGGGATTTGCAAGTGGCTTGTCATATAGTAAGCTCCCAATAAACCTGTTAATTCTTGTCAAGGTTTTTTGCACTATGCTACTTTAACCAAATTTAAAATGTGATCCTCAGATATCTTCAGGGGTCATGAGGTCAAACTGTTTTCATAATGTTAGAATACTTTGATGGTTCAAAAGCAAGCAACTGCAGATCAACATGTGGTACAGTTTCACACCTACTAATGTGGCCCTTATAAAAAGCAGCAAGTATAACTAGTATATGTCTGAATCAAGCAGAAAAGGTCAGATAAGGTGATGTTAGGGGAATGAACCCCAAGGTAAGTATTCAAATTTTTTTTTGTTTTTTTTCTTCTTTCATGCAATTGTTTCTAACATATTTATAAGATGATTTCTATGTTGCTTTGTATGTCTCTCCCCCACGGTATAACCCATGCTTTCACTGTATTTGATGTTGGTATAATTTGTGGAGGGGAAGGGAAAAAAACAAATCGTTTTACTAAGGATACAGGCGGACCCATTGCAACAATGAGATGTACAAGCCGTTATGTCCAAAAACGAACTTTACAACTTTGGTGGTGGTGGTGGTGGGGAGGATCCGGTGGGGGGAGGGAGGGAGTATGAGAAGGGATGGGAAGGGGAAACAAAGAGGAGGCAACAATGCTTGATAAGAAATGTACTTGTTATCTTGCCCATGTAATTGTAACTCCTCTGTATGTTATTCTCACAATAAAAAAATAAATAATAAAAAAGAAAAAAAAGCAGCAAGAATGAGAAAAAATGTGAACAAGTATATACTTATATACTTATGAGAATGTACAACCACTTTAGAGAATAGTTTGTAGTTCCTCAAAGTAGTAAACATAGAATTACCATATGACCCAGCACTTTCACTTTTAGGTTCATTCTCTATATCACTGGAAAACAGCTTTAAGGTAAGTAAGGTCTGCCCCTGGGCCAAGTAAACCTGTGCGTACATCTCCCTATCTCTTGGCTAAGTTTCCGCCCAGTATCCGTTACCTAGGTAACTGGCACACCTGGGAGCAGTCACCTTCCCCTCCTGCTAGGTCACTTCCTGGGCCATCCCTGGTGATGCCTCCCATCTGACCATAGGAGGGTCCCAGGCCCTGAGGTCACATCCAGATCCAGTGTGGCCACATCTTTCCTCCACCTGGCCACACCTCTTCCTATCCTTGGCCTAGGTAAGTCCTGGCCTGGGGGTGGGTCACCCCTTTTTGGCTATGCCTCTCCATTATGCTTGTAGGGGGCAGCAGTTGGGTAAATAAACTTTTTTCTTCCTGAATATTGCATAAAAATGTTATCTTCATCAGCTACCTAAAGAAATCTATTTAATATACCTTACAGTCTACAAATGGTCACATCAGCATTTTCGTAAAAGCCAGATAATGGAAAAAGCCTACTGACCCAATGAATGATTAAAGTGTGAACAAAACGAAAAATGATCCAAATTAACTATGCTAAATCTAGAAGGATGTTAAGAAACTTGCTTGATAATTTCAGACTATATAACATTTACAAAGAACCCTGGGCCAAAGGAAAAGAAATCAAAAGGGAAATTAGAAAATGATGGGAAATAAAAAAAATGCAATATATCAAAGTATGTGGAATGCAGCTAAAAGCATTACAGGGTGACATCAAATGCCTATAGCAGAAAAGAGATCTCACAGCAATGACTTCAATTGAAAAACAAAAAGTTAAAACAGTTAAGAGCAGAGAAAGGAACTAAAACAAATCAGTGAATTAGAAACCAGACAATGGAGCAAATATAGCAGGCTTTGAGATCTGAGAATTTAAGATCTAAGAAGCTGATAAGCTGCTTGTCACGTTAGGGAAAAAAGGACATTTCTCATTTAGGAATGAGAGAGGTTCACATTTTTAATAGCAATTTTAAAAGGACAATATGGGACTATTAACACATTTACATCAATAAATTAGACAATCATCAGACATGTTCATAAACTAACTCAAGAAGCAGTGTGAACTAGAGAGTGCCAGCTGTTTCTAAGGGCAAGGTGAAGAGTCAGGGCTTCAGCTACTTCACAGTTTTTTGAATCCAAGTAGGTCAGTCGATTGGGGGGAAAAACCAAGTAAAATTTAATGATCCACCGAATTGTCAGGGAAGGAAATTGGTTAAGAAGTTTATTGGGGAGGACCCCCTCCTCAACCACGGGAACCACAGCAACTGCTCGCGCGCTCTCGCAAACGCGCACACGCACCCCACCGCCGAGGGCACGCCCCCCGACTGTTTCCGGCCTGCAGGACAGGCACAGAACCAGTCCAACTCTCGGCCTTCCTCTACCTCCCTCGTCGCCGCCCTCCTCCCTCGCGCCCACGGCTTTGCGCCTGCGCATTCTAACAAAACGGTGGAGGCGGCGGTGGCCGGAAGTGTGACCTTTCTCCCGCTGTCTTTCCCTTCCGGGGTCACGCGGATCTGGGTCTCTCTAGGAGGACTCTAACGCCGTCTCTCGGGTGACTTTTTGGTCTTCCGCTTTTTTTTTTTCTTTTTTCCTCCGCCGCCCCCAACCTTGCGCGCCCTCGCCGACCCTCCCTTTCTCGTGTCGCTCCTCCCCTGCCAGCCGCGCTCGGGCTGGACTGCGCCTGCCGCCGCTGGAGCTGGGCCTGGCCGTCCCGCGGTGCGGCCACCTCTTCCGCTTTGGGCTCCCAACGCCTGGCCGGGACCGAGCCCTGGGCCGCGGGGGTCCTCGGGCCTGGGGGCTCCCCGGTGGGCCGCGCCGACGGGGTCCGCTCGGTCCTTCTCCGCGGACAACTTGTGAGTTGGGGGTTTAGGAGAGGGAAGCCTCGGGGTAGGCCCCGGCCGGGGGCGGGGCGGCGGCGAAACTTTCCCGAAACTAGGGTTTGGTTGGGCCGGGGAGGATCGGGCCGGCTGCCGCCGGACCCCCCGGCCGCTCGCCGCTCCCGCGCCGCCGAGCTGTTGGGAGAAACTTAGCACCCCTTTCTAGTCTCGCTCCCTCTTCCTGCGGCCCGGGTTCCGCGCCGCCGCCGCCCCCCGGCGCTTCCTCCCTTCCCGAACGGGAAGATCGTCCGGGCGCTCCCGCAGGCTGTTCGCTAAGGCGTCGTCGATCTGAGGTAAATTCGCGGGAGGAGTCTTGGTTGGCTCTGCTGACTCTCACCCAGGCTTTTATTTAAATCTCTTAAGGTTCTTTAAAAAGAAACAGTCCCGGTCTTCCACTCGACCGGGAAAAGCACCCGGGGGGACGGACCGTCGGCTGAGTTGAACGCCCCTCTTTTCCCGTTCAGCTTTGGTAGACGGGATTCTCATGTCTGTCTCTTTGTATGTAAGAATTTAAAGGACTTTAGGTATCTCGTAACTTTTGTGCGTTTCAAAGCGCCCTGTCTGTTTCTTAAGTCTCCGATGAAAATAATAGTTGTTTAAATTTTCAGCTACCTTACCGGATAAGCGGAAAAGAAACCGAAACTGTAGAAGTCAAGCTGGGTTGGCAACTTGTTGTATATCGTGTTTGCTGTGTTGGTTTTTGTGAGGAAAGAAATTACGGTATTTATTTACAAAAGTAGTATGCTACCTGTCGTACAAACAGACTTAGTGACAAGTTATGTAACTACCACAATATATGTACTGCAGGGTTAAAAAAAATTACATGGATTAACGTGAGGTTCTTAATTTTTCCTGATTGTTAGCCAGTAATAGTGACATTACTTTCTTGGCGTAAATAGCCCCAGTTATGTGTGGCCTAGAAATGTACTGTAACACATAGGTTCCATGTGAAACAGGTTATTTATTATATCAATAATATGGAGCATTCAGTGGGACCCGTGCAGCTAGATTCTTCGTAACACTTGAGTAGGATTTGTTTATTTATTTACTTATTTCTTTGTTTGCACGGGTACTAGAACTCAGGACAGCGTGCCTTTTTTGCTCTGGGCTGGTACTATGCTGCTGGAGTTACACTTCTGCTTCTGGCTTTTTGCTAGTTAAATGGAGATAAGAGTCCCAGGGGTTTGTCTGTATGGGCTGGCTTTGAAAGGCAGATCCTCAGATCTCAGCCTCCTGAATAGGTAGGATTTTTGGCCTGAGCCCCTGGAGCCCAGCTTGGAATTTTATTCTTAATAAATAAAATGGAACATCCTGTTTGAAACCTGAAGGTAGTTATGACAGAAAGTGAGCAGGATTTTAAAAAAATGAAGAAGATTTAGGGGACCTAAGGCATTGGGATGGAGTAGACAGATGACTTGATTTAGCCAATACAGTTCAGGTTTTTGTGTTAGTGTAGATTCTATTTTCCAAGTAATAGTGACGAAAAGTTATGTAATTTTGAGTGTTCTATAATTTTTGTAGGACAGGTCAAGTTGAGGACAAAAATTTCAGCTTGTAAATTATAGGGTCAAATATTGTGTCACTAGGGGTACTTTATAAATACTTTGCAAATACTCCATATTGTTCACGCATTGATTACAAATAAGCCTGTATAATTTCCTTTTGGGTTAAACTTACTCAAGAAGCAAACTTTAAGATTCTCTACTAAAAGCAGGAAGTAATATAATGGTCTGAAACACAGTTCAAATTTTACTTAGATTGTTTTTTTTTTTTTTAAGTGGGTACAAATTAAACAGTCTTGATATTTGAACTCAGGGCTTGGGCATTATCCCTGAGCTGCTTTTGCTCAAGGCTAGTACTCTACCACCTGAGCCACAGCAGCACTTTTGGCTTTTTCTGTGTATGTGGTACTGAGGAATTGAACCCAGGGCTTCATGCATGCTAGGCAAGCACTCTACCACTAAGCCACATACCCAGCCCCAAAGTCACGGTTTTTTTAAACCATTTTTTTATTAGGACATATTAATTATAGGGAGAATAAATTAATTGTGATATTTCTGTGCATGTATGGAACATACTCTAATCAAATTTATCTCCTGTATTACTTTCTCTAATTCTCCCCTTAAAACAATTTCATCAGGTTCTGTTGTTCTACTTGCATACACATCTATGAAGTACTTGGACATTCTCACCTTTCACTACCTTCCCTTATCCTAACTGGTAACCACTTCTAAGGGAAACCTGTTTTACATTCCAGTCATTATATAAAGAATGACTGGAATGTAAAACAGGTTTTACATCTAGTGAAGAGGCTTTTCACAAAGAATATTAATAAAATAGACATTTTGTCCAGTTTTGGTATATTAATATTTTTATTTGACCTTATTTTGTCAGACTATAATAGATGATCATTTTGGTGTCATTTTTGTCAAATGTATTAGGAAAAGGAATTGAAATTCAAGTGCTTTTGGTTTACTTTTGTTATCTGTAGGTGGTCATATAGGATCCCTATATTGGGGAACACTCAATGTCATTGGTTAAATTCCCTAGAGATAATTCTGTATTTTGAAAGCTGACCTAGTTAAGATGATTACTTAAGGGCCAGTCATCTGAGGAAAGCCTGACAGATTTTATTTCCCCAAACTGTCAGTGCTTCTTTGGGAATTTTGGATAGGTTAAACTGGATTATAACCATTCTGTACTTTTAAGCCTGGGCTAATTTGGCTATAGTTCTGGGCCACCAGGCACCTTATTACTTATACTTAATTTGGATGTGATAGTGCAATAGGATAGAAATAAGGTGAGGTTTGGGCCATTAGATCATTCTCAATCTTCAGGTCTGAATGCAGATAACACAGGACCTTTTTGGGTCCAGAGGAGAAGGAGCATATTATTTACAGGTCTAAATTAAAACACTTAGATTTTAAACTATGAACTGATTTAAATAGACATAAAATGGAACCTTTTTTTTTTCCCCTGAAAGTCACCCTCTACCTAGATTGGCCTTGAACTCAAGATCCTTCTACCTCAGCCTTACAAATGTCTCTGACTTAGCCTCACAAGTGCTAAGATTACAGACAAGTACCACGACACTCAGCTTTGAAACATTTTTTTTCTAAATATATTGCTTTGTTTTCTAAATATAAATTGGTACTGTTGCTTTGGTCTCTAATATCTGTATTCTAACAATGAGATAAGCAAAATTTGTTATAGCATATCAGTAACATTTTCTCATGAATTCTATCAAGTAGGAATTATGCTTTAAGGTCAGGGAAACAATAAAGAGTACTTAAGCTTTGTCTGAACCTTGGGCAAAGGGTAGAACAGCTAGTTAATTGCTAGCCTTGAATCTGGCAATCCATACTTATTGAGTGTACTTTCAATAAGGGATTTCTTAGATTACTGTTCAGTTCAAGATATATTTCCATTTCCTTTGAGCAGTGTATGTCAAGGATTAATGGGTTGGCTGATAGTGATTTTCTTCTTTAAAAAAAAATCTCTTATAACATGAAGAAAGGCCTCCTATAGAAAGTTGACACTTAACTTCCTAGATGTGTAGTGTTTTGTATCTGGCCCATTGAAATCTGGAATGAGATCTGATGATGGTCCCAGGATTCCAGTCCACAGTCTCTCTGTACCTTGGACTGAAGAATCTCACTGTCTTTGACCAACCTAAGGAATTTTAATCATACAGAAATAAAAATATAAGGAACAAAGTTTGTATGAGGGACTTGCTAAGTTCTCCATAGGTCTTTCTTATATATGTTAACTCTTGAGAGTTTTTCCAACATTCCTTGTCTCAGTCCCTAGAGACATAAATACATTAGTTCTTTTAACTGGCTAGGTGTTGAAACAATCATCTGTTAAAAGAGGGAAAAAGCTTCAGTGCTCATTTATTTGATTTAAATTTACTGTAAATGAAAGTTTAACACTTTGTATCCCATTTTATTCTCCATGTAAATATGTTACATAGTTAACATACAAAATGAAATATAATGATTTATAATGATATCAACTTTTTTGTTTACATCAGTGTGTTTTTTTTTTAAAGCTTTTTAATTGCATACATAACTTTTATTTTCACACCACTATAATTTCCACCACTGATGTATAAGTTCACTTAGGTATTTGAATCCAAGATGTAATATCTTTATTTCGTCTTCTTTAATATTGCTAGAGGTATCAGAAATTCTGTTCTATGTATGATACATGTTTAAGTATTTAGATAGTTCAGCTAACATGTGGTACTGAGGAGTCGAACCCAGGGCTTCATGGCATGCTATACAAGCACTCTACCACTGAGCCACATTCCCAGCCCTACATCAGTGTGTTTAATGAGCATATTATTATTATTATTATTATTATTATTATTTTGTCTTTGTCATTGGGCCTGAACCTGGCCTGGGCACTGTCCCTCAGCTCTTCAGCTCAAGGCAAACGCTCTACCACGTGGGTCACAGCGCCACTTCCGGCTTTTTCTGCTTATTTGGTGCTGAGGAATGGAACTCAGGGCCTCATGCATGCAAGACAAGCACTTTACCACTGAGCCACCTTCCCAGCCCACTGAGTATATTATTGTAAGAATCAAGTATATAAATTTTTGTTAATATTACCTTGTGAGTAATGTAAATTGAGTAATTCATTAGTTTAGTTTTGATTAACTGCTTTTCTGTATTTCTGTAATTTTTCTCTTGTTAGCAGAACTTTCTTTCAAATGCACCAGATATTGGAGGAGGCATGGTTTAAGTGGTAGAGATCCTGTGGTTAAGTCCTAGTACCCTAAATGTAAATAAATAGATCTGAAAATATATCAGAAGTCCCAAATGTTGTTTTTTTTCTAACAAATTTTTGTGTCGCTTAGGCTGGCCTCATATTGAAGGCTAGGTAGTATGCACCATCAAACTCAGCCCAGTTATTATTTTTATTTGGCTATCCTCCTTCTCCTGTGAGCTGTTAATTTCTTTTTGTCTTGATTCTTGGAATTTACTTTGTTTTTGCCCTACATAGGATCTCCCTTTTCTTACACCTCAGGTTTGCCCATTCCTTTTTCACTGTCCTCTTCTCTCCCCTCCCCTTTTTCTTTTCCCCTTTCCTTTTTCTTTTTTCCTCCTCTTTTCCTTTTCCCCTCCCTTTCCATTCTCTTCCATTCTCTCTTTTTCCTTTATTATTCTTTCCTCTCTCCCCTCCTTCTAGTGTTTAGTAATATAGCCCAGGCTAGCTTCAAACTCATTATCTTCCTTCTTCAGTTTCTCCTCAGTGCTGGAATTACAGAAGTATACTATCATGCCCGGCCTTCTTTTTCTTTCTTTCTTTCTTTTTCTTTTTTTTTTTTTGTCATGGGGCTTGAACTTTAGGTGTGGGCCCTTGTCCCTCAGCTCTTCAGCTCAAGGCAAGCGCTCTACCACTTGAGCCACAGCACCACTTTTGGTTTTCTAGTGGATTATTGGAGATTAGAGTCTCTCAGACTTTCCTGCCTGGCTGGCTTTGAACCTCGATCCTCAGATCTCAGCCTCCTGAGTAGTAGGATTACAGGCTTGAGCCACCGGCGCCCGGTGTGGCCTTCTTTTTCTATTTACTCTTCATATCTAAAAAAAAATGTTCTTGCATTGATAACATAGCTAAGAATAGCATTTTGATTTGAGAACATTTTTCTCAGAGCTTTGAAAGAATTCATATTTTGTGGCTTTTACTGTTGCCTTTAGGAAGTTTAAATGCTTTTATTGATTGCTAAACCTTGTTTTTTTTAACATTTTCCTCCTCTGGAATATATTTTTTTTGGCAAGGGAGTGTGTAGATGGTACTGGGAATTGAACTTAGGGTCTGTGCTTCCTATTCAGGTGCTCTGCCATTTGAGCTCTTCTGGAAGATTTTTTTTTTTTTTTGTCGGTCGTGGGGCTTGAACTCTGGGCCTGGGCATTGTCCCTCAGCTCTTCAGCTCAAGGCGAGCGCACTACCACTTGAGCTACAGCGCCACTTCCCGTTTTTTGGTGGTTATTGGAGATAGGAGTCTCACGGTCGTCTCTCCTGCCCGGGCTGGCTTTGAACCGCGATCCTCAGATCTCAGCCTCCTGAGTAGCTAGGATTACAGGCGTGAGCCACCAGCGCCCCGCTGGAAGATTTTTATAAACTTTTTTTCTCCTTATATTCTGAATGATAATGTCTCTTGGTATGTCTGTATATGTCTGTCTCTGTCTGTCTACTTTCTTTTCTCCTTCCTTGTGTGCTTTATATTTCTTTGGCCCTTCTAGGAAGTGGTATCTTTCAGTTCTAGATAGTTCCTTGTTATATCTGTTTTGGTAATTTCCTTCAATGGGTTGGTGTTGACGTTCTTTATTGCTTCATGAATGTTCCCTCTTCCTCAGGAATAGAATCTTTTTGGAAGTCTTTTAAAAAACTTACGTAGAAGCTGGGTGATGGTGGCTCCTACTTCTAATCCTATCTACTCAGGTGGCTGAGATCTTAAGAATTGTGGTTCAAAGCCAGCCTGGGCAGGAAAGTCTGTGAGACTAACCTCCAATAAACCACCAGAAAACTGGAAGTGGCGCTGTGGCTCGAAGTGGTACAGCAGTACTAACATTGAGAAAGCTCAGGGACAGTGCCCATATGCCCTGGGTTCAAGCCCAACCAAACAAAACAAAAACTTAAGTAGACTTGCAGAGAAAGTTCTGGTTTTATAGATTGCCGAGTATATACATCCCTTTTTTCTTTGTCAGATCTGTAAGATTCAAATCCTAGAGTCAGATTGTTACATGGTGGCTTATTGTCTTCATGTGAATTAGACTGAGAATACATGTGTGAATCCGGGATTTGTTAAATATACCTATTGCATGATGTTTATTGTTAGGATAAGCAGTAATAACGGCTTTTAAAAATTGTTGATATAAGGTAAATTTAGGGTAAATTTATTAGAAAACTAGAAACATTTAATAATAGTATTAATTTGGATTTAGAATTCATTAACAGGTTTTCTTTTTTATTTTGCTTGGGGGGGTACCTCCAATAGAATTAAAAAGACATATTTAAACTTACTTTCTTTCTTTCTTTCTTTCTTTCTTTCTTTCTTTCTTTCTTTCTTTCTTTCTTTCTTTCTTTTTTTTTAACAGTACTAGGGATTGAACCTCAGGGCTTTTGAGTTTGCTAGGCAAGCACTTTACCACTTAAGCCATGCCTCTAATTCTAAACTTTGAAAAATAACCTTGCAGATGAAACCAGTTAACTTAATAACCAGTTGTTTTAAGTAATAGGTAACAGTTATCAAAAAGTTCAGTGTCTAGGTTATAATAACTTTTTTAAAAATTATTACAGGTAGAAGAATACATGTTCACTTTCAGTAGACAAGAGCATGTTCCCAAACTCAATTTTGGGTCGTCCACCCTTCACTCCAAACCATCAACAGCATAACTTCTTTGCCCTGTCACCAACTCTTTATTCACCTCAGCAGCTTATAGATGCACAATTCAACTTTCAAAATGCAGAGTAAGTATGCTGCTATATTGGCCCGTGTAATTTAATTATGTTTTTATATGACACAAGCCCTTTTTGTATGAAATATTTGAAGGTAGAGAAAAATGTTATTTTCTTTTCTCCAGTATTTAGTTTTCTGAAATTATTTTTTGTTCTTAACAAGAATACATGTATTATTACTCTTGTTTGTGTTTTGGTAGTTTGTCTAGAGCTGTGTCCTTACAGCAGCTGACATATGGAAGTATCAGTCCAATACAGACCTCAGCGTCTCCATTATTTCGAGGAAGGAAGTAAGTATCTCAATTATTTGGAAAGAAATTTGTTTAATTTTCATTTTTTATTGTTACTTTGTAAAGGTGATGTACAGAAGGGTAGCAGTTACATATCAGACAATGAGTACATTTCTTTTTGAACTCTCCTAGTTTTTCTTTCCCATTCCCACCAAGTTCATTTTTGATGTATTATCTAGTAAATACCCCTGCATTTGTTCACCCTTTGCTTCTCCATTTCTGTGTTCCTCCCCTTAAGAGTTTTTCAGTTTCAAGAACTATATAATTGCATAAAATTTTATAAATATTTTCCTTAGATTTTTTTCCCCTAGGGTCTGTGCAATCAGATTAGTAATAGAATTTAAGAATTTTTGTGTGTTTAAAAATATTTAGGGATTCTTTCATTTTTGTTTTTGTTTTTTAAGTTTTAGAATGAAACTATTTCTTCAAAGAAATTATTATTGCTATTTTTTATCTGGGTTTAAACTCAGGACCTCTTTTACTTGGTTTTCTTGTTTATGGCTGGAGCTCTACCATTTGAGTCATAATTCCAGTCCAGCACTTTGTTGGATAATTGAAGGTAGAATTTCTGTGGACTTTTCTACCTGGGTTGGCTTAAAATCATGATTCTTTAGACCACCAACTCCTTGTTATCCTAGGATTACAGATGTGAGACACTGCTGCTGGCAGAAAATTACTTTTGAGATTTTTTTTTTAGTCAAGTCAGATGATTCTGTCTTAACTAGGGTTGCCATAAAACAAAGTACTCAAAGTGGTCAACAGAGCCTTATTTTTCTCAGTTCTGCAGGTTGGAAGTGCCAATCATTTTATTTGCAAGGTTGATGGTTTTTGAGGCCTCACTCCTTATAAATGACTACTATCTTGCTGTGACCTCATATGTTCATCCTTTTGTGTTTTTCATGTCCTAATCTCTTCTAAGGACATCCGTCACATTAGATTACAGCACAACCTAATTTACTATAACTTAATTGTCTTTTTAAAGGCCCTATCACAGTACAGTCACATTCTGAGATGCCAAGGCTTTAGGATTTTAATACCTCAGTTTCAGAAGAGGATTTAGTTTTGCTCATGTGGTTCTCTTAAGAGTAAACTTCACATGTTCTTTTGATTTACCTAAACTTTATATAGGGTTAGGGTTCTTTAAAAACAAGTACTATTTCAGTGAAAATTTTAGCATGATCTAAAGTTTTTTCTAGTTAAGTTAGAAGCCAAATAATTTTAACTGTTCTAATTAAAAGAGTTCATGTAGCTCGGCACTCATGCCTGTAATCCTAGCTACTCAGGAGGCTGAAAGCTGAGGATCACGGTTCAAAGCCAGCCCTGGCAGGAAAGTCTGTGAGACTCTTTATCTCCAGTAAACCGAGGATCACGGTTCAAAGCCAGCCCTGGCAGGAAAGTCTGTGAGACTCTTTATCTCCAGTAAACCACTAGAAAACCCGAAGTGGCACTGTGGCTCAACTGGTAGAGTGCTAGCCTTGCGCTGAAGAAGATAGTGCCCAAGCCCAGAGTTCAAGCCACAGGACCAGAAAAAAAAAAAAAGAATTCATGTATCACAAGAAAATATAATAGAGGTGCTGGGAAGGTGGCTCAGTGGTAGAGTGCTTGCCTTGCATGCATGAGGCCCTGGGTTCGATTCCTCAGCACCACATAAGCAAAAAGAAAAAAGCCAGAAGTGGTGCTGTGGCTCAGTGGTAGAGCGCTAGCCTTGAGCAAGAGCTGAGGGACAGTGCCCAGGCCCAGAGTTCAGGCCCCACGACCGGACCCAAAAAACAAACAAACAAAAATACAGTAGAACTTGATAGATGTACAAATATTTGACAAATAAGAGAACACTGTCTAAAACTGTCTAAACATTCTATGTTTTAAAATTAATAAGAATCAGTCACAATGTAGTAGGCATTAATTTAAAGACTATAAGTAATGATTAAGTTTTATAGTACTTCATGAAAAGGTAGATAATGTTATCTCTTTGCTATTTAGGAGAAAGCTGAAACAGAAGTTAAGTAGTTACTCGGTTTAAGTGGCATAGCTATGCAAGTTCTTCAGAGTTGTCATGGGGGGAACATTATGTAATGGTTCTAAATGTACTAACTTCATATTTTTATTTTTTGGAAATTGCTTTGATACCCAATTTGTGAATCATGAGTGAAAATGTTTTATTCATGTTATATATATTTTAAAAACTAAAATTGGTATTATTAGAAGATATTCAGTTTAGATCGCTCTGAACTAAATTTTAGGTTTAGAAATATTAGTATACTTGGTTAACACTGTAAATTTTAACATACGAGTAGGAGTTTCAGTTACTCTGTGGATATGTAAAAAAGAGAGGAGCTGGTAAGATGCCAAAGGAGCACTATCATTAAAAAACTTCTGAGGGTTTAGGATTCACAGAATTCTAGATCTTCAAAGGAATTTTAACCCTTTACTATGACATAATTTGCTGCCTAAATGAACAATTTAGAATAATAAAAATTTACATATCAAGTATTTGCTTTTCCTTTGCCTATTTCTGCTTTTTTTTCTTCCTTCTCTACTTCTTT
Organism: Dipodomys merriami; assembly: GCF_024711535.1. Taxonomy (NCBI): domain Eukaryota; kingdom Metazoa; phylum Chordata; class Mammalia; order Rodentia; family Heteromyidae; genus Dipodomys; species Dipodomys merriami. The sequence continues at coordinate 21,903,900 of NW_027203382.1, read as the reverse complement.
GTGTTAATAGTTAATTAGAGAGAAGTCTTACGGCTGCCCAGGCCAGTTTTGAAACCAGGATCTTCAGATTTCAGCCTCTTGAGTACCTGAGATTACAGATGTGAGCCATTGATGTCCTGCAATAAGCCTTTTTTATATATAGCACTCACATTAAAATTTGGATCCTTGGTTCTTGGTGATTCTAGAAGTTTTTCTGCAAAGTTTTCATTGCTGAAATCAAATATTGGGGTAGGAAACGACTGACTCCAGTACATTCATCAAGATTTTTTTCTATATAGATTTTTACAATATCTTTCTCTCTCTCTCTGTCTCTCCCCCCCCACTCTCTCTTTTCTTTTCCTTTTCCTTCCCTCCCTCCCTCCCTCCCTCCCTCCCTCTTTTTCTCTCTTTCCTTCTTTCTTGCCCTGGGGCTTGAACTCAGGGCCTGAGCACTGTCCTTGAGCTTCTTTTGCTCAAGGCCAGCACTCTAACCCTTGAGCCACTGTACTACTTCAAGCTTTTTCTGTTTATGTGGTACTGAGGAATCAAACCCAGGGCTTCATGGATGCTAGGCAAGCATTCTACCACTAAGACACATTCCCACATTCTATTTATTTTTTAAGGTATTGAGAGCACTTTTATTTGTGATAAAAATGGATATTTATAGTTCATTATAGAATTAATTGGAACTAACTCTAACCTTACTGGAAGAGGCATAATATTGTCATGTGATGTGTTATTTATGTAATGTGGTATTCATGTATTTTTAATTGTATTTTGTTGAAAAGTTTTTCTTTAATCACTAAGGTACATTCTTTGTTTTCAGGAGATTAAGCGATGAAAAAGGCCTTCCTCTTGATGGTAAACGGCAACGTTTCCATTCACCTCACCAAGAACCAGCCATAGTTAACCATATAGTGCCTTTGTCAGCTGAACGAAGATTCTCAATGCCGCCATTGTTTCATACACACTATGTTCCAGATATAGTCAGATGTGTTCCACCTTTTCGAGAAATACCACTTTTAGAACCTAGAGAAATCCCTCTGCCTGAGGCTAAAGATAAGGTAATAATGCAGATTTAGTTTTACCTTTTAGAAGTTTGATATAAAGAATGTATTAAATAATCAGGAGTATCCAATGTCTTTATCGAGTACAGTGTGCCTTTTTTGCACTGTTTTTAATACTATATAATCCAATATTCTGTCAAAATACTATTTTGATTTTTGGTAGTGAATAATCAGATTTAGCAAAAATATTAGTGCCAGGTATGATGGCTTATACCTGTAATACTAGCTGGTCAGGTCTTGCTTCAAGGTCATCCAGGGCAAAACATTTGAGATCCCATCTCAACTAATAAACTGGACATGGTAGTAGGCACATGTCCTCCTACCTATGAGGGAAGCATAAAAGAGAGGCTTATGGCCCAATCTGGCCAGGCAAGAAACAAGCCATTGCTCCTTGGATTTAAACCCTAGGGTGACAACATAAAACAACGATAGAAATTCAGTAATAAGAATATTTAGTATTTCAGATAAATGAAATGCAATGATTTAAATAATCATTTTTGGAAAATTATGTTAACATTGAGAACAGTGAGTTATATCCAATAGTAGAAGCATATTAGTACTCTTGTAGATAAAAGTTAAACATGTAGGTGATTGGGAAGGATTTATAATATAAATATGTACATTCTGTGGTATTGTTTATAGTTTAATTTGCTGCTATTCATAGTTACCCTACTCACACTTGAGAAGTAGGACATTTGTAAACCAAGGAGGAGCTGGAAGAGAATATAATGATTATATTTTGGTCATGTTTAAGTTCTTAGCACCCAGAAGAATATAGCAAATGTGAAGAAAGTAGTGGGTCAGAAAAGCAATACTTGCTTCATTCTTTCTTTTATTGCTTTTTTTTCCCTCTGTTATACTTTTGTTATTAATTGAGTTATAGTTGTACCATAAAATGTACTCTTTCTGTCACCTGCTTTTTTTTTAAAAAATTGGGTTATTTGTCTTTTTGTTGTGGAGTTTTAAGAGATATATATTCTAAATATTAGTTTCTTAAGTATACTGAGGGACTGGGAAGATGGCTCAGTGGTAGAGTGCTTGCATGCATGAGGCCCTGCGTTCGATTCCTCAGCACCACATAAGCAGAAAAAAGCTGGAAATGGCTCTGTGGCTCAAGTGATAAGGCGCTAGCCTTGAGCTGAAGAGCTGAGGGATAGTACCCAGGCCCAGAGTTCAACCCCCATGACCAACCCCCCCCCCCCAAAAAAAAATAGAACAAAAAGAAGTGTATTGATTTGCAAAATTTCTGTGATTTGTTTCTTTACATTCTTTCTTGTCCATGTCGTATACTGATTTGCAAAATTTCTGTGATTTGTTTCTCTTCTTTCTTTGACCATGCCCTTTGAGGCATAAACTCTGTTCAGTTTGATAGAGTCCAGTGCTTGTACTATTAGTGGTGAATCCTCTAAATGTCTGATTGAGTTCAGAGTCATGATGATCAATGCTTATGTGCTGTAAGATTTTTATAATTTTAGTTTGTACATTTAGGATGCTGGTACATTTTCAGTTAAATTTTTTTTTTTTGGGGGGTCCGGTCATGGGGCCTGAACTCTGGGCCCAGGTGCTGTCCCTCAGCTCTTCAGCTCAAGGCTAGCGCTCTACCACTTGAGTCACAGTGCCACTTCCAGCTTTTTTCTTTTTCGCTTATGTGGTGCTAGGAATCGAACCTAGGGCCTTAAGCATGCAAGGCAAGCGCTCTACCACTGAGCCACCTTCCCAGCCCATCAGTTAAATTTTGTATATGATAGAAAGTAGGGGTCCACTTTTATTCTCTTGATGTCAGTCCAGTGTCCAACATAATTTGTTGAAAAGACTATTTTCCATCTCAGCATTTCTTTCACTATGAAATAGGGATAGCTAGGCAAAAGCAGTGGAACAGGGTTTGGAAAAAGGAAAATAAAATGATTATCTCTATTTGGGACCTTTTGGAATTCTACCTCCTTCCCCTTTCTTTCTTCATTGTTCGTTTTCTAGTAAAAATATATTTTTGTGATAATATAATAAAAAAGCATGTGGTATAAATTCCCTGAATATGTAAACATTTACTGTATATGAGTTTTTAATATTTATGCCAATAAGGTCTATTTTGTAGTGGTATTATGATTAGACAATTGAAGCTTTATTTTATATATATTTATATGTTTGAAGCTAACTCTTGTATAACTGAATAGATAGATGATCCATAGTTAAGTGCTTTGTAAGAGAAACACAGTTAATTCCCCCTACCCCCCCTCCAATCATGGGGCTTGAACTCAGGGTCTGGGCACTGTCCTTGAGCTTTTTTGCTCATAGTACTCTACCACTTTGAGCCACAGCACCACTTCCAACTTTATAAACAGAAAACTATTAATTAGTTCTGCATAAGCATTAGGCAGATGTTGGAGTTCAATAAATTTAATAACATATAATTCATGTTACTCAGTATAAAGCATCTGGTAAAATATGATGTCCTATCAATAAGTTTTTTTGTGTGTTGTATAGGAAAGAGTTGTCCTAAATCTAATATTTTTGGAATTAGGCATTTTTCTCAGAGGGATAATCAGATTTTGCAGTTGAACCAATTTCTTTGAGTACTACTTTCGTCCTGTCTAATTGTGGGCGAAAGAAGGCAGGCAGTTTTGTGTGCTCTGGATTTGTTCTTTGAGTGAATATTTTTTGTTTTCATTTTTTTTTTTTTTTGAGACAGGGTCTTGCATGTATCCCAGCTTGGCCTCAACTGTGATCTTTCTGCTTCCACTTTTTAGTGCTGGGATTACAGGTGTGTACCATGATGGCTGGGTTAAGTGAATACTTTTTCAACAAAACTAATGTTTATTGGTATTTCTACTCTTTATTATTCTCCTTGTTATATTTAATCAATAACCACATGATGTGGATATTATCCTAATTTTATTGAAGCTCAAAAAAATTGCATAACTTGATCAAGATCACAGCTAGTAAGTGTCAAAACCAAAATTTGCCCTCTGTCTTTAAAAGTACATAGAAAAGGAATTAAACCTGCTTTTAATCAAGGATAGGGAGACCATATTCTTCATATTAACTGTAATGCCAGGTCATCTGTAGAACACTAATAACTAATATTTTATTGAAAGTGTATCTTTACCAGCAACATGCTCATCAGTTTGTATCAGTTACCTCTGTTTTCCCCTGTAGAGTGTAAAATGAATAGTTTATGTTAGATAAAAGGAAGGTAGTGGTTTGGGGTCTTGGATGCTCAATAGAAAGCCTCTGAAGGTTTTGAGTACAGAAGATAACACAGGTATATTTTTAGGGGGATAGTTCTTGTAGCACAGTAGAATGTGGTTTTGAATGAGATGACCTAGAAAATGGATAATTTTTTAATGCTATTAATGTAACTGGATGGGAGGTGTTGAACAGTTGTCAGATGGTAGTGGAAATGATAGAAGAGAGTACCTAGGGAAAATGGATGGACTAAGGGAAAATACAGAGAAGCATGAGTAAATCCAGTGATTTTATTCTTGCCTACCAATAGAGTTCCGGACCCATGATTTGGGGTGTGTAAGTTGATTGAGGAAATAATTAGGAGGTAATTTGGAACAATGGAAAAATTTGCTATAATATTTGTGGTGTAAGAAACTTTACGTTCTACAAATATAAGCATATAGGACTTATGAGGAATAGTGTTACAGTAGACTACTCAAAAATAATTTTGAGTTGCAAAAATAATTGTGTAGTCAGAACACTCTCAAGAATAATTGAGCTGGGTGCTGGTGACTTACACTTGTATTTCTAGCTACTTAGGAGGCTGAGATCTGAGGATTGAGGTTTGAAGCCAGGTGGAGCAGAAAAGTATGAAGCTTTAATCTCCAGTTAACAAGCAGAAAGTTAGAAGTAGAGTTGTGATTCAAGTGGTAGATTGACAGCCTTGAATTTCAAGCCATGAGAGCAAGAAGCTCTTGAGTTCAAGCCCCATGCCACACACATGCCCACAACCAACAAAAAGTAACAATTGATATCTTGGAAAATTGCTTAGATAACCCCAATCAAACAAAACAATAATAATAGATACCTTAGAAAATTGCTTAGGCAGTCCAGGCAGACAGCTTAGTAGCATGGATAACATGCTCTCAATATTCAAGATAGGGTTGAGATAGGCACTGAGATAAGTGAATTAGAAAGTGGACCTTTTGAGTAGAAGCTGCTGTTAAGTCAGAGGAAAAGGTAATACACTAACACAGCTATGTAAGGCAGAGGAATGTTTTTTTCTTGAGCAGTAATCTTGGATGCAAATGCTTATGTTTAGTTGTCTTAGATATATAAGGACTCTTGCCTTACAAAATTCCCAGAGCTATTTTATTTATTGTGAAGATTATAGTTTTTACAGATTCTGTTCTATGTACAAATTACATATAAAACCTCTTCAGTGTTAAATTAATACCCTATACCGATTTTCCAATTCCTTATATTAGCTTACCAATACTGTAGAAAAAATGTTCTGTAACTGAACTGATTGATATGTTTGGAGTTCAGAAATAAAGTCAAGGCCATAGACACATGTTCAAAAACATCTTAATAGTGACAAGTAAAACTCTGAAATAGATTTGATTTTTTTTTTTCAGCTTAAGACCTTGTACTTGCTAGGCAGGTATTCTATCACTTTTTTATGCTTAGGTAGGTAATCTATCACTTGAACCATATCTTCAGCCTTTTTATGCTTTAGTTATGTTTTAGGTAGAGTTTTTTGTCCAGATTGTTCTTTGTTTTTTTGTTTTTTGGGTCCGGTCATGGGCCTGAACTCTGGACCTGGGTGCTGCCCCTCAGCTCTTCAGCTCAAGGCTAGCGCTCTACCACTTGAGCCACAGCGCCACTTCCGGCGTTTTTCTTTTTGCTTATGTGGTGCTGAGGAATCGAATCCAGGGCCTCTGGCATGCAAGGCATGCGCTCTACCACTGAGCCACCTTTCCAGCCCTGTCCAGATCGTTCTTGAACTGTAAACCTCTTACTTAGGTGTTCCTATTAGGTGAATGACAGACTTTACTACCACATCTGGTTTGTTGGTTAAAATTGAATCTGTTAACTTTTTGCCTTGGCCAGCCCTAAACTATGATCCTCTCATCTCTGTCTCTGAGTAGTTGGGATTATAAATGTGTGTACCATTCCTAGCCTTAGATTTGATTTTCTTTATTTTAGTGTCAATAGGTATTTTTATTTATTAGTACTAGGCACGGAAAATATAATGTTGTGCTAAATATACATGGTCCTTTTATCACCTGTGTACAAGTTATCCATTAAAACTAATCATGCAAGCTGGGAGTCAGTGTCTTATACCTGTAATCCTAGCTATTCAGGAGGCTGAGATATGAGGATCGTGGTTTGAAGCCAGCCTGAGCATGAAAGTTTGTGACAATTTTATTTCCAGTTAACCAGCAAAACGCCAGAATTAGAGCTATGGTTCCAAGTGGTAGATTAACCTTGAGCTTTTGTTCAGGGACAATGCCCACCCAGGTCCTGAGTTCAACCCCAGGACCAACTCTCCCACCCCCAAATCATTGCAAATCATAATTTTACTTAGAGTTTTGTAAGTACTATAATGGAAAATTACTGAGTGTTGGGAAAATATATTTTGAGATCTCAGAGAAAGCCTTCTGGAAGAGCAGTGTTTGAGCTGAGATCTGAAGGAGTTAGGAGTTAGTTAAAGAGTGATAGGGTTGAGAAGAAAATGGAAATAGCTTATTTGAAGGTCCTAACCAGAAAGGATTATGAAATATGAGAACAGAAAACAGACCCAGATGAGACATAGTTTTGGTATATTAGTTGGAAAATAAGTGAAGATGGGTCAGGAGAAGTTGGGGAAAGGGAGAACCAAATCATACAAGGCTCCTTTGTCTTCAGTCTAAAGTAGTAAACTGTTCATTTTTTTCTAAGTTATTCAGAAAGAGAAGAGTTATGATTAATTTCACTGCAGTATAGAAAGCAGATAAAGTTGAGCAGGCCTGGCTTTGGGGAAATTAAATTCCAGGTGAATGTTAATAGTGCTATCACAGATTTGAGTCACTGGATCTGGGCTCTATAGACATGGCCAGTCCTGGGAACTTGAGCTAATCTGTTATGAACTTATGAAATCAATCTGGGTTTATGTCATCAGTTCTTCCTACAAGTCAGATGGATGATTGAACTAGCACTGTCTGATCAGTCTGATACTTGTATGATCAGACTAGCACTGTCATTTTCTGAGGGTTTTAGGGATTACAGGTAAGTAGGACTTAGGCTATATGTTACAAGTTGTTCTGTTAATGTCAGAAGTACAGCATGTGATTCCTTATCAGTATCTAAGCCTAATTGAGTGCTTAACAACTATATCTGTGCCTTGAATTAAGAAGTACTGTTTTAAGAGAAAGGGATAGGTTTAAGCTGTATTTGGAGAATGAATGATAGGATCAGATTGCAGTGTGTGAGCCTTTGCAATATTGATGTTTTAGACCTGTTCTCCTTGGTATTAAGGGGTAATCCTATGCATTCTAGGATATTGAGAAAGTTCTTGGCCTCTGCTTACTAATTAGTTGCCACTAGTCCTTAGTTGTAATACTATGACAACCAAAAATATTTGTAGTCATTTTCAGTTGTCATGCTGAAGGCAAAATTGCCTTCAGTTGAGAATTTATGGATTAAAGATAGAGGAGAAGCTACTGATAATTAGTCATAGTGTCTGGCATCAATGCCTTATGGTATACTTCATTGAGAAATGAAACCAATATATGGATAATGATTGTCCAAGAAGAGAGTTTGTGTCCAAGACTGAAATAGGTTGAAGAAAGTAAACTAGGAAAATAGAACCTTAAGAGTATGCATAACTGTTTTGGAAAATTTGACTTTTGAAGAGAAGGAGGTAAAAGTGGAATGTTAGGGCAAGGCTTTTTTGAAATTTTAAAGTGGGAGAAACTTCAGCCACTTACAACTATTAATGGGAAAGATTCAATACAGAGGGAGGAATTTGGAAAGAAAAGAATCATGAATGAAATTTCCTGGAAGGTGGACAGGGAGAAGGTCTTGTCTGTAGGCAGAGTGATTGGCCTTTGGAGAAAAGCCTTTTGGAGGATAGGAAAGAGGATATGGGCTTTATAGAGAGGTTTATAGATATGAAGAAGTTAAGGGGATGTTCGCGGCTTCTTCCTTTGTTCTCTGAATTACTATGCAAGGTCATGTGTTATGAATGGAAAGGATGAAGTAGAATATCAGAAGTTTGAAAATATTAGAGAAGGTGGAAATTGCATATGCTGAATTCAAGAACTCAAGACTGGCTAGAGAAAAGAGTAGTGGATGTTTGAAACAGCTCACTTAAGACTGGTAATAATAAATTTATTATTAACTGAATCTAGAAGTTCCAAAAATATTTAAACTACTTCTAGGATTCATATTTTGTAAAACTAGAGAATTGAATTTGTGCTTCATTTTCTATAAGATTGTTACTCTAGTCATTCTCATTTTCTTATAAAAACTTCGAATGGGAATTGATTAGAGTCTTCAGGCATTATTTCCCCTTTTTTTCTTATATCTTCCCATTCTTGTTCCTCTTTCTATGATTTCATTTTTCTTTCTGTTATTTATGTTTAATGAAATTTTCATGTATTACTTTTAGATGGTACAGGTTAGGCTGGCTAGCTCTTGCTCTAGGTCTCTTGAGTTCTACATATTATCTCTCTGTAGTATTTTTTCTTCCCTGCTTTTATCTAGATCAACAGTATTCACTTCCATATTGGGCATTTTTGGGTGAAACAGTCTTCTGTGAGGGTAGGTTATCCTATTAATTATGGGATACTATTATTCATAGACAGATTAACTTTGAGCGTGAAAAGATACAGTAATTCATCTGGTGGAATTATCTTTCAGAACTATTAATTTTGCAATCTTTGTTAGGAAGATACAGCTCCTCAATTTTCTTAATAAACTTTCACGTGAATTTAATATACCAGATAAAATGAGGTAAGTATAAGGGGCTTGAAGAAAAGATTAATGATTTTGGAATGGTATTGTGAAAAGGGTGAACAGGATCTTGGCAGCCACATGAAAGTGGTGGTAAGGAAAGCTAAGAGCACCTAACCTTATGATGACACTTAGGCTATAAATTTGAATGACTTCCAAGTTTTAAAAAATGTTATCTCGAGCTGGGAAGGTGGCTCAGTGGTAGAGCACTTGCCTTGCATGCCTGAGGTCCTGGGTTCAATTCCTCAGCACCACATAAGCAAAAAGAAAAAAAGCCAGAAGTGGCGCTGTAGCTCAAGTGGTAGAGCGCTAGCCTTGAGCTGAAGAGCTGAGGAACAGCGCCCAGGCCCAGAGTTCAGGCCCCACGACTGGACCAAAAAAAAAAAAAAAATGTTATCTCTTAGAGACTTAGATGTAAGAGCAAAGAAAGTGATTTTTCTATTAACCTAAGGTTAGAATTTGCAGAATATGACAAGGAGACTATGTTGCTAAGACGTAAGAGAATGTTTCAAGGGTGCATTTTAGAAGGAAATTAACTGCTTTGGGAAGGAAACCATACCATTGAGGTGCTGACAATGGGAGGGAAAGGTTGAGTGAAGGGAATCTTGATCTCTTTTGTGGATCAAGAGCCATGCATGAGGATAGTGTGAAAGTGAGAGGCAGGGTATTGAAACTAATAAGGTGGTATTGGATTAAAATCTCAGAGCTAGAGCAGTTTCAGTTTATTGTAAAGACCACATTATAGCTATTGATTGTATACTGATGAAAAATATTAGAGGATAAGATGTCCAGGAATGTGTAGAATATGCTGTAATTAGTAAGTATATCTTACCACAGATTAAGAAAAAAAAAACCACCTGTGGTGATGACAGAGAGTAGGAAAGGATCGAGAAGTGTTAAATCACGTAAGTAGCTAAACAAAGGAGGTCAGTAGATAGCATCTTCATTTGAAGATGTTGGGCTTTAGAGTGGTATTATTGGAATGGAGGGGAGGGTGTTTTTTTATGAGCATAGGAGCTATGAATTTACTACAGTCTGTTTCACCAATGTGACTATAATGAATGGGGCAAATTTCTTTAAAAAGTAAAGTAGTGAACATCTAGGATATGCTACTCATGTGGTTTCTGTTGATTATTCTTGTTTTTATGACCCTTTAAAATTAGCAAAAAAACCCATTTTTCACTTAGAACAAATAGTGATGAAGAGTTATAGTTGTTGATCCATAACTTTTTATTATGAATTGTCTGTAACTACTTTTTTGTGACTTGTCAATGATATTATACTTTGTAAGATTTGTCTGGTAATTATTCCACATTTTTGAACAAAACTTACTTTTGTGTGTGTGTGTGTTGAATTCAAGTTGAGTCAGCAGATATTGGAGTTATTTGAAACATGTCAGCAGCAAGTAAGTGACTTAAAGAAGAAAGAACTCTGTCGAGCGCAGCTGCAGAGAGAAATTCAACTCTTATTTCCACGTATGTTGCTCTGTTTCACATGTCCTTTATACCTGAGTATTTCTGTTTTAAATTTTAAATAATATTTAAAAAATCTTCTATTTGTGTAGAAAGCAGACTCTTTTTGGTGGGGTCGTCTTTAAATGGATTTGGTGCCCGGAGCAGTGATGGTGATTTATGCCTAGTGGTTAAAGAAGAACCTGTAAGTAATGAAACATTTATTCTTAATGTGTTTTCATGTCACATTGGCTAAGGAATTTTATAGCTAAGGCATTTAGAAAACGTTTTATTTTAATTACTTTTTTTGTTCTTTGATGTCTATCATAATTTCAGAAAAATCAGGGATTATATCTTTTTCATTTAAGACGTGCATGTTGCACATAATATAAAATTTAGCATTAATTCTAATTGTTAAAAGTGAGCTAGCTTTAATATGTGTTATTAATGTGCTCTGTCTTTATTTAGAAGTGTCATTGCTTTGGATGCATCAAGAAGAGCCTGTGTCAGTATTACCTTAATATATTACCTTAATATATTTGAATTCACAGTGATACTTTTTTATTCTTATTTTTGTGCTGGTATGGAAGCTTGAACTCATGGCCAGAATGCTCTCCCTTAGACTTTTTGCTCAAGGTGTAGTACTCTTATCACTTGAGCCACAATTGTATTTCCATCTTTTCTGGTGATTAATTGGAGTCTCATGAATTTTCCTGCCTGGGCCGGCTTTGAATTATGATTGTCAGAGCTTGGAATTAGAGGCATGAGCCATTAGTGCTCAGCTTTTGCAAGAGTTTTTAAGTAAAATTTTCTTAGGCAATTATATTATTAGCGTGTACTCAGAAGCATAGTCCTCCAGTCTTAATCACATGTGTGAGTCGTGTTGTTATAGTTAATACCAAATAGAGGCATCATAGATAAGAATCTATCCTCTGTCAGTGTTCAGAATTTAGAGGAGGAAATTAAACATGTTAAGAAAGTTAAAACTGCTAAGTAAGTTTTGTTGGAGATATAAAAAAATTTAAGTTTTTATTGTTACTATAAAGGTAATGTACAAAGGGTTACAGTTACATAAGTCAGGCAAATAGTGCATTTCTTTTTGGACAGTTTCACCCCTTGCTTTGCTCTCTCTCAATTTTTTCCTTCCATTTCTATCCACAAGTTGTGTAGCTCATTTTCAACATAGTATCTAGTGAGTACCACTGCTGGATTTGTTTACCTTTTTTTTTTTTTTTTTTTTTTTTGGGACCGGTTGTGGGGCCTGAACTCTGGGCCTGGGCGCTGTCCCTCAGCTCAAGGCTAGCACTCTACCACTTGAGCCACAGCGCCACTTCTGGCTTTTTTTCTTGTTTTGCTTATGTGGTGCTGAGGAATTGAACCCAGGGCCTCATGCATGCAAAGCAAGCGCTCTACCACTGAGCCACCTTCCCAGCCCCTTGTTTACCTTCTAAGATGAATTTTTGTACATTTATTTTGAAGGAGAAAATGGCATGGCTGTTTCAGAATTTCTTTCCTTTTTTCCCCCCTCATTTTCCAGAAGTTATCTTTATAACTTACAACTTTAATGTGTGTTAAATAATAACATTTACCCACAAGATAAAACTATCAGGTTTTTTATCCATGTAAAATGTAGAGACATTTATCAACTATAAAATTCTAAAATCAAACATCTTCATAAGGAAAAAAAGATCACCTTAATGTTTTTTAGAATTGGAGTTATGACTCAAAGAATTTGTCAGAATTCATCAGAATTTGTTTAAAAATTGTGCTATAAGTTTAAAATTAGGAATGAATTTAGAAGGGTAGATGTGAAAGAGTACTACAGTTGGCTTTTTCTATAGTGAATGTATTTTGAAAAACAACTCAAGAAAAGTTTGCCTTGTATGTTTTATTTTTGGTTGAGTTACATTTGGAAGATCAAACAGTTCAGCAAAAGAGATGAAATATCTTGCTAACAAAATCTATGAGATCTTGTTTTATCACGCTTTTAGCTATTCAGACACCATGTATTAGAGCTATTTATTCATGCTTTAATTTTCCCACTGATCTTATAGCTTTTTGAGAAAAAGAACCAGTTTACATATCTTTAAATCCTTTAATGCAGAAAGTGGAATATTTTGCAAGAAAAATAATGAAATGCATTATTTTTAAATTTCCCAGTGTTTTTTTTTTTTCCAGGTAAATCAGAAGACTGAAGCACGACATATACTTACCTTAGTCCATAAGCACTTCTGTACTAGACTTTGTAAGTCAAGTTCATTTTTTATCTGATACAAGTATTTACTTAAAATGTATTTTACTTTGTTTTCTGGTAACTCTTCTTTATCTTCTGCTTGAGTTAGATAAAATGTAGACCTTTTTCTTCCAGTTAAATTCCTTTCATTTAATTAGCTAATTAATTATTTCTAAAGAGTATATGGCTATGGCACTATCTCGTACTGGCCTAGAAGTAGTTGTATATCCCGGGCTGGCCTTGAGAATCCTCTTGCCTCAGCCTCCTCAGACTCCTGGGATTACTGCCATGCACTGCTGCACTTTTGTTTATTTGTTTGCTTTTGGTTCCATACTGAAGCTTGAACACAGGGTCTCAAGCTTTTGCTTAAATTTTTCCTCTCAAGGCTAGCACTGTACCACTTTAGCCATACTTACTCATGACCAGCTTTTTACTGGTTAATTGAATGAGTCTTTCCATTTGTCTACCTCAGCTGGCTGCAAGCTTCCATACCCAGATCTCAGCTTCCTGAGTAGGATTATAGATGTGAGATACTACCACCTGCTTCCTATGACTTTTGATTAAAAGGTGGAAACTTTATTCAAGAAATTTTTGTTGAGTCTACTTGCAAAATATTCAACTTTATGCATTAAAGGATTTAAAGATATGGAAACTGGTTCTGTTTCTCAAAAAGTGATATGATCAGTGGGAAAATTAAAGCATGAATAAATAGATCTAATACATGATGTCTGAATAGCTGAGTGATAAAACAAGATCTTATAGATTTTCTTGTCAGCAAGAGATTTCATTTCTTTTGCAGTAACATCCATCTTTACTGATTTAAAAAGTTATGAATACAAAGCCTGAAGGTAGTACTCCAATAGAGAGTAAACTTGGACCACTTTATTGTAATACAAAATCATTAAAAAATTTTATTTAGGTCTTTGATGGTATTAAGATTTGACCTAGGACTTTGTATTTACTAGGCATGCACTCTACTACTTGATCCAGGTCCCCCAACCCTTTTTGTTTTTAGTAATATTTTTGGATAGGATCTCTTCCACAGTTCTCTTACTTACATCTCTCGTTGTAGCTGGCATGACAGGCACATACTGCCATACCCAGTTTATTATTTGAATTGGGATTTTGGTAACTTTTTGCCCAGGATGGCCTTGAACTTAGATCTCCCCCCTTCCTATCTTGACCTTTTGAGTAGCTGGGATTAAAGAATACACTACCACTCTTATCTGTATATATTATCTCATCATTATTTTAAGCTTCCACAAAATGTTTTATGGAAAAAATAAGTACATATATTTTCTCTCTCTTAGAGATCATGCTTAATTGAATATGTTGTTACCTTAACATACTGCAAGCATTTCCACATTTAAAATTTTTTGTAACTGTCATTTTTTTTGGCTATAATTTGTTAATGTTTGCTATACTTGAATTTATCTTGTGCTGTTAGCTGTTTTTCACTCTTGTAGTATCCTAATAAACTTCTTTATAGGTACTATTTGATATTAGACCATATTGCTAAAAATAACCTTCATATAAAGCTTTCTAAGTGACTTAGTTTTCACTCTTAAACAGATTTGATAAAGTCTTTATTTCTTTACTGTCTTTCTCATAGACAACGTTGATTTTTTTGCTTTGTAAAATAATATTTGAAATGTTGATTAGAACATTGTGAATTTGAGGAACATTGGTAGATGTTCACAGTATCTTTTTATCATTCAGGTGGCTATATTGAGAGACCTCAACTAATAAGAGCAAAAGTGCCAATTGTGAAGTTCAGGGATAAAGTCAGGTAAATTACTTTAGATAATTTTTAGTTTTTCATCTAATATGGGTGAGAAATGTGTATAGTACCACAAAAACTTATCTTCGTCAGGCTTTAGAAAGGAATTGAAGTACCTTTTTTTTTTTTTTGGTACTGGTCTTGGGGCTTGAACTCAGGGCCTGAGTGCTGTCCTTGAGCTTTTTTGCTCAAAGCTAGCATTCTATCACTTGAGCCACAGCTCCACTTCTGGCTTTTTTTGGTGGCTAATAATTGACTTTCATGGCTGGAGAGAAGATCCTCAGATTTCAGTCTCCTGACTAGCTTGGATTACAGGTGTGAACCACCAGTTCCCTGACTAATTATTTTTGAGACAGGGTGTTGCTTTGTATGTAGTAGCCTATGCTGTTCTTCAGTTTACAATCCTCCTGCTTTAAATTCCAAGTGCTAACATTACAGATGTTTACCACCACATGTAACCTGGAATTTTGTTTTTATTTTAGGCAGTCTTTTCATGGAAAAGACTAATTCTGGAGAAAGTTGATCTTAAAATATTGGGTATGAATGGAACTGACTTACAAAGTAATCTTTCTTTGTAGATTCCATCATTATTACCCTGTTTTATAACTTGTGAGTTGCCTGCTATCTGTTTTTAAAGATGTTTTACCTTTGGTTTTGTGTTTGAGTTAGAACTCTTCCTAGATATCAGTAGCTACTTGTGACATTTATCAACTTTTTTTTTTTTGTCATGGGCTTGAACTCTGGGCCTGAGTGCTGTCCCTCAGCTCAAGGCTAGTGCTCTAGCATTTGAGCCACAGCGCCACTTCCCATTTTCTGGTTGTTTATTGGAGATAAGAGTTTCATGACTTTCCTGCCCAGCTTTTCCTGCCCCGGCTGGCTTTGGGCTGGCTTTGAGCTGGCTTTGAACCGTGATCCTCAGATCTCAGCCTCCTGAATAGCTAGGATTACTGGCTGAGCCATCAGCTCCAGGCTTTATCAGCTTCTTTATTTATAAATACAATGTGCAGAGCCTTCATTCCTTTATTTTTTTCACTACATTTTATGTGGATTTTTATTCTTATTTTAGAAATATTAATTATAAGCCAGGCTCCAGAGGCTCAAGCCTGTAATACTGGCTACTCAGGAGGAGTAGATTATGGCTCTCTTCATAATAATCCTAGTTTGCATTTTTAATACACATTAAATCACATTAAATATCATACTGATATGATTTGTATCTGATAAAGATTTGTATCTTTAGGCCACATGCTGTTTTACACCATTGATTGAATTGACTTCAGTTTATTTACTGAATGGGGAAGGTTATTTGGGCATGAACTAACGTTTATATTTTTTGTTTTTTGTTTTTGAATAGTTGTATGGAATTTGACTTGAATGTAAACAACATTGTTGGAATAAGAAACACATTCCTTCTCCGGGCTTATGCATACCGTAAGTTTATGGCTCATTTCTAAATAACCAGCAGCTTCCGTTTTTTTCTTTTTCTAAAAAAGAAATTTTTTTATTGTTATTGTAAAAGTGATATACAAAGAAGTTATAGTTACATAGTCAGGTAAAGAGTACGGTTTATGCTTCCCCCTCATCACAGGATATGATAGGCTGAACTGTAGCTTGCTTTTAAAATGTTTAAGGGCTAGGAATGTTGTTCCATGATAAAGTACTTGCCTAAGGCCCTGTGTTGGATCTCTTTATAGTAAATAGCAATGCCTCCTTAGTTGAGTTGATGTATAATATATCTTATTTTTTGCAAAATACGTTGTTGCAATAAAATTGAGTACTTTCAGAATTAAAGGTAAATCAGATGCTATTTTTTGTATCTGTATGTGCCAGCATTTGGGCTTGAACTCTTAGCCTGGGTGTTATTCCTTACCTTTAAGTAAGGCTGGGGCTACTACCTGAATTCAGCTTCATTTTGGGTTTTTTAGTGGATAGTTGGAGAAGGGAGTCTCAAAAGCTTTCCTGTCTGGGATGGCTTTGAACTGCAATTTTCAGATCTCAGCCTTATGAGTAGCAAAGATTATGAATTACCCATGAACCATCCATACCTGGCAATCAATACAGTTGAATAATTGGTATTTTAAAAAGATAACTAAGGCAGACTAGAGGTACACCACATTTAGAAGTTTATTGATGGTGAATACTGTGTTACTACAAATATTTCTTTTAGGATATTAGGAAATTTTGTGAATTTTCAAAGAAAACTCTATGTCTACTGACTTATTAATTTTACTTGTAGTTGAAAATCGAGTTCGTCCGTTAGTGCTGGTAATTAAGAAATGGGCAAGTCACCATGATATTAATGATGCCAGTCGTGGTACTTTAAACAGCTATAGTCTCGTGTTGATGGTTTTACATTATTTACAAAGTAAGTATTATTTTAGTTTTTCTAGTTTTTAAAACTCAAATTCAGCTAAACTTCATTATAGTGTCTTTCCTTCTTATTTAAAGTCCTTTTTAAGGTCTTAAAAATTATGTTTCCGAGGGCTGGGGTGGTGGCTCAGTAGTAGAGTGCTTGCCTCGCTCGCATGCATGAGGCCCTGGGTTTGATTCCTCAGTACCACATAAGCAGAAAAATCCCGAAGTGGTGCTGTAGCTCAAGTGGTAGAGCACTAGCCTTGAGTTGAAAAGCTGAGGGACAGTGCCCAGGCCCAGAGTTCAGGCCCCATGACCGAAAAAAAAATAATTATGTTTCCCATTTTATTGTCTTGAACTAATATTTAAGAAATGTTATTGCCTGGAAAGCATTATAAGGAAGTTTCAGTATGTATTTATTTTTCAAAGTTGTTCTGTGTTTGTATTCAAAAGAGCTTTCACTATCATGTGTGTATCAATTACTTTGAAACATGCATCTTTTGAAGAACTATAAAAATAACTTCAAGCACTATTCATTCTTGTTTTTATTTGGGGCCGAAATTAAATGATTTTGTTGGCTGAGTTTATAATCCCCATTAGCCACACTTCCCAACTAGATGTTATCTTTATAGAACTGTTTTTGTCAAATTGTCCTCCAGGGTGTGGGGCAAACTGGTTGAAATACCTTTCATACCCACTGACTTCCTGGGCCAGCTGATCTTGCTGGGTAGGTGGGGGTTCCCTTCCTCTAGTATTGTTTCATGTGTATTCCTCCTAAAGCTGCCTACTTGGTCAGAGTAGACATTCCTTCCCCAATAGAGAACTACTCTTTTTTTTTTTTTTTTTGTCAGTCATGGGGCTTGAACTCTGGGCTTGGGCTATGTCCCTCAGCTCTTCAGCTCAAGGCTAGCGCTCTACCACTTGAGCCACAGTGCCAACTTCCGTTTTTTTTTTTTTTTTTTTTTTTGGTGGTTTATTGGAGATAAAGAGTCTCATGGTCTTTTCACCCAGACTGGCTTTGAATGACGATTCGCAGATCTCAGCCTCCTGAGTAGCTAGGATTACAGGTGTGAGCCACCAGCGCCTGTCTGAGAACTATTCTTTACTCAGGGGTATTCAAGTAACTGTGCTCCCCTGATAGAACATTCGAACTTTCAAAGTCTGAATTGGCCTCCAGAGTTTAGTTCAATCTAGTTAGCCATCTAGTGAAAGCCATATTTTTGTTCTATGATTATGCAAACAGCAGTAAATAAACACTTAGTATTTGTGCCATTTCGTAAGATATAATATGTGAGGTTTTTTTTTTTCTTTTTTCTTTTTCTTTTTTTTTTTTTAGCAACATTGATGTTTGAACTGTGAGGTCAGTAATCTTTACTTGGGCCACACCTCCAGTCTTCCTTTCTGCTGGTGATTTTGGAGATGAAATCTAGTGAACCTTTGTTTCAGGCTGGCCTTAAAATTTTATCCTCCAGATGTCAGCTTCCTAAGTAGCTATGCTTACAAATATGAATTTTTATAGTTTTTAAAAATTCCTACAAATACAGAAGACAGATCTCATTGGAACCTTTACTTTCATAAATAGTAATATTTTATGTATGTAATACAAGAAGTAAGATATCATACATATTCTACTCAGCGGGGTGCTGAGAGATGGTAAAGAGAAAACTGAGGGTTTATAGTAATTAAACCAGGGCTCTGAGATGTTTGATGACTAACATTTTGAATGTTTGAAGGTTTAGTTTAGAATCTTAGTTTTTGAAGGTTATTATGCAAATGGAGAGTATGCGTAATACTCATATGTTCCTTCTAAGAATATTTACCACTAAATAAATACCTGGTATTACTCCATGACCTGGGAGTTCAGCAGTGAACAAAATCGAAAGCTTATATACTTTATGTGTAAAAAGTAACATTTTAATAACCATTGCCAAAACATAAGAATCCTCAGGTGTGACAGCACTATTCCACACTTTTTCCAGCACTATTTACACTATTTTGTGGCCACACAAGGCCTACATACTGAGATACTGTCTCAAAACAAAAGAAAACGAAATTCCAGCTACTTGGGAATCAGTGACAGGAGGATCATAATTTGAGGTTAACTGAAAAGTTAGTAAGACCCTGTTTTTAAAGCAAATTGGGAATGGTGGTGAATACATACAAACCCATCTACTGGGGAGTTTAGGTAAGAGGATTGCGATCTGAGTCTAGGCAGAAAGGAGGACACCTTGTCGGAAAAATAAACTAAAATAATCAAAATGATTAGAGTATGCTTCAAATAGTAGAAGAGCTTACTTAGCCAGCACATAGTCCTGAGTTGGGTTCATCTCAAAACAAACTAAACTGTTAAAACAGAATTGTTAAGAACTGTTAGAACTGATTACCAGTAAGCATGTATTCCTTCTTTATTTTTTTGGTTGGTTGTGGGGCTTGAACTCTGGGCCTGTGCGTTATCCCTGAGCTCTTCAGCTAAAGTAGAGCACTCTACCACTAGAGCCACAGCACCACTTCTAGTTTTCTTGTGGTTTATTGGAGATAAGAGTCTCATGGACTTTTCTACCTGGCAGCCCATACCTGGCTTTGAACCATCCTCAGATCTCAGCCTCCTGAGTAGCTAAGATTACATCATGAGCCACCTGCGTCCAGCCAACATGTGTTCTTTAGACACTGTTGTATGAATTGAGTCTGCTTACTAAATATCCCTACCAGTTTATCATCTAACTCTGAGAAAATAATTATTATGGTGCAGTAATTTTTTTAAAAGCCTCCTTTTATTACACTTGGTGCTTTTTAATGTTAATATACTGAAAGATAACAGCTTGAGCAATTTTTTTAAAGACAGTAGGAAAGTAAGGGTTTGTATATTAAAAGGATTTGGTGCCTTTACAGTAGTGTTTCTGTGCTGTTATTGGAAAAAAGAAAAGGCACATTTTTCTTGGTATGTGGCTAAGAATCGGTTGGAAGCTGTGGGAAACTATAGTTCTTTGGATAGTGAATGGGAGGATGATGCCATTTTGGGATTACTTTGGTGAGTCACTTTTTTGAATAGTAGGATAGAATAGTTGAGAACAGAAGAAAAGCTTCTCAAAGGGTAAAGATGATTGTCACAGATTTTCTGTTTTCAAAGCCCTTGCCTAGCATAAGCAATTAAGTATTTAAACAATTATTTCTTAGTTACTCACTCAATCTCAGCGTTTTTAAAAAGTGGAAACATTAGTAAGGGTTCTTATGTGTTTAGTTTTGTATTTTTGAACAAATACGTTTGAACTTAATTTGGTGATATTTATTTAAAATTAATAAAGTTAATAATTTAGAAATATTTTAATTCACATTTAAATAAGTTATTTGTACACATCATAGAAATTTTGAAAATACTCAAGTATAAAGAAAAAAATTGATAATCACCCATATTTTCACAACATTGTTGGTGTGAATTTTGTTTTCTTTGCAAGGGTTTCAAAATGTATCTTCTAGCCAAACATTTAAGTGGCAAGTTCAGTTTTATTAATTTCACATGTTTGGACAGTGGGTACTATAATTATTTTTTGGGTATGCATGTACAGTGAGTACTGTAATTATTGTGTGTGCATGTATGCATGTGTGTGCATGCCTGTGTGTGCCTGTCCTGGCACTTGAACTCTGGGCTTGGATGCCATTTTTGAGCTTTTTTGCTCAAGGCTAGCACTCTTCTATTTGAACCACAGCTTCACTTTTAGCTTTTTGGCAGTTAATGAGAAATGAGAGTCTCATTGACCTTCCTACCCTCAGATCTTAACCTTCTGAGTAGCTAGGATTATAGGTGTGAGCCACCAGGTTTATTTTTAATATATTAGCAAAACTTAAAATAATGGAAAAACTTTGAAGATAGACTTATGAATGTACTAAGATAAATCTTGCTTTTCTTTGGCTTTTTTGTTCAGAGGAACTTCCATAATTTCAGTCCAGCTCTTTTATAAGTTTCGTGGATTTTTCTGCTCATACTTTCCTTGCTTCACACTGATCCTCAAATCTGAGTCTCCTTGATTAGCTAGGATTGCAGACATGAGTCAATGTCGCCTGGCTAGTTTTGATTTTTTTTTTTTACAGTGACTTCTTGTATATTTCAGTTGACTTTCATTAAAAATTGAATTTTTTTTCTTTTTCTTTTTTTTGGGGGGGTCCAGTTGTGGGGCCTGAATTCTGGGCCTGGGAACTGTCCCTCAGCTCTTCAGCTCAAAGCTAGTGCTCTACCACCTGAGTCATAGCGCCACTTCCGGCTTTTTTCCTTTTTGCTTATGTGGTGCTGAGGAATTGAAACCAGGGCCTCATGCATGCAAGGCAAGCGCTCTACCACTGAGCCACCTTCCCAGCCCCCAAATTGAATTTCTTATATATATAAACTAAGTAATAGCATATAATAATAGCAATATCATCACTGGCCACTGTCTATTAATTTTAGTAATGATGTCAAAATTAGATTTACTAAATTTGGTTTGATTAAAGCATTTAACATGAACATCTACATACATGTCTTTGCTGGTTACATTAAAACTTTTGATTGACATCTGTAAAATATATTTTAATAATAGTTACTTAAGGTGATTTAAAGAATGAACTGTTTTGCCAGTGTAATATATTTTAAAATTTGGTTTTGATTTTGTTAAACATTTTATTTGCTGAAGTGGTTGAGATTAATGATACTATCAACCATTTCTATCTACTCTAAAGAGTACCAGCTATCAGCCAGGAGTGGCTCACACTTGTAAACAAATTTAGCTCTCAGGAGGCTGAGATCTTAGGATCATGATTTGAAATCAACTCAGGCAGGAAAGTCAATGAGACTCTTAGCTTTAGTTAACTACCAAAAAAACAGAAGTTGAGCTGTAGCTCAAGTGGTAGTGTACTAGCTTTTAGCAAAAGGCCTGAGCATCTATGTCTTGAGTTTTGGCCCTATTACTGACTCCTCCAAAAGTCTGTAAGTGGGGTTGGGTCCAGGCTGTCTCTGGCAGCCATTTAAGGAACTTTGGAACTAGACCCTGTAAATGGTAGAAATGTATACTTTTAGAGCTGTAATTCTTATGAGCTGGTCATAATGGTTGATTATATGTTAACAAGTGTATTCTAGAGGTTGTTTTTTAGACGTTTTTGCTAAGTAAAAACTTGTTACTAAGTTTAGTTGCTTGTAGTATATTCTTAATTCTTAAATATCAAGTTTATTTTGATAGTGTATTTGATTTCTAGTATTTAAGATACTTTGAAAGTATATTACTTAAATTTTACCATACTCCTGACATTGCATTTTATAGTTATTTCTTATGTTATAAATATCAGATACTACCTTTTGTATTACGTTATAGTGATGCAAAATTACTGTTAGTGAATTTAGTGAGATTGGATTTGTTTAAACTACTGGATGGTGAAGAATGACAAAATAGAAATACAGCCCTGAGATAATGATTACTTTGTATGTGATTTCACTTACATTCTAGTAGAGCTGTACAAATTTCCTGTTAGAAATTTCTAATTTCTGCTGAGACTTTAGAAACAGTGTATAAAGGAGAATAATTGAGATACATTTATGTATGTGACAATAAAATTTCCTTTGTACAACTGATGTATGCTGGTGGTTGAAGATTTTTTTATTTTAGTTTTTTATTTTTTCAGTAAGTCAGATTTTTGGAATTATCAATTTTAGTATTGTTAGTACAAATTAAATAATGAAAGGACAGTTATGATAGATATTCTTACATGATGTTGTATCATTGAACTCTTAAAGTTACATTTTTGGTAACTACAGCCATCTTAGGACCTTCCAATATCTGTAGAGCAGTCCTTTATTTTGTGTGTATGTCTAATTTGGGCCAGTATTTTAATTTAAAATTTTAGGGGTCATATTATATGGCAACTCTTGAATTGTAGCATAAACCCAGTATTCTCATTCCTAGGATATAGGTGACAAATTATTGCATTATTAATTGAATCATGTGAATCACAGAAGCTTTAAACTTTTTCTTTTTATAGCCCTACCTGAACCCATCCTTCCATCCCTACAAAAAATTTACCCAGTAAGTGTTTCTTATAAATTATAATACATATTATGTCAAGTGTGAATTATTATATGTTATATAAATGTATGTAAGGCTAGTACATGATAACCTTTTCTGTACAGACAGGCATTTGCCACCAGAACATTTAAATGTTTTATGCAATTTTTTTTTTTTAATGGGTACTTTAGTTAATGGCAGAGAAGCTAGTCATTTACGTTAATGTGGAATTTTTTTTTGCATGACATGCATGATCATTACTAATAGGGGTTAAATATACTTATGAGGGCAAGACCTATTTATTCTAGCCTTTCCATACTATTTTAAAATAAGCAATTGTTTAGTAACTCAGATTTTTTTGGTCTAGTTTATCCTTTGAAAAATAGGGAATGAAACTAAAAATTTGAATAATTGGATAACCTGTCTTATCTTGCTAAATAATATACTAAAGAGATAATATTAGTATGTTATTCTTATCTGCATAATATTATTCCTGCTGAAACTGGAAATACTAAAAACTGAAGTATGGCTACTGGGAAAATTTAGTATATAACTCAAAATTTGAATTTAGAGAAACATATAATATACTTATTCATAATGTATTCTTTTATTTCTTCCTTAGTTTTCTTGCATACTTTCTTCAGAATTCTGTTTCTTTGTTTTATATTGCTGGTATTTCGGTTTTCCTCTTTGTTCCTGATTTTCTTTGAAAATAATATTTAAGCTGCTTGTTTGGAATGACTGAAATCATGTACATTTTAGTTTTATACACACATATGTGTCTATGTTTTATCTATATAAGAGGAGCTGTTTTGTAAGCACAGCAAATGGCACAAAGGAGAATGTGCTTTATAGCATATATGATCAGTTTTCAGAGAACTTACTATGTCACACAAAATATATTTGATTTGTAACATGAATTAGATAGGGTAGGGTTTAGTCACTGATATTTGAGAAGAGCTGTTCTTTATTTTTGAACATTAGTTATAATGCACACATGGAACATATATAATAAAGGTTCATTTGTAATAGAGGCAGTAGTTTTATGATAGTAATGGAGGTTCCTCAGTTTTTGGTGGATTATCAGCTGGGATAAACTATGACAAGAACTTTTTAAAATCCAGTCTTCTTTTTAGAATTAAACTATTAAAACAAGTTTATAATATAGTTAGCGACCAGACTTCATGCTTTTATACATTGTGAAAAATGAAAATGTTAGCAACTATAGAAATAAAAACTTAATTTTTTGGCTTTATTCTTAAATAATTTCTGCTTTCTATATTCTTTAGCTCATACTGATCTAAGATAATGATTATGTTTATAGTATTTCATTTCATTCCAACTTTATAATATCCAGATTTTAATGTAAAAAGAACAACAATATGTGGTTCAGATTACAAAGGCCCTAATAGTGAAAAGACACTTTTATCTGGGTGCCAGTGGCTCTTGCCTGTAATTCTAAATTCTCAGAAGGCTGAGATATGAGGATTGTGCTTCAGAGTCAGCCTAAGCAGAAAAGTCTTTGAGTTAAGACACTCTTAGATAAATGTTGATCCCAGCAGTTGGGAGACTGGAGAGAGAAGTGTTGGGAGTTTGAGGGCAGAATGCTTCTATTGAAATCTTACTTGAAACCCTGTGCTGTGAGGAATTAATGCAAGACAGAAGGGAAATACAAGTTCAGTACTGTGCTTGGGAAGAGAGGTATGATTTTGATGAGAAACTCACCATTAGTTGTTTTGTTTTGTTTTTTGTTTTGGTTGTGGGGCTTGAACTCTGGGTCTGGGTGCTATCCCTCAGCTCTTCAGCTCAAGGCTAGCACTATACCAATTGAGCTACAGTACCACTTCCGGGTTTCTGGTGGTTTATTGGAGATAGGAGTCTCACAGTCTTTCCTGCCCGGGCTGGCTTTGAACCTCGATCCTCAGATCTCAGTCTCCTGAGTAGCTAGGATTACAGGTGTGAGCCACCAGTGGTGCCCAGCTACCATTAGTTCTTACTAATACCTGTAGTAAAGAATAGCCCTACTTTTGCTTGAAAAAAATCAAGCCAGATATACCTTTATTCCAGTTCTTGGGAAGGTAGTGGCAGGAAAATACTGAGTTTGAGGCCAACCTGGGCTTTATAATGGAGAACCTAACTAAAAAATTTACAAAGACAACAGTTACAAACATCAGTATATATTGTTAGTGCAAAAAGTGAAATGTATTTTCAAGGAAAAGATGTTATCATTTGAATTGGTTTTTCATTGACTTAGTTTGTAGTTTTAAGGCTGTTGGTTTTTGTTTTTGTATTGCTCTTTAATGTGTCTTTGAATGTATTAGCTTAAGTTGTATTTGCTTATTTTATTTATAGTAGCATATATTTTAAACATAGTTGCCATAGTTGAGAAGCTTGTTTCTTGTTTTTGTTTTTTTATATGCTGGTCCTGGACCATGAACCCCATGATCTAGGTGCTATTACTGAGCGCACGCTCGCGCTCGCACGCGCTCTCTCTCTCTCTCTCTCTCTCTCTCTCACTGTTTTTTTTTCCTTTTTGCTCAAGGTTAGGCTCTTCCACTTGGGTCATAACTCTCTTGCTTTTTTGGTGGTTGATGAGAGTCATGGACTTCCTTGCTTTGAACTGCAATCTTCAGATCTCAGCCTCTTGAATAGCTAAGATTACAGGCCTGCACAAGTTGTTTTGTTTCGTTTATTTTGGTTGGTCATAGGGCTTGAATTCTGAGCCTGGGTGTTGTCCTTGAGCTCTTTTGCTCAAAGCTAGTGCTCTACCACTTTGAGCTACAGTGCCACTTTTGGTTTTCTGGTGGTTAATTGGAAGTAAGTCTCACAGACTTTCCTGCCCTGGCTGGCTTTGAACCTTGATTCTTAGATGTCATCCTGCTGAATAGCTAGGATTACAGGTGTGAGCCACCAGTGCTTGGCAAAATTGTTTCCTTTTTAAGTGTGGATATTTCCTTCACTTTTCCATTAGTATGACAGTATAAAATCATGAAAAATGATCAGTAGAGCTAAAGGAACACTGGCATTGTTGGCTCAAAGTCACCAATTTAATAGAGTAGATTCAAACTGAATGTTTTTTGATCTTAAGTTATTAAAATAATTTTAGAATTCAAACAATTTTAGGTTTCATGTAAGAACATCAGTTTTTAAGTTGAATGTTTAGTTTTTGTTGTTAGAAATCAAAATAATAAAAAGCAAGATCATTAAACGGAACCTACTTTAAAAGTTTTTAATTGACCCATATTACTTGTGTATACTGCCTTTCTTCTTGTTTGACCTGCATACTTATTTTCTTTGCAAGAAAATAGTATTCTAGTTTGACTCTGTGTGTGCGTGTGTGTGTGCGCGTGTGCGAGCGTGTGTGTAGTGTGTGCGTGTGCATGCCCGTGCGCGCATGCTTGCCTATATTGGGGCTTAAATTCAGGGCCTCGAACTCATTTGACTTTATGCTCACAGCTGGCACTATAATATACCTGCAAGTCATGCCTTCAGACCTACTTTTTGTTGGTTAATTAGAGATAGAGCTTCCAGTTTTCTGCTTGGGTTGGCTTTGAACTGCAATACAGGCATGAGTCACTAATGCCTAGCTGGTTTAGCAAATTTAAGTAGTAGTGTCAGAAGTACAATTTAATACCTAGGGATAATCTGGCCATCCTTTTGCCTTTACTGTTTTTGTTGTTGTTGTTGTTGTTACTGTTGTTGTCCTGGTATTGGGAACTCCGCCTAGCCACTGTTTCTGAACTTTTTTGCATTAAAGCTAGCACTTTACTATGTTAGCCACAGCTCCATTTTCAATTCTTCAGAGGTTAATTGGAAGTAAGAGTCTTACTACCCAGGTACAGACTGGCTTGGAACCACAATCCTTATATTTCAGGCTCCCAAGTAGGTAGGATTACAGTGCATGATCCACTTGGGCCTGGCTCTTGCCTTATTCTTACTGGTACATTGACGCTCCTTCCTCAGGCTAATTAAAATTTCAGTTTGAGTCTGATGTAATAACTACAGATAGTAGAAATGTAAAACAAAGTCCTAAGCTGAAGATTGCTAGTTTTCTCAGTTATAATTGGAATATAATTCTTTTTCTAAGAGAAAGGTAATCATGTTTCTTGATAAACATTGATTAATTACTGGTGAGAATACAAGGGATGTTTTATTTGCTCCTTTGTTTTGACTAGCATTTAGTGCTATATTATACTATTTCTATGTGTTACCACTTAGTTGTTTAGGTAATATATTAATGAATTGTATTATCAGTTATTAATTTTATTATTTTTTCTTTTGAAGTTATTTATAATGAAGAACTATGAACTCCAGGTTAAATTTTTGTTGTTGTTGTTATTGGTCGTGGATATTGAACTCTGGGCCTGGGTGCTGTCTCTGAGCTCTAAGGCTAGTGCTCCACCACTTGAGCCACAGCGCCACTTCCAGTTTTCTGGTGGTTTATTGGAAATAAGATTTTCCTGCCTGGGCTAGCTTTGAACCATGATCCTCAGATCTCAGCCTCCTGAGTAGTTAGGATTACAGGCATGAGCCACCCACGCTTGGCTTCCAGGTTAATTTTTTAAAGAATAGAATTAGGAACCTTAGCTATAGTTCACATTTCTGCTGCTTTAACTAGTTTTTAAAAATCTATTTCTACTTGGATGGCAGTGGGTTAACATAGTTATTTTTTATGGTACCTTGGAAATTGCATTTAGACTATGTTCCAGTTTTGGACATTTATTACTTGAAGGTATCTATATTCATTTAGGTTCTTTTTTTTATTTAGTGTGTTTTTCATCTAGAACTTAGTGCTAAGAAAAAAAGTCAGCTATGAAAACAAATGGCATAACAGACCAAACAGCTCCCTCCCTAGGCCTCCACCAAAAAAATAAATTAAAAAAAAAAGAGAGAAAAAAAACCCATTCATTTTCCTAACAAATAATATGGTAAAAATTTCCTGGATGTTGCTTGTTAGTATGTGTACTATCTATTTTTTCCCTCTGCCTTTTTCTTTTCAAGTTCAATTCATGTTGATTATCTGTTTTCATTAAAATACAAAGTACAAAGGCAGAATAAAGCAAACATTTAAAAATGAATACTATTCATATGCTGAAGCTACTCTGGCCTTTGAGGAGTGCTAAGTAGCAGTTAGAAAAAGCTGTTTATTGCTTTATGCCTTTCTTTTCTTTTTTGGTCGGTCGTGGGGCTTGAACTCTGGGCTTGAGCACTGTCCCTGAGCTCTTCAGCTCAAGGTGAGAGTGCTCTACCGCTTGAGCCACAGTGCCACTTCCTTTCTGTCTTTTTCTTTTCTACATCTGGTCCTTGTGGAAATAATGAAGATAATATATTTACGAGTGTATGTTTTGCTAGGTTGAATTATGATACGTGTACTGTTACTGTATGAGTTAGAAATCTTTAGTTATCATAAAGATAATTAAATGATATTCCCAAGTGAAGGATTAAAATATCTTAGTTTTCCAGGTACCTTCTGTCTTATTTTAAATATTGGTGCAATTTCTAGTGGAAGACAATCAAATTTGTAAATTTCCAGCTCAAGAAAGTTAAATTTCTTCTTAAAATTTTTTTTAGTTTTTAGTATGTGCTATAAATGGCTTAGCTTGTTTCTCTTTTTAACAGGAATCTTTTAGTCCTGCTATTCAGCTGCACCTTGTACATCAAGCTCCATGTAATGTTCCTCCTTACCTCTCAAAGAATGAATCAAGTCTTGGGGACCTCTTACTGGGCTTTCTTAAATATTATGCTATAGAGTTTGAGTAAGTAAAGCTTTAAATTATGTTTATTTGTTTATATATAAGTTAATTTGATAACTTTGGTCAAAGGCTGTATTGTTGTGCTATAAACATGTCCAGATTGTCTAGTTTATAAGATAATAAACTAACAGTTACTAGATTTTATAGTCCCAGCAAATAAAAATGACTGTAGTATACCAGGCCAGGTTTTGTTGACTGATTGCATTTGTTTTCCCATTTTATGTTATGCCTTATTTTCCAGAAGGGCCTTTCTGAACCCTATATTTAGTTCCATAAGGATGTTTCATAGTTTGGAGCATCTGTATTTTAGGAACTTAAAATTTATAGACACTAGTACAGAGCAATTGGGCTAGAGGTGTTCAAGCAGTGTTGTGCCCGCCTATTCAGTATCACACAAATTCTCACAGTTACTGCATTCCAAAATCACACAGGAAAATATTTGTCCTTGTGAATTAGATCATAGGAAGGCATCTTAAAAGCATGGTTTTCTACTTTTTTTTTTTTTTTTTTTTGATCAAGAGCAGTGTGGAGTCAGGCACATACCTGTCACCTAGAATAAATAAATTCCCACTCCTATATATAGTTCTTGAAGCCTGGCTTTTAAGATTTTTAGCAGTGACATGTCAATGAAGTAACTTAATATTTAGTTTAAGAGATGAGATTTGGGCTGTATTACATAGGCTAGTCCTGAATTCTTAGCCTCAGTCGGTCCTTCCTCAGTCTCTACTGTAGATGCAATTACAGGTATATACCACTACACCTGCCTAAAAATCAATAAATTTTAAGTGATCATATAAAAATTCTGAGACATTTATGCCATATACTCAAGTATCTTTTTTATTTTGGTCGGTCGTGGGGCTTGAACTCTGGGCTTGGGCACTGTCTCTGCACTCTTCAGCTCAAGGCGAGAGCTCTAGTACTTGAGCCACAGCGTCACTTCTGGTTTTCTAGTGGTTTATTGGAGATAAGAGTCCCATGGACTTTCCTGCCCAGGCTGGCTTTGAACCTCGATCCTCAATTCTCAGCCTCCTGAGTAGCTAGGATTACAGGTGTGAGCCGCTGGAGCCCGGCCTGAAGTATCTTTTATCAGTCATTTAATTCTTTGTCTTTCAAGTAAAGAAAAAAGTTATTGGATACTTTTAAGTTCATTAGAAATCTTTACAAACCTTTTTCTCCCTCAGTACAGAGAACTAAACCCAGGGCTTACTCTGCTAGACAACACTCTACTACTTGAGCTATGTTTTTGGCCCTCTACATTTTTAACAGCTATCAAAATTCTTTTACTGCCAGTTTTTAAAAAATGCCCTATTTTTATGTTTTTACTTGCATTAATTTTTTTTCTGTACTACAGTTTTTCAGGAAACCTTCAATACCTGATATGTACTAAGTAACTAGTTGAATAGTGAAAGAAATAGAAAAATATCTTAACGTCTTGGAGCTTTTATTCTACTTTGGGAGGTACACAATAAATAACAATAAATAAGAAGCGTAAATAAGTAAGCAGTTGTTAGAAGCTGAAGAGAAAAAAAAGAGGGTGCTGAGGGTTGAGGCAAATGTCAATATTGTATAAGAAAATCAGGATAGGTTATTCTACTGGCTGATAAAATTAAAGGGAAATAATGAAATTGTTGAGACAATTTAATCTCCTTTATTATAGTTGGAATACTCAAATGATTTCAGTTCGTGAAGCCAAAGCCATTCCAAGGCCTGATGGTATTGAATGGAGAAATAAATACATCTGTGTGGAAGGTAGTTTGCCATGCTTACTCGGTTTACCACTTGTTAGCATTAGTACTGAGAGTATTATTTAATTTCAGTTTGTAGCATTAGTACTGAGAGAATTATTTAATTTCAATTTGGATTTGAGTTAAAAGTAATACATGTATGTTCTGAAGTGATGACAATGTTAAATCTTTAACATTTGAAATTTAGTTGTGAGAAATACTACACTTGAATTTGAACATTAAATCTCTCCTGTCTCCTTCCTTTCCACTCTCCTTCCCTCCCTTTTCCTCTTCTTTCCCTTTTGTTTTTCTTCTTTTCTTCTGTTTGTAGACTAGGATTTATTGAATGGGAATTGAGGATACTGCTATGGAGGATAGCTTTGGAAACATACATAAAGATTTCCTTTGTTTTCCACCAGTCTTCTCTGTTTACTATTTTGTTTTTCTCTGTTATCAGATTTCTTACCAAATTTATCGTTTCTGTGTCTTTTTTTCTAAAACATCTACTCAAACCTTAACTCGAAACTGGCTTCCATTTTCTCCCATATTAACCCTCTACTTACAAAGGGTATAGATCCTTTTTGCAGATGCACAAAATTAGCTTTTAAGTAAAAATGAAGTTTTAAATTATCCTACTGTACCATCTGAAAACACCTCTCGTTTCTGATAACTTTTTATTTAATTTATTTTTATTCATTTAGAGTAAGCCCTTGACCTACTATAAGTCTTCAGAAACCTTACCTACTTCCATGATTTAAACTTAAAATACCTGTAGCTGATGACTCTGATTTTTAGTCATCCCTCTCACTTGAGTTCTAACTAACTTATTAGGCACCTCATAGTTATGAGTTATGGTCATGTCTAGAAATGATGTTAGGCTAATCAATACCAAGTGCTGTATTTATAGTTCAAAATGGTTACATGTTGGCAGTTTTATATAATTGAACCTAATTTACAAATATTTGGTGGCTGGGGATGTAGCTCAGTAGTTCTGTGTTTGCCCCACATATACAAGATCTTAGGTTTGACTCTCTGCAAAAAAGATAGAAAGGTGTCTTTTTAATGATTTGTTTGTCTAACATTGCAGAACCTTTTGATGGAACAAATACAGCCAGAGCTGTGCATGAAAAGCAGAAATTTGACATGATCAAGGATCAATTTTTAAAGGTAAACATTGTGTCAATTCTAGAAACATAAATTAGCAAACTATGCTTTAAAAATGAAAAAATAGGATTAAATAATTCTGATTTCTAAGTTGTGGTGACATTAATGTAACAGAATAGGGAATTTACTTCTTGAGTTTTGATTCACTTTTCTTCCAGAGGAATCATTCATATGACTTTCACTTTTGTGGAAATATTTTTATAGTTTATTAAACTTCCAGAATAATTGAGTAAAACCTAGTGAACTCATTTCTTTCCTTAAAATATCAGGAGTTTATTACAATCTCAGAAGGAAGCTAATGTCTCAGCCATGAACTTTTTTTTCTTTTTGTTTACCCCACTGTTAAGAGGGAATTAAGAGTGTCATTTTCTCTTTATGTTTTGAAAAGTTTAAAAAGTATATGCCCACAGTACGGATTTATTAATCAGTGGTTTGCCAGATGAGCTTCTTCGATGAATTCCATAGAGTACAATATAGAGTGTACATTCTGTTCTATGAAACCTAGAAAGTAATGCTTCCTAGAAGAAGGAACTGTGATCATTTTTAAAAGCATAGCTTTTTATTATTTGGACAAAAGTGGACTGTAGGGGCTGGGAAGGTGGCTCAGTGGTAGAGCACTTGCCTTGCATGCATGAGGCCCTGGGTTCGATTCTTCAGCACCACATAAGCAAAAAGAAAAAAGCCAGAAGTGGCGCTGTGGCTCAAGTGGTAGAGTGCTAGCCTTGAGCTGAAGAGCTGAGGGACAGCGCCCAGGCCCAGAGTTCAGGCCCCACGACTGGACTCAAAAAAAAAAAAAAAAAAAAAGTAGACTGTATTTTAATAATTACCTTTTAAATTAGGCCTCCAATTTTATTTAATTAATTTTGTGCCTGTACTGGTGCTTGAACATAGGGCCTCTCACTCTCACTTGTCTTTTTTCACTTAAATCTGGCACTCTACCTACCACTTGAGCAATATCTCCACTTAGGGTTTTTTACTGGTTAATTTTGGAGATAAGGGTCTCATGAACTTTTCTTTCCCAGGCTGCCTTTTGAGCTGTGATCCACAGATCTCAGCCTCCTGAGTAACTAGGATTACAGGTGTAAGCCACAATGCCCATAGCCATCTCAATTTTATCTACCAGAATATATTTGATCAAATTTAGTAACTAAAATAAAATTTGTTAACAAAAATAGAAAATTGTTTTTCTTAGTGATAAATGATAAGCTGTGAAGGTAATACTTTCAATCAACTGGACAACTAAGGTGAGAATAAATTATAAAGTAATGTGCCAGATTTTTAGCTTTTGACCAGAATTTCATTCTCTTTCTCTTTTTTCCATAAGTTTCTGTTCACTGGAAGACCGAAAAGCTTAAGACAAAAAGTTAATGAAATAATTGAAGTAATCCTTACTCTCAAATCTAAAGATTTTGTTTTTATTACTTTACTATTTTAGATGAAATTATTTAACAATTTATTTTAGATGAATTATTTAATAAGTATTGTCATCTGTAGATACTACCCATATGCTCAATTTTTTTCATGAATGAATTGGAAACATACAGCTATAGATTTTAATCTTTTGTTCTTTGTATAGCTTATGCTTTAAGAATGATTTTTTTCTTTCTTTCCTAGTCATGGCAGAAATTGAAAAACAAAAGAGATTTGAACAGTATACTACCTTTAAGAGCTGCTATCCTGAAAAGATAACTCACCTCTATTAAATTCGTC
This sequence comes from Dipodomys merriami, assembly GCF_024711535.1. Taxonomy (NCBI): domain Eukaryota; kingdom Metazoa; phylum Chordata; class Mammalia; order Rodentia; family Heteromyidae; genus Dipodomys; species Dipodomys merriami. Next base: position 21,870,723 of record NW_027203382.1, on the reverse strand, counting down.
AAGAAATAAAGAACAATAGTTACTTCATAATGTATATTGTTTACCTCCATCATGTTTTTTTTAAATTGTTCTTGTTTCCATGTTTCATTTTTATAAGGACATACATAAAGATTGCATATTTTATTATGATGTTTCCTAATAAAATTCTTTGATTTAAAAATGTATTTTTGAAAATGTTTACATTGATAACTAGTAATATTATTACATGAATTTTCAGACAATTAGATAAAATATATTTTGGGAAATTACCTGAACAAATGAAAGGTTTTGATATTACTTCAATTATTTGTAAAAGTTGTGTGACATTTTGAAAAGGTTCTGATTTATACATACTTATTACTGTATGACCTACAATAGGTTGTTGTGTCTATGTTGTTTTAGTAAAGTGATGATTCAAGTCAGTTATTCAGTTACTTGAAGTAAAATGAAATCTTTTATTTCAGTGAAATCACTGGAGTCATGAAATACTGGACAGTTACCTTAAGTCTTCATTTGACTCCTTGGACAGACTGAGGCTTTAAGTGTGCCTGTACTAGCATTTCATCAGTATTTTTCCATGCTTTTGATGGATTCTTCCGATTGCTTTACATTTTATGTTGAAACAACAATAAGTACATTTTCCACTTTTAATGTGACCACTGACACAGCAGTTAGTAACTTGATACTGGATTATTTTAAGGACAAGACATTTGGAAAAGACGAAGTCTCCTGTGCTCTGTGATAATATAGTACAGCGTGCACTTTTTCTGTTTTCCTGCTTTTCCCCCCCTGTGACAAGAAGAAACAGAAACTGAAACATCAAAGTTAAGATCATTTCCTGTTTGTAGAATCAGATTTTTTTTCTGTGTACAGTTACAGTATTGGAATTTAGTATATCTTTTTACACAAAGTAGAGGCTGCTGAAAAAGCTACAGTGTTTATTGAAGTTGTTTTTGATTTTTGTAAATATTTGTGAATTGTTACATGTAAATTTAAATATAAAAACTAACCTTGAAAACAGTTTTAACTTTTTCAAAAGAACCGCTAACAACTTCTTTTAGACCTACTGTAGTACAATTTGTACCTCATGTATTTTTTTTTTTTGCAGACCAATTCAAAAGTTAAGCTAAAATTTTTCTTTGACTTACAAAAGGTGCATATTTTCATTTTAAGTTTCAATTTTTGTATGATGTCAAATAAAGTTTGTACATAGAAATATGAGTCTTGAAAAATGTTTATATATTGTTCACCTTTTATCAAAATATATTGAATATAATATTCTTGTGATGAATCTTGAGTAATCATGGTCATAATAGTACATTGTCATTCAGCAGTATTGTACAATTCTTAGGGATGAATTCAGTGTTATAATAAGGCCACAATTGTATGTACTCTCACTGTTACTGTGTTCTCAGCTCCTAATGACTTCACTCTTACTCTTTTTCAGCCTATTTGTTGTAAGAAATAGATCAATAAGTTTGTGTTCTAAATCAAAGACTTCAGTTATTTTCAGTTTTAGATATTTGTGTATTGATCTCTCCATTTCTGCATTTTTGAATGTGTTAAGGAATTGTTAGCCAGGCTCTTATCCTGATCTGGTTCAATGCCAGCCCAGCAGACCAAGAGACTCTTAACCTCCACTTAACTGGCAAAGAGCTGGAAGTGAGATGTATTGCATTCAAGCCATTGCAACTGGTAATACTCAACCTCCATATGTTACATTCAGCAGTTAAAAACAGAATCTGCTATAAGTAAATATTTGCTGTTGTAGCCATAGAGTCATTCCCACTAGTAAAAATTATGAATTGTAAAGGCACATCTATCTGGTTGACATACTCAGCAGATATGGTCTGGTCTGGTATTCAGGAAACAATTTGGTAATGTTCTGTAGTGCTATGTACTAGGTACTTGGCCAGTTTATGAGCTTGTGAGGGCTTGGGTTGGTGGGAGGAAAAATGAGTAATGAATTTTAAAAGTACCCTGGGGACAGAGATACTAGCATACTTCCTCCCTCCCCACCTCTTGCGCTCCGGGCCTGGGATCCTGGGGCTTTTAAAACTCAGGGCCTGGGTACTGTCCTGTGCTGCTGGTTTTGCTGAAGGCTAGCATTCCACCACTTGAGCCACAGCTCTACTTCCAGCTTTTTTGATAGTTAACTGGAGATGAAAGTCTCATGGACTTAACCTGCTGGAGCTAGCTTTGAACCTTGAGCCTTAGAACTCAGCTGTACTACAGGCATGAGCCATAGAACCCTGGCGACCAACATAACTTGTAACATAGACTGTAGTGGGAACCTGGAAGAAGAGGATTGCAGAAAAGAATGATGATCTTTAATAATAATAAAAAAGACCAGATCCTTTCAAGCAGAGGAGTTGTGTGAAAGTATAGGGGAGGGACTTGATGATGTTCGGAGCTCTTCTAAAAGAGCACATAGGAAAGATGTAGGTTGCTAGGCAAGATTTGATCTTTGTGAGGGTCTTGTGCTTCAGTCTTGGAGCAGTCAGGGGTTATAAGTACTGGTTTTACATGATACAGTAAAACTTGGGTCCTTCAGGCTGAATTTCAGGTAAAACTTAATTTTTTTTGTTGGTCATGGGGCTAGAACTCAGCCTGGGTGCTGTCTCTCAGCTCTTCAGCTCAAGGCCAGCGCTCTGCCACTTGAGTCACAGCACCGCGTCGGGTTTTCTGGTGGTTTATTGGAGATAAGAGTCTCACGGACTTTCCTGCCCAGTCTGGCTTTGAACCGCGATCCTCAGATCTCAGCCTCCTGAGTAGCTAGGATTACAGGCCTGAGCCACCGGCGCCCTGCTTAAAACTTAAGATTTTTTGGCGACTGCGAGTTTAAGGTTAGTGGAGCTACAACTATCCTGGCTAAACGATCAGAGAACACTGAGGCAGGGAATATGGTTTACCAACTTGCAATACAGAGGAAGTCTATACGGAACCATGAACCAAAAGTGAGGTCTTGAATTGTGCTAGCCTAGTACTCTCCCTTGAATCACTTCATTTGCAACGATTGGGGACCTTAAGCTACCTTAGCTCCCACTGAGCCTCCGGTTCCTCTAGAAGAGGAACTCCTATTGCCAGTGAAGTTCAGAGATGAGAGAGATGTTGGATCTGGTAACAGTAAGGGAGTAACTTAGGAGCCCCAGCTCCTCCCTAAGTTTGGAGTAAAGGGTCCATCAGAACGCTGAACTAAGAAGCGTTAACCCTACCGAGTTCCAGGGCTGGGTCGCTTTTACCCTCTGAGGTCAGAGCGCAGCCTGAGCCGTCTGCGGGGCCCAGTGGGGAGGACGCGCGGGAAGCTGGCAGAGGCTCGGGGAAGCAGCCCAGCCGGGCCCCGGGGGCCCCGGGAGCTCAGGCGGCGAAACTTTTTGACGCCTTCTATTTAAAGTCTCAGGGCTCACCCGCCCCCGCCCGGGAACCCGAGCCGCCCCGCCCCGGCCGGCCGGTGGCACAGGGTGGTGCCCGGCCGAGGTGCAGTCAGAGGGAGAACACCAGGCGCAGCGCGGCGTGGGCGCTCCGACTCCGGCCCGGGACAGGCGCGATGGCGAGCCGCGACAGCAACCGCACCACCGAAGGCCTGCTCGGCTCCGAAGGGGACGAGGCGGCGGCCCGGGAGCTGGACACCGAGGAGGAGGAGTCGTCGGAGGGGGAGGAGGAGGACACGGCCGAGTCGGAGGAGGAGCCTGAAGCCAGGTACCTCGGCCGAGCCCCAGGGCTGGGCCCCGGGCAGCTGGGCAGCGCAGGTGTGAGTAGGGCCGCTAGCCGCCCCAGGGGGGTGCTTGTTGCTTTCTCCTTTATGGATCTGGAGTTCATTTTCCTGGAAGGAAGCACTTTCCGTCTTGGGACTTGCTGCCTTCATTTTTCTCTTCTGAGCTGGAAGGTGAAGGAGCTCGCTGTCAGCTGGAGTGACAGGCCCGCCTGCAGCAAAGTTTACTATGGCCATCCCATCCCCCAACCCGCTGAGCCCCAGCTCCTTGTGACTTGCTGCTCTTATTTATTCTTGGAGATTTACGTAGGGTCCTCATAACTCTGGAAGGCTCACCCTAGCCCAAGGCACAGGATCAATCTGGAAAAACCTAGGCTACAGGGAGTGGAGGCTAAGAAGGCGGCTCTGATCAAATGGATGGTGGCCTCCTGGATGCACAACTCTGTGCTAAGAAGGGTACGGAGACCCCTAACATAAATTTCTTAGGGAGAAAAGAAGCCTCAAGGCCATTTGAGGTGAAGGCAAGACTGAACCCACCCTCCAAAGGTGGAGGAATGTGAGTTCTAGGATAGCTTCCAGACCTTGTCTCAAAAACAAACCAAAACAAGGTTGGGAGTGTGGCTCTAATGGTAGAGCCTTTGCCTACCAAGCACTGGCCCTTAGGTCAAACTCCACTACTACATAAACAGCACTAGCTAGCAACTCCTGCTCTTAAGTTCCTACTGGCCCCAAGCTCTAAACTACCAACATTTCTTTAAATGTAAATACATGAAATAAGAATTTTGCAATTGCATTATAAAACATTATTGTTTGATCTTCCCTCATAAAGGCACTAAAATAAAAATATTAGAAATGGTTTGTGTGTGTGTGTGTGTGTGTGTGTGTGTGTGTGTGAGTCGAGGTGCCTGAACTCTGGGCCTGGGCCCTGCCCCTCAGCTTTTAAGCTCAAGCCTAGTGTGCTACCGCTTGAGTCACAGTGCCACTTCTGTTTTTTTCTGCTTATATGGTGCTGAGGAATCAAACTCAGGGCCTCATGCATGCAAGGCAAGCACTCTACCACTGAGCTTTTTTTTTTCTTTCTGAGTTTGCATGGGTCAATGCCTTGTATGCATGAGGCCCTGGGTTCGATTCCTCAGCACCACATAAGCAACCGGAAGTGGCGCTGTGGCTCAAGTGATAGAGCTCTAGCCTTGAGCTGAAGAGCTGAGGGACAGTGCCCAGGCCCAGAGCTCAGGCCCAAGACCGGACCCCCCCCCCAAAAAAAAAAAAAAAGAGTTTGAAGGTGGCGAATGGATATGTACCACTTGGGCATGCATGCATACTCAGTGCCCAACTCATTCCAGCAAGCTAAAATGAAAAAGTAGACCATAGAGTGGCACTGGCCAGGGTAAATGGTCAGTAAGATAGGATCTTCAGTTATGGGTCTTGTTCTCCAAGCAACTACTAAAAAGGAAGCAGGTATAGACTCTGCCCTCAAGATATTTATGGGATATTAGGGAGAAATATGGGGAGTATGAGACTATGTGTTTAGAAACAATAGAGACGGAAGACAGATTGTGGAAAATCAGGAGAGAGGGTTAAGCTTTGGCTACCTTACAGGAGTAGGCAGGAGCCTGGCTTTATAAAATGAGCTTACCCTGGCCTAAGGCACAGGATCAATCTGGAAAAACCTAAGCTTTTTAAATTCTTTCTTTCTTTCTTTCTTTCTTTCTTTCTTTCTTTCTTTCTTTCTTTCTTTCTTTCTTTCTTTCTTTCTTTCTTTCTTTCTTTCTTTCTTTCTTTTCCTTCCTTCCTTCCTTCCTGTTTGTCTTTCTGTCTTTTTTTTTGGTCGGTCCTGGGGCCTGAACTCTGGGTCTGGCGCTGTCCCTCAGCTCTTCAGCTCAAGGAAAGCTAGTGCTCTACCACTTGAGCCACAGCACCACTTCCGACTTTTTCTGCTTATGTGGTGCTGAGGGATCGAACGCAGGGCCTCATGCATGCAAGGCAAACACTCTACCACTGAGCCACCTTCCTAGCCCCTATTCCCTTTTACCTGTATTTAATTTAAAAATTTTTTATGATTCTGTTTTCTTTATGTATAGTCTATTTGAATGTATATCTTCAGATGGTGGGGGGAAGGGTACAAAAAAGGATGAAAAAGTACAGCAGCTCACTGGACACTGATGAAAGTGAACTATCCAACTCATGAGTGGAGACGAGAGGGAGGGACTGGGGGAGAGTAAGGGAAGGAAGACAATGTACAAAAGGAAATGCACTCATTACCTGACTCATGAAATTGTATTCTCATTGTACATCACCTCTACAATAACAACAAAGTAAATTTTAAAAAAAGAAAATGGGCAGGAGATGCATAAAGGAATAAGAGAGAAGGCACCCATGAGATATGGAACAAGGAATAGGGACCTGCAATCCTCAGTACATTGAGAAGGGAAAGTGTGGCAGCCTTTATAATAGTAACACCTAGGATGTGCCTAACCCTGTAAAAGTAATATCCCCCAGGAGATCCTGAAAACTCATTTAATACTAAAATGTGAGCAGCTGACAGTTTGAAGCACCACCTTGTGGCTGCATTGCCTGTAGACAGAGGTCAGGACCTTGAAGTGATATGATTTATCTTCAGTAAACTTCAGCCCACTCTTACTATGGATGGAAAGATATCAGAACAAGCAGAGTAGGAAGAAACACAAGAGATCGATCCCTTTAAAAAAAATCACATTTTTGGTTTTTGACAAAAAAAGTAATTAGGAGTCAGTAAAACTTCTGATCAGAACTTGAAGAATAACAGATTTTGTTATAGAAAGTAGTCTGTAGACTGGTTGGGACACTAGGGTCATTATCGAGGGTGTAGTCCACGGTGGGACAATGGGGAAAGGAGCCAGTGGAAGTAGCTAGAGGTAGAAGGAGGTCATCGAGGGGCAAGTCCCAGTGGAATGGGGAGCCTCCCTGTGCTATGACAGTCAAACCACAAATTGAGTTTACAAATGTGGCCTAACATTCTAGGTTCTTCTGAGACTTGAATTGAGGACTTGGGATATTTTCTAAGAGATGGAGGGTGAGAGTGATAAACCATGTTATCCTTTCTTCAAGCTCTTCCACAATGAAGAGACCCTGAATCACTGTAGCGGGCATGGTGCTCAGTGTTCTTCTGTTGACTCTTGTTAAATCCTTGTTGGAATGCTGTTATGTGACTTGCCTGTTACAAATGGGGGAAATGAAGTTTCACATCATTTACTGAGATCAAAGCAAGCACGCTGCGAGCCTAGGTCTGTGCACTCAAGCTGGTAGACTTTCACTACCCCTTCCCTGTGAGGAGGTGCTCTTTCTACTTACTACAAGGGAAGCTGACATGGCCTCCTCTAGCTTTTACTTTCAGAGCTTATTAGAGAAAAAGGAAAAAAAGGCTCTGCCATTACTGGGACTTGAATTCAGGGTCTCTCACTCTAGCTTTTTGCTCAAGGCTGGCATTCTAGCATTTGAGCTGCTGGGTATTTGCATTCGGTGTTTACAAACCACAATCAAAATGGTATTTATAGCTGGGAAGGTGGTAGAGTGCTTGCCTTGCATGCATGAGGCCCTCTGTTCGATTCCTCAGTACCACATAAGCAGAAAAAGCCAGAACTAATATTGTGGCTCAACTGGTAGAGCTAGCCTTAAGCTGAAGAGCTGAGAACAGCACCTAGGCCTAGAGTTCAAACTCCACGACTGGCAAAAAAAAAAAAAAAAAAAAAAAAAAAAGCTATTTACAAAGATTCTAACAATGCAGGAAATGTTTATGTTGAATTTGAAAAAGTTTTATAGTATAAGTTATGATGATGCCAGCCATAAAATTGAACAGATGTACTGGAAAAGAGGTCTAAAGAGTTAATTAAAATTAATATTCACTTAATATAGGCTAGTTTGAAGGTTAAAAGGCTAATAGTGGTTGTCCCTGAGATAATGGTTGATTAGGATTTTTTCTGTATATTTATCTGAACTTTTCTGTTTTTCTATAATGGGTATGTAGTACATTTTATTATCAGGAAAATAAATTCAAATGGCACAACTGCAGTCATAGCTCCAGTAGTAGAACACTTTGAAGACCCTAAGTTCAAACCCCAGTACTGCCAACAAGAAGAACAAAATTCAAAAGACAAAACCAACTTATCTTTCTTTTATCCTTTCAGGTACAATATAAAGAATTACCATTAGCTGCCTTCTGAAACAAAGAACAATATCTTCTAATCACAAAAATGCTTTTATAGTACATAAAGCTCATCATTACACAGACTAATAGTTTTATTTTTGCCAGTCCTGTGGCTTGAACTCAGGGCCTAGGCACTGTCCCTGAACTTCTTTTGCTCAAGGCTAGCCCTCTACTACTTGAGCATAGTGCCACTTCTGGCCTTTTCTGTTTATGTGGTACTGAGGAATTTAACTCAGGGCTTCATGTATACTAGGCAAGCACTCCACCACTAAGCCACATTACCAGCCCTGCTTCTCCCCCGCCCCCCTTTGTGCAAAGGATTGTTCCCAAGGCCTTACTTATGTTAGTCAAGCTTTTCACCAGTCCAGTCCATATACTATGTTAGTAGGTTACCCTTCTGACATACTAGTCCTACTATCTGGTCATGTGATAAGGTGTACAGCATCAAGATGTCTGGGTGTGCATCCTGATAACCATACTTTTTTTTTCTTCTTTTTTTGGGTCTGGTCATGGGTCTGAACTCTAGGCCTGGGCGCTATCCTTAGCTCTTCAGCTCAAGGCTAGTGCTCTTCCACTTGAGCCACAGTGCCACTTCTGGCTTTTTTTTTTTTTCTGCTTATGTGGTGCTGAGGAATCGAACTCTGGGCCTCATGCATGCAAGGCAAGAGCTCTACCACTAAGCCACCTTCCCTGCCCCTGTTAACCATTCTATCACGGACAAATTCTGTCCTCTGTGAGCTCAGTTATTTCATCCATTAAAGGATGGTAATAATACCCAATTCACAAGCTTGTCCTAAGGAATAAAGAAACCATGTGAACGTGTGAAGTTATACTTGGCTTTTGAGGAAAACTCACTGGCAAAGCTCTGCCTCTCACTCACCATTCATCAGGAAGGGAAGGTGGCAGTTGTTAATCTGAATAATGATTCAGAGAACAGAGTGCCATGGGCCAGACAAGGTGCTGGACATAGGAACATTACTGTGAAGACTACTACTGCCCTCAAGGAGTTGATACTCTGGGTAGAAAAACAGAAGAACATAATTGTGTCCTTAACTGTTAGAAGAGACTAAGGGAAAAAACATTCTGTACCAACCACTTCAAAGTGGAGAAAAAATCCTGGAATTCCTACCACCTAGAGGACTTTACCATTGGATCAGGGTTTCAAATCTTAATGAAGAGCCTCAAAGGCCTTGTAGTTTGTAGATACCTAAAACATTCTTGTGTTGTAAGCTTTATTCAAGGTTATTGGTTAAAACAGATCTATAAAACCACCTGATTTTAGAGCTAGGAGAGGCTTTTAAACATCTGTTCTCATCCAATTCTTTTACAAATTCAGAAAGCATGTGTTAGGACATGTTCTCAAAATAGATATTCTCTTTAGTGATAGAACTAGGATTAGACCCCAGGTGACTGGATTCCAATAATGTGTTCATTAATTTATTAATTCAACAGATAATTATTGGGCTCCTGTGGTGTGCTAGATCCAAAAGGTACAGAACAAAGGTCTTGCCTCCTGAAGCTGACTTTCCAGTTTAGAGAGATAAAGAAAAAAATAAATAATATGCTAGGTGGTCCATAAACTATATGAAGACAAATCCAGTGGGATTAGGGTTAGGCTGGGTTATTTTTTTTGTTTTTTAATTTTTATTTTTGGTGATAGGGCTTGAATCTGGGCCTGAGTGACGTTCCTCAGCTCTTCAGCTCTACCATTTGAACCACAGTGCCACTTCTGATTTTCTGGTGGTTATTAGAGATCAGTTTCACAGACTTTCCTGGCTGGCTTTGAACCACAGTCCTCAGATCTCAGCCTCCTGAGTAATTAGGATTTACAGGTGTGAGCCACCGGCACCTGGCTAGGCTGTTTTTGATAGAATGGTGAAGAAGCCTCTCTGATATGACATTTGAGCAGAAAGTGAAGGACTGTGTGTTGTAGGTAAAGGAAAGAGCAGGTGCAAGGGCACTGAAGCAGAAGCACAAGTTCAGTTTTCTGGAGTAGAGTGAGCAGGGGAAGAGTGGAAGGTAAGTCCAAGACAGGTGGGCTACACGTCATGTAGGGCTTTGTAGGCCTTTCCCATAGCTCATTTAGACCCTTTCTATTATTTTTTGTTTGATAAACTTGTGTTGGCCCAATTTAATTTCTCTAGGTAAGCACAGTAGTGCTTAAAAATTACCTTCTACTTACAGCTCTGCCAGTGCCTATATAAAACATGTCTGTCTAAGACGATAGAATTAAAGTCATTAGTGACATTCACATTTAACTAATCATTACAGGTAACAAATGTTGTAGAGGTGAAGGAAGGTTGCAAGTGGATTTTGTTATCAGTACAGAGCACTCTGTTTTCATATATCTATTTATGGGGTGTCTTCTACTGATTGCTTACCGAGGTGTTCTGACAAGTGTGTTATTTGAGCCAGCCCTCTTCTGAGGTCAGTGGAAAGAGCTGGGGATGGGAGAGCTGCCCAACTCTTCAGGATGCCAGAGGCTGAAGGAGGAAAATATAAAACAGAGGTCTTTTTAGCTTATAAACTTATAAGTAAATAAATTGGGTGGTATGCAAGTGTATGTAAATGTATTAAATGAAATACAGTAGATTCAAGGAAAAACTCAAATAATGTAATTCTTTAGAAAGGCAAAGTTCAAGTTCAACAAAACCAAACAGGAAGCAGGTCAAGGGGAAAGGGATAGATGAATGAAGAGGAGAAAAGGGGGAGAATACAGTCAAGAATTCAATGTCTGTTCTACATCGAGTGAGAGAAGAGGTGGGTAGGGTGGAATGGGTGAGAATGTTGATAGATGACATTGATCAAGATGCATTGTGTTCATAAACTGCTTTGTTTTTTTTTTTGGAGTCGGTCGTGGGGCCTGAACTCTGGGCCTGGGCACTGTCCCTCAGCTCTTCAGCTCAAGGCTAGCGCTCTACCACTTGAGCCACAGCGCCACTTCCAGCTTTTTTCTTTTTGCTTATGTGGTGCTGAGGAATTGAACCCAGGGCCTCATGCATGCAAGGCAAGTGCTTTACCACTGAGCCACCTTCCCAGCCCAATAAACTGCTTTGTTAAATGGCAACTCCTTTGTACAACTAAAGATAATTAAATTAATTTGAAAAAGTGAACAGCAACAACAAAAAGTTCAGAGGCATTCTGAGTGAGAATTGAAGTGCTGTTCAAATGTCAGCTGCATGGATATTACATGCCCTTGGTAAGAACTTTGAGTCCACAGCAGGGAATATATTCTACAAGAGTTGGAATTACTATTTCTTCTTTAAAGCAGTGAACCTGCTAAATTGTAAAACATACTGATAGAACTAAAAAAATTGTTTTATGAATCATGGCTTTTCTGAAAACAAAGAAATATTTGGTTGGCTTTATTTAGATAGTCAGTTTCCCCTTCCTATCAAGAAACTTAATAGAACAAGATACAAGAGACTGGTTGTCATTTATACATGAAAACAATTATTCAATAGAATTATAATGTCAAGCACAGCCACATGTGTAATCTAAAATTTTAATAGCCACATTAAAAAAATTAATAGATGGCATCCATTTTAATAATGTATTTATCTAACCCAATAGATAAAAGTACTATAATTTCTCATGAAATCAATGTTAAAAACATTGAGATTATTAATTTTAAAATACTTAGTAATGTCCTTGAAATTTGATGCATATTTTATGTTCACAGCCCATGTAAAACTTGGTAATAAGGCTTTGAAATTTGATGCATATTTTATGTTTATAGCCCATGTAAATTTGCCTACCTATCCACAGCCACCAGTGGCTGGTGGCTATTGTACTGGTAGGCGCAAACCAACAATCTAAAAATCTGTTAGCTTCATTGGAATCGGTAGAGCTGTTTCATTGGCAATGAGTGCTATATGGCTAGGTTCCTGTGCTAGGTTATTGGGAGGTAAAAGTGATCGACTGATGCAGTTGTTTCTCTCAAGGAGCTCACAGTCTGTTAAAAGGAGCACTTGACTCTATAATAATGTCCTGTTTACTACACAAAGGACACTAAGCAAAGCCATTTTTCCTGAAATAAGACTTAGAAAGGTTTTATATAATACACTGTAGCTGGGAAGAAAGGTATTTTAGACACTATGTTTTTCAATATTCCTTAAGTCCCTGGTTCAAGCACTTGAGATGCCAATTCCTACCTTCTCTAAGATCTTGTTTTTTCATCCAGAATCACTCAGGATTTTCTAGGTTTTGGTTGGATAAGTGAATGATAAGAATGAAGTTGCCTAGACTTCTTCATAAAGCAAATATAGTTGGAATGTTGAACTCAGCTGAGATCAAATTTGAGTGGTTGTTGACTACTCACTTACTAGAGATTGATAATATCCAGGGACTGTGGAAATAGAGTAGCTTGGAGAGGAGCGATAAGTCTTGAAGGATTGTTCAATTATAATGTCTGCAGAGTTCATTCCCACCTTCTGTGACTTTGATCCAGATCATAGATGGAGGGATAAGAGTAGGCTTTGCTTTGTGTCCAGAGAAAAGTCCTCTATTAAGGCAAACCAGTATGAGTTCAGTTGCAAAATTCCACATCCTAATCTGGTAAAGTCCAAGATATGTGAGGGATTAATTGACATCACTGTTCAGTCTACCAGGCTCTCATGCTTAAAGCCCACTTACGGAGGTATCACTGTGTTTTCTTCACCTGGCTATGTTTTTTCTTTGGAAAAAAATGTATGCACTAAATATTCACTATGGTACACCATAAATGCATTTTTATTTGCCTATTATAAATGATGAGTACATTCACCACAAATTACTCCTTAATGACCAATTTTATTAGGACACTTAAAATTGTTGGTTTAAATGAAATTTACAAAAAGAAATGTACTCATTACCATACTTACATAACTATAACCCCTCTGTACTTCACCTTTACAATAGAAATAAAATTTAAATAAATAAATAAGATTAATTTCCTCCATTTTCAGGAAGTATATATAGTAAGCAAAGAGCCTCACTATCCAACAAATATTTACTATCGACTTAGTGTCGGGCAATCTAAATGTAGAATGTATAAAACAGGTAAAGTCCCTAATCTATCCACTTTAGACTGTGTGTAGGGAAGATGTTAACAAACAAGTTACCTAAATGATATACATATACAAATGATAATACATATTGATCCTAAGGAGCTGAGGTAGGGTACACTAGGACCTCCAGCCCTTTAAATTCTGGTCCCAGGAGCCTCTTTGTCCATTCCCTGAAGGTTCTGGGTCCTTCTGGCCAGCCCTGTGGCAAAAGTGTTTACTATGGGGTGCTGGTGACTCATGCCTGTAATCCTATAGCTACTCAAGAAGCTGAGATGTAAGGATCACTGTTCAAAGCCAGCCTTAGCAGGAAAGCTCATGGAACCCTTCAATTAACTACCCAAAAGCCAGAAGTAGAGCTGTTTCAAATGGTAGAGTGCTAGCCTTAGGCAAAAAAGCTAAAAAGCAAAAAAGCTAGGGGACAGCTCCTAGGCCCTGACTTCAAGCCACAAAATGAGTACAAAAACAAAATAAACAACTGAGTGTTTACTGTGGTGTAGTAAGCTCTGGCAAGAAAGCCTGGTTGATGCTGATACTTACCCTGGAAGAGGTTCAGTTATCATCTCCCCAACCTTCTTGTGTTTGGGAGGAATGATAGAGTCCTAGAGAAGGGAAAATAACCAACAGGAGCTCAAGGAACAACTAATCTATTATAAGCACTGTTGTTTGTAACTCTTGTTACTTTAATACCACAATCCAAGCATTGCTTTCATCCTCATTTTGTGTAAGAGAAAATGGAGGCTTATCAATATTGAGTAATATGGCTAAATTTCCATAGCTGGTAGGTATATTAACTAGATTCAGACTTGAGCTGGTAGCACAATCTGTTAGAACATCATGAGTTTAGTGCTCATCTCAGAACTCTATATACATTATATATATATATATATATATATATATATATATATATATATATATATATATAACACATACAGTATTAAATAGGCTCCTATTCTTTTTTCTTTTCTTTTTGAGAGAGAGTCTTTCTTTGTATCTCAGGTTGGCCTGGCTTCATGATTCTCCTACCCTAGCCTCCTGAGTATGAGAATTACAGGTGTGTAGACTTCCATGCCCATCTCACACAACTGTTCTTTCTTTGTCTTCATCTTCCACCTTGTCATCCTCCTCCTCCTTCTTTTTCTTTTGGTAGCACTGGGATTTGAACTAAGGGCCTTGCTAGACAGGCATTCTACTACTATGGTCCCAGCCCTTTTAAAATCTCACTTTTAAAATAGAGTCTTGCATTTATGCCTAGGCTTGCTTGGACTATGATCCTCCTATTTATGCTTCCCACATCTCTGGGATGATAGGTGTGTGTCGCCACTCCTAGCTTTTATTGACTGAGATGGGAGGTCTTACGAACTTTTTACCCTGACTTGCCTGCAACTTCAGTTCTCCTGATCTCCACTTCCTGATTAGCAAGGACTATAGACATGAACCACTTACTGTGTCTGGCTTCACATCTGTTATTTTTTTTTAAGTTAAACAATGTATTCCTCTTCACGTTTGGGCAAAATTTTACTATTTTAAAGTGGTTCAATTTACTTCAAACTTTCAAAAAAGCTTAACATTAAAAAAAAAAAAAACACCTGACAATCTATGTAGAAGCTAATCCTACTCAGCACTTTAGCTATATTAAGTTTCCTAGTATGTAATAGAGACAGAGGATCTTATGTTTAAAAATAGACCTTAGGCAATTCAGTGTTGCATTTCCATAAGGTCAAAGATAGCAACACCAAAGACACTTCTCTACATACACTGTAGGGATCATATGACAAATACTATTTACCACAGTATCTATGATATTCTAATATTTAATTAAAAAATTAGAATTATCTTAGGGGAGAGTGAGACAATAGTCTGGGTCTTCTTTAGAGTGTTGGGGTCTTCAAGGGCCTCAATATAGTCTCTCTTCATCCAGCACCAGTTGGGGCATAAACTCTGTTAGATTATATTTATATTTATTTATTTATTTGTTTGTTTGTTTGTTTGTTTGTTTTTGTCGGTTGTGGGCCTGAACTCTGCAGCTGGGCACTGTCTCTCAGCTCTTCAGCTCAAGGCTAGTGCTCTACCATTTGAACCAAAGTGCCACTTCCTACTTTTTCTGCTTATGTGGTGCTGAGGAATGGAACCCAGGGCCTCATGAGCATGCAAGGCAAGCGCTCTACCACTGAGCCACCTTCCCAGCCCCAGACTATATTTTTAAATACCGATAGTATTGAGAGGATCTAGATTATGGCTGTGTCCCATTTTAGCTTTGTGATTTATGGCTCCACGAGTCTTTATTATGGTCTTCAGTTGCCCTCCCCAGCTTGGCCCTTGCCCACTTGTCTCAGCTCACCTGCCATTCATTATCACTGTTCACTGTACTCCAGCCATGTTGGCTTCTTTCTTAGCCTCTGTCAGGCTCATCCAGGATTTTGTGCCTTCTGCCTGAAATGCTGCAACTCCAGATCCTTTTCTGGAGTTTCAGAGCTCATGCCACTTTCTTCAAGAGGCTTTCTTCCACCTTTCTGCCTAGTAGTTGAGTTCTCCAGTTTTGTGTCTTAAAACAGCAGGCACTGGTTTAAGTTTCTTTTCATAGTTCTATCACTGTCTGAAAGATATTTTGGATTTATTTATTGTTAACAGTAGAATGTAAGCTCCCTGGGGCGGCAGCCTGGCTTCTCTTCTTGGCTGCAGTTCCTGCAAGTAGATCACAATGTCTCCTATACCCTATGTGCTTAAGAAATGATTGTTGAATGACCATAACATTTCATCCCCAGAATCTTAGCTCCTTTTGTCTGATTAATACAACTTCTACTGTCATCCTCTGACAGTTGACATAAAGGGCATGGAGGAGTACACATTGGATTTGGCAAGACCTAAGTTAATGGGGAGATATTAGTAATTTGCAGAAATACCTCTTTGAAAGAGTCAATAGTTTAAGCCTATCAGCCTCAATTTTGGATTGGATTTACTAGCTACAGAACCTGGATACTATCTTGGGTGAAAAGGCTTTTAGGAAGGGGGAAGTGGGTGCTTAGAAGAGGAGTGAATAGGCATACAAAACAGACTTGAGAGTGTACTTGTACCAGCATCTAATTTGCTCATAGCAGTGAACCTAAGATATCCCCAGAAAGCAACTCTCTCCAGCAATTCGTTTCCACTCACTGAGAGACAACTCTCAGGGACAGTGACATTCTTATTTCCCTGACTCTAAGATAAAGCATGAGGGAGGAATAATAAATACAAAGGTAGCTATATTGGCCTATAAACAGAAATTGCTTGACAATCAAAGATTTGGTTAAACTGACTGGCTGATGGAATCAGGATCCTCATTTTATTTACATACTTGGCTTTCTGGAAGAAAGCGCTGGCAGAATTCTTGGATACCAGCCTAGATTGGCAGAGGGGTGAAGGTAATGTAGCCACATGGCTGTGACAAGGTCAGAAGAGAACACTATTGTCATTTTGAATAACTTAGGAGAATCATTGGCCTACTTTAGCTTTGAGGAAAAATGACAAGAAATGGCAGTCAGTTCTTAGAATTTTTTATTTCTTTCTGCTCTAGTTCATAGTAACTATTCAACCTGCCAGAGTTGCTACTTGTCAATCCCATAAGTTTCCCTTGACTGAGTTTGTGAACTTTAGCAGTTTAGAATCATGAATTTAGAGCTTTAGGAATAATACTGCCATTGAACAGATTTCAATTTGCCAATAAAATTAAGGCTGTACTGTTATTTTTCTCTTGTGTTCTAAAGTTTTTGTCAGTTAAGTCTTAGAGTTGTGATTGAAGCTAATTGGGATCAAACTAAACAATGAACAGTGGACAGCTGGGGTTTAATTCTGTTATTTCTCAGATGATGATACATGTGACCAGGGACTGAAAGCTCTGTGTCAGAGAACTTTTGTTTGGTTCTGATCTCATTATGTAGCCCACGTTGACCCTAAACTATTGATCCTCTTGCTTCAGCCTCCCAAATGCTAAGATTACAGGCTATGTCACCATATCTGTATGGAAACTGGTTTTTTTTTTTTCCATTGTGAGGCCTGAACTTTGGTCCTGGGCACTGTCCCTCAGAGCTTCAGCTCAAGTCTAGCGCTCTACCACTTGAGACACAGCACCACTTCCGGCTTTTTCTGCTTATGTGGTGCTGAGGAATTGGACCCAGGGCCCTCATGCATGCAAGGCAAGCAATCTGCCACTGAGCCACCTTCCCAGCCCTGAAAACTAAGTTTTAAATAGCTAGGAATGACTCCTCAAACTATAATTCAAAACTGGTCTGGTAAATTACTCTCTAACCCAATTATAACAGACAGTCCAATTTAAAAATTTCTGATGAGCGCGAGAAAACATGCTTATGATCATTAGCCATCAGGGAAATGCAAATTAAAACAAGATACTTCTTCACCCCACTTATAATAGCAGTAATTAAGAAGACAGTATTGGGGAGTGTGTGAGAAATTAAAATCTGCATCCAGTGTTGGTGGTAATATACAATGGTGCAGCCACTTTAGACAACTTTGGCAGTTCTTCAGTTAATTAAACAAAAAACTATGACAGGTGACACAACAATTCTGTTTCTAGATATATACTCAAGAGAACCAAAGGCATGCCCGCCTAAAAACTTGTACATGAATCCTTACAACACTGTGATTCATAATAGCCCAAAAGTGGAATCCACCAAGTAACTAATGAATAGAGAAAGAAAAACATAGTCTATACAATGTAGTATAATTTGATCATAAGACAGAATGAAATACTAATACATGGGACAATGTGGATGAACTTTGAAAACAGTAGGTGAAGTGAGTCCATTTATAAGAAGTTTCCAGAATAAGCAAAACCACAGAGACAGGAAATAGATTCATTGTTGCCATATGGGAAGGAGAGGGCTGGGAAGGAGATGGTAAAGGGCATAGGATTTCTTTTTAGGGTGATGAAAATGTTCTACAGTTGATTGGGGAAATGATTGCCCAACTCCGTGAATATGTTATAGGCCACTGAATTGTATACTGTAAGTGAATTATATGGCAAGTGAATCATACCTCAATTGGGCTGTCTGGAAGAGAAACCATTACCATTACTCTTGGGCATGGAATGTGACAATCTGTTGTTGTCATTCCTATTCCTGGAGCTCAACATTGTGGCAATTGTAACCTCTGCTTCTACCAAAGAGAACCAGGGTGCTACCCCTATTTCTTCAAGTCTAAGATGGTGATAGTCACCCCTGGAAAGTAGCTGTCACAATCAGTATGTCCTGCAGGACTTCCAAAGTGGGGAAGTCATGCACCTAACCTACTTAAGCACCATAGCTTAGCAGCACAGTAGGGTATCAGTTGTTCAGTCATAATGGCCTGGCTCACTGGGAGTCATCACTCACTGACACATCAGGAGAATTGGGTCACTTATCACTGGCCCAGGAAATTATCAAAATTCAAAATATGATGTATAATTTCTACTGCAGGCTCATAGTTTTCACATCATCATAAAGCTGATAAATTATAAATTGAGCCATTGACACTAGGAGACTATTTCATATTTTAAACATAGTTTCCATGCAGCAGCCTTATGAAGTAGGCATTTGTCTCCCTGTTTAATGATGACCTTCAAGATCAGGAAAGGACAGGGAAGTAATTTGTCCACACTCACACAGTGTCCTGGTCTGTGCTGCTCTGGCAAAATACTGGAGCCTGGGTAAATTATGTTGCTTATAGTCCTGAAGTCTGGAAGTCCAAGATGAGGTGCTACAGATTTGGTGACTGGCGAGATCTCGTTGAGCCTCACAGGAGGGAAGGGACAAAAAGGCATGGGCTCCTTCAATCTCTTCCTCATTTGTGAGGGCTTTGTCCTCAAGCCTTAATCACCTTAACCCTCTTGATATTCTTGCACTGGTGATCAATGTCTGATTTTTGAATTCCAGGGCGCACATTCAGATAATAGCACAGAGCTGTACAGCTGAAAAATGTCATTTCTACCACCACTCAATGCTGTTTGTATCCTGAGGACACTGCAGTGTATACTAAGATAAGGAAACATGGTTTCTTTCTCAAGAAACTGATTGTCAAGTAGACATGGTAAATACAACCATAACACGAAGTAGCTTTAATAACATTGTGGTGAAGTTGTCACAGAAGTACGCCTCAGCACAGGAGTCCAGAAAATCTCAAGTACTGAAGTTTATATAACGCCATGGGCTCACAAAGAGCCAACACAGTCACACTGATTTTCTAAAAACAGCTGAGACAGGGCTCACATGATAACTAGTGTTGACAAAGGTGTGAGTGAGAATGTAAGGCTCCAGTACACCCTGTTAATCAAAATGCAAGTTAACATAGGTATAAGGAAAATTGGAAACAATTGTATAAAACAGCCTAAAACATTATCTTGCTTTTGACCTTCAACTTCTACGTCTTAAGGAACTATTCTGAGAAAGCAAATGTGCAAAAAGAGGTATATGGCAGAATGTTGGTTCCAAGCATTTGTGATTTTGTGAAGGTTTTCTTTTGTTTGAGACAAGGTCTTGCTGTGTAGCCCAGGCTGGCTTCAGGCTTGTAGCCCAGCTTGAACTCATGGTTCTTCTATCTCATCTTCCCTAGTGCAGGACTTATGCAGGACTTACAGGTCTATGCCACAATGTCCAACCCCATTATTATTGCAAAAGCTTGAAAAATACTATTCTTAAATTATGATGTCTCTGTCTCTGTCTTTGTCTCTGTCTCTATCTGTCTGTGTGTCTGTCTGTCTCTCTCTTTCAGTAGTAACTGGGATTATGGACTCAGGTCCTCTTATTTATGAGGCAGGTGCTCTACCACCTGAGCCATGCCACTAGTTCAGCATATAGTTTGAGCAAAAGCTATTTTCACAGTAACTTACTCTCCTTTTCCACTCTCTCATGAGTAGGTGTAGAAAGTTCATTTATTTTTTTCATATTCTACATTGCAAATAATCTGTATAAAAAAAGCTACCAGTTTTCAAGTATTGGTGTGCTATAAAATAAAATCCAGGAATGCTTGGGGGGGCATGGCCCAAGCTGTAGAGCACCTAGCATGTGGACCATTGTGCAAACCCCAGCCTTGACAGAGAAAAGAAATTATCCACAATTATTTGAAAATGATTCCTCCCTTTTCCAACTGCTTGTCTGTGAGAGGCTGTCTTTCCTTTATGTGCTTCTACTAATAGAACACATCTACATTTTGAATGCGGAAGCATATTTGAGAATTCAGCTGTCTTCTCCCAAGCCACACATTTTTAAAAATGGCAAAAATATGAATGATGCCATTTTTTCATGGAATGATTTTGTTTCTGTGTTTTGGAAAATGGAGTTTTATAAAATATGTTATTCATGTTGACATTAAATAAGTGTTTTTTGTTTTGTTTTTGGGGCTTTTTTATTTTTGTTTTTGAAACAGGATTTCCCTATGTAACCCAGGCTAGCCTTGAACTCAAGATCTTTCTGCCTCAACCTCAGAGTGCTGGGATTAAAGGCATGTGCCGTCATACCTGGTGGTACTTTTTAAATTTTAAATGAACTAATAATTTAAGAATTCCTGTTTTAATTGCAAGTACTATTAATATTGATAGGTTCATCCCACATAAGCAAAAGCATTTGAAGGCCTCAATAATTTTTTAGGGTATAAATTGGTTTTGAGAGCAAAAAAATGAGAACAGCTGTTGGAAAAATCTATTTTAGCATGGAAAATAAAGTGCCTCATCCTCAATAGTGCTGGAATTTAAACCAAAATCTTTATGTTTACTAGGCAAGTGT
Source organism: Dipodomys merriami (assembly GCF_024711535.1). Classification (NCBI taxonomy): domain Eukaryota; kingdom Metazoa; phylum Chordata; class Mammalia; order Rodentia; family Heteromyidae; genus Dipodomys; species Dipodomys merriami. The sequence continues at coordinate 21,850,053 of NW_027203382.1, read as the reverse complement.
TTTACAACAGAGCTACATCTCTAGCTTCAGAATATTTTTTAATTAACAAAATGTACTTTATAAGATACACCATTTGTGATTTTACAAAAAGCACATCTCTTGGGATAGACCAAAAATGAAAAAATAATCAAAATATATATTAAAGTAGTCATCTTTGAATATTGCTATTCCTTATTATTTTCATTTTTGTATTTTTTTGTTTTCAATACATTTTACAGTAAAATTTGTATTTGGTAATTAAAAAAATATATATATATATACTATAAATGTAAGACCTAAGATAATTGAATTTGACCCTGAGTTGAATTGAGGAATAAAGTAAAAGTTTTTTTTTGAACAAAGATTGTCTGTTAAGTTTTAAAAATCATTTCACTAGGTCAAATGCAGATTAAAAATTATTTTAATGACTTTTTCTTTTGTAGGAGCTTAATAAGAGAATATTATGTGAAATTCATCTTAATTTTTAGAACTGCTACAGAGAGACCTAACTGTTTTACTGTCTTGTAAAAATGATTTGATAATAACCCCATTTATCCAACACAGCCCTCCCTAAAAGTGAGTGAAACTATTAGCTCTGCTAGGCTAATTTTCACTTTGGAGATTTTATAAGCTATTAGTAAGTTATTCCTGGTATGCCAACAGGATTTTTTTTTCATTTGTTTCCTTTTCCTTTGGAATTTTAGAGACTTCCTTTTATGAATTTTGTTTTACTATACATGCAAGCGATTTTTTTTAGTTTTTAGTTTTTTATTTTCTATATATTTTTTATTGTGAAAATACCATACAGAGGGGTTACAATTACATGGGCAAGGTAATGAGTACATTTCTTATCAAGCATTGTTGCCTCCTCCTTTGTTTCCCCTTCCCATCCCTTCCCATCTTCCCCCCATCTCCCCACCCCTCCTTTCCAATGGTGGGATTTGAGCCTGATGTGGGGCCATCAACTAGGTTTCCTGTGTATTTCTTATCTGGTAGCTCTGCTGATCTGACTTCAACTTCACAGGAACCAGGTACTCCTGCCACCAACCTAACATGGCAGAACTTGATCAAAGTGTAATAACCTGTCAACAGTGGTAGGAAAAGGAGTATAAAATAATCCTAGAAACTTGCTTAGAAAGTTGAAGAGGGGAGGTGCAAAGTTGAGTGGTCAATACAAAGTTTTAAAATTATTTTCATGACACATGATCCTTCCAAGTTGCAATTCTTCAAGACCACACTGGAGAGAAATGAACTACTTAAAAAAAAAACCTGGAGGGCTGGGAAGGTGGCTCAGTGGTAGAGTGCTTGCCTGAGGCCCTGGGTTTGATTCCTCAGCACCACATAAGCAAAAAGAAAAAAGCCGGAAGTGGCTCAAGTAGTAGAGCGCTAGCCTTGAGCTGAAGAGCTGAGGGATAGCACCCAGGCCCAGAGTTCAGGCCCCACAACCAGACCCAAAAAAACAAAAACAAACAAACAAAAAAACCCTGGAATAATGTTTATATATTTTTTTATTTTTTTGTTGGAGACTGGGATTCGAACTTGGTATTGCATGCTTTCACTCACTGGCTTGATGCTCAACTACCTGAGACAGGCCTCCAGACCTAGATGTAGCTTTTTACACACTCTTCATAAATCATTAATTTGAGAGTAAAGGAAAAATGAGGTGTTAATAATATTTCTAAACATATTTTGTGTGCACAGAACATACTTTTTAATACTGCTCTTGCAAAAAAAGAAAGAAAGGAGCCACCACAGAATTAATGGTGTTAATGAATTATCATCTAGAGCTGATGTGGCAGAAAATATTCAAGGAATTGTCAGCAATTGTAACATCATGATTAATTTTCCTTGATGGTTTATTGGCAGTGTAATTTTGGAAGTTGATAAGAATCCAGTGTATACTTAAAGATAATAATTTTAAAATATCAGAAAAAAAGAATTCAGTGGAGGAGAATTTGGAAGTTGAGGGTTTATGTGGTTGTTGACCAATCAGCATTTTTCTGAGCAACCCCTCCCATCCTCACTCCTCTGCACAGAGGGTTCTCAACGATGTTTCTCTGCAAGCTTCTCCCAGACCTCCATTGCAATCTGTCTGAGTGTTAATCCAAACACACTCACAAGAGCCAACCCTAAGCCACCTCAGTCTTGTTGCTCCTCCTGGCAAAAGAATTCTCCTTCCTGATGCTCCAGAGCTGGATGAACTCTACCTGCCCCTGCTTATCTTGGTAGCGTAGGCTGCAGGGAGGACCTTGTGGCTTTCTTTCTTCTTTTTACCTTAAAAAGAGAAGCAAAAAAGTCACCCTATCCTTAACTAGGTATATGGATAAACCCCGACTCCATTTTATAGCGGAGCTAGATTTGATTTCTAATGCATTGTTATAATTATTTTCAAAGTCCCAACATGGGAACTCCTTCTTTGCTGCAAACTTAGCAAGAAAAATTGTTGGAGAGCCACCAAGGAAATCTCACCAGATTTTGCCTGGTTTTTGGACCAATTGGCTCTTAAACTTCATACACTCATGGAGTTATAATTGTAGTCTTTGTTTTGTTTCTTTTAAAAAGAAGTCAGTGCAATAGCTGGGTACAAGTCTATCCTGGCTCATGGATTTATTTTGAAAAGATCCCAACTTGCCACATTCTACTCAGCTGAAGTGCTCTGTCTCTTAGTAACCACCACTCAACATTCACAGGAATTTTGACAGCAGGGGCTGGTGGGTACAGTTTCTGCTTAGCACTAATACTCAGAAGCTGTTGAAGAATTCCAGTGCTAAACAGTTAAGCTGTGTTTAAGTCCTCTGCTGGGATTCCCAGAACATGAATATTCTTAACTGGCATGGTTTTTTCACTTACACCCTCAGCCCATGTTTCTGCTTTTTGTTTTGTTTTGTTTTTTATTCTTTCTTTTCTTACTCTTGGGTCCCCTGGAGCAGTAGTGCTTAGCTAGTTCATGTGTGAAGACATTGCTGATGTCTCAATTGGAAATGGGATGCTACTGGCATCTAGTGGAAAGAGGCCAGGGGCTGACTAAATGTGATTAGCACACAGCACAGCTCCCCACCCCAACTAAGAATGATCTAGCTCCAAATGGCAAACTCTCAGCTCCCAAGATCACAAATAATTGGAGTATCCACATTGTGGTCTGGAGAGGTCACTAATCTATGAACCAACCTTATCTTCCTCTCTCTCTCTCTCTCTCTCTCTCTCTCTCTCTCTCTCTCTCTCTCTCTCTCTCTCTCTCTCTCTCTCTGTGCACGCAGGTCTTGGGGCTTGAACTCAGGGCACTGAGCTTCTTTTGCTCAAGGCTAGAGCTCTAACCACTTGAGCCACAGAACTACTTCCTGAGTAGTTTATCGGAGACATGAGTCATGAGTCTCATGGACTTTCTTGCTGAATCTGAATCTCAGTCCTCACATCTCAGCTTCCAGAGTAGCTAGGATTACAGGTGTAAGCCACCAGTGCCTGGCTTTTTTTTCTTCTTCTTCTATTTCAGTACCGGGGATTGAACCCAAGGCCTCTTTAATGCTGGGCAAATACTCTATCACTAACACATATCTACAGCCATTTTAAATTTTATTTTCAGAAAGCACTTGCTGGCCTTGAACTTGCAATCTTCCTGCTTCTGCCTTAGCTTTAACCTTTCAAGTAGCTGAGACTATAGAAACACTTTGTTATGCTTGGATTTGTATGCCCTTTATTGCCAAGAATAGTGGCATTTTTAGTTGTCTTTTCTTTTTTGGTACTGGGGATCGAACCCAGGACGTTGCACTTGTTAGGTTTGCCACTGATCTACATCCCAGCCCATTAGTGGCATTTTTTTCCTTAGATGATCCTGAGGTTTGGATGCATGGCTTTGCACAGATTAGACAAATACTCTACCATGGAGCTACAGTCTTTGCCCCTTACTTTCTGAGACAGGATCTTGCTACGTAGCCTTAAGGTACTCTTGAATTTGAGATCCTCCTGCTTTTGCCTCAAAAGGATTTTAGGGATACACCATTACACTTGGCAATGGATGAATTTCTATTCATTTATCTCCTTTTCTCTAGTAGATTCAGATATTTTCATAGGCAATTGAGTCAAGACACCTAGCTCATGGCCATTCCTTAAATATTTACAAATTGATTTCTCATGTTAGACTATGACTTTTTCTTTATTCTTGCAGAAAAGTGGTTTCAACATTTTCTGAGTTCTGGATGGGCCACTATCACTATGGTGTAGACATATTCTGCTCAACATAACTGGAGAATTTATGCATGTGGCCTACATGAGGTATTTTGGTTTGGAAGGAATGAAGCTAGTCACTATTTTGAAACTTCCTACTTTCAAATGGGTCACTTCTTCATCTGCTCCTGGTTTTGGGAACAATTAACCTTCATACTTCATGCTCTTAAGGAGTTATAATTGTAGTTTAAAAAAAAAAGTCAGTACAACAGCTGGGGAGAAGTCTATCTCTGGTAACTGGTCAGAGATGGAGTTGTGCCAGTTAAAGGAGACTCTCTCAGATTTCATTCCTTCTTCCCTCCTTCCAAGCTTCCTTACCTGCCTGTGTCGCTCCCTCCTTCTCTTCCTCCCTCCCTTTATTCCTCCCTCTTTCTTTTCCTCTTTCCTTTCTATGTTTTCTTCCTTCCTTCTCCCCTTTCTCTCCCTCTCGACCTTCCTTCCTCCCAAGCAGGACCTGGGACCTGTGCTATCAATGAAAACAACCTCAGCCATAGATGCATTTAAAAAAAAATAAGGTCAAGCATGTGTAACCCAACCATCTGTGAACAACAAGGGTAGACACGGTCCATCACTGACTGTCTCGCACCTTGGGAAAACAGGGTAATAGATATTTTGGAGGTTGGAGTAGCATTTGGAGGCATCTGCATAATGGTAAAATTTTTTCAACTAGCTCCTATGACTTTCAAGGTGATTCCAGACTTTTGTGAAGGTGCCCCCAAACACACCCATACATATAGGATGGTTTCCTCTCTTCTTCATTTGCACCTGCATCCTGGTTCTCCTGAGAAATTCATTTTTACCTTGCAAAATCTCACATCAGCTTTTACATGCAGTGGTTGTGTTCCAGACCCCTTCTTTCGCAGCCTGCTACACTCAGCTTGAAAGTTAAAAAAATTACAATCTCTGTAACACACTTGATGCCTTTTGCATATTCTTTCTGTGGAAACGTGTCATGTCTCCCACACTAACCTCTGAGTTCCATAAAAATGGGAATCATGTTATTCTTCTTATTCTTACTACGTTACTCATTAGGGGTACTTATTTGAAAACAGGATTTCTATTATTTCTCTTTCCAGTCTCAGTTTTTATTTTTAGTTTATAAAATGTTATTGATTGAGTTATCTTTGGTTGCATTACAGAGATAGTGGTAATGGTAAATGGATGAAGATAGCCTGGTGGTGTTAAATTATGCTTTTTTTTTACCATATGAATGTCTTCCTTTACAAATATAATTAAAATAATATGTGCACATATACACATATGTAATCTCAAAAGTATGTCTTTAAGGCCAACAAGTACAGATGTTTACTGTGAGAGCAAAGCAGTTAGTGATGACTGTGGGTGTGCATTAGTGAGGACTTAGCTATTATAAGAAACCCACCAAAGTCTCAGGGCTTAGTGTCAAAAGCTTCAGAATTTCTCTTTAGCTCACTTAGAAAGTACAATACACTTATTCCTCGTTGTGTAACTTTTATCCAAATAATGTCTCAAGGACTTTACCCAGGATGACTTTGGCATCTTTAGCATATGTTTTTTAAGGTTGTCATGCTTAAAACCTGTGGATCAGCAAAAGACATGGAGGGTCGAATGGGTGAAATTTTCATGATCCAGGCCTAGAAAACTGCACTCTTTCTGTGGCCACATGGTCATTACCTGGTGACATTTAATGCGAGGTTGGGAAACGGGTTGTCTATAAGCTTAGAAAGAAAAAGACTGTGGTAGTAATCTAGCCATCTCTGGTAGCAGGCAAAGAAAGAACTCTAAATACACCAAAGAGAAAATGGAAAGTGAAGCTCACAAATAATGAGAGACTGGTAAACTAGGAAGGAACCATGCGAGTGCTAGACAGGGAAAGTGCTGGAAAGAAAGACTGATCATCTGCCTTGGGTGCCAGAGATTTCCCTCCTTCGAGTCATTTTGCTTTAAGATTCCATCCCTGCTTGGGGCAGGACATGGAAAGCACCTGGAGGACCAAGCAGGCTTAGCCTGAAAAGCCCTCCAGACCAACTAGGAGATAGCAGGACTGAGGGGCCCAACCAGCTCACCATCTCATTAAAATCCAAATCCTACTCCAGGCTTAGGTGAACTGGCTCCCAGCTACCATTTTGACTTCATCTCCTCTTACTTTCTCTCCTGTTCTCTGTTCCTTTCCTGCACTCTCCATTCTTCACGGTGCATTGCCCATGACAAGCACAGCCTCATCTCAGCACCAGGATGATTGTTGTTCCAGTTACTCCTTTTCCTCCATGACTCTGCTCAAATGTCTCTTAAATAATACAGCATTCAAACTCATAGCCCTCATTTTCCTTTTCCAAATATCTCATTTGATTTTCTTTATAGCATGTTATCTTCTTAAATCCTACCAGCACTTACATAACACAAGAAGTGGGCATTTGTTTTGTTTGATGCTGCTGTATCCTTACTGCATAGAACAGTGTCTGGTATGTGGTAGGGGTTAAAATTTGTTCAATGAATCAATGAGCAAATTATGGGTAAAAGGAAATAAAATGCTTAAAAGTATTTTGGAAGTCATTAAATGGTGTATAATTCTATCATATTATTATTATTCCTGAAAATCAGATATCTGGTGAATGCCAGAGGACTCTAATCCAGATTTTCTTAGTCCCATGAACAGATACAGAGGCAGCTATAGAGCTATATGGCTGAGCATAAAGTGATGTAAGGCATTCTGTAACACCAAATTTCATCTTTTTTGAGCAAACTTTTTTTCCAAACATGTGATTCCTTTGTACTATATGAAATACTACTTATCATGGGCTGTTAATAATGCCCCCTTACAATTTGTGTGTGTCACTTAAAAAACATCATGGCAGCTATCAATGTTTTTCAGTTCCTAAGGATGTGTCTCTCCTTTGAGGGAGTCTTGTATGTGATCAGGGCAGTCCTGAATTCTGACTGATGGATTACTCTCCATCTGTTTGGCCCAAACATTATTTTGTGGATACTCACTAACATGTAGATTATTTATCCTAACTGTTCTTGTTGTCAAGGCCTATCCTGTAGGTCAGACCAGCTGCCGTACATGTGGCCACTTATTCGTTTTGTGGTTGGACAAGCAGCCTTATGACACAACACACTTTCTTCCTTGTCTAAGTTCTAAAACAGTTGATGGGTGAATCAAAGAAATAATGGATAGAGCTAAAAGCATTAGCTTTATTACTGATAAAGCTGATATCAGGGAATGTAGCTTAGATATGTGGGACAATACTGTGTTTTCTAATTCCAAACTTTCAAAATAGACAGATGTAGATACTTGGTCTTAGCTAGAATCACATATAATTCATGGGGCAAGAACAGAATTAACTGGGGAAGAGATGTAAAGGGAAACTAGACCTGGAAGGTTAAGCTAACAGATGGCCTTCTACATGAAAGTAAACATCTGAAATGAGAAATTAGTGCCCCAAATACTTTAAGTAAATTGCTATCATGTGTTTAAAGAGATTTTACAGATAAAATACTCCTTTAAAAAGGCTAAGGGTGACCTAATGCAACAATGATACTCACAAAGGAATGAACTTGGGCTTGGTAGAGTGCTTGCCTGGCATGCATGAAGCCCTGGGTTCTATTTCTCTGTACCACATAAACAGAAAAAGCTAGAAATGGCACTGTGGCTCAAGTGGTAGAGTGCTAGCCTTGAGCTAAAGAAGCTTGGGGACAGTGCCCAGGCCCTGAGTTTAAGCCCCAGGACTGCAAAAAAAAAAAAAAAAAAAAGGAAATGAACTTTACAACTTTGCAGAGGTAGGGGTGTGGGGGCAGGAGCGAGGAGTAAATAGTGAGAGAAAAACAAATGGAGGGGTAAAAATGTTCAACAAGAAATAACAAGAAATGTACTTATTAGCTTGCTTAGGTCACTATAACCTCTCTGTACAGCACCTTTACAACAAAATAAAATATAATTTAAAAAATGCTAAAATGCTAATTTCTATATTCTTGAATAGATTCAAGCAGGAAACAGGTCCTAGACAACATCTGAGTGTTCTCAAGTACAGAATATTATTATGTCTAGCGATATTCTTGTACAGATGAGGGTCTAGGCAAGCACCCAGTTTGTTTTCCAGTGGAGCTGCCTCCAGCAGCTAAATACATTCCATCTAAATACATTCTAGACTTCAGAAGAAGGAAATAAGACAAAATTGATTTATATTTCTACCACAAATAGGTCGCTTAGATCAAGTTAGTTAGTTGGAAGTAAAAGTTTGAAAACTTTTTAGAAAAAAATTGTGCCTACCAGTAATTCTTGCTATTAAAAAACAGGCTGAATATTCTGCTTGAATATAGCTTGAGCTATTGAGTGAGTGAATTTTACTCACTGCTTAAACTTGAAATCAATTGAAAGTCATTGGTGATTGAGGAAGTGTTGTAGTTTCACCTGAAGCTTTATGGGAGTAAACTCTAACAGAAACAGGTAGTGTAAAGAAAGTATAATACAAAGCATTTAAATCACATTAAAAATATATACCCTGTGGAACTCAGGGTAGTCTCAGAGTTGCCATTTTTCTACTTTAGACTGCTCATTGCTGGGATTACAAATATGTGTCACTATCTCCAGTTGTCAATTAAAAAAACAGACAAACAAAACTAAACCCAGTTTCCTCCACTAACCAAAACGCTCTTTTCCACGAAGCAGACTAATGTCCAAAGCAAGTTAACCAGTCCAGTGAACAGGTTACTTTCTAATAATTCCTCTTTTATTTTTTATTTTTTTTTAATTGTATTTTATTTTATTTGAGAACATACTGTACAGAGGGGCTACAATTACATGGGCAGGATAATGCATACATTTCTTACCAAGCATTGCAGCCTCCTCCTTTGTTTACCCTTCACTTCCCTTCCCCGCCTCCCCCCTCCCCCCACCCAATTTTACCCCCCTCCCCCCACCCAATTATACCCCCCCCCCACCGACATTGTAAAGCTGGTTTTGACATGACATTTTGTACTTCTCATTGTTGCAACAGGTCCACCTGAATCCTTAAACGACTTGTTTGTCCCCATCTCCTCCACATGTTATACTGACATCAAATATAGTGAAAGCGGGGGTTACACTGTGGGGGAGGGACATACAAAGCAACAAAGAAATAATCTTATAAATGCGTTAGAAACACATGCATGAAAGAAACGAAAACATTAAAATACATATTTAAGGGTTCATTTGACTAACATCACATTATCTGACCTTTTCCGCTTGACTCATACCTATACTAGATATTGCAAATAAGGGAAACCATGGGACCTATGCTTCTTTGGGCCTGGCTTACTTCACTTAATATAATTTTTTCCAAACCTTTCCATTTCCTAACAAATGGGGAAATGTCATTCTTTCTGATGGAGGCATAGAATTCCATTGTGTATATATACCACATTTTCTTGATCCATTCATCTACTGAGGGGCATCTGGGTTGGTTCCATGTCTTAGCTATGGTAAATAATGCTGCAATAAACATAGTTGTGCTGGTAGCTTTAGTGTGGTCTTGTTTGTAAACATTTGGGTAAATGCCCAAAAGTGGGATTGCTGGATCATAGGGGAGATCTATGTGAAGTCTTTTGTAATTCCTCTTTTATTTTGTGATGTATTTTTATAAAAGGGTAGTTGTGATGTCCTTGAACTGTTTTATACTGGTTGTACTTGTGATTGTTATAACATGATTTAATTAAATATTACTTGAGCTGATGTAAACACAAGGGTGAAAGAGTTGTTACTCTGAAAATGCAATTATATATTTGTTTTTTTTTTTTTTTTTTTTTTTGGGTCCGGTCGTGGGGCCTGAATTCTGGGCCTGGGCGCTGTCCCTCAGCTCTTCAGCTCAAGGCTAGCGCTCTACCACTTGAGCCACAGTGTCACTTCCGGCTTTTTTCTTTTTGCTTATGTGGTGCTGAGGAATCGAACCCAGGGCCTCAGGCATGTAAGGCAAGTGCTCTACCACTGAGCCTCCTTCCCAACCCCTGAAATTATATATTTGAAAGAGTAATAGGAGTCTCCAAAAATCCAACCCCACCAACTAACCAACCAATCAACCAAATTACACTACTTTGAGGGAATGGGTGGAGTTGGGAGAGATGGGAGGAGTGACATTGACCAAGGTGAATTGTATTCATAAACTGGCATGTTGAATTGAAAACTCTATGTACTCTACTTTGTACCACTACTTAAAGATAATAATTTAAGAAAGCCCCAAATGGTATAATAACACCTCACAGAAGTTCATAGCCTTGTAGAGGAGTGAAGCTGCCTGTGAAAAGAGCTGGAATGCAGGATCGTGAATGCCATAGAAGTTTACAGAAAGCTCCAGAAATTCAGATGAAAGGGATTACCTTGGCTTGCAGAAGTGACACCTACCTGGAAAAGTTGATGTACAAGCTGGTCTCTAAAAGCAGAAATGGTAAGATGTGCAGAGATGATTCCTTTTAAGTGGAGAGTAAGATGTAAGCACAAGTTTGCAGTGTAGGGCTTGTGTTTGGCTGAGTCATAGAATTTCTAAGGGGAACATCCCTGAGTGTCAAGTGGCATAGGCCTTGATTACTAACATTCTGGCCACTGTGAAAATAAGATACGTATTCTTTTCATCCACAGTGAGCCTGAAATAGTTTTCAGTGTACTTATAAGAGTTGTCTATTATGGCATAATAAAACTGTATAATAATTTCAGTAATATTTTCATAGATTTTTCTTACCTCCTTAATAGCTTATAAATTTGTTTTTGTAAGTTTAGCTAGTAAAATATATAATTGCAGAATTACTGATTCTATTAAGAAAATTTGATTTTTACAATTTAAGACCTATTAACAATTTATATCATAAGTTTATAAGCTTGCTTATGCTTTAAAGTGTAATTTTCAAGACTTACAAGCAGGGTCATATGTGACTTCCCCATTGTTATGTTACAAAAATAGATATTTAGATCATTTAAGAAGATTTAGTTGAGAAAAAAATTGTCCACTGCCTTCTTTTGTTTGAACTGTGGTTTCTTGTGAGAATTAGGCACTATGCAAATCTAATGCACTGTTATTATATTGTCCATAATTATATGTAAAGAACTTTAATGTCATTTTAACTGTTAATCAGAGAAACTGCCAGTTCCTAGGTTATAAATCTTGATCCCAAAGACAAAATATAAAAGTTACACTTTTTTTGTTACAGACTTAACTTTTCAGAGAAAAATATTTTGAGGATCTATTCTACTTCTACAAAAGTACAAGGTTTTGTTCCTTAAAGAAATCAGTATGAGGGGCTGGGAAGGTGGCTCAGTGGTAGAGCACTTGCCTTGCATGCATGAGGCCCTGGGTTCGATTCCTCAGCACCACATAAGCAAAAAGAAAAAAGCCAGAAGTGGCGCTGTGGCTCAAGTGGTAGAGTGCTAGCCTTGAGCTGAAGAGCTTAGGGACAGCGCCTAGGCCCAGAGTTCAGGCCCCACAACCGGACCCCCCCCCAAAAAAAGAAATCAGTATGAGTACCAACCCCCCCAAAACATGTTTACTGTAAAATGAAGGCAATTGTTACTTTGATAGCTCCACTTTGCTAGTCACTTCCCTCTTTTGAAAATTTATATCTGGCAGGCTGGCAAGTGTGAAGCACCGAGTTCAAGCCCTAGTAAAGGGGGAGGGAGAGAGAGAGGGAGGGAGAGAGACAGTCAGACAGACAGACAGAGACACACAGAGACAGAGAGATAGACACACTGAGAGAGACACAGAGAGTGGGAGAAACTATGAAGCTAGGCACGAATGGTCACACCTGTAATCCCAGCTACTCTGGATGCTGAGACCTGAAGGATCACAGTATGAAGCCAGCCTGGGTAGAAAAGTCTGTGAGAACCCATATCTTATTAACTAGCAAAAAGGTTGACCAAAGGCTTGGCTTAGCTGGTAGAGTGGAGCTATGAGCAAGCCAGCAAAGAGTACAATACAAGACTCTAAGTTCAAGCCTTAATGTTTTCATGTGCCTGCATATACATGCAGGCACCTGTGCACACCTGTGCACACACATGCTCAATGACTAATGCTTACTTGGAACATAGCTAGACTATTATGGAGTGGCAAAGGCTTCTGTAGAAGAATGCTGTTAATGTAATGCTGAACTTACATGAGTGCAGGCATATAGGGCAGAACTTGTCAGATACCCAGAAAAAAAACAGAATAAAAATTCTACAGCTGAAAAAATATAACGAAAATGACACATTTTATGATTTAGTAAGCACCATTAGACATAATTAGATACAGAATTAGTATACTTGATGACATACTGGAAAAATCACAAAAATACAAAAGAAAAGAAAAGAATATTGGAAGAAACAACCAAATAAAGCACAGATAGGATATAATAAGATTTATAACTTACAAAAATCTTAGAAAACTTGGAAACTCAGAAGGTAAAAGAGACCAGGAGACAGAAACAATATTTATACCACAAGAATGGCTGAGAATAAAAATGATGAGCAGGTGTGGTATGGTGGCTCATACCAATAGTTCTAGATATTAGGGGGCATAGATCCAGAGGCTCATAGTTCAAGGAAAATTCAGACAAAAAGTCAGCAAAACTCCATCTCAACCAAGAGTTGAGTGATGCGTGCCTGTGATCCCAGCAATGTGAGAAGTATAAGTAGGTGGATAATATTGTAAGCTAGTCTGGGCACAAATGTAAGACCTTATTTTTAACAATAACTAAAGCAAAAAAGATCTGGACACTTGGTTCAAGTGTCAGAGTACCTGTTTATCAAGACTTGAGTTAAAAAAATGATGAAAGACATTAATCTACAAACTCAAAAAAAGTCAGTCTCCAAGCAATCTATGGTTCCTAAGAACATGAGAGCAACTTCTGAAAACTAAAAACAACAACCCAGTCTTCCAAAAGGTTGGGGATTGGTAGGATTCACATAAAAAAATAGCAGTTATACTGGCAGCTAGTTTATCAGCAGAAATAATGGAAGACAGAAGACAATGGGAAGTGTCTTTTGTTGTGAAGTAGTGAGAATCTAAAATTCTATATGGTAAAAAAAATATTTGAGAAGGAGGGTACTAAAATTTTCCATAGCAAAGGTAGTGAGAATTTGCCACCAAAAAAATTTTACCAGAAGAAATACTAAAGGAGTCCTTCAGAGAAAGGGAAATCCAGATAGTCAGAGGAACAGGAAGAAATGAATGAAGCAAGATTCAAGTTTCAGTGTCTAGGTGGAATCTAAATAAATATTGACAGTTTAAGACAATAAAAATAGTCCTATGAAACTGAAAAACACTTGCAGATTTAAAATAGCTAATTACAATAACATATAAGCTGAAATTAAATTGATTCAGGAAGTGATTAAAAATACTAGTTTATGTGAGACATTAATGTCAGGGATGGATACTCACTAAAATAGAATGTGATTGAGAAGCTAATAGAGAAGAAGGGGCCTGGCAATCTAATGATTTTTTAAAATTTAGGTGATCTAAAGAAGTTATTTTCGGCTGGGAAGGTGGCTCAGTGGTAGAGCGCTTGCCTTGCATGCATGAGGCCTTGGGTTCCATTCCCCAGTACCACATAAGCAAAAAGAAAAAAAAGCCGGAAGTGGTGCTGTGGCTCAAGTGGTAGAGCGCTAGCCTTGAGCTGAAGAGCTGAGGGACAGCGCCCAGGCCCAGAGTTCAAGCCCCACGACCCGACCCAAAAAAAAAAAAAAAAAGAAGTTATTTTCATTCTAAAAAATACAACACCGTTCACAAAAATCCAGTCATTTAACTATTAAATAAGTTACTAAACTTATTACTATGAAGAAGACTCCAGGTCCAAAGAACTTTAAGAAATTCTACCATATTGGTAAAGGAGAAAAAATTGAAAATGCAACAAACATTTCCACAGTATAATAAAGAAAGGGATAATTCTCAACTTTTTTTTGGGGGGGGTCAGGGTTTTATTATATAGCCCAAGTTGATTTCAAACTAACAATTTTCCTACCTCTGCTTCCTGAGAGCTAGGATTGCAGGCACTCAACTTGTTTTATGAAGCAGCTAATCTTAAAAAAAAATTATAATGTAATACACATATAAAAATTTGACAAGCACTTTGTAAACAAGGAAGTTACAGTCCAATATTATTCATGATCATGAGAACAGAATTCCCAAGTGTATATGAGAACCACATTCAGCTTTATATATAAAAAGTATAATACCATCACAGTCATGTTGAGTTCAATGCAGGTGTTTAAACTTAGTTTGGCATCTGCATATCAATCACTATAATTCACCACATTAATGAGATAAAGGAGGAGCTATGATAATCTCCATAGTTATAGTTAATAAATTTTAACCTTAATTCAAGGAGCTTTGGATGTTATCTGTGGTATCAGCCTACTTAGTATCAGTCTTTCCTTTCTTTGATCTTAGACCTGTTGAACCTTCTTGCCCAATTCTGCCACTGGGGCGGGGGGGTCCCACAGAACTGTCTCACTTTACTTCCTTACATAAATTTTCATGGAAAGCTAAGTCATAATAAGAAAGTTGCTTTGATATACTTCAATAAGAAAGGAATGAACCCTTTTGGCAAACTCTTATTTCTTCTAGAAACTGACTCAAGAATCTTTCCCCTCTGAGGTCTTCTCTTTCCACTGGGTCTTGGCTGTCTTCTGTAATAGTATTGAAATGCTTAGTTTTTCCTCACCGTTATACTTAAACCTTCTTGAAAGAAGGTTCTGCATCTACATTTGAATTCTTACAATCTAAACTCAACAAAAGTTTATTAAATGCAGAAACAAGTAATGATTGAATAAGCAGGTGATTGATCAAGTGGATCACCTCAGCAGGGCTCCACCTTTGTTGATTGCCATTTGGATGCTCTGCTTAGCACTCCCGAACTCATTCTAGCTAGTAATGAAAATGTCTCTGGTTGGGTACACTGAATTTACAATCAATAATGAACTCTAAATTGAATTTGTAATTGCTTTTATAATGCTACTATAGTCACAGGCATTCCAAATGCTGGCTTCCCAGATCATAACATAACCTTCATTTTTAATTTCATCCTATTTCTGTGAAGTGACAAGAAATGAATGAGTAGTATGAGTTAAAAATTCTGAGAAATAACTTTAATTAGCTATGTAAAAGAGTCCAAAAAAACAGTTCAAAATAAGATGTAGTCCAGTACCAAGATTAATTTCTAGTTAAGCTCAGAGTTTAATACCACAACAAATAAGGGAGCCCAGAGTTGCCAGGAAAAATGAGAAACAAATTATTCCTGTTTCCCATCCTTTACACTAAGAACATGTATATAAGAAGCTGTAAGTACCCAGGTGCCAGTGGCTCATGCCTGTAAGCCTAGTTATTCAGGAGGCTGAGATCTGAGGATTGTGGTTCGAAGCCAGCCTGTCAGAAAAGTCTGTAAGACTATTATTTCCAATTAATCACAGAATGGAAGTAGCACTGTGGCACAAGTGGTAAGAGTGCTAGCCTTGAGCAAAAAGGAACCCAGGGACAGTGCCTAGGCCCAGAGTTCAGGACTGGGAAGAAGAAAAAGAAGAAAGGAGGAGAAGGAAGAGGAGGAGGAGGAGAAGGAGGAGGAGGAGGAGGAGGAGGAGGAAGAAGAAAAAGTGCTATAAGTTATAGCCCAGTTGGGATGAGGGGTGAGGCTGCTGCTAATGTAGCTAGTGACCTGGGCTCTGGATGCAACAGGCTCCACCTGGCTGTGCTGGGAATTGGGGAGATCAAGATCTCAGCACCTCCTTCTCCCTCGATGGTAGAGTGCTGGGGGAATGCTGAAGTTTAGCAAATGGGATTTGAACATACCTATAATTTAAGGTCCTGGTTCTCAGCCAAACCCAACAGACCAGGGAAGAGTCATAGTGAGCAAGAGAGGTATACTCTAGATTTTGGAACTAGGATTGTTTAGGCCAGTGATTTTTTCAACTGAATGCCCATTGAGTCACTTGGAAACTTAAAAGGTAAAAATACAGCAATGCCCAAATTATACCCTAGCATGTTAAAGTCAAAGTCACTGAGTAGAGGGGCATGGATGGGCCACTATCAATATTTTAATCAAGTTCTCCACTGGTGTTTTAAAAATGTTCCTGAATTGGGGCTGGGAAGGTGGCTCAGTGGTAGAGTGCTTGCCTTGCATGTTTGAGGCCCTGGGTTCAATTCCTCAGTACCACATAAGCAAAAAGAAAAAAGCCAGAAGTGGCGCTGTGGCTCAAGTGGTAGAGCACTAGCCTTGAGCTGAAGAGCTGAGGGACAGCGCCCAGGCCCAGAGTTCAGACCCCACGACCGGACCCCCCCCCCAAAAAAAAATGTTCCTGAATTAACCACTGATAAAAGCAATGCCTGATGATTTATTTTTGAAAGGAGAGAGATTAATAAGGGAGGCAAATTCTGTGTGCATTTTTTTATTATTGTATTAGGCAGGCAGACTACCACTTGAACCATGCCTCCAGTACTCTTTTGTACTGGTTATTTTTTTTTTCATTTCATTTATTTATTTATTTATTTTCAAAAAATTTTTATTGTGATTAAGTGGTTACATAATTTCCCTAATTTCACAGTATTGTGGGATAGTGATACTTAGTTAAAGTCACAAACACATTCTGACTTTCCTGGAGCAAATTGTCTATCACGGTCTATAACATTTATGAGTTCTATGTGCTTTGTGATACAGCTATTTCTTCCACATTGGGTGATATGTACATTTCTTTTGTTTTGCATAGCATCAGCTGTTCCCTCTTTCTCACTTGTTCTCTCCCTCCCATCGCTGCCATTAAGTTGCTTAGTTCATTTTGGTCAATATCCTGTACTGGTTATTTTTGAGACAGGGTCTCAATTATTGCCCCAGGATGTGCTAAGACTGTGAACTGTCCATTGTAGGTTTCTCATGGTAGGCAGATGCTACTACGTCCAGCCTCTTCCATGGAGATGAAGCCTCACAGACGTTTCTTTTGCAAAGCTGGCCTAGCAACCTCTCAGGAAGGTAGAATGGAGCTAAGCGTACAGGCATAAGTCACCCGTGCCAGAGTCTGTGTGTGTGTTTTGTTTTGTTTTAACCACTTTAATGTTTATGTTAGTGGTTTTAATGTAGAGAGGTCCCTGCTTCTATTATTGTAGAAAAATACATGCAAGGGCTAGAATGTGGTTTAGTGGTAAAGTGCTTGCCTAGAATGCATGAAGCCCTGGGTTTGATTCCTCAGTACCACATAAACAGAAATAGCTGGAAGTGGTACTGTGGTTCAAGTGGTGGAGCACTCTCCTTGAGCTGAACAGCTGAGGGACAGCGCCCAGGCCCAGAGTTCAGGCCCCATGACCGACAAACCAACAAACAAAAAAACAAAAAACATTTAGCCGGGCGCTGGTGGCTCACGCCTGTAATCCTAGCTACTCAGGAGGCTGAGAACTGAGGATCACGGTTCAAAGTCAGCCCGGGCAGGAAAGTCTGTGAGACTCTTATCTCCAATAAACCACTCGAAAACCGGAAGTAGCGCTGTGGCTCAAGCAGTAGAGCACTCACCTTGAGCTGAAGAGCTGAGGGACAGCGCCCAGGCCCAGAGTTCAAGCCCCACGACTAACCAAAAAAAAAAAAAAAAAAAAAAAAAGCCCTTGGAGTCTCAGTCTCCAAATTACCATGAATCAATGGTCATCATGGCTGCCTAATTGGCCAGGAAATCCCAATGGAAGTTTAAAAATACTCTTGAAGGGTTGATAGAACTTAGCTGTGCTAGAAAGGTGGAGACTGGTGGGGGTGGTAAACACTCTAAATGAAGAAATAGAAAGAGAAGGGGGAAATCCAGAGAAGCTGCTTCAGAATCTTGAGAAATGGACCCAAGGGCAGGTGAAGGGTCAGCCAAAGCCTTCATCCTATAGGAGATATGGGAAAAGCCCAACAAGACAGCTTTTTCAAGCACCTCTAGCGGTCGAAAATGATAATGCCAAGGCTTATTTGATCTCTAGTTCGAGGACTGTATGGGAGCCCTGAATGTAGGTAGCATTTATGGAGTACCAGCTATATGCCAAGCACTTTTTGTTAGCACTTTAGATGTACTACAGGATCACCCCTCATAATCACCCCATAAAGTACATTCCATTATTCTCCCTGTTTTGCCAATGATGAAAATGAAGCATAGCCAACTGGCATTTTCTGTCATCTGCCTTTTATTCAATGGTATGACTCAGAGTTTCTATGATATACTGGATAGTTAATTATACACACTTAACAATAGGGGATATATTCTGAGAAATGTATCATTTGGTGATTTCATTGTTGTATGAATATCAGTATTATACAAACCTGGATGGTAGGATCAATCAATGTATGTGGTGATTGTCTCTCTCCCCCTCTCTCTCTTTCTCTCTCTCTTTGAGTATTTTGTTAAGGATTAAATCCAGGATCTGAATAACTTGCTAGCAAGTGCTCTATCATTTGAGCTATGTCCCTGCACAATTGTCTATTGATGAAATTAAGAAATGCAAAGAACACAAGATCTGTGAGGTTGCTATAGTATAACATGGCATTATGATTCCAGCCCCCTACAGTAAACTTTTTAAAGTATAGTTTATAAAAAGCACTGATAACAAATAATAGACTTACATATGCACATGGTTTATTCTCATAATCTATTATTACATACTGTACATACCTTAAACTATAAGTGTTTTTTGTTGTTGTTGTTGTTAGTTGTGGGGCTTGAACCCTGAGTCTGGGGCCTGTCCCTTAGCTCTTCAGCTCAAGGCAAACCTCTACCATTTGAGCCACAGCACCACTTGCCCATAACTATATATGCTATATTCTTTTATGATTTGTTGTATAGTAAATTTGTTTCTAAAGCATCACTGAAAATATGAGTGATACATTGAGTGATATCATCATGGCCGCTTTGTCACTAGGTAGTGGATATTTTCAGTTCCATTATAATGTCTTGGGACCATGGTGGTTTATGAAGTCCATTGTTGACCAATATGTTGTTATGTGATTGTAGTTAAAACCAAAATTATGGAAGGGGAAGGGGAAGTAAGTGCTCCAAAATAAAGCTGGTTATGGGTCAGAGTGATAAGAAATTTGAATTCCTCCTCCCTGTGCTATGAAACTGAACTCAGAATCTGTACGAGCTAGGTAAGTGCTCTACCAGTGGTCTAAATCCATACCCCTTTTAATTTTTTTCTTATTCTATAGGTATGAAAAGTTCCCAGATATTTTTGTGTGAGGAGTTCCATGATGAAAATGTTGGGTAGGCTGGACAGACAGACAGGAGAGGATGAGGGTGAAGAAGAAAAGAGGCAGATGTGATTCCAGCTGACCCGGTAGGAGATGTATGGCAGTAATCTAGGAGGGAAGTTAGGTTTGGAGGTGACACAGTTGCAAGAGACATGATAAGCGTCCTGGTGACTGAGCAACAGTGATCAGTGAGTCGCAAGGGGGTGGGGAGACAGTCTAGGGAGGGGCAATGCTGGATTAAACTTCGGCTTCCTTTGAGTGTGAGGGATATTGATTCATTCTGTTGTGGGAGATATTTGATATCCTGAGTTCAATTTTTTTATATAATCTCTTCTTTATGTAGATAGATGGCAACATTATCTTCATATCTTAATTTCACATGAATCCTTTGTTAAAGTATATTGACTTATTTTAATAATTAATATGAATATTGTCTTGTTATTCTAGTAATATAATTGTTGATGGTGTTATTCATTATAGGTTATCAGACCAGGATGAAGAGGGCAAGACCAAGCAGGAGTGTATCATCTCTGACCCCTCCTTTTCCATGGTGGCAGTTCAGCGGGAAGACAGTGGTATCACCTGGGAGACCAACTCAAGTAGATCTTCTACTCCTTGGGCCTCGGAAGAAAGTCAGACTTCCGGTGTGTGTAGTCTGGAAGGGTCAACTTTGAATTCTCCTCCAGGAAATGTTTCCTTCATTGTGGATGAAGTTAAGAAGGCTCGGAAGAGAAATCATAAGTCAAAGCATGGCTCACCGTCATTGCGTCGGAAAGGCAATAAAAAACGAAATTCTTTGGAATCCCAAGATCTTCCAGCACACAAAAATGACAATCCTTTAATTTCAGAGAGCCAAGCACTAACCACAGAGAAAGAGAAGTCATCTGCTGGCATTTATGATAAAACAAGAAAAAAGAAGACCACCTCAAATACTCCTCCTATTACTGGAGCAATATACAAAGAACACAAGCCATTAGTGTTAAGGCCTGTCTACATCGGAACAGTGCAATATAAAATCAAGATGTTTAATTCAGTAAAAGAAGAACTAATTCCTCTACAATTTTATGGAACATTGCCAAAGGGTTATGTAATTAAAGAGATACATTATAGGAAGGGAAAAGATGCATCCATTAGTCTAGAGCCAGATTTGGACAATCGTGATTCTAATGTAGTTTCGAAAAGAGGCAAATCAGTAGCCCAAAGCATAGAAGATGACAAAGGGAAAGAGCTTGCTCCACCCTGGAGAGGTGCCCTCTCCAAGGGATCCAAGTCCTTTACCTCATTATTCAGCCATGAGGAGCAGAAGAAATCTTACGTTGATTCACCACTAAACGCCACACCACATACCAAGTATACAGATTCCTCTTATGCAAGGAATAACACTGCAGAGCAAGGACAGCTCAGACCTCAACAGTCAGTGCCACAACAGTCAGAGGATGAGGTGGAAACTCACGAAACAGAGCCCACCTCTCTTCCATCCGCCACTGCGTTCCTGGAAACAGCAAAGGAAGAATTGAAACCAGATTCACAAGATTTTGAATCTTCAGAGATTGACTCTTCGAGCTCTCTAGCTTTCACTGATGAAGGAAAGAAGAGAGATACGCTTTCCGCTGACCATTCTGTGGCACTGGGTGCAGAGGAGGATTCTCTGGGGACACCAGGCCTGGTAACATCTACCGAGGAAGTGTTTGCACCAGGGGAGGAGGAACTGGAACTGATCTCATCAGATAGAGAAGAACCATCCTCTGAACGCTTGACTCCTCCTCACCCCAGTGCCCAGGGAGAGAAGAAGGAATACATGCCTGAGCCATTCATCTCTCTAACATTGCAAGAACCGGGGAAAGATGAAGTAGGAGAGTCTCTACCAACAGCTGCTACTACTGAACTTGAAGACCCTGACTTAGCAGAAGAAATCATAGAACTTGATTACCCAGAAAGTCCATTAGTTTCAGAGAAGCCCTTCCCATCACGTGTGTCTCCTGAAGTGGAGCACAAAGAAGAGAAGCCACCTCTACCTTTAGAGACAACACCCGTGCCTGACCATGTCACTTGGTCTGAGGAAGAAAGAGAGGAAAACGAGTCTGTTTCCACCGATTCTGCTTTTGCCTCAGAGTATTCAGTCCCACAAGATTTGAACCATGAACAAGAGAAGCAAGACGTTGAGGTGGTTCCTCCATCCACTGCAGAAGAAGTTTTGCTGGAGGAAGATCGTGAGGAGTTGGAGCCTTATTCTCCATCTTTGGCCTCTGTATCTGAGCGCTCTCTGTCACCATCAACAACTGAGAAAATCCCTGAGTGCCAGTCCCCATTGTTTTCAGCAGTTACATCGGAGATCCTATCAGGAGATGAGGCCTTAGAAAGTGGGCCTTACACACCAGACTCCACATCTGCTTCTGAGTATTTACCTCCATCCCATGCAACACCAGACTCACTGAAGAAAACAATTGGTTCCAAGTCCCTGTTAAAACCACAGGGTTCTTCCGAGCCCATCGTTCTATCAGGAGAAGAGAAGGAAGACACTTCTCCATATTCTCCCACTGTGACCTCTATTTCTGAACCTTGTCTCTCACCACCCACAATGGAGACAACTTCTGCAAATCAGTCACCACTGCCTGCTGCTCCTATGTCAGATCACACAGCCCTGTCAGATGAACATTTCATACCAGATTCAAAACTGACTTCCAAACCTACAGTTCCACCAAAAGCAACACAGGAATCCCAAAGGAAGATAATGGATGATGTGCCCCAACTCAAACAAAAAGGCATTTCTAAGCACAGAGCTTTGTCTGAAGAACAAAAGGAAACCCTTGGACCATATTCCCCAGATATAGCTTCAGCCCCTGAATGCACTTTCTTACCACACTCCCCTGAGATGGCTTCTGAATGCCAGACCTCACCACCCTCAACCAGTCCCTCTGAAGATGTAGCCTTGTCAGAAGAGACAATAGAGGCAGAGCGGTTTTCACCTTCTTCCACATCCACTTCTGATTTCTCAGCACCACCATATGCAACACCAGAGCCCCAGGAGGAAGAAATTACCCAGAGATCCCCTCTACATCTAAAAAGTGCCTCCTCGCCTACAAATCTATCAGAACAGCGACAAGAAGACATTGGCCCTTTTTCTCCTGATTCTGCATTTGCATCAGAATTCTCATTTTCACCTTATGCAACACAGGAAACAGGGAAAAGGGAACTTGAGTGTGATTCACCAGTGTGTTTAACATCACCATCTGAACAAACTATTTTGTCAGATGAAGACACTGAAGAAATGGAACTGTTTTCTCCAGACTCAGCATCCCAAGTTTCAATTCCACCCTATAGAATTCCAGACATGGAGAAAAATGAAACTGAGCCAGATCCCCTACTAACTGCAAGATCAGCTTCAGGATATTCCTACTTTTCAGAAGCAGAGGAGGGAGAGATGGGATCAACAGCTGCAACCCCAGTGCCTGAGCAAATATCTGAGCCTTTCTCTGTCATGTCTGAGCCTGAAGACTCAAGCCTGCTGCCTGCAGTAAATAAAGCTGACCAAGAAATCAAGTCAGATGCTCAAACAATCTCCACATCTGTATCTGAATATCTCATTTTGTCACATCAGCAGAAAACTCAGTCATCTGAACCTGAAGACAGGGGTTTACCATCTTTGACCAGTAGATTGGAGAAGGGAGAAATTAAGGTCAGTTCATCAGCAGCCACGGCACCTGCCCTATCACCCGAACAGTCATCCATGGTAAAGGGAGAAACTAAACTTGTTTCTCCTGCATCTCAGTTTTCAGTTTCACCCGATTCAGTTCATGCAAAGAAAGAACAGGAGCCCAAAGCCTCACTTAGTGGAAAAGTTGAAGAGGAGCAGATGACTTTGCCAAAAGTCAGAGAAGAAGAAACTGCTTCCAATTCTCAAGCAGCTATAGCACGTGGATCGCAGGATCAAAAACTGGAGCCTCAGTCTTCAAATATTCCAGGGTCTGGGATGCAATATTCTTCACTTTTGCCTGACTTGGTAGATGAGCCAAAGAAGGATGTCAAACCCAGTTCCGCTCCAACTATGACTTCTGAACTAGAAGAGAGAAGGTTGTCAAAGAATGAGCCTGAAGTAGCAAAACCATCTTCATCTCCAAAGGAAACATCTATTTCTGGACCTGAGATTTTCTCTGAAGTGAAAACAGAAGTGAAACATGATTCCAACATATCGAGAGAGCTTCACTCAGCCTCGGCAGGAACAGGAAAGGAACTTGAACACAGTCCACCTGCACCAACTTCAGCTTTGCCAGAAGAAAGAAAGAAAAGAGCTGAACCCAGCCTCTCAACAACCACAGTACCTGCAACGAAGCTTGATGTAAGCTTCACCAAGACAGCAAGAGAAGACATCCTGACAGATTCATCTCTTGCTACTCCTGTAGAACATGCAGGTTTATTAGCAAGACTAGGAGAAGATGAAGTAAGCAGAGGCTTGCCACCAACCGCAGTGATAGATGAGCATTCTGTTCGAAAAGAAGAAAAAGTAACTAAAAGTGCTTCTCTCACTGAAACTTCTTTACCCAAAGATTCAGCTTGGTCAGAATCAGAGAAAGAAATTAAATTAGATTCCTCTCCAAGTAGATCTTCTATAACAGAGCATTCTGTTTTGTCAAAAGTAGAAATGGAAGAAATTAAGCCAGTGATGCCGGTATCTAAAGTGTCATCCTCTCAGCATTCTGATGAATCTGAGGAATCAAGAGTAGGAGAAAAACAAGGTCTTTCATTTTCTGCAAGCCTCAGCTCTGAACGTTCCGTTTCATCACAGAAGAACTTGGTGTCTGCCTCAGAGGCATCAAGGCCAGAACCTTCTCTTTCACTCCACCTCAGTGAAGAAACCAAATTTCCTTCAGCACAAAACGTGTCACCTGTACCTAAACCTGTAATTCCAAAAAGCAAAAATGAGGAGACAACCATTTCTTCTCCTAAGTTTGAAAATTTAGTGTCAGAAGATTTAGAGCCAGCATCGCTGACTCTCGGGGATGGTGAGAACAAACAAGCAGGAGAGGAATCTTCTCCAGTGCAAGATTTCCTCTCAGGAAAACAGGGACTTGCTGTGGCAGAGCTTCCTAGAGAGCATGAGAAGAAAGACAAGCTACTCCACCTATCCGAACCGCCAAGTGCTAGGTCCGAATTGCCTGGTGGTTTAAGTGGGCCAAGTGGGTCCATAGATATAAAAGCAATACAGTCTCTTGTAACTGAAACTGGGGGTTCTGTTTTAGAAAAGAGTCGAGCTGAGCTTAGTTACAGAGGAGAAGGAAATGAAGAAAACAGGGAACGTCTTGTGTCTGCTACAAAACCATCAACGATTGTTTCCCCTGACATCCTTGTGGAACAAAAGAAGCCCGAAAGAGCACTTCATTCAGCTCAAGCTGCTACATTGCCCGATGTGAGCAGCTCTCATGCAGATCAGCCAGAGTTGGGTGCCAAACAATTTTTATTTATGAAAGAAAATTTGCCTGTGGAACAATCAAAATCATTTATTTCACTTGAGCCTGCAGATGTGAAAGGCGCCACAATGAAAGAGTCTTTTCCTTTTCCAAAAGATGATAACAGGATGCTGCAAAAGCCAGATGATTTGGCTGGTCAACATGAAGGAGGAAGAAGAGAGTCTGAGCAGCTGGCTTTCTCTGGCAGCGATGCTCTGATGACAGAGCAGCTCCAGGCTGCTGCATCCGATGAGGATCAGACAGGAGAAATCAAAATGCAGGCTCTGCCATATTCTGCTGAATTACAAGAACCAGTGTCTGCTCTCAATACCTCTATCAATGATGGTTTTGTTTTATCAACTAAAACTTACTTTTCTGAAGAAGTGAAGTTGGCTCAAGGACCAAGTAGAGAAAGAAACGTAGCAGAGGAGAGACAGATCCATTCTATGATGGGGAAGGAAAGCTTGATATTGGAGAAAGTAAACGGTGAATTTTCCAAGCCTTCCAAAGCAGAGAACCAGAAAGAAATCACACTACTTCCTGAAAAAACACCCCAGAAAGTGGTGCTTGGCCCATCAGTGGAAGGGGTAGAGCCAGGCACTGTGAAAGCAGAAGTTGTGGAACCCACAATGGGCCAAGAAAATGAAGCCCACAGGTGCACAGCTCCTCTACCTGGAGAGAAGACATTTGCAGAATCAAAAATGGTTCAGTCAAAGGTTGTACATAATAGTAATGAGGTAAGGAAACCTGCTCCTGAAATACCCACACGAAGGAAGCCCAGCCCCTCAATCCAAGCACCTGAAGAACTTCAAGCCCCCGAGATACCTGAGGTGACACAAAAACTTCCCGAAAAGCCTAAGGTGGTGGAGCAAAGTCTTCCTGAGGAAAAGGGAAAGAAAGGAATTTCATCTTTCAAATCATGGATGTCCAGTTTATTTTTTGGATCAAGCACTTCAGAAGACAAAGTTGCTGAAAAAGAGTTAGAAACTCAGCCAAGTCCCTCTGTAGAAAAAGCAGTGACCATGGTAGAGCCCGAAGGTACAATTCCTCCTGATGCTGGTGTAAGTCGGAAAACAGCTGATCTTTCAGTACCAGAGGTAAAACTTAAAATGGCTGAAGAATGCAGAGTTAAATCTACAGAAGGTCAAGACCTTAAAGAAAACTCCACATCTTTATCAAACACAGAAGCTTTAGAACAGCCCAAATCTAACTTTGAGGTCTATAGTGAAGATTATGAGAAGAAAGAAATCTCAGACTATTCAGAGAAAATGGGCATAAAGTTAGCTACAACTGAGGAGAATCTTGGAATTCAACCTTATGCCCCTATGGGTGAGAAATCAGTAATGGAAGAAGCCAAAAATGTGATTCCTTTCCCTGTTCCTGAGAGTAAAAGCCACCAGAAGCCAGCAAGCGTTCCTTCATCTCCATGGAATGTTGCTGTTCTTAAGGAAGAGCCAAGCCTTGATCAAAAAGAAAAATCACATATTTCCTTTGATGTAGTAGATAAGATGCCACAACAGCCCAAAGAAGTTTCATCTGACATCACAAGTAAATATACAAAGAAGCAATCAGAGAAGCCTGCAGAGCAAATAATTTTGTCAGTACAAGAATCAAAAGACAGCTTAGCTAATCTTAGCGAGGACAGGTTCAAGAAGGAAATGTCCAAATCTACTTTGAAACATTCTGAAGAGAAGAAAGATAGCCTGGAAACGACACCATTTGCCTTGACAGAAAAGAAGGAGATGGTAGAAAACCCCGAAGTGATGGTTTCTTTCAAGCATAGAGAAAATCAAGGAATAGGGGAGTCACAAATGATACCTGACTTTAGACCTACTAAACTAGGAGAATCAAGAGTTGCTGTGAGCCTGGAGCACATCTATTCAAAAGAACACAAGGAAAGGCCTGACATTATTGTAGCTTCTGAGGAGGAAAGAGAAGGAAAAGACAGGCAGGCACAGATATTTTCAGAAGAAAGGAAGCAGGAAAGCCAACCGTACTCTTTGACTATAGCCCGGTCTGTGCCTGAAAACCCCCCTGTCTCTTTAGGTCATTCTTTGGATGAAACTCAACCTCTTTCATCCATTAAAACACCACCAATTACTGAAAAACCAGAAAGCATGCTCTCAGAGGCTCACCCAGAAATCAGAGAAAGAATGACAGTTGAAACTCAACCATATCCATTAGAAGAAAGTAAAGTTTTGGTGGAGAAAACCAAGGTATTCCGCCCGGTGGTTCCGCATCATGATGAAATAGATAACCATTCGTTACCTCAGGAAGGAAATCTAGAATTAGAAAAGTCAAGCAAAGGAAAAGTCATGTCAAGTCTCAAAGAGGAAAAGTTTATTGTATCAGAACTATCCAATGATGGCTCAGTAGCTATCACAAATGAAAGCATTAAGCGAGGACCTCCGTCTCCAGACTCTGAAATGACATTAGATCTTCCTTCTAATGAAGCAAAGAAATTAGAAACACCTCCATATTTGCTGTCACTGGGGAAGCCACAACCTCTTGTTTCAGGAACTTCTCCAGAAATTAGTACAATGAAGAAACAGGAAGTTCCATGGTCAGAATTAACTCCAGATAGGCCTACTGTCCATACCATGCAAACATTTAAAGACCACCCATCTGAGATACCTAAACAATCCATTCTTGTTTCAAGGCGCCATTTTGAGACAAGAGGAGATGCCCACATAAATGAACCACATTCTTCAGCAACAAGCAATTATGCTCAATTTATAATTAATACATCAGCAATCATTGCTGATGAAATGACTTCTACCAAGGAAATGTCCAAGGAGCCTGAAGGCACAAATGCAAAAGAGGAAGAATTTATAGCAACTAGTAAGCCAGTGGGACTTTCAGAAGATCAGAAGAGTGCCTTCAGTATCATTTCTGAAGGCTGTGAGATATTGAATATTCATGCTCCTGCCTTTATTCCTTCAGTGGATCAGGAAGAAAGTGAACAAATGCAAGCTGAGTTAGAATGTTTGCAAGAGAAAGCCCCATTTAAAACAACATTCCTCCATGAGGAGAGTGAGGAAGTTGTTTCCCATGGAACCCTAAAGAGCAACTTAAATGATTCTGATAGAAAAGGAAGGAAGGAAAGTGAACAAAAGGCAACTCATAAAACAAAAGAGGAGAGAGCCACCAATCCAGAGACAGGTGATTTAATTTTCACTCAGCAGATAATTCCCAGTGAAGAAGATTATTTTGAAAAATACACTTTGATCGATTATAACATCTCCCCAGATCCAGAAAAGCAGAAAGCTCCGTGGAAATTAACGATTGAAGAGGAACTCTCAAAGAGAGCCAGAAAAGAAACTTCCCCAGAAAGTTCACAGCAGAGTGCCCCGGAACACAAATATGACTTGGTGAAATTAGATGAAAGCTTTCATGGATTAGAAAAGGACCACAAAAAATTACCTCACCCAGAGCCACAAAAATCTTTGGTTATTGGAGAATCAGCAGATGTAACCTCTTCAAAGGGCACAAACAGAGATGTGGACTCTAGGTCACCTGGAATGCCTTTATTTGATGCAGAAGAAGGAGTTTTGTCAAGAGCTCAGATATTTCCTACCACTGTCAAAGCTGTGAATCCTGAGCTTCTGGGAGAGCCACCTGCACTTGCATTTTTATATGAAGAGGCAATTGGGCAGAAGAAGGGAGAAGGCAAGACAGCTAATGAAGGTGACAGTGTGAATTCGGAGACATCACTTCAGAGCAGACATTCTGACATTGACGATGGCAGAGGAATGTATTTTGAGAAGTATACACTCAGGGATGACATTCTTCTTGACATGTCTGTAACTCAAAAAGACCAAGGCCAAGGTCTAGAAGAAAAACCAGTTGTTAAGGATGATTCATACCAACTGATAGCTGCAGAAGAAGACATTTGGGGGAAGCCTGGAGTTATTTGGAAGAAGAGTCTGGAAGAAGAACCAAAGGCTATTTATACAGAAAAAGAACCAGTTGGCCACATGGAGATGCGTGGTGAAGTGGCAACACAGAGGAAAGTAGCCATAGCTGAGGAAGTCAGAGTGGTTACTCAAAAAATGAGCTATGCAGTTCCATTTGAAGACACCTGTCAAGTTTCAGAGGGTGCAGAAGAACCAAGCACTCAGGGCAATGAGGTAGGAAATGCCAGTCCAGAGGTCAATTTGAATGTCCCAGTACAAGTGTCTTTCCCAGAGGAAGAAGAATTTGCATCTGGTGCTACCTATATTCAAGAAACACCACCAGCAGGATCTAGAAGACTGGTCCCAGCTGAGCCAAGTGAAGAGAGACACCGCAATAGCCCTGTACAGGATGAATATGAATTTGTTGAGTCCATGAATTATGAAGTGGTCAGTCAAAACATTTTATCAGGAGAACTACATTCAGAATCCACATCTAAAAATGTGTTATCTCAAGAAAAGGAATCCTTTGAACACCTCAAGAAACATGAATTTGCAAGAGAGGCAGAACAAAGTATGTCTGCTGAACAGAAAGAGTTGGGTAGAGAGAGGACAGAAGAAGATCAATTGGTGTCAGCGTTAGTGACTGAGAAGGCACAAAAAGAACCAAAAAGGTCCCAGGTTGAGGCATATTGCTATACCTGTAAAAGCCTCATTTCTGCAATGGACAAGGCATTTGACACCCACAAAGACCACGAGGTTTCAACGCTTGACACAGCAATAAGTGCTGTTAAGGTAAATCCATTTTAAAACAAACAATATAATGTAGTCACTTTTATATTATATGACTGATATTTAGTATATTCATCCTTAAGCAGAATAATCTGAAGGACAACTAAGAATGCCTCTCTAAGGATTTAGTTAAGATTGGTTTGACAAGCTGGGCACCATTGGCTCACACATGTAATCTAGTTACTAGTTACTTGGAAGACTGAGATCTAAGGATTGTGGCCTGAAGTCAGCCTAGGAAGGAAAGTCTGGAAGAGCCTTATGTCCAATAATCACCAAAAAGCTGGAAGTAGAGTTGTGTCTTGAGTCGTAGAGTCCTCCATGAATGGAAAAGCTCAAAGGCAGCGTCTAGGCTCTGAGTTCAAGCCCCTGCACACACATGCACGCGCGCAAGTGCGCGCGCGCGCACACACACACACACAGATTAGTTTGAGAAATACTTGTTGGACATATGCTATAGGCAAGGCATTTTTCTAAGTCCTAGGGATTTAGGAGCATTGCCTATGAGGGGCTTGTCATCTTATAGGAATGATCTTTACATTTTCAAAAATGCCAAAATGGCTCACATCTGTAATCCTAGCTACTTAGGATAGTGGTTTGAAGTCAGCCTGGGCAGGAAACTCTGAAAAACTGGAAGTAGAGCTATGACTCAAGTAGTAGAGCACTAATCTTGAGGAAAAAAAAAAAGCTCAGGGACACCACCCAGTCCCTGAGGTAAAGCTCTAGGACTACCCTCCCCCCCCCAATAGCCAAATGACTTTACACTTAAAAAATATACTTCTGAATAGAAAATATAGTTTAGTAATATAATATGCAATATTGTCCTTGACATATACCTATATTACGTTGAGCAGTTTAAAAATGTTTTCCCTCTGGTGTTACTAGAGTTTGAACTCAGGACCTAACACTTGCAAGGTGGGTGCTTTATGACTGAACCATACCTCTATCCCTATTGTAAATTTTATAAAAATACTGAAACAGATTTAAAATTTTGATTTTCTACTTTGGCTTATAAAATATGCTCAAAGGGCAATTTTTACATTCTTTTTGCCTATTTTTATAGCATCCTATAAACATAATGTCTAATGTCACAACACATACCCTATATATATGATTACAAAGATCCCATTTCTTTGGAGATGGCCATTGGAAACTAGCATTGAATCTTTGATTCTCTCATCTACTTTCAATCACTTCTAATAGTTTTCCTCTGCCTCTTTGTTTCTCAGACAGCAGCCAGAGTGATCTTAAAATTGGCAAATAACATGAGTGGAGCACTTACTCTGTGCCAAGCCTGTGCTATGTTATTTATATACAGGATGCTTTTGACACATTATAGCTCCCCTGTCTCCACCATCAATTTGTACATAATGAAATGTGCTCAGTTTGTTTAAGTGATTTGCCAAGGTGATCAGATGCAGAGCTGGGATTGGTAACTAGGGCAGGATGATGCCAGAGTTCACACTATTGACTGTATAGCCATATTTGTTGGCTCAGAAGCTTGTTAATAACAGTGATTTAAAAAATGACCATCCAATTAGGTTGCTGTTAAATAACTGTCAGGCTCATGTTGATTAAATAAAATTATATATGAGAATCCTGGTTTTTATCTACCTACCAAATTAATCCTTCTCAACTGATTCTATTTTTCCAGGGAAAAATTCTGTTAAAACTTTACCTATTAAAGTTTAGAGGAAGTGGGTGGAGCAACTTCTTTTGTGTTAGCTCCGTGAAGGGTAGCCCATTTCACAGTGATACTTGTTAAGGAACAGCTACCAGATACCATCAGAAGAAAGAAGCAGATTTTTCAGATTTCTTAACTATGTTTTGTTCATCTGTAAGTTTTGAAAATGAAAACTGTTAATTGAAAAATTTCAAAAGTAGAGCTGTAACCTGCTTAAAAATATTTTAGGGTTTTTTTTCTCCTTGATCTTCTCTAAAGAGTATGAGGACAAAGTATGACCTAGTTGACTAAAGCCGGGGAAGTTTGCTTCATTATGCTATGTCAACCATGAGATTAATAGTTGGTTGACAACTTTTTAGAAATAAAAATCAATTAAAAATTGTAAGTTGAGAATTCTTTAGCCTTTTATAGGTGGGCTTTTGTACTTGTGTAGGCATTGATTGTTGCATGTACAAATTACTCCTCCACTCTTTCATAGTGGCCTAACTTTTGTCCATCATTCTCTTCCTTTCATTCATTTTCTTCTTTCTTAATGTTTATGGACCTTTTTATGTCCAGAATGTTTTTCATCATTAGACTTGAGAGGAAAAACTTAAAAAAAAAAAGAGGGTCTTGTAGGACTACCCAAATCAGTACAGGGTTGTGGTATGGGATATAATGTGCTTTGGGGAGGGAAATAGTGGAGTCGAAAGGGGAGCCCTGGGGAAGATGTCTCTGAAAACATGGCTGAGCCTTAAGAGAGCCAGTGAGCGCTGTGGTAGAAGTCAAAGGCCAGGAGAACATTCTAGAGATAGAGAACACCCTTGGAAAGAGTCCAAGGAAAGATTGCAGCCTGTTGATGGGAGCTGGGAGGCACTGGGGGCATGGGTTGCGGAGGGAAGGACAGGGCAGATCCTGTAGAGACCTCAGCAATGTAGTGTCATCACCGTTCTGTGGATAGTCAGATGGTTGAACCTCTGTTAATCTGTTTTATTTATTTAGTTTAGTCAGGTGGACTTTTGCAAGTTTTGTAGTAACAGCTAAAGTATATACCCCTCCCTCCCTTCATCCCGTACATTGCTTGTTGTTGTTGTTGTTAATTGTGGGGCTTGAACTCGGCCTGGGCACTGTCCTTGAGCTCTTTCACTCAAGACTGGTGCTCCACCACTTTCAGCCACAACGCCCCTTCCAGTTTTTGAGTGGTTGATTGGGGATAAGAGTCTTGGGGACTTTTCTGACTTTTCCAAGCTGGCTTTGAACCATGATCCTCAGATCTCAGCCTCCTGAGTAGCTTGGATTACAAGCGTGAGTCACCAGCGCTCTGTATCCCATACATTTTTTTAATCTGGTTATCACCTCTTGAGAAGTTTAACCCTTTGAAGGTTGCCATAACTTTTGGGTCCTTTTAGTAGTCATTTGTTACTATAGACTTCTTCAGGTGGCACTCTGCTCACCCCATGTCCTTCATGCATACCACTTGTGCCTATGTGAGGACACTGCTCAGGTATATTGAAGCATTTTAGCAAAAAGGCTGCTGTCTGAGACTATATAAAACTCAAGACCTAAGGCGAAAGCTTTTACACCCATAGTTCATTAAAGTAAGTATGCTTTGAGCTCACCATCTTACCTTTCTTGCATGAGAAATTTAAAGTAACTTTCAATAGTTGTGCACCTCCAGTTTATCATATAAAATTTCCTGCAGTTTAGATGAAGCAGCAAAAATAACTCAAGGATTGGTTTGTTAGTGAGTATGGTATAGTGTCTACCAAATACATTAAATTTATAGAGAACAAGTAGAACCTATTCCTTGAAGTTCTTTTTCCAAGTATTATACACTAAGGATCTTTTAATTCTTTTTTTCAGGTACAATTAGCAGAATTTCTTGAAAATTTACAAGAAAAGTCCTTAAGGATTGAAGCCTTTGTTAGTGAGATAGAATCCTTTTTTAATACCATTGAGGTAAGTTAATAAAATCCCTTTTAGTCTATCCTAGTTTGTTTAGTATTACCATTAAGTGATTCTGAGCTAAAAAGATCTGAACTAATGTGTGTGTGTGTGTGTGTGTGTGTGTGTGTGTGTGTGTGTGTATGTGTTTTCTCCCACTGTTGTCTTTGTTTATTCAAAGGAAAGCTCTTAGAGTCTTCCCTTTGTGTGTAATCAGTGAGAGTATTATCTGCCTAAGGATCAAGGATTTGTCCTTAAACATATACATTTATTGGGAACTTACCAAAATGCTTTACCTACTTTACCCAAATGAACCCTCATTAGTAGTATATGAGTTAGGTGTTACTTTTGTTGTTGTTGTTGTTGGCGGTTGTGGGGCTTGAACTCTGGGCCTGGACACTGTCCCTCAGCTTTTCAGCTCAAGGGGTGTGCTCTGCCATTAGAGTCACAGCACCACTTCTGGTTTCCTGGTGGTTTATTGGCGATAAGAGTCTCACAGACTTTCCTGCCTGGGCTGGCTTTGAACCATGATCCTCAGATCTCAGCCTCCTGAGTAGCTAGGATTACAGGCACCAGGCTAGGTGTTACTCTTGAATTCATTTCATATGTAAGAATCTGAGACTTAGAATTAAGTACATTACTTTCTTGCCCCTCATTGGGGGTGACTCTGAAGAACTGCTCCAAGTTACTGCCCATTGTTTGGTGCCAGGCTCTGTGAGTGCCTCTCATAGTACCACTGTACTGGATGAGATCATGTCTCCTGGCAGATGGCTTCTGCACCTCCACAGTGAAGGGATTTGGTAGAAATGCTCTACCTTGTCCAGAGATGGCCTAGACACCCTCATCGGTCACCAGGAGTGGTGGAGATCTCCAGGCCACAGCTGAAGGCTGCTGCACAATTCCTGCGTTCCTGTCATAATTTTTATTGCCCCCTCCTCCAAGTGTCTCTTTTAGAGCAGGGTAGCCAGTCCACTGGGTGTGTCTGGATGGGTGATAAAGTTTCTCTTACTGTGGCAGAAGCTGCCCTACCCCATCCCTAGAGAACATTTTACATTTTATTTGATTGATGATGGCCAGGGACCCTTCCTCTCTGCAATTTTTATATCTATATCTATATCTATATTTTAGTGTGTGTGTGTGTGTGTGTGTGTTTGTGTATGGTGCTGAAGATGATACCCAGGGTCTCATGAATGCTAGACAAAACATTCTACCACTAAGCTACATATTAGCCCCCCAAACTCTCTTGATGGTCCTCTTACAGTGCGTTATATTACAAAATTAATTATGGCAAAGGAGGTTGGTAGGTGAGAAATTTAGACCATGCATGTAACAGTTGATTCTCTCATCAGGATATCTTTAAAAGGAAAAAAGTTGGGAGGAAGAGATACACATGGACGTCTTGTGTCATTCTGAAGTGTCTTTGTTCCCATCCTCTAGGAAAACTGTAGCAAAAAGGAAAAAAGACTGGAAGAACAGAATGAGGAAATGATGAAGAAAGTTTTGGCACAGTATGACGAGAAAGCCCAGAGCTTTGAGGAAGTGAAGAAGAAGAAGATGGAGTTCCTGCATGATCAGATGGTCCACTTTCTGCAGAGCATGGACACCGCCAAGGACACACTGGAGACGATTGTGAGAGAGGCGGAAGAGCTTGACGAGACTGTCTTCCTGACTGTAAGCACCAAGGAAAATGCGTCTCCACGCCTGGAGCACACCTGGAGCCCACTCTGACACCAGTCTGTTTTTAAAACTTCATCTTTCAATGTTCCTTAAGGTCACTCACAGGTCAGGGGTAGTGGTTCACACCTGTAATCCCAGCCTCTGGGGCTGGAAGGATTGTGAGTTTGAGGTTAGGATAAGTAGGAAGTTCTAAGTAGTAAATTCTGAGTTATGCTAGGAAATCCTGTGACAAACACACATAAACACACAATACATTCACACAATTATTTATATCTTAACATGGGGCTTATACAATTCTGTCTTTTTAAAAGTATCTTAGTAGTCTACTTTCTGTAGAAAAGGCCCCCCAAAACCCCAAAGCTAGAATTTCTAGATCCAGCTGAAAGGCCATAGATTCAGGCTACCACATCTTCCTTCTGTCACGTTGGATTGGTCACCTTGTAAGAGGGGGGGGAAAGCAGTCTTGAAACATTATTCCTGCTGTGTCTTCCTTCTCAGGGTGAGCCTTGTCTGCTGGTGTTTGGCATCTTCTTGATGGCTCTGAGACCTGTAATCCTTGCCAAGTGATGGAGAGTAGCATTTTAGTACACTTTTAGGGAAAGGAAGATACAAATTTCAGCATCTCAGGAATTCAGTAATGTTTTTATAAGGAGTTCCCTGAAGACTGGAGTCTTTAATTCAAATGACAACATGTGGAAAGGAGATTGTCAGCCTGCACCCAGAGGCTCCCCTTGCTTCTGCAACATTAGTACGATGCTGCTCTTCTATGGGGCCAGGATTTACCAGGAGTAGTGAAGGCCCATTGCCAGATGGGAAAGGGCCACCATGGATAATGTGTAGGGAAACTCTCTTTCATAGGTCCTCATCCCCATAGCCATCTAGGAAGTCTGGAAATAGAAAAAAGCAAAATGGACATTGTCTCTGAGCAGGACATTTGTACCAGGGAAAATTTGGGTCAAGTGGACCTGACCATCCTTAAAGGATAATTAGACTCCTTGGGTTGCTTTCTACTTAGTCAAGGCAAAGCTTTAATATTTTTAAATTGAGCATCTCTTATGAAGCATAGCATTATTAAGTTACTTTATGTGTTCCCTGGAAACCTTTACTTTGAGAAAAAATGTTTTCTTCTTTCTAGAAGAACAAGTTGGGAGAAAAAGTTTTTTTTCCCCCTGCTTATAAGAAAGATCTATATCTATTCTAAAACATTATAAATTACAGGAAAATATAGAAAAGGTATCACTCATAATTACTGATTATACTTTTTTGATATATATTCCACATTGAGAAAATTTAAGACATTTTTCTTGCTTCAGAGAATTCTCTTCTGGAAGCTAAGTCATTAGTTAATAAATGGAAAGAAGCAGAATATGAACAACCCATTGGCTGCCTTGCTGATAAAAAGAGAACAGAGGTAAAATTCAGACTAAAACCCCTTCCTCTCCACCTCTCAATTCATGTCCACACTGGGACTTCCAACCCCCTGAATACATTCATTCCTTTGTTATCCAGACTAAAGCCTCAAAGAGAAACAGCCTTAGGGAAGCTGAGGGGTCATATGTAATCTTAATGCTTACTTTACTTGTTTTGTTTTTTTTTTTGTTGATAATTAGATTTTTCTCTCTCTTCTTTCTTTTTCTGTCTTCC
The DNA here is from genome assembly GCF_024711535.1 of Dipodomys merriami. Classification (NCBI taxonomy): domain Eukaryota; kingdom Metazoa; phylum Chordata; class Mammalia; order Rodentia; family Heteromyidae; genus Dipodomys; species Dipodomys merriami. The sequence goes on along the minus strand of NW_027203382.1, from coordinate 21,813,628 downwards.
TTCACAAGTCATTTGAGGAAATCAATGAAAGGTATATAAACCATGGTGACTGGGAATAGCATGACTGGATGCTTTATTTTTAATATTTTGATGCTTTATAGAAAAGGAGCTGCCAATTAAAAATACATTTAGTGAGCTGCTGAATTTTCACTTTGAGATGCAGTGCTTTTAAAAGCTAAATGATAGCGTTGAAAGAAAATTGCATGTGCTTTAGTTAAATAACAATTATCACAATGTAGTTTCTTAACTGCTTCCTTGAGATGTAATCTGTATTTTCAACCCAATGTGGACCATCTTTTCTGTCAGTGTATACAAAAAAATTTATAGATGGTTAGACTTATTGGTTAAATATGAGAATTTGAAAGAATCCTTCATGTCTGCCTTGAGCAATTTTATGTGTTATGCAATCTTAATGACATGTTTCCTCATTTTCTCCTCAAGAGATAGTTATGCATTTATCTTCTCTCTCTGTCCACTAACCTAAATGAATCTTACTCTTTTCATTTTGTTTTGTTTTGTTGATACTTTAAACAATCAGTCTAAGAGATTCTTTTTTTGTTTTGGTCTGGTCGTGGGCCTGAACTCTGGGCCTGGGCGCTGTCCCTCAGCTCTTCAGCCCAAGGCTAGCCCTCTAACACTTGAGCCACAGCACCACTTCTGGCTTTTTCTGCTTATGTGGTGCTGAGGAATTGAACCCAGGGCCTCATGCATGCAAGGCAAACACTCTAACACTGAGCCACCTTCCCAGCCCCAAAGAGATTCTTAATTCTTTAGAAAAGCAAAACATTCCAAAATTAGAAAATGTTGTCTATAAAAATACATGCTATCAGATTTATGTTCACCTTTTGGAGCATAGTAAGGAGATCTGACCCTTTTACCCTTTGCCCCATGGCAAGTCCTGAGGTCTTTCCTACAGGGTAAACTTAATTATTTTTAAAAATAATTTTAACATTTTTAAATCATTTTTTACATTTTTAATTTTTTAGCTTTTTATTATCTTTAAATAGTTGTACAGGGCTGGGAAGGTGGCTCAGTGGTAGAGCGCTTGCCTTGCATGCATGAGGCCCTGGGTTCGATTCCTCAGCACCTCATAAGCAAAAAGAAAAAAGCCGGAAGTAGTGCTGTGGCTCAAGTAGTAGAGCTCTAGCCTTGAGCTGAAGAGCTGAGGGACAGCGCCCAGGCCCAGAGTTCAGGCCCCACGACTGGACCCCCCCCCCCAAAAAAAAATAGTTGTACAAGGGAGTTTTAATTAAACATGTCAAGCCATGAGTACAATACCTTTTGATCAGTGTTACCCTTCAATTTCTGCCCCCTACCCTTCGCCACTATCTGATGAGATCAGGTGAGTTCAGGGTGGTATGGCCGTAGACTCACCACTATCTGTACAAGTTTAAATTTTTGTTAATTTTTTGTGTGTATGTGTCAGTACTGGGGCTTAAACTCCTGAGTTGCTTTGAGGGAAAAAGGCACTACCTGAGCTGGTACCTTTTTCCATAGCTGGCACCATCTTTGAGCCATGCCTCCAGTTCTGGCTTTTGCCTGGTTAGTTGGATGTAAGAATCTCTTAGATTTATTTGCCTGGGCTGGCTTCAAACTACTATCCTGCAATAGATAAAGTAAAACCAGAAATTTGTATCTGTGATATATTAGGGCATAGAAAAATGGATATGAGCCGGGCACCCGTGGCTCATGCCTGTAATCCTACTCATGTGGCTCATGCCTGTAATCCTACTCAGGAGGCTGAGATCTGAGAATCATGGTTTAAAGCCAGCCCAGGCAGAGAAGTCCCTGTGAGACTCTTATCTCTGATAAACTACTTAAAAAAGCCAGAAGTGGTGTTCTGGCTCAAGTGGTAGAGCACTAGCCTTAAGCATAAAAAGGCTCAGCGACAGTGTCTAGGCCCTGAGTTTAAGCACGGGACCAGCCAAAAAGAAAAAAGAAAAATTGACATGGATAGGAAATCTGATCTTTTTTTTTACATTATTGAAGCTGTACAGATGAATCCTATTCCATTCACAAGATTAGTTTTACAAAAGTTTTACAATAAGTTTTACAAAAATAATTTACATATTACTATCTGTATTAATCAGTAATAGCTTTAGAGTGGTGACTCATGAATAGAATTACTGGGGGGACCTTAAAAAAAATCTTATGTCCTGAGATTCCAGTTTAGTCCATCCAAAGTGTGGCCTGGGTATTTATAAAGCTTCCTGGGTGATTCTAGTGTGCAGACAGTGTTAAGAAACTCTTGTTTATTAGTCTGTTCTTGGGAGCAGGGGCTCCTCAAACTGACTGTATTTGAATCACCTGTATAATTTGTGCAATCAAAATTTCTGGAGTCCTGCACCAAATCCACTATGTGAGAATTCCTAGGGTGGGACTATGTACCTGTACATTAGCACTTTGTATAAATGAGTTCTGAGCTACATTAGTCAGGCCTGGAAACTCATACCCTCTCCTACTCTGTTCACTTTATTAAACAAAACAAAAAAAACCAGTTGTGTTGGGATGTAAAGTGCTTGCCTAACAAATATAATGCCCTGGGTTCCGTCCTTAGTACCTGTATCTGTATGTGTGATATCTGTCTGTCTGTCTGTCTGTCTGTCTGTCTGTCTGTCTCTCTCTCTATATATATACATACACATATACACACATACTTCTTCTTAATGATTATTAATCATTTTATAAAAAATATGAATTTATAGTGCCATTACATATACAGTGGATAGTATATATGCATATTTGATTATTCATATTTTATTTATTTTTGGAAGATAATGATCAGTAAGAAAATTTGGTAGATGAGACTCTGAGTGCTTTTATTTAAAAATACAATAGAATATTTTTACTTTTCTAAAACGTTAGAATATTACAAATGCAAACTGAAAACTATTTGATACTAAACCCTGTATCTTTGGTTTTTGGGGTTTACACTTGCTCATTTTGTGTCATTTAATTAATTTTTACTTCATTGTTGTCTAACTGGCAATGAATTAATCTTTACTAAAAGCTGCATGTTACCTAGAGAATGAATTTCAGATAACCCTTATTTTTCTGAAGTAGAAAAGACAAGAAAATTCTTGGATTTGGTAGAGAAATAGAAACAAGTAAAAGTCTGTTAATATGGTTCATAAGCATGTGTACAATAACACACATACACACATACAAAACTAACTTTCATGTCCTCAGATAGCTTCTGTCTCCAGATATAGTATTCCTTGTAGAAGAAATGATAAGTATCTAGTTTATTTCACCATGTTGCTTTGTCTTCATTTTATATTGTATCAGGAAGGACAGCACTTGCATATTATTTTTCTCAACATTAAGCATGCTTGAATTAAGAAATGCTGTCAAATGTATTAGGCTCAATATTTGCATGTCTCATTTTGTTTTGGAAATGCTAGTCTGTTAAGGAGATGCAGTTATTCCTTTGTTTTTGCTCTTTTCTATAATAGTGAAAAAGAGAATCACCACCATTGTAGGACCTATTTTCTAAAAGATGTCTGCTTACCCTCCCACCTGCAAATGTTAAAACTGAACATAGTGGAATAGGCCATAGTGAAATACAGTAGGGCTTTGCTTCATAAAACCACCACTACCAGTCCCACTTTCCAATGAAAAATTGTTTTTGCTTTTGTCCTGTACATTGTTTGTCCTCCTGGCAGGTTGCTTTCTGCGATGGACAGAACGGCTTCTTTGGAGAACATGCCTGCTGCCTTTTCCCTTTTTGAACATTATGATGACAGCTCAGCGAGAAGTGACCAGATGTTGAAACAAGTGGCTGGTAATCATTTTGATATATTAATTAATTTGATAGCATTTGGAAGCTCTTACTTGTTTGTTTTGAAACATTTATATATCTGGAAAAAGAAAAGTGTTGATTGTATTATCTTAAAGCAATACTTTGAAATAAAGCAGGTGACCAATTCCATTTCAACGATAAAGTACATTTCTATTTGAAGCATTATGACTGTGTTGAGGTAAAAAGAGGTAGAAGGAAGGAGCCAAGGAGCCCATGAACTCCTTTGTATTTTGCCTTCTTTAAAAAATAGGACATTGTCTGGGCACTACTGGCTCATGCCTGTAATTCTAGCTGCTCAAGAGGTTGAGATATGAGATTTTGGTTTGAAACCAGTCTAGGCAGGAAACTTATGAGTCTCTTAATTCCAATTAACCACCGAAAAGCTAGAAGTAGAACTATGGCTCAAGTGGTAGAGTGCTAGCCTTAAGCAAAACGGTTCAGAGATAGCACCCAGGCCCTGAGTTCAAGCTCCCAAGATTGGCACAAAAAGAAAAAGATATTTATCTCTATTCATGTATTTATGTATATTTCTCCTCCCTCCCTCCCTTCCTTCCTTCCTTTCTTCCTTCCTTCCTTCCTTCCTTCCTTCCTTCCTTCCTTCCTTCCTTCCTTCCTTCCTTCTTCCCTCCCTCTCTCTCTTTCTCTTTCTCTTTCTGTTTGTCTCTTTCTCTTTCTTTCTTTCTTTCTTTCTATCTTTCTTTCTTTTTCTTTCTTTCTCTCCTTCCTTCCTTCCTTCCTTCCTTCCTTCCTTCCTTCCTTCCTTCCTTCTGATAATTATTTACTTCATACCACCTGCCAAATATGGAAGTAAAAAGAAATCAAATACACATGTTGTAACAATTTTCCTTGGAGTGGTTCCCCCTCTTTGGTTTTAGTTTTTTTCCCCTTCTTCTTCTTCTTCTTCAAAAAAAAAACAAAAAAACAAAAAAACCTATTAGAGAACTAACAGCTCAGCATCATGGTCTGTAGCCAGGAGCCTCCTACTCGGCTGTCAGAAGCATGCTACTGTCTCCAAAATATTTTTTATTGTTCTATTTTAACAAACAAGACAATGGAACTTATTTAGCTCTGTATTTCGTGTTATCAAGTTTCACTTACTGTACAATGTGCTTAAATGTCCTCTTCAAGAGATGTTGTTGTTTCCTAGCTACTCAAGAGACTGAGATCTGAGGATCATAATTCAAAGACAGCCTGGGCAGGGAAGTCTATGGGAGTCTGATCTCCAATTCACTAGAAAACCAAAAATGCTGCTATGGCTCAAATTGGTGGAGCACTAGCCTTGAGCAAAAGAGCTCACAGATAGTGCCTATGCTGTGAGTTCAAGCCCCATGACCAATGAAAAACAGAAAAAAAAAGATATATTCTTCCAAAATTATCTTTAAGATGGCAGCTGTATTTAAAACTCATTATTACGGGAAGCGTTTTAGTTTAGTGACTATTGTGTCCTAAAAACAGCCTCATTCCTCAAAATAAACCCTCAAAATTCGAAACTAACTTTTTCTTTTCTCTTTTTTCTTTTTGAGATTCTGGAATTTGAATCCAGATGTTTGCTAAGCAAACATATTACCACTTGTACCACATCCATAGCCCCCAATATTTTTACACAATAACAAATTCAGTCATTTATCCTAATGGGTAATGTTTAGAAATAGCTCAATACAGAAGAATGTTGTCTCATAATGTCTTTAGGAGGCGTTAAACTAGGGCAGTAAATGTAGACTAAGAAATCTTGATTAATAGAGCAGATCTTTTTCTTTTTCTTTTCTTTTCTTTTTTTTTGGGGGGGGGGTCTGGTCGTGAGCCTGAACTCTGGGCCTGGGCACTGTCCCTCAGCTCTTCAGCTCAAGGCTAGCGCTCTACCACTTGAGCCACAGAACCACTTCCGGCTTTTTTTTCTGCTTATGTGGTGCTGAGGAATTGAAATCAGGGCCTCATGCATGCAAGGCAAGTACTCTACCACTGAGCCACCTTCCCAGCCCCAATCTTTTTCTTTTAAGAGAGTCATTATATACTATTGTTCATTTGAATATTTGGTGGGCAATGGGAGGATATTTTACCTATTCGTAAGAGGTCACAGAGTTAAATAGTTGTGAAATGTTAAGGATTAAGCTTGGAAAGTACACATGTAGTCCTAAAGGCTCCAACTGTCTATGGGGGGAGGGGGAATCATGGGAGAGACAAATGCTATTGTGTGAGGCTGTTGCACAGAATTGCTAATTGTTCATTGTTCCTTAATCATTTTGTGACCAATGACACCTCTCAGATATAATGCCCTCACTTGGTACCTGAAAAGTGAGTCTGATATCTCGATGCTAGAACTAAGAAGATACACACACAGAAAGCATGTGAGTTTTCTCAAGAGAAACAGCAGCGTCTGCCACTTATTTTATATTTATTCAAGGCCTGGCTCTGCGGAGATGGTTATGCAGATCCAATCATTTAAATTCACGTTAGGCCTGGGAGGTATGTTTTGTTGTTAAGAAAAGAGGGGATAACATCTTGTACATCTCATTGTTGCAATGGGTCCACCTGTATCCCTATTTAAACAATTTGTTTTTTCTCTTCCTATTTCACAATAAAAAAAAATTTCCTCAAATCAGCACTTTGGAATTTACAAATTAGCCCACAAGAAAAAAAAAAGAAAAGAAAAGGGGAGGGGAGGAGATGGAAGGGCAGGGATAGGAAGTGGAAACAAAGGAGGAGGCAACAATGCTTGATAAGAAATGTACTCATTACCTTGCTCATGTAATTGTAACCCCTCGGTACGGTATTTTCACAGTAAAAAAAAACTTATAAAAAAGAGGAGAACAGGAAAATGAATTGCTCAGGACTAAACACTGGTTGGGGGAGGAGTGTGTGGAAGGATAGGTTGGCTTCAAAGTCTTTGTGTGTTATACATTGTCCTTTGGCAAGGACATTGTTGGGGAAAGTGAGATAAACAGGGACTAGTCTTTGATTCACGTAAACTCAGCCAATTGTGGGTCAGGAGCACCTGCATCTAGATCCTTGGCCACATTAGCAAGTAAACACAAGTAGTACTTGAAACACCCATGCACACATACATATGCGCACACACAAGAGCACAGAAATGGTGGGAAAATGGTGAACTAATGCAGCAGTGGTACTCACTAGATACTACATTGAAAATGATCTATACAACTTGTCAGGGAGGGTGATTGGAAGGGACAAAACTGGGAGAAATTGAGGGAAGAGGTGACACTGTTCAAAAAGAAATTTACTTATTAACTGACATGTAACTATGAACCCTTCTGTACATCATCTATACAGTAGAAAAAATCTACATGAAATACAGGCAACCTCTCCCCCACCCCCAGGCTCTAGTGATAGCCCTGCTTCCTTGACTCTGGCTCCTAAGCATTAAAACAATTAATAAAAATATACAGAGTTACCTTATTACCTTTGTGTGTGTGCGTGTGTGTGTGTGATAGAGAAAGAGAGAGAGAGAGAGAGAGAGAGAGAGAGAGAGAGAGAGAGAGAGAGAGAGAGGAGGGAGGGAGAGGAGGGAGGGAGGGAGGGAGAGGGAAAGGGAAAGGGAGAGGGAAAAGGAGAATATATGTGTATGTGTATGTGTATGTATGTGTGTTGATCCTGAGCTTGCACTCAGGGCCTGGGCACTGTTCCTGAACTTCTTTGCTCAAGGCTAATGCTCTACCATGTGAGCCACATCTCCATTTCTAGCATTTTTTGGTGGTTAATTGGTGATAAGAGTCTCACAGACTTTCTTGCTGGGCATGAGCCACTGGCACCCAGCTCTTATTTCCCATGTAACTTCAGTAGCATTAAGTAGATTCATATCACCATACAAGTATTAACCATATCCATTTCTAGAACCTTTCATCTTACAAAGCCAGAATTCTATACTTATTCAACACTATCTACTAGCTTCTATCTATGGAGTAATCTTGCTCCCTTTTCACTTAAAAATGTTTGTAGAGTAAAAGTTTTGAAAAAATGATGTTTTAACTTTAAGTTTTTGATGAGAAGGAGCACAAAATTACTTCTAGACTCCATGCTTTGCTTCATTCTTCCTTAAAATTTGGGGGTTGGACAACTCTCATTTTTTAAGTTTGTTATTTGAAAGAGAGAGAAAAATGTAAAGAGATGTTACTATGAAAATGCCAGCATTGGGGCTGGGAAGGTGGCTCAGTGGTAGAGTGTTTGCCTTGCATGTACGAGGTCCTGGGTTTAATTCCTCAGCACCACATAAGCAGAAAAAGCTGAAAGTGGCGCTGTGGCTCAAGTGGTAGAGTGCTAGCCTTAAGCTGAAGAGCTGAAGGACAGTGCCCAGGCCCAGAGTTCAGGCCTCGCTACCGACCAACCAAAAAAAAAAAAAAAAAAAAAGCCAACATAGCTTAATATGCTTAAAATGCCAACATTGCTTTGAAGGCCATTGACAGTAATTGAAATGTTTTGTTTGGCTCTTCAATAAACCTGGGTAACATGAAAATTTCCCTGATCATGTCTATTGGGATGGATACCTTGAGAATGTGACACTGATTCCTTGCTCCTGCCAAGGTCATCTTGCCTTGTGAATGTTCCTATTCATTATATGTCAGACACATTTAGTAAGCACTTGAATTATCGTATCTTAAACAGTAATCTGAACAACATAGAAATACATATATAATAACCATATATTATCTCACCATTACCCTAGGAATGGTATTATTACTGTTTTCTTATTTTGAAGACTAGGAAACAGGTTAAAATAATGCAGCTAGTTAATTGGGGATCTGGAATTTCACTTTGGGACAGCTTCTCTGTTATGGAGTCCATGAATGGAGTCCATTGTATACTACTTATTTTTCAAAATTCTGCATTCTTTAACTCTTTATCTCTATTGACTCTTTTTACTTGGTCTCATTGTATTCTATTGGTTAGATCTGTTTTTCCTCATTTTTATTTTCTTATTGAGCTAACCTTTGCTTTTCTTTATATTTCTTTTCTAACAAAACTATCTTAGAAAATTTGGCCAATACTAATTCAGTAAGCTTGTCTCTAAGGAAATTGTTGACTGGGCAAAAAAGCACATAAAATTTAAAGACATGGGATCTTTTTAACTATGGGAATAACCTTTTCTTCTAACTTGTAAAATGTGTTCAATGATTTTATGTCATAAATTTTGACAGAAAATTACATAGCTTGATTTGATTTATAATGTTGTATATACTATTATGTTCAACATGCATAATTATAAACTTTAAAACTCTCTCATGAAATACTTAAGAATATTATTTGCCTTTAAACTTCAGAACAATTGACAACAGAGTTACACTAGATGTCTATAACATGTAATTTAATTATTGGGAAACTTTGCCTCCTATGTAGTTTTTTAATTTTAATTTTTAAATAAGTCTGCCAATATGGGTACCATTGTTTCCCTTATTTAAAATAATTAGTATATGTCTAGGATAATCTTAACAGATGAGCAGAAAAGCTCAAAAGCTATGTACATATGACCATATACACTGATGGTGAGTGAAATGAACCCCAAAATATGGATATAAGAGGTTTTCCTTTGTTGTTGTTGTTTTTAATGTACTATGTGGTTTTTCTTTGTTTCTTTTCTATGTTCTTCCACCTGTGGTATATCCCTGTTGTCACTGTATTTGATTTTGGTACCTTGTACCTTGTATATGCATTTATCTAATTTGGGGAAGAGAAGGGGAATAACAAAATGCTGAAACAAGGACACAGGATGACCCATTGCAACAATGATACTCACACGACACTAGGTTGGAAATGAACCTTACAACCTTTGGGTGGGAGGAGTGGAGGAGGTAGGGGAGGGAAGGGAGAACAGGAGAAAAACAAAGGAGGGGGTAACAATACCCAACAATAAATGTACTCATTAACTTACAGATATAACCCTGACCTCTCTGTCCAGCACCATTACAAGAAAAAAAATTTTTTTTAAAAAGAAGTCTGCCCGGCATAGGTAGCTCACACTTGTAATCCTGGCTACTCAGGAGTCTGAAATCAAAGGATCGTGGTTTAAAGTCAGCCTGGGCAGACAAATTCAAGAGACTCTTAACCTCTAATTAACCAACAAAAAGCCAGAAATGGAGATGTGGCTCAAGTGTTAGTGCACCAGCCTTGAGCAGAAAAGTCAAGTGAGAGTATAAGGCTCTGAGTTCAAGCTCCAGTACTAGCACAAAAATAAAAACCTGTAGGTGTACAAGTGTGAAAGAGAAAATGGGACAGTAGTTTCAAAAAGTATACTTAGTTATTTATTTTATGTCATTCTTTTTTAGCCTTGAAGATGTTGTAAAGGATTTTATTGGTCTCTTGTTAATATAGACTTTATTTTAATATAGAATAATACAGTGTTAGCTAGAAAAACATATTAAAATTATACTTTTTGTTTTGAAAAAACCAAGTTACTAGACACATCCTTTAGCCTATATAAGTTTATATCTATATCTATATCTGTCTGTCTGTATATATGTATGTATATGACTACAGAAGAATATTATATAGTGATTCTGGTTTGGGATATATTTTTGCACATATGAAAATGTCTAGAAGACATTCTGTCACATTTAACTATAACCATGATTGTTTCCAAGGACTATAACTGGGGTTGGGTATGGGAAACAAGGAGGTCTCCTACTTTCATTCTAAGTATTTCTGTATTGTTTGAATTGTTTTTCACCAAATATAAGTAGCTTTTGCAAAACAATACTTCAGTGAAAACAATATTAGCTATAGTAATTTGTGCATCTATTTCAGTTCCCCAGCCTCCCAGACTAGAACCTCAGGAATTGAATTCTGCCACCAGCACCACAATTGCAGTTTATTGGAGCATGAACAAAGAAGATGTTGTTGACTCATTCCAGGTTTACTGCATGGAGGAGCTACAAGATGACCAAGAATTCAATGGTAGGATTGCTAGCACAAATACTAATACAGGTGTACCTTTCTGCATCTTCAGGTGATGTATTTAAATATTTAAATAGATACATATGTATGTACACATATCAAAATACCCACAAAGCATCTATAGCCACTTACAAACAACAATAGCAAAAGACTGTCAACAGACATAATGATAAGGATCAAAGGAAAGAAAAACATACACCTGTCTTAAAAGCCAACCTAAATATCATAATTGAGATTCAGACTTGACTTTGAGTTCTCAGAATAACAGCAGCAACTAAGTGATTCTCATTTCCATAAGGAGGAAACATAGCAGAGTTTCAATCAATAGGAAGCATGAAAGACAATGTTATGTGTCCCACTTTGTAGAGGAGAAAGAAACTATGTATAGAACAATGTCAACACAATGACTTTAATACACATACAGCACTGGATGCCCTGGTTGGCCTGTTCTCAGGTCTGCTAGCTTAATAAAGGCTACAGACCAACCAGATAGGTTTATTTGGTGTTCATAATCCTCAACACATGGGCCTAGGAATGGTGAAGTATCCATTGTCTCAAATTAATGTGTGAATAGAACAGAGCATATTCTCAGCAGGACTTCTGACCAGAACCAGGCGTCAGGCAGTTTGAGATTGTACTTCCTGATGAATCAGAGCTGGGGCGGCTGACATTCTGTGCGGCTTGTTGAAGACAGACCCACACACTTTGGAAATCAGATGTGCAGGACTATCATCCTATTACAAAACTCAGGAGCTCTATTTGTAATCAAGAAGGAATTATAACATATTCTACTGTTTAAAAGACTTAAGTCTTTTGAAATTGTGATAGTTTAGGAAAAAAGGTGTTTTTTTAAAGCTTATTGTAAAGGTAATGTACAGAGGGGTTAGAGTTACATAAGTCAGGTAATGAGTACATTTCTTTTTGAACAGTATAGGAAAAAAAGTTTTAAAAAAGCTACTGTATGTGTAAAGTCTGTCTATAAGGACTATGTCTTTTTGAGAAACTATTACCTTATGTCTGGGACTACACATCAAAATAAGTGTTATACTTCATTTGCAAAGAGAAAATTGAAGTGAGGATAAGTAATTTGTCCCATGCCACATAACTTGTACATGGCAGGGGCAAGACTTAAACATTAATCTTTCAGATTTATGAACAAAAGTTGATGTTTTTGCTTATCTCTGTGTTTATTTTGTTTTACCATATTTTGCTTACCGTCATCCCTAACCCAAACATTTCCCTGTTGGGTGTCTCATGGTTTCATGCCTTTAACTGTGCTGATAACAGCCAGCTGTCAGATGATCTACCCTGGGATACCATGCTGGTGTGATAAGGTCTTCAGTAACATGTGCCATGTGGATTTTTAACAGAAGTGCCTAAAGGAATGACTCCAGTGCAAACTGTAACCACAGTGTCTGGGCAATGGGGAAAATGTTTTTCAGAGTCTTAGTGATGTTGGTCAAATGGATCTTTATGTTCTCTAAAAGGAGGTGATTGAAGAATTTGGCTAGGTTGGGGCCCTAATTTTCTTTTAAGGAAACAGTTGGGTTCTTCACTGAAGAAATTTTAAGAGGTGACTTTCAGAACCAATAAAAGTAAATAACTGAAGTCACTATAGACTATTTAAAAAATTGTTCTTTTTAAAAAAACGTTCTTTTTTAAAAGGGAGAAAAATTTAGTAGTAATAATCAAGTTGGCTCAAAAGAGCAGGTATACAAAATAGTATTGAGTTACATTTACTGTAAAAATATAAAAAGTAAGATAATTGAACAAATTTGAAAGGAAAGTATCTTTATTGAACAAAGTTACTTAGAATAGCATATAACCTATCAATCTAAGCATTTCTATAAACTATGAAAATCCTTAGTTGAAAGAATTCAGGAATTCATAAGAAAGAACCAGGATTTGAAACCTAGAAAGTCATAAGAATGCAAATATTGTTTGCTAATCATCAACAATGCTTTGTAACCTGCAGTTAAAAAACACATAGTTGTTCTTTTTTATGATATACTCTGATGAAATGCTGGTACTAGCTCTTAAGAATTTTCTTGAAGATGTATTACTGAAATCTAAACTAGCATTAACTATGAAATTTTAATATTTGCTATTGAGATAAGTTACTTTAATTGTGGTATTTGAAGCTCAGCATCTTACAAATATATTATTATTAATTATTATTTTGTGATAAGTGTTCACAAGTAATACCATGGCTTTTTTGTTTGGAAGTCTTGGGGCTTGAACTCTGTTCCCGAACTTTTTTGCTCAGGGCTAATACTCTACCACTTGAGCTAAAGCTTCACTGCTAGTTTTTGGGCTTTTTTGGTGGTTATTTGGAACAAAGAGTCTTACAAACTTTCCTGCCAGGGCTGGAAAGTTAGGATTATGACATGAGCCACATGCACCCAGAAGTATTAAATCATTGTGAATATCTTTTCAGACTTCTATTGCATTCTTATGTATTTATTCTAAAGAGCTAGTTATTAAATAATTTAATTTGTAAGGTCTTTTTTCCACTGGAAAAATCATATTACATTAAAAAAATTGTAACATCTAGTTAACTTTGAAGGGCATCTTAGAGTTTATGGTTGTGTTTTATTCTAGAATTGGTAGAAGAATACAGATTGACAGTGAAAGAAAGCTACTGCATTTTTGAAGATTTGGAACCTGACCGATGCTATCAAGTCTGGGTAATGGCTGTGAACTTCACTGGATGTAGCCTGCCTAGTGAAAGGGCAATTTTTAGAACAGGTAAGGAGATGCTATGGGAGAGGGGTTTATGAGACAATACTCTTGAGATCAGCCAGTAAGTATCGATGAGGCACCTGTTGTATGTTGAATGTGGAGCAAAATGCTGGGTATAAAATAATGAGAAAGACTGAGTTCCTGTTTACAAAAGCTCAAAGGCTGCTAGAAAAAAATCACAGAAAATATTGATAATAATCCAGATACAAGTTATTATGAGAGCAATCTAAAGGGGGACACAGATGGTCACCAGAGGGGCAGCATCAGGAATGGCTTCCTACAGCTGATTCCTGTAGAAATTGCTTTAGAGGATCAGTAAGAAGTAATACATTATTGGAGCATATTTCATTTGGAGAAAGTGTTTGAGTAGAGACACTGAGGTAGGAAACAGTTAAAAACATATAGGGCAGCCGGGCACCAGTGGCTCACGCCTGTAATCCTAGCTACTCAGGAGGCTGAGATCTGAAGATCACAGTTCAAAGCCAGCCCAGGCACGAAAGTCTGTGAGATTCTTTTTTTTTTTTTTTTTTTGGGTCCGGTTGTGGGGCCTGAACTCTGGGCCTGGGCGCTGTCCCTCAGCTCTTCAGCCCAGGGCTAGCGCTCTACCGCTTGAGCCACAGCGCCACTTCCGGCTTTTTTTCTTTTTGCTTATGTGGTGCTGAGGAATTGAACCCAGGGCCTCAGGCATGCAAGGCAAGCGCTCTACCACTGAGCCACCTTCCCAGCCCCAGAAAGTCTGTGAGATTCTTATCTGCAATAAACTACTCAGAAAACCGGAAGTGGCTCTGTGGCTCAAGTGGTAAAGAGCTTGCCTTGAGCTGAAGAGCTAAGGGACAGCACCCAGGCCCAGAGTTCAAGCCCCATGACCAACCAAAAAACAAACAAACAAAAAACAAACAAACAAAACAACCATATAGGGCACTATAAGAAGTGTGCTATTACTTTTTAGACTTAGAAATAAGGAGAGATCAATAGAAAAAACTACCATATGGAGGCTGTATTTACAAAACAAGAAGGCTGGGTTTCATTGTATAGGTGCTAAGAGATAAGCAATGATATTCAACTAATGAATGTTGATATCTTTTCATAAGGGGCTGAAGCAGGTTTTAAGATAATTGTAGTTGTCTCAGGGAAGAATTAGCTTGCTCCTGCCCTTTACAACTTTATCCTTTCGTCTTGTTTTTGAAATAATTCTGTATAGAGCACCTACTGAAGACAAGATCATAACTATCTTTTGTGCAAAGATAGATGGGCAAGGATTTTTTTGTTTATTTATTTACATGTACAGTAAATGTATAAAGTGGAGCAGGGTTTACTGTAAGCCTATATTAGAGGCTATATGGGGATGAATTAAAAACTCTTCCACTTAGAAAGCAGAGGAGAGAGGGAGACTATTAGCTATATACACTTTTTATCTCCTTTGGGTTTTTAACACAGAATGAATTTTCAGATAAAAATTATTTATTCTCAGTAAATTAATAATAAAAGTGTTTAAAATAGCTGGGGTGCAGGTCAGTGGCAAAGTGCTTACCTAGTAAGTGCAATGTATGTCCTGGGTTTGATCCTCAGTACCAAAAAAAAAAAAAAAGGACAAAAAATACATTTTAAAGTGTTAAAAATAAAATCATACTTAAGCCTTCTTCCCCAGCAGCAGGGAAAGCAAGCCGACATTGCTCGCGATTGATTTGCTTCTCTCTCTGCAGCGCCTTCCACCCCTGTAATTCATGCTGAGGACTGCACTGTGTGTTGGAACACAGCTACCATCCGATGGCGGCCTGCCAACCCAGATGCCACAGAGACTTACACTCTAGAGTACTGTAGACAGCACTCTCCAGAGGGTGAGGGTCTCAGGTAAGAGTCCTTTTCCAGAAAGAGACATCCCAGAGCTCTAGGAAGCAAGACATCCCAGAACTCTAGGAACCAAATTCTAGACTCATAGCTAACCTCTGAGCTTGTGCTCACCATGCAAGAAAAGCATCTCCAAATCCTGCAGAGGTAATTAAGCTGTGGACTTGATTTACAGCTCCATCACTATTCATCAATGAACTGCATGTTTGTAATAAAACCCACTCTACAATGCAGAATAATAACTCCCTTGTAAGAAAATGTATATGAACTTTAGTAAGATAGAACATTCTTTGAGGTATATTTAACTTGAGTCATTAGACAGGATTTATGCATATTTTATGTACTTTTTACTAGCACTATCATAATAGGTACATGTAACTCAGGAAACTAATAGTGAGCTTGTGTATAATGCAAATCAGAATGTCTCCATGATATATTGGTAACATAAATGAGCTAATTACGCTTTTATTATTACAGAGACATACCTGTCTCTACAAGAAGAATCTAGAGATTCTTCTAGTAAAAAAGAAATGGGAAGTTCTCTCACTAAAATGGTGAAGCTAAATTTTATCAATAAAGGTCCATGTAATCACTAGACACTTATAAGTGTTAGCTCACCTATGAGATGGTTTTCCAAAGTCCCAATGATAGAATAACTTCACACACCATTATGAATACTCCTGTTTTGAGACACTTAATTTTTCTTTCTGATCAAATTTACTGAGATAAACTATTTTGGCAGGATATGTAAATTAGAAATAATGGTATGGAATGAGACAACATTTTAATGAAGCATATTGTCTGACCTCTTGATTATCTTCATGATCAATCTACAGCTATTTATTTAGCTATGATATGAGGTTTCATATGACTGAGCAATAATTATAGTTTCTTTCAAGCTGAAGACAGACTTCACAAAGAAATTATCAAATTGGGTTGGGTGGGTGTGTATGGGTGGGATGGAGGCATTTTAGCCGAAGTGAGAATGTGGTAAATGTACAAGAAAATACCCTGGACCTTGTGCAGAGCCCCTAGATACTATGAGAATATGATTTTATGAGTGTGTGAGTTGTATAGAAATCTCCCCCAGTATCAGCAGAGAAAGCCTAGCTCTCTCTGAGGCCAGCTCAGACTGTTCATGAATGTTCTGAAGTGAATCATCTTTTATGGCAGCAATTCCCAGCTGGCATTTGCATAAATCATATCAGCACAGTTGGATACTTAAATCAGCAGGAATCTGGAAACCTTGAGACTTTGTAGCCAACTCACTGAGGGAGCCGAGATATCATCTCATTATTATAATTACAAGGAGAAGGGAAAGGGAAAACAAAGGGAAAAGGTGTCCACTGAAGGCCTTCACATGCCAGGAATTATTTTTACTCTGTTAATCCTCTCAACAATAAAAGAAGGTAGGTGGTGATCTCTGTTAAGCTAGACTTCAGTGAGTTGGCCAAGGTAGTAGATGATGGAGAAAGAGAGTAAAAGGTAAGGATTCACATCTAGGTCTATCTTATTCTTATAATGTTGTCATGACAGTGAGTTAGCATAGTCAACAGCCTGACAACTGGGAATTACCAGGTTGTCTTTGATTTCTTTGTTACATGAAAAACAGATAATAGAGAATGCAACACATTCAAACCCCCTTGATTTTTCCTTTGCCCAATCATCCTGGGGCCTCAAAACTATAAAAGGTGGGGGCATTTGATATCAGTAATCCATTCCAAATAAATCCTTCTACCAAAGCCAGAGAGATCAATCATAGCTCCATTTGTAGGAAAATCAAATGGCCATTCACCAGTTTCATCAAAGCTAATGTAGGATTTATTGAAACAAAAAAACTTGTCATTAGTGTATTCTATTTGAGACTTTTCTATCAAGTTCAATTTTATTACATTGCAAAAGAGTGTATGAGGAGCTGAAGTTTATACCAGTGGTAGAACAATTCAAGGTCCATTGTCATATACTGCATGTAGTTCAATAAGTTTAAAAGTAAGGGAAGTCCCACATGTGGGGCATTCTTTAGAGTTTGGATCTGTGTTGAAGATGGGGCTATTTTCCAATTAGATGCTCAAAGACTCCTCGGTACCAGGAAATGCAATGGCATGGCCCATCCATAGCTCAGTGCTGACTCTTTAGCTCCTTGCTGAGTCTGACTTTAGATAATTTTTTGAAACAAGCAAATTTTTTTTGG
Source organism: Dipodomys merriami (assembly GCF_024711535.1). Taxonomy (NCBI): domain Eukaryota; kingdom Metazoa; phylum Chordata; class Mammalia; order Rodentia; family Heteromyidae; genus Dipodomys; species Dipodomys merriami. Next base: position 21,796,142 of record NW_027203382.1, on the reverse strand, counting down.
CCACAAATTGTTACCTTGATTATCTGCCAGATCTACTGTTGATGCACTGTATCAGAGTCAGCCTTCATCAGCACAAGCCTCTCAAGTCTTGTATTCCAGGCTGGTCTCAATAGACGGTGAAATAATTAATCTGTAATTCCAATACACCAGAACTGCAAAAATCATTCATGTCTTTTGGTTCTCTGGTCAAAGGGTTTCAGAGGGAAGGGAATTCTGCTCTCTTGAAAGGGCCATGGGTTTTACATGTTTTAACCATCTGGTTAAAGCTGGTTCTCACAACCAGCTTTAGAAGATCTCATTATGTATGGCATTTTGAAACTCTCTAAAATATGATTCCCCTACAATCTCTATATCTCAGTTATAATCCTATTTATCTACTGGTTTTATAACTCTTATGAAAGTTTTTTCCTTGGAAAATCCTATTCTAAACTAGATACCAAAACTGATTCGCTCCCAAAATTGATTAGGAGGGGAGCAAGGAAGATAAAAAATGATCTAGACTAAGAAGCAGGTAAGGATGAGGAACTTATCTGTGTAGGTCCTCCACAATAGTCTGTTACATGTACCAGTGAATGAATGGAATTGGCCAACCTCCTTTTGACATAACTCACTTTGTGAACCTAATTGGCTAAGAGCTGTCTCTAAGCTAAAGAGAGAGGACGTAAGAATTAAATGATTCCCCCTCTTTTCTCCACCAATAATCCCTGATAAAAATGGGCGGTCTTAAAAACTATGATCTGCTAGGCACTGGTGGCTCATGTCAGTAATCCTAGCTACTCAGCTGAGACCTAGAGGAAAAAATTCTGTGAGATTCCATTTCCAATCAACCAGCAAGATGTAGGACCTGAAGTCTGGCTTAAGAGGGAGCAAGCCAGCAGGAAGCAGTGGGACGCTGGGGCTCTGTGTTCAAGTCCCAGTACCAGGAAAAACAAAACAAAACAAACAAACAGAAACCTGGTCTGCTGTAGAAAGGGCAGTTAAAAGGAAATGAAAAAGGAGAAAAGGATGATTGATACACACACACACACACACACACACACACACACACACACACACACACACACACACACACACACACACACACACACACACACACACACACACACACACACACACACACACACACACACACACACACACACACACACCCGAGCTATGACATTCATTGTCCTTTAGAGTGGGGAATCTAATTTTGGTTGCCAGAGCAAAATCAGATCATCTTCAGACCTGAATTCATTCTTCTGGAATGATGGCCTCTAGATGTTCCACTTTAAGAATAAAGGTCCTGGTTGAACTCTTCCGGTGGGTGTTTGAATGAGGCAAGCCTACTCTGCCCTCAAGTTCCATGACACAGTGTCTGAAATAGCTGAGCAATTGTCTCTTTCATAATCCATACAGAAATTTGCATATTTTGGCGTGTGGGCATCGAGGCTCCATCCCAGCAGTTGGTCCCTGTGGGGACTGGGGGTGGGCGGGAGTGACAATCCTCAGTTTGTGTGTGGGGGCCCAAGGGAGCTCCTACTCACCCTCTTCCTGTTTTTCTTTGAATGCTCTCCTCAGGTTGGGTGGGCTCAACACACTTTCAAAATTTTTCCACCGCTCGGCTCTTTCCTCAGCTGTTCTGTCTCTCCTGTGTGAGAGAAGTCAGCAGAAGTGTGGGTGGAGGAGGGAAAACTGAGAGAAATATAGTACAAGGATTAGCTGTGTGGGCTGTGCGGAGAAAATCTGTGTGGTGAATGACAAATCTGTGAGACTCAATACTCCACAAGGCAGGCAGGAGTGAGCCTCTTGTTCCCTGCTCCCTGGCCCCTGAAGAGGCTGTGGGGTTGGGAGACCCTCCCTGTTCTGTCTTCCAGGGTGAGCCTTCCCAAGAGAGGTCAGCTTCTAGGCGCTGGGCTTGTCCACCTTGTCCTCTGTGCCTAGCTTATGGGTCCACTGATTGAGGAGAAAAAGAATTGCATGGTAAAGCAGGTAATATGTATATGCTCTATGTGGGGGTACCTGCTGTTCCCTGTACAGTAAGGACAAGTAAAGATGTGTTTCCTAATGAACTTTCTGCCTAAATCAAGTGTGGAGAATCTCTGCACTTCTCGCTCTTCCAAAAAAAAAAACCAAAACCCCAAACTCACAAAAACTTCCTTATTAAGCCTTCAGGTGGATGCATAGGTGATGACTGACCAGCAGTGGCTGCAATGTGTGGGTAAAGAAGACTTGCTCCCAAGGATGACAGGAGAGTCCAAATGCATTGAGTACTGAAGAGCTAATTGCCATCTATGTGGTAGTGTCTGCCCTCGCCAGGTTAGGAGCTCCTTTTGCAGGGAGCTATGTGCAGGTGACATCCCTCTGCATTCTTGGCATCCAGCATTTTCTAAATGAAATCTTCCTAAATGAATCCAACTTGACTTTGGGCTTTAGAAGTCACATCCATCTCCTGGTTGTACAGGAAAATCCTCAGTCAATGGAAACACAACCTGTTCCTTCAGTTGGAACTTAGACTGTCACTTTCTTATAGCATCCAACTTGTTCACAATAAAAGAGCTAGACATAACAGAACTGCTCAAACAGCCCTGTAAGAATAAGAGACGGATAGTGCAGAGGTGAGGAGACTTGTATCAGGAGCTCAGGGTGAGAATAGTACCTCAAGGGAACATAAAATTCAAAATCTGAATGTCTTGGCAGCTGAAGTGAACACTGGAGAGGGGGAAGAGAGCAAGACAGAGGAAGAAAGATTACATAACTCATCTCTTTAAAAAGGAAGCACAACATTTCACTAAGAGAGACAATTATATTTCTTGACATTCAGCTCTAAGATGAATTTTTCATGGAGATCTTTATATAAGGGCTATTAAACAAGATAATAGTGATTGTCTTTTAAGAGCAGTTTTACCAAAGATGTGAAAACATTTCCTATGCAACCATTAAAAAAATATCAGATCTGAAGGAACGCATAGTGTTAAAATCCATACAGGCAGGTCTACAGGGACTTTGTAATTGTCGACATATGTGGTGGGGAGTGATAAGGAAGTGCTCAGAGAATCTGGGAGCATGCATGTTAGGAGGCTCCAGGGTTTCTCTGCCTGCAATGTAAATGATATCATTCAGGTTTGGGGAGGATTGCAAGAGAGAAAAACAGATGTCCGGGATCCTTCCTCTAGAACTCTCAGCTGTGTTGATGTTATGAGACATTCTAACCACAGGGAATCCTAGCCCCAGGTTATCAGCACTTAGCCCTTGTACTGTTTTTCAGCACAGTCATGAAGTGAGGTTTAATTAAAATTGAGTATCCTAGTATACGTATTCATCCAAAGAAAAATAGTTCCATTAAATTTTTTATCGAGTTTTATAAATGGAATATAAAGTGTATAATATAAGAAATATAAGGTATATCAACAATTTTCTTCTTAATCCTGGTCTAACCTGTTTTTTTACTTTAAACAATTGCTATTTTTACAGTTGGGTAAGGTTTTATAAATAGCTTCAGCCATGGCTATTTGATTAGTTGTTCTTGTATTTAATATTGCTCATGTTCTCAAGTATTTTCCTTTTCCTTTCTCTCCTTTCTACCTTTTCTCATCCCCATACTATGTCTTGATTGTGTTTCCCAAACCTCAGCGATCATAAAAATGAACCGGGATGCTTGTTGAACATTGAATTGTACAGGCTCCTCTCATGATATTCTAGTTTGGAAACGGGGTGTGGGTGTGCTTGTCTGTAAGCCCAGCACTTGGAAGGCTGATGCAAGAGGATCTCAAGGTTGAGGCCAGCCTGGCTACCTAGTGGGTTTGATATCAGCCAGGACTACATATTTTGTGTCAAAACAGAGAAAGAGGTGGAGGGGAGGGGAGGAGGAGCCAGTTCAGAAGGCTTATGATGCTCAGACAGGTTGGGAAACACTGCTTCCCTTACAGGTCCCACAGAGCCCAGCATGTGCTTCGCTCATAGTTCACAGTAAATGGTGTTGACTGACTGGCTGGATGTTGGTGCTGCCAATGTGCATGCCAGTAAGAGCCAACTGTGTTTTTAAACAACAATTCATACTTAGCCATCTGCTGTGCACCGCAGAGATGGCACCATCGTAGGCTGCTTCCAGGAGTCATGGCACTGGATTCCTGCATATTGTCTCTACACAGGCTGCTCCCGAAAGCAGCTTAGATCCGGTGTACAACGGGGCAGTGCAGAGAGCATCTATTCCCTATTGCCAGTACCTCAAGGTTCCAAGCATGTGCACATGCTTAAGGTAACCCCTTACCTCCATCCTGAGTTATTGAATTAACAAATTCCTAGAGAGGCTTATTGAAACCAAGCACATCCAACTAACTCCTTAATCCTTCCTGACCTGCCAGTATAGCTATTAAACGTGAATGAGTGGGAAAGAGGGAACAACTGACACTATGCAAAAAGAAGGAATGTGCACATCACCTGATGTGGAAGAAATAACTGTATTGTCAAAGCTCATAGAACTCATAAACGTTATAGACCACAAAAGACAATTTGCCCCATGAAAGTGAGAGTGTGTTTGTGAATTTAACTAAGCATCACTATCCCACAATACTGTAAAATTTGTGAATTTATGTAATCACTTAATCACAATAAAGAATTTGCAAACAAAAGTAAATTACTTAATTTTGGATAGGTAAAGATATTTACAAATTCAACACATAACCAAAAAAAGGGAATACACTGAAAATTAATTTCCTTTCTACCTAAACTTAGCTCTTAATTTTCATCCCCAGATGAAAATGTTAATTGATTCGTATTTATCCTTTTGGATAGTCTGTGCACATAAAAGCATCTATAGTTTTTTTCAATAAATGGTAACATACTGTGTATGTATTTCTACCATCTTGCTTTTCTTGCTTATCAAAATGTTGTATTGAGCATCCCATACCAATACATATGGAACTACCTCAATTAAAAATCAAAACAATACCATTTCTTTCTCTCTTAAGGATGGAATTTATTTGCTCAATTGAGAGGCATATAAGCTGCTATGCTCTTTTTACCACCACCAACAATGCTGTAGTAAATTATATATATATATATATATATATATATATATATATATATATATATATATGTAATTTCACAGATGTACAAATGAATCTGTAGTATAAATTCTCTCTTTTTATATTTATATTCCTTTAAAACAATTCCATAAAGTAGGTATGTATTGAGTGGTGATAGGCATTATGTAATTGTTTTCATGGAGGTAGTAGCTTTTCTCCCTAGCTGGTGTCTAAAGGTGCTTGGTTCTGTGTCTTAGTATATGGTATGGTAGAACCTTTGATTGTTAGCAATTGGGTGCGTAAAAGCTGGAATCATATGGTTTAACTTTGCATTTCTTTCACTAAGCCAAATGTCTATAGGTTTCAGAGCTACTATTTCCCTTTTTGTGAGCTGTTCATTTCCTTTATCTGTTGCCTTACATTATGACATTTTATTTTTTATTTTTTAATGGAAGCTCTCTTTTTTTCCCTTTCATGTGTGAAATGCATGAGTTGCAAATCTTTTAAAAAATATACTTCAAATGTTAATTTAGTTGAACTTATCGATCTCTTTTGAAAATTGTTTTTAGTTTATGTGATATTTTAGCTATCTGTCATCTATATTCTTGCTCCTATTTTCTTTTTCTTTTTGTCCAAGACTGGGAACTCAAACTTGATATCTGATGCTTTTCCTCATACCTTGGTGCTCTACCTGAGCCATGCTTCTAACTCCTATTTTCTTTCTTTTCTTTTCTTTTCTTTTTTTTTTTTTTTTTTTTTTTTTTTTTTTTTTTTTTTTGCCAGTCATGGGGCCTGAACTCTGGGTCTGGGTGCTGCCCCTCAGCTCTTCAGCTCAAGGCTAGCACTCTACCACTGGAGCCACAGTGCCACTTCTGGCTTTTTCTGTTTATGTGGTGCTGAGGAATCGAACCCAGGGCCTCATGCTTGCAAGGCATGCACTCTACCGCTGAGCTACCTTCCCAGCCCCCTAACTCCTATTTTCTTAATTTCACTTGTAAGAAGAGGTGTGCCGTAAGGAATCCAACTTTATTTTTCTTTTTTAGTATGGCTTTACAAGTGTTTCAATAAAACCCATCATTTCTTCTTTTGATCTGAAATGCGTCATTATATATAATTATATAGCATACATATAATGTTTTCATTTTAAATAAAAAGTAGGAGTCTCTGTTTTTGGTTTCATTCCTGACTTTATAACTTTATAGTCTATTACTTTGAGCCATTTATTTATATCCAAATAACATATATTTTTTATTAGTATAGCTTTACAACTTAGAATCCCTGGTAAGTTAGATTGTCCTTTCATATTTTTTTTCTATTTGCAACTCTATATTATGTTTTAGTCAAGTTGGGCCCAGACAACTTGTCATTTTTAGAGATCATGTTAAACTGATAGATCACTTAGGGGGAATAGAAGGTTTTATATGTTGTGGTTTTTCTATAAGAAGAACTGAAGTGTCTTCATTTATTCACCTTTTTTGTTTTTTTTTGGTGTGTGTCTCCCTTCCTCCCCCCAGTATCTTAACAATGTTCCTCATATAAATCTTACACATTGTTACATTTGTCACAGAGTAGTGAGAGAACAGTAGAGAGTATTGAAAGATCTTTTGTTTCATCTTCTATTTGTTAATTGTATATGTAGGCTTTTTTTAAAATTTAATTTAATTTTATTTGTGAACATACTGTACAGAGGAGTTACAATTACATGGGCAGGATAATGCGTACATTTCTTACCAAGCATTGCAGCCTCCTCCTTTGTTTACCCTTCACATCCCTTCCCAGCCTCCCCCCTCCCCCCCAATCCCAATCCTTCTCCTTCCCCCCCTTTCCCCCCCCGCCCCCCTCCCCCCGCACCGACGTTGTAAAGCTCGTTTTGGACATGACAACTTGTACTTCTCATTGTTGCAACAGGTCCACCTGTATCCTTAAACAACTGGTTTTTCCCCATCTCCTCCACAAGTTATACTGACATCAAATATAGTGAAAGCAAGGGTTATACTGTGGGGGAGGGACATACAAAGCAACAAAGAGATAATCTTATAAATGCGTTAGAAACACATGCATGAAAGAAAAAAACATTAAAATACATATCTAAGGGTTCATTTTCCTGACATCACATTATCTGACCTTTTCCACTTGACTCATACATATACTAGATATTACAAATAAGGGAAACCATGGGACCTATGTTTCTTTGGGCCTGGCTTACTTCACTTAATATAATTTTTCCCAAGTTTTTCCATTTCCTAACAAATGGGGCAATGTCATTCTTTCTGATGGAGGCATAGAATTCCATTGTGTATATATATACCACATTTTCTTGATCCATTCATCTACTGAGGGGCATCTGGGTTGGTTCCATATCTTAGCTATGGTAAATAATGCTGCAATAAACATAGTTGTGCTGGTAGCTTTAGTGTGGTCTTGTTTGTAAACATTTGGGTAAATGCCCAAAAGTGGGATTGCTGGGTCATAGGGGAGTTCTATGTGAAGTCTTTTGAGGAACCTCCAGACTGCTTTCCAAAGTGGTTGAACAAGTTTACATTCCCACAAACAATGAAGTAAGGTTCCTTTCTGTCCACATCCCCTCCAGCATCTGTTGTTGTTAGAGTTCTTGATTTTTGCCGTTCTAACTGGAGTAAGGTGATATCTCAATGTTGTTTTGATTTGCATTTCTTTTATGGCTAGGGATGTTGAACATTTCTTCATGTGTCTATTGGCCATCCTTCTTTCTTCTTCAGAGAAATTTCTCTTTAAGTCTTTCACCCACTTATTTATTGGGCAGTTGTTTCTTTGAGGATTTGTTGTTGGGGGGTTTAATTTTTTGAGTTCCAAGTATATTTTAGATATGAGACCCTTGTCTGTTGTATGGCTAGTAAAGATCTTCTCCCAATCCGTGGGCTTTCTATTGATCTTGCTAGCTATGTCATTTGCCCTACAGAAGCTCTGCAACTTTATGCAATCCCATTTGTTCAACCTTTCTTTGATTTGTTGTGTTTCCGGGTCTCTATTCAGAAAATTTCGGCCTGAGCCAAGGAGACCTAGGGTTTCTCTTATTCCATCCTGTAATGTTTTCAGAGTGTCTGCTTTGAGTTCAAGGTCTTTGATCCATTTGGAGTTGATTCTGGTGCAGGGTGATATATAAGGATCTAGCTTAAGTTTTCTACATGTAGTTAACCAATTTTGCCAGCACCATTTACTGAAGAGGTTGTCTTTCTTCCATTCTATTGTTTTAGCTCCCTTATCGAAGATTAGATGGCTATACGTCTGTAGGTTCATTTCTGGGTTTTCAATTCTATTCCATTGGTCCTGAGGTCTGTTCTTATGCCAATACCAAGCTGTTTTGATTACTATGGCTTTATAGTAGAGTTTGAAGTTTGGTATTGATATTCCTCCAGCAGTGTAGGCTTTTTATTTCTTTTGGTCGGGGTAGAGGGATTCTGGGACTGGAACCCAAGACTTCTAGTATACTAGGCAAGGACTCTACTACTGACTTAACTACTGAACTATGTTCTAAGCCCCTGATTTTTTTTATTAGTTTCATATAAAGCCATCTTAATAAATACTTTATTATTTATATTATCATAGCTAATTGTCTTGGATTTTCTAAATAAACAGTCACACCATCTACAAATAATAATTTTACCTACTTTCCCCCAGTTTCTTTTTTAACCTCATACCTCTCTCTGACTTGAATGTTCTTAGTAATTCTCCCATAAACATAGTATCCCTAATTATTTCTTACTGCATAAAATTTCTTTTCAATTTTTACATAAAATTATCCTTGCTACATTAACCATGGCCAACTTCCTAGTCATTCCCAAAGGCCTTCCATACAGATACTCCCCAGCCTCTTGGAATCTTCCACTTCTGGCCTCTGAGACCAATGTCTCATTGACATGGTAGCCTGTGGCCTTCTAAGGTGATTGTAGGGTTTCTCTAGGTCACTTTCTGCTTTTCAACATGGATGTAATAAATGTTCTTTGTCTTACTGATGGAGAGATGAGCAGGTTGAAAGTCCTTTAGCACTAGCTGAGCATAGAGCTCAGGAAGTGCCAGCCTTACGGGGCGAATAATGCTCCACCAGCAGTCAGTAATCTACTGACATGTTGGTATTCCAACATGTTGGTATTCCAAGGTCTTCTTTGTCCTCACTTCCCTGGAACCTTCACTCCCTCCATTGCACTGTGCCACTTGTAGGGCAAATCTCATGATTAGATTCCAAGTAAGCCTACTGGAGACATTTCTTGTTGTCTATTGAACTTCCTTAGTGTCTGTAGACTTTTAGTCATAGTCATCCACTTGGGTCACATTGTTTACAGACTAAAACCCTTTCATAATGAAGCCTGGTCTATTTCTTATCTGCCCTCTGATCACTGACCCAATTTGGATACCCTATGAACTTGAACTATGCTGAACTAGGCCAAATTCTTTTTTTTTTTTTTTTGGTCCGTTCGTGGGGCCTGAACTCTGGGCCTGGGCGCTGTCTCTCAGCTCTTCAGCTCAAGGCTAGCGCTCTACCGCTTGAGCCACAACACCACTTCCGGCTTTTTTCTTTTTGCTTATGTGGTACTGAGGAATCGAACCCAGGGCCTCAGACATGCAAGGCAAGCACTCTACCACTGAGCCACCTTCCCAGCCCCTAGGCCAAATTCTTGACAAGTCATGTGGCTTCATTTGCAACTTCATTTTGGAATTAAGAAAGTCAAAATCTGTTGGAGGATGCTGCTCTACAGATCACAAATCTCAAATTTTTTAAAGGTTTTGTTTGGTTAAAAAGAGTTGATATGAAAACTCTGATGACATCTAAGTAGAATCAGACACGACAAATAGCTATGACAATGCATCATTTATACTTACCTTTCTTTACTTTGTTCTTAGTGTTTGAGCATGACATGGCAACTTGTGGACAATAAAATGTGTTCACATTTCATACTGCTTTGGTGCTTTTATTTTAGTCTCTGTGTGGGCATGGTGCATTCTTGTTGAACCTGCAAAGCCTTTTTATATACAGTGAAAGTGGGTTCTCTTCTTGTGTTTTGATTTAGTGCCATGTGAACCTTTATTCTGTATAAGTGGGGGAGGAATGGCCTACAGTTAATGATACCTATGGAACTTTCTCCTTGACAGACGGCCTTAAAAGCAAACACCTAAGAAAACAACATCCTTGGTTTATAACAACTACATTGCTACAAATGAAGCCAGTATGTCAGGTGTGGTCTCTAGAGTTAAAAATCCATCTATCCTTGCCATATATATAGCTTTTAGGCTTCAGGATGACATGCAGGTGACAGGGCCTGAACACATTGTAAGTGATCAATAAGTGACCAGTCATTCACTTATTCAATAAATGAATGAATGAAGTGTAACCACTTTCTCATACATGCTGAGACAATAATTTTATTCCTAATTATAATCAATCTTTATTTAAAACATTTCTTTCAATTTAAATCAAATAAGCAATACATCTGCCTGAGAATATTGTAGATATTAGTCGAGTTTTACACTTTCAATTGTAGGACATAGATTTCACTAAGTCACTGCAGCAGAGTTAGATGTTTATGGTCATGTGGTTCAATTTCATGCATCCATTCTCAGTGCATCTAAATATAGTGTGCCCCAGAGAGCCTGGTCAGGTGATAGGTTCAGAAATAACAACCAACATCATTTGATGAGCTTGTACTGACCTTTTCCAAGCCCAAGCACTACATAGCACAGTTCCAGCCTGTCCCCTTCTCCTGTCCTGTGAATTACACTGTGAGTGTTGTGCTTTTAGACATAAGATGGGATGGTTTTGTTGTTCTATATAGACTTACTTGCTTTAAAGCAGTTCTAAGCACTGGGCACAATGTGGGCATATGTATGAGACCGAAGGCCTTAGGAGGCTGAAACGGGAGAACTTCACATTTGAGGCCAGCCTAGGCTACATAGCAAAGCCCTGTCTCAAAACATCAAGGACACAGTGTATCTGCAAGGTCCTAGGTTCAGTCCCTAGCACTGGAAAAAAATATCTGCAGTTTCTGAGTCAATTTTTCTTTTTCTCTAATTCTTCATGTTCTTCTTTAGGGCAGATATTAAGAAGTGAAAAAAGTCAATAAAGGTAGAAATACCCTGAAAAAAAATCCAATACTGTGATTCTAATGCTTTGTAGTACATTCGTTAATGACAAAGAGAAAAAGAGAAAGAAGGGAAAAAAGAAAAAGCAATGAGAGAAGGAAAGTAAGAAAAAGGGAAGGAAAGGAGGATGGAATGAAGGAAGAAATGAAGGAAGAACAAAAAGAAGGCAGGAAGGGAAGGGAAGAAAGATAGAAGTAAGAGAAGAAGGAAGACTAGAAAGCAGGAAGGAAGAAAGGGAGAGAAGGAAGGAGGAAAGACGGGAAAAAAATGAAAGGAAACAGTACCATGGAAGAAAGATCAGAAAGTCAAATATGCCTTTTATGGATCCATAGCACGTGTCTCCAGGAAACAAGATTCCTCCTCTCCAGCAGCCTTGACAATAGTTCCTTCATTAGCATCTTTGCCCAATTTGTAACTCTCTCCAGGCTTGTCCAAATGGAGACTGTAGGAAAAAGGCCTGGTGTGGCTATTCCTGTTTTCCATCATATCAAGCAGAGGGAAGAGAATGAGTAAGAAGCACAAAGCTATTCCAGCTGATTGGCAAGACCAGAGAGCTCCATCTTCAGATCCAGCAAGTCCCCTGGGCACATGCCCAACTACTGCTTTCAGCTCCCACTACCCACACTTTCCTTTCCATTTGAACAAATGCCTTAGCAATAGCATCTTGGAGGTTTTGTGTTTTTTGATCAAGGTTCCCCCTTGTCTTTCCCGACAATTAAAATTCTTTTTCTTGACAGGTTTAACTTTGCTTTATAAGATAGTCTTCTTTGAAGACTGGCAGTTATTACTTAAAAGTTAATAGATAACTTGTGTATTTGGCATGATAGCTATGAACACAATTATTACTCACCCCAAGTTTTCCACAGTTCAGACCAGTTAATGAGATAATTAGGACTTTCAGATTATAAATTCTCTTAGTATCTTACTCTGAAAGTATCCCCTCAGTCAAAAATTTAAAAATATAAATTCTTGGAAATTCATTGACCATGAAATTCCCAGTCTTTCTTTTTAAAAAATTATATCTAGTATGTATGTATGTATGTATGTATGTATGTATGTATGTATGTATGTATGTATGTATGTATGTATGTATGTATCTATCTATCTATCTATCTATCTATCTATCTATCTATCTATCTATCTATCTATCTATCTATCTATAGCTGTTCCAAAGAGCATTGTGGAAAGCACATGCTGGGAGATAAAAACTGGCAAAAATAGAAATGATTTCATAAAACATAATCTTAATAGACAAGAGGAAAATTTCAGAATCTACCTGGCTAACTCTAGTGTCAATACAAAGGGAAGAAGATAGTTATTTGTTGTTAATAAAAGATATTCATTCGCTACAGAATTGAAGTAAATTATTTAGCACATGGTACTATATTTGATATTATTTTCTCACTGTCTTTAGATCTTTCTCTGGAATTAAAGGACTCCAGCTGAAAGTTAACCTCCAACCTAATGACAATTACTTCTTCTATGTGAGAGCCATCAATGCATTCGGGACAAGTGAACAGAGCGAAGCTGCCCTTATCTCCACTAGAGGTATGTTCTGTGTGCTCAGCAAGCTGTGTGCAGGCATCTTGGTTCTTCCCCTTCTACCTTCCAGAGAAGGCATCTTAGAAGGCAACTTCATAAAGCTGTTATGGCTAGGTGGTCCTTATGAGGTGCCAAGATTGGTCCAAAGGCAAGATGTTTCTTTGGCTTTTCTTGTTCAGAGGTTCTCAAGCTTGACTGCCATTAGTAATCAGCTAACATACTTAGATAAACTGATACCCTTGCTCCACTCTTTGAGAAATGGACTTAACTGATTTGGAGATGGTCTTGAACATTTGTGGTTTTAGAAATCTTTCCATAATCATCTGGTGAGTAAGATGTGTGTGTGTGTGTATGTGTTGTGTGTGTGTGGTAACGATTTTATTCTGTTACTCTGAACTTTGTGAGGAAGTTTCCATTCTTGTTCTTCTGCATATTCTAGTTTATGCTAATTAATTGTGTGTGTGTGTGTGTGTGTGTGTGTGTGTGTGTGTGTGTGTGTGTGTGTATGCTGATACTGAGGCTTGAATTTAGGACTTTGTGCTCTTGCTTAGCTTTTTTGCTCAAGGCTGGCACCTTACCACTTGAGCATAACTCTAGTTCTGGCTTTTTTACTGGTTAACTGGAGTCTCTTGGATGGTCACAGCTGGCTTCAAACTATGATCCTTAGATTTCTGCCTCCTGAATAATGAGGATGACAGATGACCCAGTCGTGCCTGGTAATGAATGTTTGTTGAGTGAATGAATAAATGAATACAAGGAATGAAAAGAAGTGATAAAACTATGCACTGGCATTTTGAGGTAATACCCAGACAATGCCAATAATTATTGTGAAGTAGTTGATGAATAGAAAGGTGGTCATCTTATTACCTTATCCTAGATCCACAGATGGAACAAGATTGATGGGACATGTTAAGTCCTTTGCTTAACAAGCAACAACTTGTTCTGTGCCTTGTTTATCATGGAGGTTAGGCTGGCCTGAGGTGTAGGAAGAGAAGATACAAAGGTTGCCTGCCTGAGGAATGTTTTATCCCCTGCCCCCAAGATGGCACCTGTACCATCCATCACTGGAGTCCCTTCTATAGGCTATACTGGTTGTGCCCCTCATTTTAATGTGTACCCAAATTTTCTGAGGGCATTGTTAAAGAACAGATTCTGACTTAGTAGGTCTAGGGTGGAGCTGAGATGTTACATTTGTACCTGGTTTTCAGGTGATGTGGGGCTCCTGGTCCAAGGATATATTTGCCTAAAAGAGTATGCTCTGGCACCAGGAAGAAATGACCAGCCAGAACTCATGAATGATGTTTTCAGCTATGGATCTGAAAAAACTGAGGGGAAGTGGGGACTTGGGTATCAGGGGAAAGGAAGAGTAGGGTTTTAAATGTGGGCTTTAGTATTTGACACTACTGCAACATTATCATCTTATTTTCTTAACTACTATACATAGGAACCAGATTTCTTTTGTTGAGAGAAACAGCTCATCCTGCTCTACAGATTTCTTCTAATGGGACAGTGATCAGCTTCACTGAGAGGAGACGGCTGACAGAGTAAGTAGAGTGTAGCCTGAGCTGGCTGAGGTTCAGCAGTGGAGCATTAGGGTGGTTGCTTCAGTGTGGCCTCACCCAAGCATGCTCTTGGTTTGATGAATGTGTGTGGATGTGGCAGAAACATAGATGTGTGCATACTTCTATAGCAGTCATGTCCAAGGTGAAGAGACAATTGGCAGGGATAGCTCCTAACTTGGAACAAGTGTTATAGTAAGTATACAAGCACAGGTGGTTTTGTTTAAAACAGTGACTGTTTTAAGGTATTAAAAGGGTCTGGTAATAATCCCATTATTTTCCAAAGCAAGCTAGGTATCAAGTGCATAGCGAAGAGGATGGCTTTTTCTTTTTACCATACAATCCAGCTTTTTTATTCTAATGTATACATTGGAGCAGTATTCCCATTAACAGAATATAATCCAGGGGTCAGTGGAGTGGCTGAAGACCATGTTTTTAAAGTGAGGGGGGCCTACCATATTTGAAATTAAACAAATTTAAATTGTTATGATAATGGTGATGTAGAGAGGAGTTAGAGTTACATAAGTCAATGTTACCCTTTCCCTTGCTCCTTCCCATCCCCACCCACAAATTGTATAGTTCATTTTCAACATAATGTCCAGTGAGTACTGTTGCTGCATTTGTTCACCCCTTGTCCCTCCATTTCTGAGTCTTTCCTTATACTCTCAAAGACATATAAATGAACACACAGAACAAAAAAAGAAAAGAAAAACAGCTAAAAAGAAATGACCTTTTGTTTTCATTTCCTGGAGTTCATCTCGATAGATATGAGTTGGCATGGTCAGATGCACACGGGCATTAAGCCTTTCTGTCCCTGAGGAAAGGATGGGTTGAGGATGTTTGAGTTCTTGATTCTGGCCCCAGAATCTTGCCCTACCATGGCTGTCACTAAAGAGAACATTAAAAAGAAAAAGAAAAAGAAAAACTAGAAGCTGAGGACAGTTGAGGATGGTCCTGAAATTTTCCTGCACCCTCGTGGATTTATTCTGAGGGTGGAAATGGCCAAATGGAGGAAAGTATGTGAAAATCTTTTGAGACACATTAGTCAGGGGATGCTAATATGCACAGCGTTGACCACCCGTTGGCAGCCAGTCCCTGGCGGCAGGCACCGTTTCCCCGACCCATGTTCCCCACCTGTTTGTGATCTAGCAGGTGCTACCTGCTTCTGAATATGGCCAGGTCTGTTTGGGGCCTGGAGCCCCCTGAACTGAATCTGTACAAAAGGACCAATAGAACTCATGGAGTCACTTCACAGCACTCACTCATGAAGATCTGCTGGGCATCAGCTCTGTCTCATGTAGCTTTGAATCCCCAGAATTTACATGGGGCCTGGAATATTAGAGGTGCTAAAAATATACTTGTGAATGAATTCTGAGGGGGGAAAATGAAAATTGGACTTCTATCTTTTTTGGATTTCTCAAAAACAATCTATAAGCAAAGTAGACTGGAGGTTGGCAAGAGCTCATAGATAATAAGTGATGAAAAGTGTAGTGTGTTTTTATAGAATTTTGTTTATTTATTATTAACCTGAAAATTAGCTCATAAATATCAGGCAGCCAGGCTTTGCTCCTGGGAGTGAGGGCTTGTCACCAGGTGCCTCTCTCAAATGAGGTAAAGACATGAGAAAGTGAACTACACTGCCTAGCATTAATCATTTTCTCATCTGCTAAAGGAGGTGGGGAGGGAGAGGGACAGGGTGCTGATTGAATATCAATGCTGCTGAATTTTTTTTTTTGAAGTGCCTTCTTGCTGTCTCAGCCATTTCCAAGCAAAATTGAACAATTTAGGCAAACAAGGTCACCCTCAGCAGTTGAAAGTGCTTTGGTTCATTTCATGGTGCTCTTGTAAAAACAGCTATGGTGAGATGATAAGCAGTCTTTAGCCAACCAAGTAGGTGACACCTACTTCAATCCACAGAGGCCGGAGGCATGGAGATCCTCTCCCACAGCCTCCACAAAGCTCCCTGATCAGACCGGGTCGACTGCACAGGGACCTGCTCTGGCCTCATGAGCTGTCTTGCTGGTTCAGAACTGTACCTCATTAGGACTCTTGACCAGGAAGGTCAGTAGACACTGGCATACAGCTAAAGGAGATTTCAGAGGTCAGGCAGGGCAGAATATACCTGTGATCCTAGCATTTGGGAGTCAGAGGCAGGAAGATTCTGAGTTTGAGGTCAGCCTCAGAAAGGTCTTGGGAGAAAACTTTGTAAGCCATATTCCCTCCTTTTACTTCTTCCCTCTGTGAAGAAGCAGAAATTGTGCCATTTTCTTCCTTTTGCCATTCTTCTATTTATTTCCTGGTTTCCTTAAGACACATAATGTGCCATATGTGCATACTGTGTATGAGACAATGGACATATGTCAGATGCATGTAGGGGTTTAGGAGAATTCTGGGGTAATCTGGCTAGGGTTAGGAGAATAAAGAACACATTCTTTAGTCAAAGATAGAATCTTTCCCCAGGGTGTGTGAGTGATGGTGTTTGTGAGATTAAGTTTGGCTATTCCTATGCTGTGCTTCATCTGACTAACTTTGCCTGCAGAATCCCCTCAGTGCTGGGTGAGGAGCTGCCAGCATGTGGCCAGCATTACTGGGAAACTACAGTCACAGACTGCCCAGCTTATCGACTTGGCATCTGCTCCAGCTCAGCCATGCAGGCTGGGGCCCTGGGACAAGGGGAGACCTCGTGGTACATGCACTGCTCTGAACCACAGAGGTAAGCTGAGACCTCTCTGTTCTCACTCAAAATGTCATGTATAGATGTCTTAGCAGGGAGCTTTGGGTAATAAGGAACATCTCTTCTTCCTTGTCCTCAGTTGTGAAGCAACTAAGAAAAATCAGAGTCAAGTGTATGGAGAGTAAACTATGGCCACTGAGGAAGCTAGTTTTAGAGATGTGGTTTGTTCCTAAAGACAAGAGGGCTTCTCATACTGATCTCTATTAACTAAGCAAGACTTACCCATCCAGAGCTCTGACTCAACCAGCCTCACTGTCTTTCATCCCTATGGAGAGACAGATGTGTCTCTTCAGTTAACTCATGACCATGAAGAAGAGGCTCTTGGGAGATGCCTAACAGAAGTGTTTGCATCTAAGCTCACCTCAAAATGGACAGAGACCACAAGGTGATGCTCTGGGGAAAAAAATCAATAGAAGTAAGGAAGAAGTAGATCCCCACCTCCTTCTCTAGTACTTTGTATCACAGGCTGGAAACCTATAACCCATAGGCTAAAAAGGACCCCTTGGCCTGCTTGTATGAATTAAGTTTTATTAGAATAGTCATGCTAAGTTGTGTATGTGTTGTCTATAGCTACCTTTGAGTGATGATGACAGACAGAGCTGATAAGGACTCAAATCCTAAGATGTTTACTATTTGTCCCTTTCTAGAAAAGTTCGTACCAGGTGTGGTAGTGCATACCTAGAATTCCACATACTTAGGAGGCAAAAGCAGAAGGCCAACCAGGGCACCTAAAAAATTGAAAATGAAAGGACTAGGGGTAAAATGACAAGCTCATTGGTAGAGTGCTTGTCTGGCATATGTATGGCCCTAAGTTTCATCCTCAATACCACAGAGTTTAAAAATAAGAAGTTTTCCAGGGTTATTGTGGCTCATGGTTTGGGTCCATGTCACTCGGCCATCTCTCAATTCTTTTTTTCGATCTCTCATTCTTTCCTTCCTCTCCTGCTTTCAGGGCTTCACTCTTGGTATCTAAGACTGGTAGGAAGAAAACCTCTGAACTTGGGTTAGTTTTTTTCAATGGGTCAATTAAGTTTTTTCTGGTCAGCAGTATCTCCTTCCTTCTCTGGCTTTGAACCTTCCCCTTCAGAACCAAAGTGTGCAGAGAAATTGTGGCAGTGAGCCACAAGTGAACTGTCTGTGCCCTTATGAGGTTCTCAGAGCTTTGCACCTCTGTCAGCATAGGTTGTTGTAGTGGTAGGAACATATGGCAGAGGCAAACTGTTCCCCTTAATGAGGCTGGGGATCAGGGTGTGGGGGGCAGGTATCTCTTCAAAGGTATGTTCTCAATTGACCTCATTTCCTTCCACACAGCCTCACCTTCTAAAGAAGATTCCTCTGTCCCAGTGTCCTCACAGTCTGGCAACGAAGCCCTTAATATGTGGGCCTTTGAGAGATCAAGCCCTTCAATCATTGCATGCATTTTCATTTAAGATCTAACCCATAATAAGATGGAGGACCTCTTGTGCTCAGCAGAAAGCAGAGGCAGGCATAGGGTTGGGCAGATTACAGGTCCTGTGGAACTGGTAGAGTGAAAGCTTTAAGGGACATCTTTTCCTCTTTGGCCTCTGTACTAGGGGGATCAAATGGGACTGACCAGCCCTGGGCCCTCTGGGATAGGGATCTTCCAAGCTCTTTTGCATATTTAGAACTTTTTAGACCTGTGTTATGCAATAGTCTTTTCTGCAATACTAGAAAAATGATGCCATAAGTGGCTGTGAAGCACTTGAACTGTGATTAGTTAGGGTTGAAAATCTGAATTTTATGCATTTTTAATTGATTTTAATTTACATGGACATTTGTGACTAGTGGCTACTATTTTTCAACAGAGCAGGTCTGGAGCCTTACCCTTGATTTGCTTATCCATAGAATACCCTAAAAGCCACTCCCATGTCTGTTCCAACAAGTCAGGCAGATAGTGATGTTTTTTCCTATGACAAGCAGGTTTTCTGCCACTTTACCCTTGGTCCTACTACCCTCTCAGCTTGAATCTCTTCCTCCCTCTTCATGCCTAGCCCAGTTGTGCCTATTCTTACTGGCTGAGCATGAGCTCCCCTGCTCCCTAAGAGTGGCCTCAGCCCATACTGATGTCAATGTCACCAGAAACACTTCTGCCCTCTAGGTTCTAGAACTTCCTAATGTTCCATCATCTCTCATAGTAAGGTACCCAAAAGGCCTTTGATCAGTGCATTCATCTTACCTATCTCCCTGACTCTTGACCCTTGACCTCCCTTCTGTCTTTCAGCAGTGAAGCTGCCAACGTACTATTCCATAAATACTTGCCCTTGAGCTTCTGGATCTCAGGCCAACATCATAGGTCAAAAGTCCATCTCTAGGTCCCAAGTTGCCTACATGCCTACCCCAGCACACAGATCTACCACTTGAGGTTAGAAGCCCATCTCTCAATTCTTTTTTTCTATCTCTCATTCCTTCCTTCCTCTCCTGCTTTCAGAGCTTCACTCTTGGTATCTAAGACTGGTAGGAAGAAAACTCTGAACTTGGGTTAGTTTTTTCAATGGGTCAATTAAGCTTTTTCTGATTAGCAATATCTCCTTCCTTCTCTGGTTTTGAACCTTCCCCTTCAGAACCAAAATGTGCAGAGAAATTGTGGCGAGTGAGCCACAAGTGAACTGTCTGTGCCTTTATGAGGGTTCTCAGTCCTAGGCCTGTTTCAGTCAGTAACAGTTTTTTCCTGATGACTTCATAGAGTCTCCTAGAATACCCAGAAAAGCACTGAATACATAGGTAGGCCTACAGAACACTTGTTGAGTTGAATTTATTTGAGTTAAGGCAAATCAAAGGCTGCAAAGCCTTTGGTTTGGGGCAGGAGGAAGATATGCAAAGCATAAAGTAGGTAAAACCAGTAACAACATTCTTAAACTTCATAAAGGTCCTTATGTAAGTTACCTACAAATCTTTAAAAGTGTAAAATTAATATATTGTATAGAAGGCAAGCCTGCAGTACTTTTAACAAAATAATACATGGCAGCCACAAAGGAGTTTTATTCAAAAGAATGACACACCATGAATGCAGTAGTTAAAACATGTGGGCAGCCGGAAAAGAATTAGAATGTTGAGAGAGAAAAAAAATCACAAGGGAGGCATATGTTGGTTATTCTGGGATTGCCTCCTGATGCAGAAAGAGCAAAAATTATTAAAAATGCTCCTCTGTTGGGATGAGCTGTGCATTTTAGCATCTAGGAAGAATCTGATGAAAGTAGTTGGGACAAAATCATTCCAACTCATGATATTTTGAATTGAAATTCAAAACTGAAAACTTGGTGATTTCGAAGTGATTTTCAAATTCTTCAAGATTTCCAAAATTTTCTTTTTTTTAAAAAAAAATTCCATCCTGTTTCCTTTCAGATATACATTTTTCTACAGTGGCATTTTGAGTGACGTCCAAGTGACTGAGCATGCAGCCAGAGTGGGCATTCTCCTGGACTACAACAACCAAAGACTTGTATTTATAAATGCGGAGAGTGGGCAGATGCTCTTCATCGTGAGGCACAGGTTTAATGAGGGGGTTCACCCTGCCTTTGCTCTGGAGAAACCTGGAAAATGCACTTTGCACTTGGGGAGAGAGCCCCCCGATTCTGTACGGCATAAGTGATCTTTGGCTTTCAGAGTTTGCAAGAACAAGGATTTGAATTTGTGTGTGTGTGTGAGAGAGAGAGAGAGAGAGATCTGCTGTCCTTTCTCTTATGTGCTACATGTTATCAAAAAGTTTCTCACACATTCACACTAATAAAAGGTAATAGCACAGCGATCAGCACATAAGCAACATCCACAAGGACAGCTGTGTAGTCTACACTGACTGTATAGACAGCGGGTGGGTAAAAGGATGAAAATCAACCTCTACCCTTTGGTTCACATGCATTTGAATTCTTTCTTAAGTTAAAAGGACTTACGCCAAAATAGAGAAATGGGCTTTCCCCTGTCTCACTGACTGGCAAAAGAAATTCACTGATGGGCATGTCAAAGTGAAGAGAATATTGTGCTAGTGATAATGTCTCCTCTGACAGAAAGACAGGGACATTTTCCACATGAAAATGTCACCTCACTTCACTAAAGGATAATGAATCCTAATCATTAGAGAAAGTATTTTAGCTGATCTAAATTTATAATGAACACTTTTGTAATATCGTATACTGTAGAATGCGAGTCTCATTTTCTTGTAATTTTAAATGTAGAAAATGTAGAAAAGTATGAGATATTAGAACTTGCTATCTTGTTAAATAAATGGTTAGAATCTTATAAAACAAAACATCTTGTGTGAACTTATTTTGGGTAATTTACCAGTGTAGCATTTCTGGGCCAGGACACCCTGCAGAGAAAATATCTTATCACACATGTGAGTGGGTTGTGCTCCAGTTGATTCTTATGTGAAAATTTTGTACTCATATATTATAAAACTAAGATACTGTCAGTCCACAGAGCTCATACAGTTGTCTAAAGTCAACTGCCAGATGCTGAGGACATCATTTTACAAAAAAAAATGGCTTATTGTATTTAAATGTTCTGTCAAAATTTGTCAAACTCTTCCAAAAGTGTGTGCAAAGTTGATAAATCTGGAATATGTATTGAGATGATTGTTCTTGCTCTGTATAAATGCTTTATTCGTGTTTACATTATATTATGAATTCAGTTTTAATATCATGAATTCAGTTATTTGGTTAAATTGAGAAATAACACCCAAGTTTTGGGATATATTCTAACATTTGTTTAATAACTAAGATCATGTATTAACTGAGCTCCTTGAAGGTCTTTTCTACATTGTCTTGAAATTTGAGCAGTTACTGGCAAGATGAATTCTTTGCAAAACTGAAAGAGTCATTTACTGCTTTGTGGAAGATATTATCTTCACTTTCTCAAGGCTTGAAATTGCTATCCTCAGGATCTCACTGATAAGTCACTTCCTTCCTTCCTTCCTTCCTTCCTTCCTTCCTTCCTTCCTTCCTTCCTTCCTTCTTTCCTTTTTTCTTTTTTTCTATGTGCCAGTCCTGGATCTTGAACTCAGGACTTGGGTGCTATTGCTGAGCTTTTGTGCTCAAGGCTAGCGCTCTACCACTTGAGCCACACTCCACTTCTGGCTTTTTGGGTGGTTAACTGGAGATAAGAGTTTCATGAGCTTCCCTGCCAGTGGAGGCTTCAAACTGAGATCCTCAGATCATAGCTTCCTGAGTAGCTAGGATCACAGGTGTGAACGACCACTACCTGGCTTCTATCTCTCTCCTTCCTTCCTTCCTTCCTTCCTTCCTTCCTTCCTTCCTTCCTTCCTTCCTTCCTTCCTACCTTCCTTCCTTCCTTCCTTCCTTCCTTCCTTCTTTTTATTGGAAGGGGATATAATATAATTTAGCAGTAGAAGGAACCACATGAACTTCAGAATTTGTTTCAGTTTGTGTTTATCCAGAAGCAGACCTAGTCCTGAGTGCTGTCTTTTTGTGTTGATGATGTCTGAAGAAACACTTGGGCAAGTGAACAACGTGAGACAACAGGAAGAGGGGAGGAGATCAAATAAAGCTTGTTTTATGAATGGATTATTACTATAATGGACAACCTGAGCCCAGAGCCCCTCTAAAAACCACATGGAACTAGCCAGAGGCTGGCATTTAACCTCTCCGTGGATGGAGCATTGCCTGGAGGGGCATAAAATTTCATCCTCCATCTTCCAAGACTGCATTCCCTGCCAACTCTCCTGGTTCCGAGAAGACCTGCAGAGAGAGTTAATGAAAAGCATAACTACTCAATAGAGCACATGTAGCAGCCCAGTGTAGCTGCTGTTACTGCAATTCAGTCAGCTGAGGCAAATGGGCGGGGTACCAGGCATATTGGCTGTCATGTTGAAAGCAGTCTGGGTAGTAAGAAAAAGAGAAAATTACCATAGTGAAAAAAACTAGGTTTGGATTTCTTTGGAGCCCTTACTGGATGCCATTTTTGGACAGCTTGGATTCAGAAGTTCTTCTTTCAAGCACATAGAATATAGTTACAAAACACTGTGACAAAGGGCTGCTGAGGTCCTTTAAATCCTACTGTCCACACATTCCTAGTGAGCACATAGCCCTCCTCTCTCCAACTCTGCAGCAATTGGATGGTGGGAGTTAGGACCCAGAGTCCTGAGAGCCCTGCTAGCTGCTTCTGTATGGGAGTGACTGATTATCTCCTGCTTGGTGTTTTGGAAGTTATTGTGGTATGGACAGACAGCTAAGTAATGCAGTTCCTTGCATGGTGAAGTAGTTCTCTCCTCTGGGTCTCTCTCTTCTCTGATTAACATTGTCCTTTCTGTTTCTTCCTCTTCATACAACACATTGTCAAAATTGGTCAAAATTACTCCTCTGAAAATCTGTCAGTGGTGTTTAATAGTTTAATAACAGGTCCAGTATATTGTATCCTCTCCTTCAATTTTCACCTTGCACAGTGAAAATAGTTTATCATTTTGTAGATGAGGAAACTAGTTTCAGAGCAGTTAAATAATTTGTTCACACCCACAGCCAGCAGGAGGCAGAGTGTGGGTCAATTACAACTCATATCCTGAACCAAGAATAAAATGATGTTTTGTCTCATTTTTTAAACAAAATTATAGATCATCTTCCTAATATATGTGATACATGCGAATTCCATGTGTGTATGTACACACATTTGCATGCATGCATGTATGTATACCTGCATATCCTCAACTCTTCTTCCCTCTCCTTCCCTCACATCCTTTTCCCTCTCCTCCCTTCCTTTTTTCTCTCTCCCCTCCTCTTACGTCCCTTCTCCTTCCCTCTTTTTCCTTCCCTTTACAGGGCCACTCACATAGCTGAGCCTTTGGTAATCACATCGGCACTTTCTAGGTAAGTGACTATCTCCAACCTTTGAAACACATCCCTCTATCCCCAACAAGTTCCATCCAACCAAGTGCAAATTATAAATCTAGAACATCTGATGATACTTTGAAATAGTTGGTCATTCCAATGTTACACACTTTCTTTTATTTTTTTAGATACCAGGGTCCATGCCATTGTCCAGGGGCAACAGTTCTATAAAACTATGCATGTGGTCGATTAAATTGAGCTGAAATTCACCCACATTAGACTTAATGGTTCTGTAGCTCTGCATCCAGCTGTGGAGGGGCGTTTTAAGGATAGTATTAGTAAGAACTGAGTGCCTCTGCACTGATTGCCCTTCCATTCATGTTCCTGATTTGGTATCTGCTGGAGTCAGGGAGTGATAAAGCACATCCCTTAGCTGAATGGAGTTGAGTTGATGTCCAGCTGTTTGGTGGAGCTCAAGAGAGATGACATATTGTAGGCTATTTTTAGAGCAGATCAACACCTCATTTTCTTTTGCTGACATTTAAGTGTTTGTGATTGTACCCTCTTTTCTATGTGCCCCGCTTTATTTAAATGAATAACTTTCAGTACTGAGCTTGTTTTTCTAATTGGTGCTCGCTAGCAATTTCAATTTTTCCAGGAATATATGAATGTACAAATAGTTTGGAAATAGTTGGAGGATAGAGAATATTTCACTTGGACAAAACATAACTTGGGGAAGAATAGAAGCAATCTTCCAAGATTTGGAAAGCTGTTATATGGAAGTAGGCTTACTTTTATTTTTCCACTAGGTTTTTTGGTTAAGAGTCCCATCAGTGAGTAACAGTGAAGGAATTTGGTCTAAGCAAAGGAAGAATACCCCATCAGGAAGGGATCTACCATTTACTAGGTTCTGAGTGCTCAGATTGATACAGAATGAGCAATTGTCTGGAATATTAAAGAATATAATTTTTTCTGTTGTTCCGAGTCTTGTTCCCCCCCCCCCCCCCCCCCCCGCACCGCAATTGTGTTTCCAGGGTCCTGGCATTCTACAGAGACACCTAGAGGAGCCAACATGGGATCTAGTGGGAATTTGCCAGGTGGGAAAATTCAAACCTCATCCCATTTCATCATGGCAGCTTGGTTTCAGTTTTGTACGTTGGGATCCGTATAAAATTCATTTGTTGATGGAAAGGTCTCTAGAGTTAAAGAGAATCCAAAACCTAGATGACCTCCACTTAGCACTGTGACTGAGAGTGCTTCTAAGTCTTCTACTCTTTTGCCGTTCCTTTACTATCCAAATACAATACAATACTGATTATAAGAAGTTCCGTTTTTTTATCTCAGATTTCTAGAATTCCTCTAGATGATTACATATTCCTTGGCTTCCTCCTTCCAAAACTTCTACTTCATCTCTAGCTATCATACTACCATTCCTTAGTGCTTTCCTAAGCCCATTTGGTCTGTACCATCCCAAGATGTGGACCTAGTGCTCTTTGGATTTCTCCCGGCAGTACTAAAAGAAGCCCACACTGCTAGTGGTTAACATGGTTTTGGTTGAAGACTTGGAGCTAGCAAGAGGCATTTTTCAAAGAACATAAAAACATAAAGTTGAATGTGAAGCATCTGCTCTGTGAGGCGTTCCTTCTGATCTTGTCTTCAGTTCTGTCCTACTGTTATACTGAACACACTAACTTCTCCGTTTTACTTTATTCTTTACATTTTTTGCTTCTGCACAGACTTTGGTGTTTCTGATCATACAGTAGAACTAGAACACATCAAAACAGAAAAACCTCCCTGACTAGCATAAGGATCTTCTTTTTTTTTTTTTTTATAATAGTCTAAGAACAAAGTTTTGCTCTCCTTATTTCTGTGTCTTTTATTCTCCACAAGCTCCACAAGCTCTAGGCCTCTCTTTGCAGAACTAAAAAAGTACATTCAAGGGATTCCTCAAACCAAAGAACAGCCTTTCCCTCAAAATGACTTTGGCCATTACTTCTTAGCATCCCCTTAACACACCCCCTTTAGTATGTTTCTGAACATCTAGCTAATGGTTGAAATCCTTTTAGTATGTTTCTGAAGATCTAGCTAATGGTTGAAACCCAAGCCATCCTAATAGTTTGTGCTGAGCTGCCCGGTGCCATGGCTGACTTTACTGCTTGAAGGATGTCTAGGGGAAGTGCTGCCCTCTGGGAGCCAATGTGCTGCTGGAATATTTTTATAACTTAGGAGGAAGTAGGAGAAATAATGGAGAAAAAGGGAAATGGGGAAAGAGAATTATAAGTTGTTAGTTCAGCACATATTTATTGGTCCTTACTATGGGCTGAGCATTAGTGGGTCATGGGGGAAATGGAAGTCAGTAAATCAGACAAAAATCCCAATTGTCAAGGAATCTTTTCTCCAGTGGAGGAAAGCAGGGGAGCAGAAACTACAGACAAATGAGGTTAAATGAGTAGAGAGTGTTAGGAGGTAGAGGATGATATATGCATTATGATGCAGGGGCTTCAAGATACAAAGGGAGATAAAAAAGCAGAATCACAGACTATACAGGTTTTTGAATTTGGGTTCTTGGAAGCATAATTGCTCCAGTAGCAAAAGAGGCAACAAAGAAAACATAACTGGAGTGTAGGTTGAAAGATGTGTTCCTCTGGGGGTATATTGGGATTGTCTCAATGGAGTTGTCCATCAAATCCTAAACTCATGTGGCCACAGGAACATATTTGAGAGTTGTCTGTATTAAGTGACTCCCTTTCCAGTTATGTGAGCTTGAAGGGAAATAACTTCACCTCTGTATACTTCAGTTTTCTCATCTGTAAAATTGAGATAGTCATAGGCCTACTCATTTTGCTTGTGGAGCTGCTGGGAGGAAAGTTATTTGACATGCACATTGTGCTTAGAACATTGTCTGGCTTGTAATGGTTCAAGAAACGTTGGCTGTGTCATCACTGTGCCAAACGGAAGAATTCGAAGACACTGTAATGAAAGTAGTCTCGTCTCCATGTGTCCTCTTTAAGTTTATTCACTGAGTAGCTCTAAATAAAAGCATAGGCAGGGGAGCTGGGGAGGACTTAGATGGTCTTGCTTAAAAGAAATGCTGGTACTGAGGCTTAATGGTCAAAGAGAAGCTGGCCAGACAGATGGGAGTAGCAAGGAGAAGGTGTTCTAGCACAGAGAGTGAGGAACAACTGGGGGCTTAGAGAGATCACAGGTAGGGTAGCGTGGCTGTGGAGGGCATCTGTGGAGGAGGTTCTGGTAGAAGATGATTCTAGAGGGGGCTGGAGGTGGTTGGGGAGGGTAAATATTTGCAGTGGAGTTTCTTGTGGTGAGAATATTTTATTTTATTGAATATGCCAAGCTTTAGCACAGAGCCTTATACAAACAAAGAAATATGGTTGGAAATAAATGCAGAAAATTTTATAGGCTTTTGTATAATTTTGTACAATTTCTCTTCTCACAAGTTAAACCTACCACATACAAATTTCCTATTTATCTTCATTGGAAAACTTTAAGGCTCTCTTCAAATGGCTATTGGATTATAAAACTAGAAAGAAGAACTATCCCCTTGGTCTTATGAGGAGATGTTCCCATGAAATTTGTTTGCTTGTAACCAAGTTTTCTCAGTAAGTAATGTCTGAAAAAGGGGAAAAGCTTGAAAATTTGGGGTGAAGGAAAAAAATACTTCTGTTCAAAACATGGCTATTGAAGGTCACTTTCTTAAGAAAAAAATGTTGATCAATGCTATCTTTCAGGAAGTCAATTCTTCCTTGAAATATAATTTATACTGCTTGTTACTTTGTCTTAGTGAATTAGATGATAACCAAAGTTATTTCTTGAAGCATTTCTTCTTAATTATTCTGAGCTCAGCTCTTCTCTGCAGAACTCCAGAAAATGCATAAAATATGCATTTGAGCATTGAGCAGCAGCAGCAGACACCTACACACCAAACCTTGGCTGTGTGGGATGCTGCCATTTTCCCTAAGTCATTTCAGGTCAGAAACACCTCTGCTCCATAGGAATGCCAATCCAGGCCCCCCCACTGAAGGTCTCTGTATGTGTCTTATTAGAACCAAGCAGCAGTACATTGTTCCGTATTCTCTCAAGAATAGGATCAGGCCTATTTTTCTGCCCCTCAGGTCATAGAAAGGATTTTCCAATTATTCAACCCAATAGGAAACCCTATGAATTACTTCCAAAGAACATAAAGTTCAAAATTTGAGAATGATTTTGCCTCATTGCCATCCAATTAACCAAAGCTTTCTTTTTAAAACAGCATTAACACGTATAATCGTACAGCATTTGGAAACTCTGAAGAATTACGATGACTAAAATAAAAAGTGTTCTCCATGTCACAGACTTAGATTCATTGGCATGTTCTTTGGCTTTTGGCCTCTGACCTGTCCCTTCCCAGAATGCTGTAGCCACAAGGCCTGGAAGTGTCACATGTATCTTACAACCTGGAAGATGAGATTCACAAGGTGAGTATAAAGGAACCCTGTCGGTAGAAGGCTGAGTTCTAAATGATATGGTTGAAATAGTAGTCTGGTTCTTTACTGGTTACCTCTAAACTTCTGTTGCTTGAGTTTGTCTCTAGATCTTTATAAGAAACCAAAGCACAAATTAAGAAGATTATTTGAACTGATCAGAATGGCAATGCAGGAGGCATAAATTTCAGGCAAGCTGAAATATACTCTGGGCCTAGCAGGTTTCAAGTAGGTTTTAAAGGGAGAAAACACAAGTAAATGTTGAATTTGGTCAACTAGCTCCAGAGGTAGGTATAACACTACTCTTAATAGAAAAAGCCAAATGAGAGTATAAGACCCAGGGTTCATGCCCCAGTACCCATCAAGAAAGAAACTAAGAATTTAGAGCAGCTAATAAGCTATCTTCTAAGAAAAAGGTTTGGGGAACTTAAAGCTGTTTTTGGAGAGGGAATGGGGATAGGATAAGAACAAGGAAACTCTAAGAAAAGGAGGGTAGTTAGGAATAAGCAGACTCTATAGAACTTCAGTGTTCTGCTCTGGGAACTATACTTCTTATCATATAAACTACAGAATGTAGCACATTGCAGTGTCAAAAGTTCATTTGGAAGTAGACATGACAGAAGACTGGTCTCCCATATCTTTTGGTGTAGTATTTGGGGGGTGCTTAAATTTTTTATTATCAGGCTGGGAAGGTGGCTCAGTTGTAGAGTGCTTACCTTGCATGCATGAGACCCTGGGTTCAATTTCTCAGCACCACAAAAGCAGAAAGGCCAGAAGTGGTGCCGTGGCTCAAGTGGTAGAGTGCTAGCCTTGAGCTGAAGAACTGAGGGACAGAGCCCAGGTCCAGAGTTCAGGCCCCATGACTGACAAAAAAAAATACACATACACACGCACACACATATTATCTGTTTGGTTTTTTTTCATTTTTCCACAAATTAAACAAATCTTTATAAATTTAAGTCTTTAGAATAACTTTGCATTGAAATATTCATACAGAAAAATACATCACAAA
Organism: Dipodomys merriami; assembly: GCF_024711535.1. NCBI lineage: Eukaryota > Metazoa > Chordata > Mammalia > Rodentia > Heteromyidae > Dipodomys > Dipodomys merriami. Next base: position 21,766,903 of record NW_027203382.1, on the reverse strand, counting down.
TGTATAACATGCTGAGGTTTTTTCATAGCTTAAGTATATGTGGACAGTTTTAAAATGATTACAAACACGCCATACTAAAGCTACCAGCACAACTATATTTATTGCTGCATTATTCACCATAGCTAGGATAAGGTACCAACCCAGATGACCCTTCATAGATGAATGGATCAAAAAATATTACACACACACACACACACACACACACACACACACACACACACACACACACACACACACACACACACACACACACACACACACACACACACACACACACACACACTGGAATTCTATGCTTCCCTCAAAGAATGACACCGCCACATTTATAAGAAAATGGAAAGACTTGGAAAAAATCATAAGTGAAGTAAGCCAGACCCAAAGAAACATAGGTCCCAGGGTTTCCCTCATTTGCACTAATTGGTATATGTCTAGGATAATCTTAGCAGATGAGCAGAATAGCTCAATAGCTATGCACATATGACTATATAAGATGATGCTAAGTGAGATGGACTCCAAGACATGGACACAAGAGTTTTTTCTTTGTTTTTGTTGTTTTTAATATACTATGTGATTTTTTTTGTTTCTTTTGTTTATCCCCTGTTGTCACTGTACTTGATTTTGGTACCCTGGTGTTGCATATACATTTATTTGAATTAGGGAAGGGAAGGGGAACAGCAGAATGGTGAGACAAAGGACAAGGGGGAACCAATGCAACAATGACATACACAATAAAATATGTTGCAAATGATCTGTACAACTTGGAGGTTGGGGGAGGCAAAGTAGGAGAAAAAGGAGGGAAGGGATAACAAGTTGGACAAGAAATTTACTTATTACCTTACCTATGTAACTGTAACCCCTCTGTATATCACCTTGACAATAAAAAAAGAGTATTATCATTACTGAAAAGTGAGTTGAAGTCACTCTACCTCTGAACATAATCAGTATCTGAAACTAACTATAGATTAGATTTGCTTGTTCTTGAATCTTATATATATGGAGTCGTACCTTTTTTATATTTTTATTGTTACAATTTTTATTGTTACAATTCCATAAATCAAGTAATGTATACAACGCTTTTTGGAAAAATATCACTCCTTCTTTTATTTTCCTTCATTTTATCCCTGCTGTCCCTATTCACAAGTTGCATTGTTCATTTTTTCATAGTGTATAGCAAATACAGTGACTGCATTTGCTCACCCTTACCCATTCTTGTGATTTTTTTGTTTTACGACTACTTTCTTCTTTCTCAGTATTATATTTGTAAGATATATCCATGCTGTCATATATGGCATTATTTAATCTTTCTCTTTGCTATTCAGGAGTATAATTTGTGAATATACCACAATTGATTTATTTATTCTGTTATTGATAGTCATTGGAATTGTTTCCAGCTTTGGGATATTTACAACTACTGCTGCTATGAGAATGCTTGCATACAATTTTTAAACTATCTGTTGGGTCAATAACTAGGAATAGAATCACTGGGGGAATATAATCACTCATCTTGGTGTGTATATGCTCAGCTTCAGGAGATACTGCCCAAGAATTTCCAAAGATGCTTCAACTTCCCCTTCAACCAGAGGTTGCTTTAAATCCTTGTTGTCACCTGGTATTACAGTGGTATTATATAATAGTTTAGATTTGCATCTTCTTCATGATTAAATAATTAAATATTTATATTCATTTGGATTTAAAAATATTTCTCCAAATATTTTGCTCATTTTTCTAAAACATTATCTGTCCTTTTGGCAGGACTTATTAAAATATATTCTAAATATGAGTCTTTTTGATGGATATGTGTTTTGCAAATATCTCTTTGAAGCTTAGTTTTTCTACTATCTTAGTAGTTCTGGGTAAACAGAACCTCTTATTTTGGTAAGATTTACTTTATCTTTTTGTTTTTATGGCTAGAAGTTTTAAGAAAGATTTCCCTGTCCTAAAGGAATTTTATTTAAAATTCTTTCATTTGATTTTAGTTTTCACATTTAGATTATATATACATATACATATTTTATACATATCTATGTAAATTATAGGTTTTTGTGTGGTGCCAAAGGTCAAAATTTTTCACCACAGAGAAATATGGGTCTAATTCCATATATGAAAGATGTCTACATAAGGCATGTACTTGAATTGTTTTTTCCAAAACTTATTAATCATTTTGCAGTGCTGGGGATTGAATTCAAGGCCTTTTTCACACTAGGCAAGCTGCTCTATCAGTGAGCTACCCATTCAATTGTTGTTACTAGAAACCAGAGAATCACAGTCGTTTTAATTATATGTGTGTGCATGTTCAAATATGTTTTATATATCTTTAACCATTCTCTTTGTGTGTGTGTATGTGTGTGTAGTAGTAGTAGTAGTAGTAGAGTTTGCACTTGTTAACCTGGAACTCTACCACTTGAGCCATGCTTCTGATTTTTTTTCTTTTACTAGTTATTGGAGCCTAGCAAAGTTTTCTGCCCAGGCTGGCCTTGAATCAGGTCCCCACCACCCACCCATACACCACATTTATGTCATCTTTAGATAGATCATTTGCCACCTCTGCTGTCTTAGCCAAATTATTAATAGACCCTTCCAAAGTGTTCTGGATGGGCTGGGAAGGTGGCTCAGTGGTAGAGTGCTTGCCTTGCATGCATGAGGCCCTGGGTTCAATTCCTCGGCACCACATAAGCAAAGAGAAAAAAGCCGGAAGTGGCGCTGTGGCTCAAGTGGTAGAGCGCTAGCCTTGAGCTGAAGAGCTGAGGGACAGCGCCCAGGCCCAGAGTTCAGGCCCCACTATCGGACCCCCCCCCCAAAAAAAAAAAAAACAACAAAAGTGTTCTGGCTTAAAATCTAAAATGCATCAAGTTCTACCTCCCTATGTAGGATGCTTCCTTCTCAAGAAGTCAGAGTGCTCTCAGAAGCCCCCACCCTAATCCATTTTTATATGTGATGAGAGCATCTCAGAATTGGTGGTTCTTCAAATCGGTGATTGGATTTGCATGCCTCCTTCCAGGACTTCTGTGCTTGTGCAAGTCTCTGTTTGAAATGAGACTCAAGAGTTGACTGGAAAATGCTGACTCCACAAAAAGGAGTGATTACATTAACATCATTGATTCTCATGTCTAGAATAAGATTTAGGGAGACAGTCTTTGGAGAGTATACAGTCAGTTGCTGGAAGGTTGGCAGCACTTCAACATGACAAGTGAGGCATATATCTTGATTTGTAATATCCCTGGGTTATAATTCACTGAATGATATGTCTTTGGTCTGAAATCCATATGTAAGAGATTTCACCTGCCTTGAGCTAAAAAATAATCCACAAAACCACAATAAATGTTTTTGTGTGTAAGCATCTCTTCCAGTATGCAGTCTCCATTTGTAGTCATTGAAGAGGGATAACTTTGTCCTCCATGGGCCCAGAAGGGATGAGGGGTGAGAGGACAAATGGCTCAGGCCCCTTAATAGAAAAGGGAGTAATGTCATCCCTGGAGCATTTGTTTTAGCCTGGATGTAAGAATAGGTCTCATGGTTTCCCTTATCTGCAATAACTAGTATATGTCTAGGACAAGCAGAAGAGGTCAAAAGCTATGTACATATGACCATATAACCTGATGCTAAGTGAAATGAACCTCAAGATAGGGACACAAGAGATTTTATCTTTCTTGTTGTTCTTTTTAATGTACTTAAAATGTACTGTGTGATTTTTTTGTTTCTTTTGTACGTTTTTCCCCCATGGTACAACCATTGTTGTCACTGTATTTGATTCTGGTGTCCTGCATCTACATTTTTATAATTTGGGGAGGAGAAAGGAAATAATAAAACGCTGGAATAAGGATACATGATGACCCATTATAACAATAAGATGTACAAGACAGTATGTTGAAAACGAGCTTCACAACTTGGGGGGGGGGGAGGAAGGAGTTGGGAGGTGGGAAGGAAGGGATAGTAGGGAAAAACCAAAGGAGGGGGTAACAATGCTCGATAGGAAATTGACTCATTACCTTGCTCATGTAACTATTATCCCTTTGTACAATATCTTTACAATAAAAATAGATATTTAAAAATTATCTTTGACTATCCATTACCTAAGATGAGACAATTCTTCCATTTGTTCAGAAATATCATGCAGAAGATTCAAAGTGTTCTTACTTTCTTTTTGCAGTTTATAATGATGTGAGCCATAATTGACATGTAATAAACTGTGCTTACTCCACATATACAGCTTGATGCCTTTGACATACATATCCATAAAGTGATCATTATATTAAGGCAATATGCTGGTCCATCACCGTAAAGGCCTCTTCGAGCCTCTTTGCAATCAATTCAAATCTCCTGCAAACCAACCTTACCTCTACTTTCTATCACCACAGGTTAGTTTACACTCCCTAGAGTTCATATAGATGAAATTATATAATATATCCTCTTTTTTATTTTTGGCCTATCTTCTTTCACTCAACCTAAATACTTCGGAGATTTTGCTGGGTTTATCAAGTCCGCTCCTGTTTGCCACTGAGTAGTGTTTTATTGTGTTGATGTACCACAATGTTTATTCACCTGTTCCTGGCTTTTGATGATTACCAATAAAGCAATTATGAACAATCATGTAGAAACCTGTGTATAGACGAATGCTTTCATTTCTCTTGGATAAATACCTAGGACTAGAATGTCTTGACATTCTAGTAAAGTTTTAAGAGAACTGCCAAATTTTCTAAAGTGCATGGATGATTTAAGACTCCCTCAGCAGTGTGCAAATTCACTTTTCCACCTTTTTTACCAACATTTCACTCAGTCATTCTTTTTCATGACATTCTAGAACATGTATATAGGCACTTCACTGTCTCTGTTTTGTTTTGTTCCTTGGTGGCCCTGCAGTTTGAATTCAAGGCTTCATATTTGCTAGGCAGATGTTCTATGGCTTGAACCATGTCCTTAGCCCTGTTTTTCTGTGCTTGTTTTACTCAGCTTGACTTCGGACCACAACCCTCCCCCCATGCCTCTCTAGTACCTGAGATTGAAGGTTTATCCCACCTTGCCTATTTGTTGAGTGGGGAATCTCACTGATTTTATGCCAGAACCAGCCTTGAACTGTGATCCTTTCAATCTGTACTCTAAAGTAGCTGCGATTCCAGGGGCAAGCTACTGTGCCTGGGTCATTGTAGTTTTAATTTGAAGTTCTATGGCAATTAGAGAAGATGATAAGTTTTTCTAGGTATTTTTTGCAATATATTAAATAGAATGTTATATATATAATTAACATAAATTACAACAGCATATAAATATACAATACAATAACTATATAGTATATAATGTAATATATTTTCTTTCTTAAAACTATTTCAAAATGTTTTATTATTTTATTTTTTAATACATGTTCATTTATATGAACATGTATGGAGGATGATTCCATTCATCCCTCCTACTCCCTCTTGTTTCCCCTCTTCCCTTCCATTAGTATCCACCCCCAAACAGAACCTGTTTAATATTGTTCTTGTGATTCTTTTTTTCTTCTTCTTCTCTGAGTGCTGATTCTCTAGCTTGAACTCAGCACCTAAGAGCTGTCCCTGAGTAAAGGCATAAACCACTGGCACCTGATTCTTCTGATTCATTTTTAAGGGATAGATTTTGTATATGGGAGAGACCATATGATGTTTGTTTTTCCAGTCTGGCTTATTTTACTCAACATGATGATCTCTAGTTTTATCTATGCAAATAACATAATTTCATTCTTTTTATGACTGAATAATACTTCATTGGGTATATATGGCACATGTATTTTATCCATTTATCAGTTGGTGGGCACCTAGGCTAGGCTGAATTCATATTTTGGCAATTGTGAATAGTATTGCTATAAATATGAAAGTCTAGGTATATCTATTGTATGCTGATTTACATTTCTTCTCATATAGCCCTGGAGTGGTATAGCATGATCATATGTAGTTCTATCTTTAGTTTTTAAAGGCATATCCATAGTGGGCACACTAATTTACATTTCTCTCAATAGTATATGCAGGTCCCCTTTTCCCTAGATCCTGACCAGCATTTGTTGTGTCCTTAATGATTGCCATTGAGGCAGAATCTCAATGATGCCTTGATTTGCATTTCCTTTATGTTAAGGATGTTGAATTTTTCTTATGTATTCTTCAGCTATTTATTCTTCTTTTGAAAGTTGTATGTTTAAATCACTTTCCCATTATTTATCTGGATTATTTGTTCTTTTGATTTTTAACTTTTAGAGCTCTTTATATATTCTGGACATTAATCATTTATCAGATGAATAGCTGACAAAGTTTGTATAGGTTTTCTTTTGATACTGATAATTATTTTCTGTGTTGTGTTGAGGCCTACCACTTAAATAGATCTGTCACAAGAAATGAGATTGAAACAGTAATAAAAAGTCTCTTAATAAAGAAAAACCCAAGACATAACTGATTCACTACTGAATTGGACTAGACCTTTAAAGAACTAACACAAATGCTCTTCAAATTAGTGCATAAAGTAGAAAGGGAAGGGACATCACAAAACTCATCTTTGGAAGCCCCTATTGCATTCATTCCAAAATCAGGTAAGGATATAACAAAAGAGAAAAGTATAAAACAATTTTCCTGATGAATATGGACACAAAAATTCTCAAAAAATTTTGCATACAAAATGAATTAAATAATACATTAGAAAGACCATACACCATGACAGAATTTGTTTCATTCTAGGGATGCAAGGATGGTTTGAGATACTCAAATCAATTAATTTGATATAGTACACAATCAGAAAAAAGGCAACAATCATACAACCATCCCAATATATGCAGGAAAAGCCCTTGATAAAAATTTAGTAACCCTTCAAGATAAAAGCCTTGAAGAAACTAGGAATAGAAGGAACATACCTCAACATAGTAAAACCTATATATCATGTACCTGCAGCCAACATTGTTGAATGTTGAATGGGGAAAAACTAAAACAATTTCCTTTAAAGCCAGAAATGAGATAGTCTTATTTAATATAGTACTAAAATTCTCAGAGCAATTAGATAAGAAAAAGAGATAAAGGGGCACAAATAAAAGAGGAAGAAGCCAAATTATACTTATTGGAAAATAAGATTCTATACTTAAAGGCCTAAAGAGTCCACCAAAACTTCTTAGTCCTTATAAACCCATTTGGCAAATCAGCAGGATACAAAATCAACATTAAAAATGAGTAACTTTTCTATATTCTAATCATGAACAGGCTGAGACAGTAAGACAATTCTTTTTTTTTTTTTTTTGGTCGGTCGTGGGGCTTGAATTCTGGGCCTAAGAACTGTCCCTCATCTCTTCAGCTAAAGGCTAGCGCTCTACCACTTGAACCACAGCACCACTTCTGGTTTTGTGAGTGGTTTATTGGAGATAAGAGTATCACGGTCTCTCCTGCCTGGGCTGACTTTGAACGGAGATCCTCAGATCTCTACCTCCAAAGTAGCTAGGATTACAGGTGTGAGCCACCAGTGCCCGGCTGGACAATTCTTTTTTAAATTATACCTGTCGGGAGCCAAAAGGGAGTCTCTCAACATGATAGGCTTGACTATCTCACTGGAACATCTTGCGGCTGAGTTTACAGAACCACTCTCAGGAATCTGACCCTTTCACCCTGCCCTAGGCAAACATCCTGCAGCTGCTAAAGACCATCCTTTCACCCTGCCCTATGCAAACATCCTGCAGCTGCTTCAGCCAATGAAAAAGCTTCCTTAATGGCCAATGAAAAAGCTTCCTTATTCCAAGCATATAAATACCCCTGCGTGAAAAATAAAAATTTGCAGCTTGATCAGGATCCCTGTCTTGCTGTCATTCTTCATGTTTCTTGTCCCTTCATTCCTTCTAGCTTAGGTTCATCGCCCTCGTTGACGTCCTGTGGGTCCGGACACATAACCTCATAAAGAACTTAACTAAGGAGGTAAAAGACCTCTACCACAACAACTATAAACCACTGAAGAAAGAAACTGAGGAAGACACTAGAATATGGAAAGGCCTCTCATGCCCAGGAACTGGGAGGATCACTATTGTGAAAATGGCTATATGCCAAAAACAATCTACAGAGTCAATTCAATACCCATACGAATTCCAATGTCATTCTTTACAGTAGCAGAAAAATCAATCCTAAAATTCATTTGGAAGGCATAAATACCTTAAATAGCCAATGCCCTTCTTAGCAAAAAGAGCAACGTTGGAAGTAAAACAATAGCTCACTTCAAAGCATATTACAGAGTTGTAGTAATAAAAACAATACACTACTGTTTCAAAAACAGAAATGTAAATCAATGCAATAGAAGCTCTAGAAAGAAGCCCATATAGCCACAGCCATCTAATTTTTGACAAATGTGTGAAAACCTACATTGGAGAAAGGATAGTCTCTTCAACAAATGGTGTTAGGAAAAGTGAATATCTTTGAAAAGAAAACCAAAAAAAAAAAAAAAAGATCCTTATTCATCCTGTACAAAAATCAATTATAAATTGATCAAAGATCTTAATGTAAGACCAGAAAATGTGAACTTGCCTGAAGATAAAAGGATAGGTAATGCTTTTCTAAATAGGACTTCAATTGCTCAGAAAATAGCAAAAAGAGTTTACTGATTTTTTTTTACTTTCCTTTCCTGTTTTTCATTTAATAATCCAAAATTATAAGATCTTCTTCTAGGGGCTGGGAAGGTGGCTCAGTGGTAGAGTGCTTGCCTTGCATGCATGAGGCCCTGGGTTCAATTCCTCAGCACCACATAAGAAAAAAAAAAAAAAAAAGCTGGAAGTGGCGCTGTGGCTCAAGTGGTAGAGTGCTAGCCTTGAGCTGAAGAGCTGAGGGACAGTGCCCAGGCCCCACGACCGGACCCCCCCCCAAAAAAAAAGATCTTCTTCTAGAAATTGTGTAGTTTTAGTTATTACATTTAAGTCTATAATCCACAGATTGAATTTTTTGTAGGTAATGTGAGGTTACCGTTTCCTTCCTTTCTTCTTCCTCTTCTTTCTTTTCATTTTATAAGTAACTGCTGTTGTTCCAGCATTATTTATTATTGAAAAAGTTATCCTTTCAACATTTAGATGTCTTGACATCTTTGTTGGAAGCCACTGGATGTGTGGATTCTCCATCCTGTTCTATTGGTCAATATGTCGGTCTTTATGTTACCCTACCACAAATATTTTTATATTTGGTATATTTTATATAATGCCTTATAGTTATTTTTTGATATGATGCTTACCTAATTCTGTCCTTCCAGAATATACAAAAAATTCACTCTAGTTACAGACCTCGCTGTGAGGATCTTCAATAAATTTCCAATGACCCCAGGTTCTGTATTAGCTGTTCTATCCAATACATTGAAGTACATCATTGTGCTTTTTAATTTGCATTTCCTTGTTGATTAATGATGTTATACACTTTTTGAGACATAATAGAAAACTGTGATGTTATTGCTTTCTGGGTATAATTTAAATTCTTCTCCATAAATTTATTACTAAATACATTTTCATACTGATCTTTTCAAAACTCTTGCCAATTTACCTGTGAGAAACCATTCTGTGGTTTGTCCTGATCAAATCATCAGTAACTTGTTTAAAACACCTCTGAAAACTGGTCATCCCCTTGAGTTCTTTCTCCTCTGGGTTTCATTTTTTAAATCTTTAAATGAGAATTGTCCCACCATGGTCCCAGAGAGCCCCATCCTGGTCCCAGGAGCCCCACTGTGATTTCTTCTCCACTGACAGATAAATTTATTTTTCCTGCTCCTTTATTTTCTGTCCTACAGTGTTCTATTCATGACAAAATTTTCCATCCTTTGACCACAATCCCTTAAAAATGTGTGTGTGAGTAACAGAAAGAGGGAGAGAGACAGAGAGACAGAAAGAGAAATTAAGAGAAAAAGCTTCTGTCAAAGGTTTGGGAAAGTGCACAGAATAAACTTAGCACCATTGAGTTTATATCCCTGCCTCCCTGCTTGATGAAGGCAGTCTAATTTCTGTTTAAATTTCCACAGAATTCCAGTTTTGTTATGACTTGAAGTGGGGGAAACTCCTTTCAGCTCTCTTACAGCATCTTAGAGGAAAAAGGAGGCTGACAGGCAAAGATGTTAAATGTTAAATCAAAAGCTGAAAAGTCACTGAATGCAAAATAATTCAAACTCCAAGTGAGAGAGTTCAGGAGGGACTTCGAAGGAAGGGGGGAAATGTCACACCATCAGTAATTGAGGGAAAACTCAAATGGAGGGTGGATCTCTCCCTTCTCAGAAGCCACGGGGCTACTCTGTCTTTAGTGCTTTCCCCCACTCTCCCTTTTAGAAATTAGGCTGACGAGGGTGACAAGCCCTAGAGAAGATAGATGGAGGGAGAGCAAGAAAAAGTGCTGGCTGAGCAAGAACTGCAGACCCAGAGGGTGAGAGGCCCCACTCTGGGCTGAAAAGGATCTGAGAACTGGGCAAAATGCTGCCAACAGCCGGAATATGAATTAAGGAGGGTGACCTTACAGAAATAGAAAAAATGACCTCTCTGTAAAATCTAAGAGAGAAAAGATGAGGATATTAACAGCTAGGAAAAAAAGTCATTGCAGGCTTGGATATCACAGACCTTTGAGATGATCAAGTCCAACCCCAGCATTTTATGGATGAGCCAAGAGATGAGAAGAACAAAACATCCATCCAAATTGGATCACCATAGAGTTTTCCATTTGAACAAAAAGAAAATATTTCCCCTCATGTTTAAAGAGACTGTATACCCTTAGAGGATCCATTCTTAGGTTGTGATTTTATATAATTCTTAGCACTATCACACTTGTGTTTGAGAAACACCAGCTTCGTTCACTGGCAGAGAGCCACAGTGTGTTTCATGAGATCATTTAAAATAGTGTGTGTGGGGGTAACAAGTTGGACAAGAAATGTACTCACTACTTTCCTATGTAACAGTAATCCCTCTGTATGTCACCTTGACAATAAAATTAAAATTAAACAAATTAAAAAATAAAATTGTGTGTGTGCACATGCGTGTGCATGCACACGTGCCAGCAATGGTGCTTGAACTTAGGGCCTGATAGTCTTTGCTTTTGCCTGTCGTGGCTGATGATCTACCATTTGATGAATGCTTCTACTTCTGTCTTTCTGCAAATTAATTGGAGATGAGAGTCTCAGAGATTTATCTGCCTAAGCTGGCTTTTGAACTAGATTCTCAGATCTCAGCCTCCTGAGTAGCTAGGATTATAGGCAGGAGCCACAGGAGTCCAGCTTTAAATATTATTTTTAATTAAGTCCTTTTAGATAAATACCATCATCATGTTGGGTGCTTCCTAAAAAATTCCGTATGTTTTAATTTTCAAAAATAAATGCCATTTGAAAAGTATCATGGCATACAAATTCAGTGCTGTGTACTGAAGGCAGAGGGGACCTTGCCACTACATTCTTATCCAGCCTGGGCTGTGCTGCCAGCAGAACCTTTGGATGGTCTTTTTGCTTCTCTTTCATGTATCTTCTGCATTTCCTTTGGAGTGACCCGTCTTTATTGCATATCATATCTGATCAAACACAGATTCTAAATTCCTCAGCTTCCCTGTTCTTTCCTTCTTCATGCTCTCTGCCTGGGCTTTGCAGATCTCTAGTTAATCTCCTACCAGGCCAGTTTCCTCTCTGTATCTTTTCTGGCAGTTCTGTCTCCAAGGTCTTTCTTTGCTTCCTCCTCAAAGGCTCAAAGTAACACTTTTCTATGCTCCCCATTAAAATTACTCACTCCTCCTCAAGGGTGTCTCCTTCCTTCCTGTATATGTATGTTAACATCTGTAATGTTTTGTAATTTTTTGTACATATAGCTGGATTAGAGAAAACAGTGTTTTTTAAACACGGTGCTCAAAAAACTTATCTGAGAAATACCTTTAAAATGTAGAATAACTTGGTCTAACCCCCAGTAGTGCTGGCACCTAGGGAGAGCTTACCTTAAAGCAGATGTCTTCACCTGCTCAAGGCACCAATTGGTCAAGGGCAGAGGGCAAGCTGATCTATTCCACCCACTTGTCCCCAATCATTGGCTCCCTAGAGTATCAGCTGGAGAGGTTCCTAAACTCTCTGCTTCCCCTCCTACTCTCTTGAAGGTAAATTATGCAAAACTCATTTATATTCCTGCAAGTAGGTGAGAATAACATTCTAGGCCATCACCATTCAATAATGGGAGCTTTGTGCGAAGTAGTGACAGGTGAGAGGAATGATTTCATTTTTCACTTTGACAATTGGGTGAAGCAGATTCCTGGCAGTTCTGCAAAGGTTTTATGCCCACATAGTTACCCAAGGGATCTGCTTAGCAACCAAGAGTTGCTGCAAGGAGAAGCAAAAGCAGATGCTTCTCTCCATGGCATCTTGGAACGGAGATGCTAGAGAACAGGATGGGAGAGGGGGCAGCTCTGTCTAAGGTTTTGTGTTTGTTCTCAGCTCTCCAGAGAATCCAGTCCCTAAGCCTGGGTCCCTTTCCCATCCTCAGAGCCCATGCATATCTTACTGCCAGAAGCATCCTTTGCAAAGGGAGTGACTGTGTCTTACTACATTTCTTCTTTGTGCAATTATTTTCTTTCTGACTATAAAATCCAGCCAATTTGTTGGAGGTTTTGAAGGAGTCTAATAAGTAGCACTCCCCCTTCCCCTCCACGTTCCCCACCCCCCACACCTCCATGGATGGAATTAGTATGAGAAATAAGAGCAACCTTCTTCTCTTCTTTTAAGGCTGGCCACTCTAATCATACTATGAGCTAGGATATACCAAACGACTTCTGGCTACTTGATGGAGTCCAAAGAAGCAGTGGCAGGTGCTGGTAGTTCTGGTGTCTCTTCTAAACCTACTAATTAGTATCTTTTTCAGCCTCCCTGGGTGAAAGTGATTTGAGGGGCAAAGGGAAGCATTAGTGAGCTTTGTCTTACGTGTCAGGATTTAGACATTCCCTGAATCTAATCAGGTTTATTGTTAAAGATTTGGAAAATATAACAACAACAAAACCAAAAGGGTAAGATAAACATCACCAAAAATAGACCCTATTTCACTTATTCTAAGGCCTAGGTTCCCTTTCTTCTTTTCCTTTCTCTTCCTTTTATAGTAAACGTATTCATAATGTTATATTGTTATTTCTTACTAATATTTTTGGTAAGCCTCTGGTGCCTCTTATGTTATTAGCATTTTAAAAATAGAGAGAAACAGTAACTTTAAATTGAGTTGTAAAGATAGCTTTTGTGTGAGATCATCTTCCTATGTCCATAAGTTGATAATAACCACAAAGTATTTCACCATCTGATAATACAAACTTTGACGTTTATTTTTTGGTTGTTTCTATTGTTATTACTCTGTTTTAACATGACTTACAATGCTATGATAAACTTTCTGATACCTAATTTGATCCAAATATTTTTTTCATTTATTAATCAGTCCTTGAATTCAGGATCTTAACTTTTCCCCACAGCAACATAAATTTATACTAAGCAGTTCATCATCATAATAATGTAAATTTGTAAATAATGTAAATGTTCCTTATGGGCTAGATAGCACTTATACATGTCTATATTAGGACAGACATGCATTTCCCATCAGCTGCCCATCACCTATCAGGATATGAACATTCTTTTAAAGTTCTTGGGTTCCTATGATTATATTGTACTTCAGAATAGTTATCCAGTGTACCCTTCCACGGACGTCATCTGGAAGTGCTTACCTTGACACAACAGCACTGAACAGCCAACATTCAACATGTGTCAGTGTCTGCCATGAAAGTGTATTAATTGTTGTAGAAAAGACAAGATTTCATTTCTATTTTTTTGGGGGGGTGGGGTGTCATGGAGCTTGTACTTGGGGCCTGGGTGCTGTCCCTGGGCTAATTTGCTCAAGGGCTAATTTGCTCAGAGCTAGTACTCTACCACTTTTGAGCCTCAGTACCACTCAAGATTTCATTTCTTTTGTTCTTATTGTTCTTATAAAGGTGATGTACAGAGTGGTTACAGTTACATAAATCAGGTAGTGAGTACATTTCTGTTTGGACAATGTCACCCCTTCCCTCACTTTCTCCCACTTTTCCCCTCCTGTTTCCACCCACAAATTTTGTATAGTTCATTTTCAACATAGTGTCTAATGAGTAACCCTGTTGCATTTGTTCACCCAATATTTCATTTCTTTGAGAGCTTTTTAATGGCACCAGTTCCAAGGATCCCATCCCTATTTCACCTCCCCCTACCCTCAGAGGGTCCCTCAGGTACAGACAGGAGACTTTCTGGGAAAGGAGTTCCTCAGAACCATGGGCAGAAACAGGGTGAATTGTGTAAGTACACGTCTGTTATGCTTACTTAAAAAAATCATCTTCAGCTCTTGGCTCACCAGAGAATAATGTCCTGCACATTCCTCACAGAGGAGGAACTCAAGAAGAGAGGTCCAGAAGCTAACTTTGCCCACATTATATTGTAATTCTTTACTGGCTTCTCCACTGGGTACACATTCTATTGAGACTCACACATTTGAGGGCTTTAGGTCAAGCTTCTTAAAATGGATTTGGTGGGGATTTTCCCAAGATGACAGATCTTGAAGGATAAGCTCCTTCAAGATATAACAGCTCAATGTTTCTAAAATTAAGGGGGTTCATAGGACTTCTGAGTTTGGTAATCTGTGTCCGGAAGGGGCTCACTGGTTACAGAGTGGAAGAAGAATTCTCAAAGGGTCACTACCAGGGCTGTGGATTTGGCATGAGACCAAGGAAATCTGAATGGACAGTCTCTTGGTCAGGAAAGGCTTAGGGGAAGATACCTTTCCTCAAAATAGTGTGGGAGTGCAGAGTGTTTGATTAGGTAAAGGCAAGTCAGGTCTTCTTGGAGAGACGTGGACTTTTTGGGGCTTCCTCCTTGGAATTCCAAGGATATCTGGAAGTAAACTATCTAGTGTTGGCATCTTATCTATCCAGTAGGGCTCTGAGGGTTGATGTATGGCATCCTTTGAATGGTATCCTGTTCTCTCCAGGCAGAACAGAGCATATGAGTGAACTACCTACTCAGACAGAGTCCTAGGCTCCAAAGAGCATCAGAGCATAGGAAAGGCAGGAAGAAGATCCATGAGTTATTTTTCTCAAGGCTACTGTGTATGATGAGACTTGCTGCTTGGGCCAGGTAGAGATTAATCCCAGGTTCTCTCTGGCTGGGTGAGGAGCAGGTTTTGCCAGGCAACCCTTAATGGGATGGTCTGTTTGCTAAGAGAGTAGGAAAGGTAGCTGGAGGGATGGTGACCTTTAACCTGTGGGAGAAAGGGAGGGAAGAAGCATTCCCATATTAACACTTCCCAGGCTACATCTTCTGCTACCATGTGGATGAAAAATCATGGGAGGAAAAACGTAAGACATAAAAGGTAATAGGGAGATTTAAAACCAATAATAAAAGATTAACGTGACTATAAAACCAAAAGATTTAAAACCAATATTTTAAGCAAAAAAATGTTTAAAATTGAACTTTGTTTTGAAATTTCAGTATAAAGGGGAAGGTGCTGAAACAAAGTATTTTTTAATGAGACAAATGAAAAAACAACAAAATTTAAGAAATGTCATATCTAGGAAGTTAGAAAAAATTACAATTCCAATAAATGAATGGTAAGAGTATGTTTTTAAGATAAGATACAACTAGATGAGATTTAAAATAAGATAAATGGCTGAACTCCAGTAGAAATTGAAAACTAAAAATGATACTATGCGTGATTAAAATAAAAACCAAGATCCATAAGGTGGAAATTAACAGCATGCTAGTAAGTAAGGCTAACAATAGCATGAGATCTATACACACTAATGCATTAGTCAGCTTTCTGTCTGTGTAACACCTGAGATAATCCACTTATAATGAGGAACAGTTTACTTTTGCTGAAAGTTTGGAGTTTTCCATCCATCATCAATTGGCCTTGTTGCTTTGGGCTAGTCAGCACCTCATGACAGGAAGGCTGATAGAGAAAAATCACTTTGCTTATGGCTGTAAAGCGATAGAGAAGAAGGGGTTGAAGTTCTCTTATCCACTGTCATCTAAAGATCTCTCACTAGGGCCCATCACCTAAAGTTTCTGCCACTTTCCAATAGTAGCAAGCTAGGAGCCAAGCCTTTAGTATGAAGGCCTTGGGGAGAACATTTAAAATCCTAATTATAACAGAGATAAGGAACACACACACACACACACACACACACACACACACACACACACACACACACACACACACACACACACACACACACACACACACACACACACACACACAAGTAAGGGTGAAACTTTTTCTTATGTTTAGAGAAATGAGTGAAAATGAGACTGAGACTGAAGAGGAAACAGACAGCAGTGAATTCTAGTGTTCCTGTTCCTGTTCCTGTCTTTTGTTGGCAGTGGCTCATAAGATGCCAGTTTTGGGTGGGGGGGAGGGAAATGAAGTAGACTCCTTTTTTCTCTTTGTTCTAGACACGGACCCCAGGGGCTCATGATTTGGTCTGACTCTAACAGACATTTTCTTTGTTCATCTACTGAGGTCTTGAAGGAAAGGAATTTTCAGAGTCACTGCAGCTATGGGTCAAAGACCTAGATCTTTCTGTTTCCCATCCTTGAGGGGAAAAGGAAAAAGACATGGAAATAGGTAAAGAGAAAATCAAATAAGAGGTTGGACATGGTGGTTCATGCTTATATTCCTAGCTGCTTTGGAGGTGGAGATGAAGGGGATAATTGTTTGAGACCAGCTTGGGCAAAAAGTGAAGATAACTTCCCATCTCAAAGTACAAGCTGGGTTTTGTGGTCTCTCTGTAACCCTAACTGTGTGGGAAGATTGATAGGAGAATCATGGTTGAAGGCTGATCCCTAGCAAAAACATAAGACCTCATGTGGCAAATAACTAAAGTAAAAACAAAAGTGTGTGACTAGAGTGTGACTCAAATAGTAGAGCACCTACTTAGCAAGTATGAGGACCTGAGTTCAAATCCTATTACCACCAAGGGAAGAAAAGAAAAGATAATGTAAGGATTGAGGGTAAAATGTCTAGAACTGTGAACTGTTAACTAATACCTCCTTCTCATGTCTTCTACATCAGACCATTAATACCAGTGGCAGGAAGTTCATCTCCTGTAAAGCTGCTAAAACTACCTCCTAGGCAATTATACATTCATACTGTATTGGCTCCAAATTGTGCAGAATAAAAGTGTAACCTAAAGAGAAACTAGAAATAGTTACTTGGTTTCCTTTGCCAAATTTCCTTGGAAAATGTTAATGTGTGAGAATTTTAAATTAGACAATCAGCTGACAAGCATTTGCTGAGTATCCTGTGTTGGGGGGGAGGGGAAGGAAGCTGGCAAGCCTCCTCAGAAACAATGCAGATAGACTTCCTGACCTCTGCTGGAACGGGAGGGCTAGAGGCTGGGTCAGGGCGAGTCCTTGACTAGGTCCTGCTTTTCATCATTCCGTTTTTCCCAGATATATGTATTTGGAGGTTGCTTGTTCCTCCTGCATTTCTCCTTGGTCCCCTATTAAGATACCTGGGTTGACTGCTTTTGATTTCGGTGTCTCTTTTTTAGGAGATGTCTGCAGGCAAGTGGGCATGTTACAAAAGTCGTATGGTTTATTTCGACTTCCTTAACTCTCTCACTTTGCCTCAGGCCATGCTACAGGTCTGACTACATAGCCTCCACCGAAGGCCATTCGGAGAATAATTTCAAACCTTTATTTTTCTGCTTATTACCATGTTCTGACTGCTCTCACAAAATACCTTAGGCCAGGTAATTTGTAAAGAACAGAAATATTATGCTCTCAGTTCTGGAGGTGGGGAAGACCAAGATCAAGGCACCAGCAGATTCCATGTCTACTGAGAGCTTACTTTTTGGTTCATAGAGAACCGTCAGCAAGCATTCTACCTCAGGTCTCTTTTATGAGAGCATTAATCATCTGCGGGTGGAATCTTCAAGACCTAATCACAACTTCTCACCCCAGCTCTTGTAATACAACCATATGAATTTTGGTGAGTGACAAGCATTCAGACTATAGCACTGGGTAACTCAGTGTCTTCAAGTCTCACCCGTTTTAACAGAGAAGTCAAATGAACAAAAAACAATGTGTCACTTGCATTTCCAAGTCTCATCCCATTATTTGGGGGGGGGGGGAGGGGATGGCCTCTCACAGTGTGTTACTGAAGTCGTTGTGATCCTTCCTGTCCTCCCCTTTCAGCTCCCCTGCTTGTGAATTCCCTGCAGGCCATCTCTGCTGAGTCTCCTTCGGCAGTGAGTAGGAACTCCTCCTGCCAAGTCTCCAACACACTGACAGAGGAGGAGGCAGCAAAGGAGGGGCCCCTTCTATGAGCTCCCTCTTGATGGCAGCCCCTAACTGCTTCTCCCCTCAAATGCACAGCTGCTGTCCCCAAGTGGTAAAGCCTGGAGTTGCAGAACTGTGCTTTGTCTTTAACTGGTTGAGGACCCTCGTATTTCACACAGATCTAGAGAGAGCACCAAGTTGTACATGCTGCCCTTAGAAACAGTGTTGAATCATTCCTGAGGTCCCCATCCACGCCACTCCTCCCCCACCCTGCCCCTGGGGAGTCCTTTCTCCAGCTTCAGTGCTACCACGTGATGGAGACACCATGCTCTCCGTCCAGAAGGTTGTGAGCATCTCCCCATTCTTTTCAGCAAAAATGATCTTCCTGCAGGCCAGGCCTTCTCACCACGAGTCACGCGGGATCCAAACAGGATCCTAGCTTAGCTTCGATCTCGGAATTTTGCTCTAAGTAGGAAAGGTCATGAATGGTCACCAGCAAGGCAATCGTCCATCCTGAGCCTCCATTTCCTCTGCTGTAAAACATGGTTCCCTTTTTGTATCACTTTATAAGAATCAAATGAAATGGTTGATGCCCAATCTATCTTTAAAAAGCGTAAAGACCTATACAATACTGAGTTTCTTTGCTTTCTTTCAGTCCAGAGTGGCAAACTGGTGGGAAGACTATTTTTCTTGTTTCTGATTAAAGTTTGGCTGAGTTTAGCCTGTGTGTATCCAAAGATGAGCCCTTATAAAAAATATTTATATATTTTAGTTGCTGTGTCTTGCAAAGAAACTTTAGACTATCACAGACAAAAAAGAAAGAAAACAAGAACCTGAGTATTGTAAAATATAGGCTGTGCCTAGGTACCTATTTAGAAGGGGCTGGATAGTGAAGTTAATGGGTTCCTTAGTTCATGAAGCAAAGCTACAGCAGGATAGACTGCAGAATGGGCTAATATAAGAACCAGTGCTGTCTTTCTACCTGGGCCTGTAGCCTCAGCAGACATTACTAATGGATTGTGGCACATTTGCTGACTGATCTGAAACTGGACTTATGCTTCTTCACAAAATGCTTAATGGTTTGAATTAGAGTCAGCATCCTAGATGAAACTTTTTTTTAAAATTCTCGAAGACTCTAAAAGTGTTGTTAGATTAGGAGAGTCCATGTAGTAACAGTAGCTTGAAGCTACACTCATTTAAAAAAGTTACATGGCCATATGCTGAAGGAACTTGCTTCATGAGATATTTAGGCAGTTGGTGGTGGTTTGTGGAAGGACTATACACAAGAAAAGAAGTAGAGGACCCCAGCCTGAACTCAGCTCTGTTTCTTTATCGTGAAGCTCCCCCTTCCCCAGTAAACTGTGTCACTTACTTAAATATCTGATTTATATTTAGGTTAGGATTTAAGATAATTAAAATAAACACACTTAAAAATATAATTCTTCCAAGTGCATAGTAGCCATAGCTGATTGGTAACTCCTGAACTGGCCAGCATTTCCCTCCCCGAGAAAGCTGTCTTGCTGACTTAAAGCAAACTCCACAACATAGCTTCTAATTCTGCTCAGTAGCTGGGCACCATGGGACTTACCTTCCTGCTGGGAATTAGCCACACAGAACCATTCACAGGATCTGGTCTCTTGCCTCCCCTCCCTCACCTATACAGAGAAAAGAGTTAGGCCAGAAATAAGAGAGAAAATGCACAATTTGAAAACATAATTTTTTTCTTCAACTCAAAAGTTCCAGAAAGACCAGATGGCACTCCTTAAAAAATGAAAATCTGGGATCAAAGAGAAGGAAAGAGCCAAGAATGAGTCTCATGGTTGCTGTTGAATTTTCCTGACCAACGAGCCAACTCCACATGATCATTGTTGTTTCCGTTAAATACACAAATGTTCTTAGTGGGAAGAGTTGGATTGCAGAGAGAAATCTTACTTTTACCTCCAGTTGAAAAGAAGGCCTTTGGTTTTACCCAAACTTCCCAGGATCCTCTGAGTCCCGTCCTGCCCTCCTGTCAGCTATTTTGTGTATGAGGCAGAACAGATAGCTTTGACCTTGGAGCTTCTCCATGGGATTTTCTGCAGATGGTTCTCAATAATAAGGTATTTGCTCATTTGTTTCTAGGTTCTTTTTATTTCAAAATAAGAAGTGCAGCCAAATTGACCCATGGGGAGAAAACAGATTAGGCAGAAAATGGCATCTCTTTAGATTTCTTACTCTAATGCACAGATTCCATCTCCCCGTGAAATTGTCCCACCAGGATGCTGGCAATAATAGAATAGGGAAGGCTAAGGGGGAAGAAGAGGGTTGAACAGAAAAGTCAGTTCTGGGCAGCATATGCTGAGGGCTAAGAGAGTTGAGGCCAAGAAGACAGAACTGGAGTCCAGGAGGTCAGTGAGAGGCTGAGCTGTTACAGTGGGCTGGGCTAGTGCCACAGAAATAGGTGAAAACAACTTGGTCCAGGTGGCCTCTTCCCCTCAGGAGTCATCTAGAAGTGGGTCCTAACCCTAACTAAGGTAGACAAAGAGATGCAGTTTGGGTGTATTAGAACTAAAAGGACAGTAGCAAATGTGTATTAAACTGTGCTCTACTAGGTACTATATGTGGATTAAAATTCCTTGATCTTCACAATAATTTATGAAATAGTAGTATTCTAATCCCTGTTTCATGGATGAGGAAAGTATGGTTCAGTGGATAAATAGTTCCCCAACAGTCACACAACTAATAAGCTGGGCTGGATTGTATCACCTTGAAGAATGCCACTTGTATCAGGTGCTTTATAAGATTTAGTCTACAAAATGAGATCCGCTACTAATAAAAACCTGACAACACATACTTAGTATGATGTTGATCTTGTATATAGAAAGACTTAAAGGTCTAAAGAGACGAAATAACTTGTGATCACAAGGTCACAAAACCAGGTTGATAACTTCCTACAGAGAAACTGACAGAACAGTGTACTGTCCTGAGCTCAAGCAGAAATGGTTTGTGACCTTCCCACCTACATATGAAGGACTCACCCCATTTCCTAAGGCTGGCAGATGCTATCTGCTGAGAAAGGGTTATAGCACCTGCTAAGGGCTGGACCAGTTACCAGGAACATTCAGCCAAAAGAGAAATCGGAGGTCACAATTTAGTGTGAATAATTTATCTTGTTACAAGTGACCCTGATTCCCCTATTACCCTGCTTTGTATCCTCAGTACTGTGACTGCAATCTGATGTCTTTCCAATCCATTCTTATATTTCCAGGTGGCTTGAGGCTTCCTGGAAGAGTGATTTTTTTTAAGGTGGTTGTATTTCAGATCTTGGTGACATTCCTTTCTTCCCCGAGACAGGTTCATCAATCACTGGGAAATGTTTTGCAACCTTAGGGCAAATGTATTTCTCAGAGGAGCAGCCTCCACCCCAATGCTGCAAGGCAAGGCCAGGTCAAGAAAGGGATTGGGAAGCAGCCAGCCCTTGTCTTCCAAAATCTGCCATCTGGGAAGTGAATGTGGTCACCTTCTGTTCCCATTGGGAGCTGTACACACTGAAAGTGTCCTGTGAGTCTGGATCCTGAGCCTGTGGGTTTCTGCCAGCCTACTGTTCTTTGGAGAAGAAGGGAAGTTTTATAAACTACATATTCTTTACTTGTGGAATCCAGAGAAGCCTCCAAGTTGATTGAATGTCTAAGATCTAGAGTTCCCCCCTCCTCTCCCATCCGGGGCTACTGTCAAACTATTATTTCATGCTGACGATTCGATTTCTTCACTTGCCTGAAATGGATTGACATAGCTTATGTTTGAGAGAGGCCTTCTGGTTGTAGGATAATTCTTGAACAATGTGCCTCTTGACCCTGTTATGTCTTGGAAGGACAGAGTAGATTGTCATGACCGCCTCGACCAGCAAGGAAGACGCGACACCGAACTCTTCTCTCTGCAGTTTATTCAGGACCTTTGAGTAATCTTCTGACCCCAACCCCGGGGAGAATTCCCCACAGCCTTAAGTACCCGCTGGGTAGCCAACCCTGATACGCCACGCCACGTGGGAACCACCAATAGGTTCAGGTGCGCGGAAGCAAGCCAGATTCTTTGCCTTAGCCATATAAGGAGTTGTTTACCACAGAGAGCACTAGCCATTGGGAAGGCGGAGGGCGGAAGCCGGCGCCATCTTCCAGGTGCGGCCTCTCGCAGCTCTCTACAGTTCCCCCTTTTTTGTTTAAAGAACACAGATGAGAACAGAGGTCTGATCCCTGTTGTGCAATGCAAGGACTGCATACAAGCCTTCTCCCAGAGGGCGCCTTCTCTAGGGATGACTCAGCCTGTCCATTGATTCGTTTTTCACAAGGACGGGAAAAGGCGAATCGAACCCGTGTGCAATCAAACATGCTCTCCTCGAGGGCAAAACTCATGCCTCTCGACTGCAGTACTTTGGCTTTGCAATCTGTGTTCATTGTTTTAGGGTGGCAAGCCACGCTTGGGGGAACTGACCTGCTCCAATGGCTGTAAAGGCTTGGATAATCATGGCTGCACTGCGACGCTGAGAACCTCTAATTTGGCAAATGCACCACAGACATACCAAGGAGGCTAACACCAGGAGGCCTGTCAGGGCTCCCAAACCCGCCCACTCCTTAAGATGATTCATAGCAGCAGAGATCCATGAAGATAACCCCTCTGCCAATCCGGCATCCACTCGGGTCGAGTTCACCATGACGATGGCAACCCTGAGCTGTTCCATCAGGCTGTTGAACTCCCCAGTTCAATTACCTAAAAGATAACTAGACAACTGTTTAGACAAATTTGCAGCGTTTTTTGAATAGGTTTTTTCCTGGGCCTGAACTCTGGGCCTGGGTGCTGTCCCTCAGCTCTTCAGCTCAAGGCCAGCGCTCTACCACTTGAGTCACAGCGTCACTTCCGGCTTTTTTCATTTGCTTATATGGTGCTGAGGAATCGAACCCAGGGCCTCATGCATGCAAGGCAAGCGCTCTACCACTGAGCCGCCTTCCCAGCCCCTCTCCTTAAGATGATTGGGTCATAGCATTAGGAGCATCCACAGGCACAGGCACCCAACGAGGCATGTGGGTAACTAAAGCATATTTAAACTTTGAGGCATTCCAGCATTGGGTATAAAAGCAGGTTTCATTACTGCACGAGGTAAGTTCTTCCATACTCACAATGAACAAAAATGGGGGATACACGCACACAGGGGTAGGCCTGTGAGTAACAGAAGATTTAGGTTTAACACTTTGGCCGATGCACCCCGTAGCAGTTGCCACAACACCAGTCACGGTACCAGAACCCGAAGAGGCTGTAATCAAGGAAACAGTTATGCATCATGTCGTACGGGCATCGGTCTCGGGAACACGGACAGGGTCCCCCATCTCGGTACTGGTCTTCCCGGTTGTACCATCGCAAGGATGAGCAGGAGGACCATCACCCCCCGCATCTCGTGCCTCTTCACACTGGGCTTTTCTAGTGAGGCGTTCAGGCACCCACACCGGATCTTGTTGGTCCTGAGGAAAAACACAAACAGAGCCTCGTGCCCATGTCAGCACAGGATCGGGCCCACGCCAGAGCCCTGTCAAGACATCCTTCCATTTTACCATCCCTTTTGCTGGGCCATAAGGTTCATTATGTCTATCTGCTGCAGACTGACCCTGAGCATCCAAATTTAAAAAATTAATAGTAAACAAAGCAAGAGAAAGTCTTTCCTTTGGGGTACGGCCATGGCCAATTCCTCCCTTTTGTTTTTGTAGGCACTCTTTTATCGTGCGGTGAGCACGTTCCACAATGCCTTGGTCTTGGGGATTGTAGGGCAAACCATGTATAAGTTGCACCTCCATTTAATGACAAAAGGAGGCAAACTGTTGTCCTGTGTACGCAGGTCCATTGTCAGTCTTAAGTTGATAAGGTTTTCCCCAGGCTGCCCAGGCCTCCAAACAATGGGCAATAACATTGCGTGCCTTTTCTCCAGCCAAGGGCGTGGCATGTATAACACCTGAGCAGATGTCCACAGACACATGTACATATTTTTGGTGTCCAAACTCAGAGATGTGAGTCACATCCATCTGCCAAACTTTTAGCGGGAGCAAACCCCAGGGATTAACCCCAACACTAGGTGGATGCTGATAAATTACACATCGAGGGCAGTCTAATATCACCTGTCTTGCATCGGCTCGAGAAATTTGAAATTTTTGTTGTAGTGCTTTTGCATTAACATGAAATGTTTTATGAAAGGTTTTGGCTCTAAGACAGAGCTAATAAATACCCATTCTTGTCGGGTCCATTGATCCACTACATCATTTCCTTTGCCCAGGGGTCCTGGCAGGCCCGTATGAGCCCGAATATGCAAGGGATAAAAGCAGGATTTTCTCTGCCAAATCAACTGTTGTAATTGTTGAAATAATGGACCAACCGGACTGGAACTTTTAATAGGTCCGGCAACCTCTAAAACCTTGAGAGCATTAATAACATAAGCAGAATCAGATATTAAATTAAAAGGAAATGGGCATGCTTCAAAAACTTTTATAACAATTTTTAACTCTACCATCTGAGGAGCACTGGGCTGAAACTGGTGTTGTACCGATCGTTGTGCCTCAACCATGTATACACCACATCCCGTTTTTGAGCCATCAGTAAATACATTAGGGGCACTTACAATAGGTTGAGAAGTCGTTACCTTAGGAAAGATAATTGGGTGTTCCTTAAAAAACCCCAAAAGGGGATGTTTTGGAAAGTGGTTGTCTATTTGTCCAGTAAAGCTACATTGTAAAATAGCCCAATCATCTATAGTAGCACACAAGGTTTGAACTTGATGGCTGGTGTAAGGAACTATAATGGTAGACGGGGCAATTCCAAAATACTGTAAGCATTGTTGAATTCCAGATAGTGCAACACCAGCCACAGCAGTAGGGTAATATTCAATGGACTTGGCCGGTGATATTTTCGGGTGAATCCAAAACAATGGGCCTTCTTGCCACAACAACCCAGTAGGTTGAGAAAAGGTAGGGAGTATACACAGGGTAATACTCTTGTCTTCCTGTATTCTCTGTAAGCAGGCATTTTGTAATCTCTCTTCTACCTTATGTAAAGTCTCTCTTGCCTCTTTGGTTAACCTGTCTAGGAGAATCCAAAGCGGAGTCTCCTTGTAACATAGCATAAAGGGGTCTCAACTCATAATTTGGTAGCTTTAAATAGCTTCTAACCCAATTAATATCTCCTAACAATTTTTGAAAATCATTTAAGGTTTTTAGCTTATCTTTTCTCAACTCTACCTTTTGTGGAGTAACGCAATTTTTACATATTTTTGCTCCTAAGTAATCAATAACCTGGTCCTGCTGTACCTTTTCAGGGGCTATAAACAGTCCTCTGTGCTTTGGCATCTCAAATCCACATACGCCTTTTCCAGCATATGTTTACTCTTTGCTGTTAGTAAAATATCATCCATATAATGAATGCATCTCAATTTGGGATATTTTTGTCTAATAGGGGCAAGAGGTTCGTCCACATAAAGTTGGCACATAGTAGGACTATTGGCCATCCCCTGAGGCAAAACTACCCACTCATATCTTTTATCTGGCTCCTCATGATTGCAGGAGGGAATAGTAAAAGCAAACCTCACGCTGTCTTGATCATGTAGGGGAATGAAAAAAAACAATCCTTTATATCAATCACAATAATGGGCCAAAAGGCCGGCAGGGAAGAAAGCAAAGGTAGGCCTCGTTGTATGGGGCCCATAATTTGCATCTGGTTATTGATGGCTCGTAAATCGTGTAACAAACGCCATTTTCCAGACTTCTTTTTAATAACAAAAATAGGTGTATTCCACGGGGATACTGATAGTTTAATGTGTCCTTGGGTTAGCTGTTCCTGTACTAATGTCCTGGCAGCAGTTAATTTTTCAGAGGAAAGTGGCCACTGAGGCACCCACACCGGCTCCTCCATTTTCCAGGATATGGGGATCCCTCCCCCAGTGGCCCCTAGGAAAAACCCAAGCCCTGCCTGTGGTTTCTCTGGTACACTTTAATAGGCTTCTTGTTCCCTCGTAGAAATTTACCTAGTCCAAAACTGGGGTGATAACCCATACACACCATCATGTCATGTGATTCAGGGGAATAGTCATTACTTAATTTAAATCCCATTTCTTTCATAAGGTCTCTGCCCCATAAGGAAACCAGGAGCTCTAACACATAAGGCTGTATTATACTGGAATGTCCTTCTTCATCACTCCAGTGCAGCTGTCTCGCACTCATGTCAGGGGCCTTAGCATATCCCAGACCTTGTAAGGTTTGGGAAGACGCTTGTACAGGCCATCCTGATGGTCAATCTTTTCTGGCAATAATGCTCCTGTCTGCCCCAGTATCCAAAAGGCCCAAAATTTTCGTATTATCAACACTGAGTTCAAGAACTGGTCTTTGGTCCAAATCAAGAGACAGGAATGTTAAGTCTGTTCCTGTGGATCCAAAACCCCCCTTTCCTCTTAGCTTGGGCTGAGCCGCAAAATGGTCATGTAAACTGGGTAAAATCAAAAGCTGAGCAATTCTATCTCCTGGGGAGATGGCTAAAATTCCTTTAGGAGATTCAACCATAATCTTTACAATTCCAGTATAGTCTGGGTCAGTCACACCAGGATGCACCTTAAGGCCCCGCAGAATTTTGGATGACCTCCCTATCAACAATCCCACCGTGCCAGGCTCAAGGGGTCCTTGGAAGTCTGTGTCAACTAACTGGACCCCCATTCGGGGAGTTAATACGAGTCTGGTGGTGGCACGGAGGTCCAGTCCTGCTGAGCCCGCAGTGGCTCTCCGCGGTCCTTGGGGTGCCGGAGGGTTAGCCACTGTTCTGGGTAGTAGCTCCTGTCCTGGTTCTCGACTGCCCCATATATTTGCGGGCCCTGAGGGCGGGGGCCCTGCTGCCCGTTTTTTGAATGGGTTCTTTCCTCCTGGGCCTGCTTTAAGGTTCGACTGTTGATGTCTTTCACAGATCGGCATTCACCTGTCCAGTGCTTCCCCTTTTTACATCTAGGGCATAGCCCAGGCTGCTTAGGCTGTTGTCCCTTTCCTGTTTCTATCACACTTCCTCTTTCAGGGCAATTACGCTTTATGTGTCCCATCTTGCCACATCTAAAGCACACACCTGAGCCTCCCCCTTTCTTCTGGGTTAATTGCACCACAGCAGCAGCTAATCCAGCATTAGTTAGTGGTCCGCCCAGCTCTCTGCAAACTTTCATCCATGCTTCTAGTCCCCTATTCTTATATGGGGTTATGGCGGCTCTGCATTCCTTAGTGCACTGCTCGTAAACAAGCTGTTTAATTAATGGCATGGCTGCGTCTGGGTCACCAAAAATTCTGCCAGCGGCCTCGACCATACGGGCAACAAAGTCTGAAAACGGCTCCGTAGAGCCCTGCAGGATTTTGGTGAGATTGCCACTCACCTCACCTTTATTTGGTAAGGCCTTCCATGCCTTTATGCCAATTTTATTGATTTGTTCATAAACTTGAACCGGGTAGCCTATCTGCTGATTAGCGAATCTCCCCTGTCCAAGCAGCATATCTCTGTCCCAAGCTGGGTTTCCCGCGGCCTGATTGGCCGCAGCCTCTTCACTAGCAAATTCAATCAAAAAGGCCTTCCAATCTAAATACTGACCTGGGCTCAAACAAGCTCGTGTGAGCCCACTCCAATCACCGGGTGTCATGCAGTGTCTGTTTAGGGCCTCCACCTGGGCTACAGTAAAGGAGGCTGTGATTCTGTATGTCCGCACAGACAGCTAAAGATTTTATAACCTTAAAATCTAAGGGTTCATGATACCGCTGTCCCTGTGGATCCTGAAATATTGGACAAGCTAGATGTAACTCGGTTCTGACCACTTTCCACACGTCTGGGCTGAAAGAACAGCTGGGGCTGCCACTTCCGGGGTCCTCTGTATAGAGTGGAGGGGCCGAAGGTGTGGCGCGGTGCACGGAGGGCGTGCATTTGTCTTTATCTGGGTCCTCTCTCTCCTCTTTCCTCCTCTTTCTTATCTTTGTTTTTTCTATTTGTTCTATGAGTGATTGTAGTTCCTCTAAGTCTGTAGACTCAGAGGTCTCTAGTTCGGCAAGATCGGGGTATAACCCCCCCCCCTCTCCTTTTCACTGCCTGCCCTTTCCGATCTTTCTTTCTGCAGCACTTCTAGGGCGGCCTGACCATTCTCTACCGCCTCACTGCAACGCTGGTCCTCGAGACAGCCTCTTATCAGTTTCCATATTGGTCTCACTCTGCTCTTAAGCGTTCCTTGTTCAGAGGCAAAATCTAGGTCCCTCCTTGGTTTCTCCCAAGAGGCCACCGTGAGGCTTCCAGAGACAGCGAACCACGGGGCAACGATGTCACATTCATTCAAAAATCTCTCTAAAGTACTCTTTTTTATTTTTAACTTTTTTGAGTGCAGTAGCTCATTGAGAGCCAAAAAAATTGGGTGCGAAGAAGAAGCGCCCATGTTTTAAACATTTAAAGCTGGTAAACAAACTTTTACTTTTGGCTACTCTATTGACTAGCCCCGGGTTCTCGCTCTCTCTTTATCTACAGAGAAGAGCAAAAATCCCCCCCCCCCCCCCCCCGTCTTGTCGCGGACGCGGATTCCCCTTTTACCTGGGAACTTACTGGTGCACCACCCTGACGGCAGAGAGTTCTGAGTCCTCGTTGGGGTTATGTGCCACCATGTGTCGCGACCGCCTCGACCAGCAAGGAAGATGCGACACCGAACTCTTCTCTCTGCAGTTTGACCCCAACCCCGGGGGGAATTCCCCACAGCCTTAAGTACCCGCTGGGTAGCCAACCCTGATACGCCACGTGGGAACCACCAATAGGTTCAGGGCGCGGAAGCAAGCCAGATTCTTTGCCTTAGCCATATAAGGAGTTGTTTACCACAGAGAGCACTCGTCATTGGGAAGGCGGAGGGCGGAAGCCGGCGCCATCTTCCAGGTGCGGCTGCACGCAGCTCTCTACAGTAGATGAAGGAGTCTTGGCTCCATTTGTAAATCCTGGCCCTCTCAGTTTTCCAAGGAAGGTAGGTTTCTACCAGGTAGTCTCCAAGGAACTGCTTCATTCATCCATCTGCTATGGCTTGCAGAGAATTTCTGTCTGTAATTTTCATAGTAGAGACATCCCTGATATATGTTAGCAGCAACTCTCCCACTAAGCAAATCTGACCAAGGAAATCTGACATTTACATCAGGGTTGATATTGTCATACCAATGTGTGTGTGTGTGTGTGTGTGTGTAGGGTGAGAGTAGGGAGAGACAGATGAGTGGAGAGAAGGTGGAGGAACTGGGTATACTTGGAAGGCAGCAGGGCAGTGTGGAGGGGCACCATGGGGTAGAGGGGTAAAAGCATTGGATTTTCAGATCACTTGGGTTTGAATCTTGGCTCTGCCACTTTCCAGTAAAGTCTCTCAGAGTGAGTTTTGGTGGCTTGATCTGAAAAGAAAAACTACTTCATAGGGTTATTAGAGTTAAAAGCGTTAAGCCAGGAGCCAGTGGCTCATGCCTATAAATCTAGTTACTTAGAAGGCTGATCTGAGGATTACTGTTTGAAGCCAGCCAGAGCAGGAAAGTACATAAAATCCTTATCTTCAATAAACTACCAAAAAAAAGTCAGAAGTGGAGCTGTGGCCCAACTGATAGAGTACTTATCTTGAGGAAAAGAAACTCAGGGTTCAAGCCCCAAGACTGGCCAAAGAAGAACGAGGAGGAGGAAGAAGAGGTGGAAGAGCAGGATGAAGAGGAAAAAGGAGGAGGAAAAAGGAGGAGGAAAAAAGAGAAGGAGGAGGAGGAGGAGGAGCTCAAAGACAGCACACGGGCCCTGAGTTCAAGCCCCAGGACCAGCGCTGCGCGCTCACACACAACACACACACACACACACACACACACACACAGAATTAGTTAATGAATACTAGCATTAAACATTGTGTCTGGCATATGCTATGTATGTCAAAAACATTAGCTGTTATCAGCTGTTTCTTAATAAGGGGAAAAATCAATGTTGAGATGGTGGCTTCACCTCTGCATGTGCTTTCTCAGCCAGTCAGCCTTCCATATTTTCAGGGATGTTGGCCAGTGGGGTGGACCATGGGATGTGGGGGGAGGGATGTGAGATGTAGGCTTCAGCTTCCCGAAAGCAGGAACACTGGAAGGCAGGAGACCTCAGTCTTCAGACCCCTGTCCCCCTCATTCCACACTTTCAGAAGAGATTTTCCAGTTGATTAAAGAGAAGATAGGTCAGCATGTTTCATCTCTGACTTATGGAGAGATCTGAAGTGTCCTTACCAGTCTCATTTCAGTCCCTTTCTTTTCTCCTCCCCCACCCTAGGGCAAAACATGATGTCTCTTAATCTCAGGTGGAGGAGGGGCTCCTCTCAGATAACTGAGTCTGACAGTGTTGGAGAAAAAGCCCTGGCCCATGACTGCCCTGCTCCCCACAAGCTTCTCATTTCAGACCTGTGCAAAATCCTCAGGCAGAAAGAAGTAACAGACATCCTTGATCAAGTTGCAGTGAACCATGCTAATGAACCGCAGGGTGATTTCCCCGCTGCAGCCTTAAGGGCTGTCCTAGAGGTCGGTACAGCTGTCTAATAAAAGAGCATCTTCATAATCAGTGTTCAGTGAAAACCATTTCGTTTATAGAAACAGTGAAGCCACCTGCTATTTAAAGGGCCCCTCCTCCTCTTCTTCCTCACCCCAGGCGGAATCTTCTAACTCACCCCCTCAGCCAGCTGTGTCCTGTCAAAGCTCCAAGCTCCTCTCTGGGAAACATGAGTCCCTGCTTTTTATACTCTGCCTGGAGTCTAGGATTATGGCCTCACCCACAAAAAAAAAATTCAAGGAGAGTGGTCAGCGGAGGGACAATGAGATGTACTCGATCAAGTGGAGAGTAAACTCTGCAGATTCTCTCAGTCCCAATCTACTCTGCGCCTCTGGTTCCTCAGTTCCCACACAGCTCGAGCTGAATCAGGCACTGACAACTGAGGGGGTGGAGAAGAAAGGCTGGGAGGGGAAGGGAAGGGAAAGGAAGGCAGAAGAGAGGAGAAGAGAGGGGAAAGGAGGGGAGAGGAGGAGAGAGGAGGGGAGAAGTGGGAAGGCAATGGGAGAGAAAAAGAGAAGGGAGAAGGGAAAGTGGAAGGAGGGGAGGGGAAGGGAGAGAGAAGAAAGGAGGCAAGGAGACCAGAGGGGAGAGGGAAAGAAGAGGATGTAGTTACAAGGGCCGGAGCCCAGAGTGAAAAGAGGGCTTCTTAGCAAATCAAAAACAAAACAAGACCCAGTGCAGCCAAACCTCCCCCTGCCAACCTGTTTGGAGTATAGGACACTTGGTTTAAAGGAAGTCTCTAGTTAACTGAAGTTAAATTCTTTTTTGTCTTAACCACGAATTTAGAAAAGTTCCAAACATTGGGAATGTGCTTCCTTTCCTCTGTTATAAATACGGTCCGTGGGGCTGCCCCTTTCCCCCCCAATGGATATTGAACCCAGGACCTTATACGTCTGAGTTCCATCTCCAGTATTTTTATTGTTGTTGGTGGTGGTGGTAGTGGTTTTTTTTGTTTGTTTGTTTTCAAGGTAGGGTCTTGCTATCTTTTTGCTCAGGTTGGACTAGAACATGATCCTACTTCCTGCCTCTGCCTCCAAAGTGGCTGGGATTACAACCATGAGCTACCATGCCTGGCTCTGAACATGAGATCTTACAGTGTCTTCAAGGGCAGCATTGAACATGAATACTAAGAGTGCAGTAGAAGGAAGTATCCCTGCCTGGCTAGAATATATACCAAGGGGGAAAGGCAAAATCCTTACTGTAAATTTGCTTTTTAAAAGATATGTTTGACATATCTTAATCATGGATTGCAGAGGATTTTTAAAGATTAAAGTTCAGCTATTTGGTACACTCCTATTCATTCTGCAATGCCTAATGTCCCCTCCTCTAGGAGCCTTCTTTGATTATTCTTTTCATCCTCTTTGCAGGTCCTCCCCTGGATTTTTCTATCCACCCACACTTAGGAAACTTGTTCACATGCATTCTAGTGGGCAGATGGCTGAGGAAAGTTTTCATCTATGAGAAATGCAATGCTTCTTTGCTATTCCATCATTGTACAGCAGAGTGTAGGAGCGTAATGGGAGTTTAGGAAGAAAAGCAGCTAATAGTTATTAAAAGTCAAATAGTGTCAGGTCTATGGAAGTGGGTCCTAAGGATAGATTCAATATCAACCAAAAGATAGATGGTCTATTGTACTCAGTGTTTGAAGAGTCTCTGTTTGACCATAATAATAAATCACCAACTAATTCTTATTGGGACATGTCCTGTTTCTAGGAATGTAAAACCATGAAACAAGCGTGAAACAAGGGAGTTCTGGTCTTGTATCTAATTTCATATCCAGGGTTGTGCTATACCTCTGAGCTAGAGACAGCTGGCTGGCCACTGGCCTCTTGGGCCCCAGACACGGAGGCAGGGCTGTTATCTGGGGATTAGCTCCATCTGTCCTGAACTCAGTGCAAACCTCCTGTCCTTCCTCTTCTCTGAGCCTCCTGCTGGTGTCTGGTCCCCAGCAAACTCTGGCAGCCTTATGTCTGGTTGGCTATGATGTCAAGTGTAATTTAAGCCAAGGGCTTGGTAACCCTCTCCAGTGACCCTCTGGGAAGGCCTGAAATGCTGCTTAAAACCAAACAAAGCCACAGCCCTCTTGCTCTATGGGTTTTCCAGATGCTAGGATGTGTGATGAAGCCTGTGGTGGGGGCTGCAGGCACTTTAACCTTCAGGATTCTCAAGGGAGGGTTTTCATCCAAGCAGATAGACTCCTCCTATAGGCACCAGCCATGTGTGCAGATCTTCACCATAGGCATGCAATAGGGAGCCTGTGGGACATTTCTTTAACATGTCTCAACAGACAAGGTCTGTCCTTATTTCTAATGTATTCTCGTCTTTTAGTGTAGAGCCTGACAAAGGGTTAAGTTTTCAACAGATGCTTCACAAATGAATAGAATTCTATTTTCAGGATTCAATTATGACTGGATAAAGTCTAGTCCTATGTCCCTTTGCTTTTTTTTAGGGATGAGCTCATCAAATCTCCCCAAGGCCCCCCAAAAGTCAACCTGTTACTCAGCTGCCACCTCCTTATGCCAGCACATGGGATTCTGCCCCAGGCATCACTTAATTCATTCCACTCCCTCCCCCTTTTTCTTGTCTGTCTCTTTCTTCTCTTTCCAAGGTGATCAAGTGTCTCGGTTTGCCCGAATCTGAGAGGTATACCAGGACTCACTGTCCAAACCATGGAAGTCCTAAAGCTGCTCATTCTAGACCCTCCTTCCTTTCTAGAACCATTTAATGAACCATGGTCAGAGTCTTGCTTCTGAGCTAAGGCTCTGAGGATACATCAGAAACAAGATCCAGCTTCTGCCCTCAGCAATCTCATAGTCTGGTGATGGACACAAGTGGGCAAGATGCTATACAATTCCAAGGAGAGACACCCTCCCCCATATAAACTGAGAGACGACAGAGAGGAAGAAGTGACATTGGAAAAGTCATCCTTCAGTAAATGATAGCACAGACCACCAGAACACAAAGGTTCATTCAGATCAGTCATAACAACTCAGTCCTGCCCAGGAAGGAAGACTGAGACAAATGGGACCATTCTATATCCACTTGCATGGAGTGCTATGGTATTCCTAAGGAATCAGAGGGAATTCTCAGTGGCTGATGACTTGTACATAATCCTGCACTACTATTCTGGGGCCAGCACAGACACAGACTATTGGAGGGTTGGTTTTATCTGGGGGAGGAAGAGCTAAACTGCAGGGCAAAGCTCCCTTTGCTCAGGAGTGAGGAAATACCCATTGCATTTCTACTACCCTACATGTAAAACATGAATATAAGTAAGGGTCTTGTTTGTCTAGGCCACAAGACAGGAGACCATGGACATGATCTTGATTTCTTTTATGACACAGAGCTTGCTAAACCCGAGGTTGGGAATTGCTAAGTGCCTTTTGGCCTAGATTTTAAGATTCTGAGTTCCACAGATTCTGAGTTCCCAAGACTCAGGCAGGGAGCAAACTCAGGGCTTTAGGTTCTCCTTTCCATACTAGGTGAGGTTCTGCTCACAACCTGCTTCTCATACTACTGCTGAAATTGGATATCATCTGGCTTCTGTAAATTTTTTCTAGCTCCAGTGTTTGTTGAGATGGAGGATATTGGCTACATCTGAATTCGACTCTTGTGATGCTCTTTCGGATTTGTGTTTGGCCAAGCCCACCATGTGCACACACTGATAACACATGTGCAGGGGTCCTCAGGATTCAACTCCATGTTAATATGGCTCACCAGAGGGATGGAGTGCTCCCTTGCTGAGTTTATCCATTTCTAGGGGGGCACTTACGCATCAAGGCCTTGGGGCTCCTAAACTTAACTGGGGCCACTGTTTATTAGTAGCACTGCACTCAAGGACAATTAGGAGTGCTTGCTTATGGGCCAGGTGTGGTGGCTTGTGCCTATAATCCTAACTGCTTGGGAGACAGAGATCAAAAGGATCTTGGTTCAAGACCATCCCGGATAGCAAGTTAGCAAGTCTCCATCTCAACAACAACAACAACAACAAGTAGGTGTGATGGTATATGTAAGTCATCTCAGCTAAATAGGAGGTGTAAGAAGAGGATTACAGTCTAAATTTGTTCTGGCAAAACAATGCTAGATCTTACCTGAAAAATAACTAAAGCACAAAAGGCTGAACGTATGGCTTAGTGGATATAATGTTTTCCTAGCATGTATGAGGGCCTGAGTTCAAAGAAAATATGCCAAAAGAAAACAAAGAAAAGTGATAATTTATAATTTTAGAATTTTTATTCTGTTCTTTCTACTCTAGCTCTCACCTAATTCTGCACCTTGTACCTATAGCTTTATAACATACTCTCTTCTAACTTGCATGCACGACACAAGAGAAACCTTGCTAGGAACACAGGGTGGGATGTTTTCATCTGGTTTGAGGATGGATACTATGCATCTTCTTCAAGGCAGATTCTCTGGAAACATTTGTGGCACTCCAGCCATCAAAATGCCTGAACGATCTAGAAACTGCTAAACTATCTTTGACGACCCTAGCACTCCAAGAAGTAGGGCGACGTCTCCCTGTTTCCTTAAGAGCCAGACTGCCTTGCCAGAGTCCTGCTCATCTGCACACTTAGCTGCTGACTCTGGAGCAGCCTGGCTTCCCGGGACTGAGGCCACCAAATGGAGAGGAAGCCACCATAGACCCGGATAAGTGCTCCTTTCCAAACTACTGCAACAAGAAGCTCTTGAGCAATCAAACGGTAATGGATTGTTTCCACTGTTGAAAATGTTTCACCTTCAGCAAGGACAGTGGTTCTTGGTGCAAGAATCTTTGACATGAGCCTGGTCTGAATTCCATCACAATTTATCATTGCATGTCTTCCTTCCCCTAGAGTCCACCTCAGTGGTAATAGTCTGATCTTATGCATTCTATAATTTATTAAGAGCCAGAATGGGCCTTATGGTATCACACTTCTATCAGGGCAGAGGCCCTTATATCAAAGAGACAGTACAGGTAACTTCTCTCTCTCTCTTTTTTGAAATATGTTCTGTCATGATTGGAATTTGCAGAACAATGAAGGAAAATTCTGCTGAACACATTAGGAAACAGAATTAACCACTGAAACTGAAGCCTCAAAGCATGGAATCAGAGGCCAGGCAATCCTGGTAGAGATCCACATCAAAACTTAAGTGCCTTCTAATGAAAATAGCTCAAATGTGTGTTCTGGTGGTATGTTCAAGGATAACATAGGCGAAGATGAGAAGGAGGAATATGCCAGCAGTAATGATGTGGTTTGGGTGCTGGGTCAAATGTCATACATGCACCCAGTAGGTTACTGAAACCTTTATACTGGCATGTCTGGCAGTTTCATGGCCATTGGTACCTTGTGTTGATTGATAGCAGCTATTTAAACTGGGTCAGAATTCTGCAAACTATGTAATAATCAATTAGTGGCATAAGATGCAGCCCAGTAAGAAGAGGGAAGCAGACATCTCATGTACTTATATTTTATGAGCTTAAACTACGCTTGTTTCTGTCTTCATTCCACGAGGAGTTGAGTCATCTGGGTGGTATTTGCATAGGGTTATTTATGACAGCACTTTAACTGGCCTGCCCTTTGTTGCTACTCTACCTTAAGCTGGACACTCTGCCCTCATTCTTTCATCCATTCTCTCTCATACTTAAGGAGACCCTCTCTCAGACTAAGTTTGGGTCCCAGTGCCTGCCCTTCTCCTTGTTTGCTCTGGGTACATAGGCAGTTTTCAGTGATAGGGCTGATGTCATGATGCTTCCAAGTGATTTGGCCCAAAGACAACACCTACTCCCTGAATAATATCCATGAAAACTTAACACAGTAACTTGGGTGAGTCACATTTTCCCTGTGGATGTGATTTGCAGATGTCGAGATGGCATCTCACCAGGGCTTGCTCCTGAAAATGGAACTTTCAGAAAACAGCACACTGACTATAGAATGTCCTTCCCAGAAAAAGAAAAGCCTCCTATAGACCAATAGGGACTCTGTACACATGAATGCAAATAAAGTTTCCAAAGTAGCCAAAAGTTAGAGAATGAGAACAGAAAAATTGTTCTAAGCAAAGCTGTAGATTCACAGTATACTTGACTAAAAGGTATTATAGCTAACCATTTTCCCCCGCTCAAACTACATTAGCACATACTTGCTTATTTGGTTCTCATAAGAACCTGTGATTCTGTGTCCAGTAAAAACATCGCCTTCCACGTTGTCACTGAGATCTGGAAGGGAGGGTGTTTGGAGAAACTTCATTAGCCAGGCGCTGGTGACTCCTGCCTGTAATCCTAGCTATACAAGAAGCTGAGGTCTGAGGATCATGGTTCAAAGCCAGCCTGGGCAGCAAAGTTCATGAAACTCTTATCCCCAACAGACTACTTAGAAAAAGCTGGAAGTAGAGCTGTTGGCTCAACTGGTAGCACAGAGACAGGCTCAGGGATAGTGCCCAGGCCCTGAGTTCAACCCCCAGGAGCAGCAAAAACAAAAGGCAAAAAACCCAAATCCTCATTAGATAATGATTGAGAGGGACTCAGGTCTCCTCATCACTGAGTTCTGTGTTGTCTACCTTTGTTGTCCAGAGGAAGGCCACTTAAGTAGCAATGCATTTATTTTTCTTCCAGAGAGAAATGTATCTTCAAAAGAATGTGAATGATTGTCAAAACTTGCAACAAATAAATGCGAAAACAGCAAATGTTTTAGTTCTAGTTCTGTAATTCATTTGAAGATTTTTTTTAAGTCTAAAAAAAACTGGAGGGCAGAGGAGAGGACAGACAAAGCACTGAGAAAAGACCCGTGAAGCATGCCATTTATGCCCAAGACTTACATGAAGTAAGACCCCATGGTAAGGCCTGTGGGGAGATAACATTGTGATCATATTTCACAGTGATAAGCAGGAATATAAACCTGGTGACACAGAAGATAAAACTTGAGGTCAGGACCCACGTTGCTGAGCATTGGCCTAACACCGAGTACATACATTGTTTTGATGCTGGTATATTTATCTGCCAGGACATAGCTACTGGTCTGGCCTTGGTTCTTTCTTTAGGACACAATGACCAGAGAGTGCATAGAGTGAAGAGATGGGAAGGCCATGAGAGGAAACCCAAGGCACGGCAGCACCTGGTTGGCAGTGGTGGCACAGGCCTATAATCCTCGCATTCAAGTAGCTGAAGCAGCAGGATTAAAAGTTGATGTCCAGCCTGCCTATAGCAAGAGCAGGTACCTGGGAATAACCATCCAAACCTCCTCTGGAGAGAGGGTGAGAATGAGAGATGGAGAAGACTCTAGAGGCCAGAAGGCAGGACCTGCGGTGGGCAGAGATAGGCTCTGATCACATCTCTGTGGGTAACAGTAAAAGGGCCTTAGATGGAAAGGTTGGTGTAAGAACATCCTCTGACATTTTGCTTACCTAATGTCTGTTCCCCATGACCCCCTTGGAGGGCTGGAGGAAGGAAGGTGCTACTTGTTCCTTGATTTGGGTTTTGGCCTCACACTTCCTTTCACAGCAGCACTATTGGAGGACTTGACACCTGAAGACACATGTGACTGTATGGAAATCCTACATATCCCCTCCCCATTCCATCTCCACACTGCCCCCCCCCCCTGCTTTTTCTGCTTCTGCTTCTTTTTCCTGAGACCATGTGGAACAAAAATGAAAGATAAATCACTTTTCCATTTTTTTTTCTGAATGAGGATGAGGAAGTCCTTCTGTAATAAAGCAGTGGGTTTCAGAGCACATTTGTATTGTTAGCATTGTCTGTTCTTTTCTTTTCTTTTTTTTTTTTGGTCATAGGGCTTGAACTGTGGGCCTGGGCACTGTTCCTCAGCTCTTCAGCTCACGGTGAGCGCTCTACCACTTGAGCCACACTGCCACTTCTGGTTTTCTGGTGGTTTATTGGAGATAAGAGTCTCACTGACTTTCCTGCCCAGGCTGGCTTTGAATCACACTCCTTAGATCTCAGCCTTCTAAGTAGGTATGAGCACCAGCGCCCGGTGCATTGTCTGTTCTTGATCCCCACGCCCAGGATCCACTGGTACCATGTCCCACTCCCAGTCTGTTAGTGCAGAAGCTAGGCCTACTTAGCCTTGCCACCCTGAAAGCTATTTGTTGATTGCTGTAATAAGAACTGAGCTCTAATATCCCCATGGGACAATATCACTGTGAAAACCACTGCTTTGTATAATTAATATGGGCTTAAAAAGGGAATGAAGATGCAATGGCATTATCTCATCAAAGAGAGAATAGCAATAATGATAGATGAATGATATGGTTTGCACTAAAGTAGCCTGTAGCAGAAACTAAGTGACTTGGTGGAATAAGCAAGTAGAACACTAGAACACTTGGTGGTGACTTAATGCATCCAATCTCTCCACTTCCCCCCAGAAGTGTCTCACATATCCTGGTGCTCTGGCTTAAATGGGGGCACTGTCTATAAGTAGGTTCCACAGGACTTCCCTGCTCCCCTCCCAAGCCTGTTTAAAGAAGGGTAAAAATCAGCTTGAAGAGTTCTCTGTTTTTGACCAGAAGTAGGATTTATTAGTGGACAGGAGTAAAAAGAGGACCAGACTGGAAGCCCTCATGAGTGCAGGGTCCACCATCGGTCAAGGCCTGTCATTGGGAATGACAATGACCTTCATTGAGATGAGCCATCCTCAGCCAATGTTTTAACATTGATTCAACATGGCAAAAAACCCACTTTTTGTAGACATGGATCTTCTTGTGTCCAGGAGACTTGAAGTTAGCCCTGAGGAGACCCAATTCACATGTCCTTCTTCTGTAGCTTGGTCCTGAGGGATATGATGACTTGGTCAGTAAGGTTTCTTGCCACTATGCTCTATAACTCTCCAAAGGGATCCATATGCCTGTCTGGAGCCTTGGTTGAGAGGAAGATGAGGCTGGAGACATGGATGACCATTGGAAAGACCTTTCTCAATGATCTCCCAGAGCAATCCAGAGCCAGGACAGCTATGCACATTCCTGAGGATGAGGATATTTGCAGTCATTGCACATTGAGTCCCCACAAAGAAAGGAAAATGATGGGCTTAATTGGCAACAGAATACAAAATACAGAAGAGGTGGGTTTTGTTGTTGTTGTTGTTTGTTTTTTGTGGTACTGATCTTTGAACTCAAGGCTTTTTACGTGTCATACAAGTCCTTCAATGCTGAAACTGCAGCTGTACCCCTTTCTGCTTTTAGGTTACTTTTTCAGATAGGATCTCATATTTTTCTCCCAGGCCAGGCTCAGACCAAGATCCTCCTCTCATATAGTTGAGATGCCAGGCATGCATCACCACACTTAGCTTATTTGTTGAGGTGGGGTGGGGACTCTTGCTAATGTCTTGCCTGGGCGGGTGTTGAACTTCCCAATGTGTTTCTTGAGTAGCTGGGATTGCAGACATGCACTGAGTGACATTTAAAAATGCTAACCTTTGAAGATGCAGGGCAGGAGAACTGAGAACAGAAAGTCATCACATGGCCTGAGGTCACCCCATAGCCCAGGGCCAGTACAGTCAGCAGGCAATGGAGAGAGTCTAGCACCAGCCATCATTGCCTCTCAGAAATGTAGCATGAGATCCAGGAGGAAGATTTTTGCGATGCCGAAGTGTTTTCTGAAGGTCTGCATCACTCTAAAATTGGGTTTCCAAGTGAGTCTGAGGACCAGACTTCTGCTGATGAGAAAATTCTTTGTTTTGTGAAGTAGTAGATTCTGTGTAAGCTTTTGGAGCCCCTCTGGCCCTTTGGAAAGCCAGTGGCTTCTAAACAAAGCATCCTGCACATACCACAAGGAACAATGACTTAAAAGCTTACATTTCCTTTTTCTCAGGGTTGGGTTTTTTTCTTCCCCAGCATATAAAAAAAGTTTCCAGTCTGAATCTCTGATCCTTTTGATTAATCCCATTCAGAGGGAGAGGTTGGAGATGAGCCTGGCCTGGCCTGGCCTGAGCTGTCAGAGAGAAGAGGCAGATATATTGGTCAGGACAATTAGAGAGAGATGGATCAGGGCATTAGAGGCTTTGTCCACAAGTGCTAGTGATTAGGTTAGAGTCCTCTGGACAAGTGGATTATTGTTGGCTGACTGGGTTCACTCAGACAAAGAGAAATGAAAGACAGCTTTAATCAAGTCTAAGCCTCATTCCCCAGCCAGGCAGTAGTGTCAGTGCCTAAGAATGTCTATTCTGGGACATGGTGGTCCAGCTCGCCTCATGAGTTGGGACTCTGCACCTGCACTGGATGGGAATATGGTCACAAGATGGAGCACTTGGAGGAGAAAAATCTAGGCTTCCTAGATTTGGCTGTGGCTTCCCTGAGATTGCAGTTATTTGTTGCTTTTGTTTTTAGGGTGCTAGGAATTGAGCCCACAGAGTCTTGCACAGGCCAGGCAAATACTCAACCAGTGAGCCACACTGTGGGCCACTAGATATCAGTTTTGTGAAGTAACACCTATTTCTCATTTGGGTCCACATAACAACTGAACTCCAAGTTTATGAACAGAGGAATTTTCAAGTACGTCAAATGGCTGTTAAGAGGCATGTGATTAGTTAGGTGGGTGAACTGCATTTGGATTGACTGGTGTTTTAAGTTCTTGCCCATCTCTGAGGTCTGATAATTGGTCCTTGTTATTAGCTGATATGGAGTAAAGAGTTCTTTCAGGCCCAGAGCGGTGGTGTGCTGACTCTTCTACCACATTTTCCTTATGTCTATGCGCTCTGAAAGATGATATGAAATTTCTTCTGAGTTCCCTATGGTTTCCTGTGTGTTCCTTTGGTGGAAGTAATCAGATCTTCAGACCAATCAATACTGTTCATTCCCAATCGTTCCTCACTCTGTCCATCTCCTCAACTTGTTCCATTTTCACATGGTACATTGACGGTTAAGACTGCATTCACCCATCCTTCCTCTCTGCCTCCACTTCCTGTGACTTCCTCCCCTACTAACAACACATATGTCAGCTTTCTGGTATTCGTTTTGTTAATCTGTAAGTTAGTGGTTCCAGAGAGTTAGGCCATTACACTCCTTCCATTCATGTTCCATACTTTCGTCAATTGGTTTGTGCGTACATGCACATGACCCTGTATGTATTTTCATATATATTTCTAAATTAGATCTAACTTCCACATGCGAGAGAAAACATACATCCATTGTCTCTCTGAATTAAGTAAAAGTTTCTTCAATCTTGATATCATCTTGGACCCTATGGGAGGAGCCATTAAGAACATTAATGCTTGGGT
Source organism: Dipodomys merriami (assembly GCF_024711535.1). Classification (NCBI taxonomy): domain Eukaryota; kingdom Metazoa; phylum Chordata; class Mammalia; order Rodentia; family Heteromyidae; genus Dipodomys; species Dipodomys merriami. The sequence goes on along the minus strand of NW_027203382.1, from coordinate 21,724,865 downwards.
TCATACGTGGGTTATATAGCCAGGTATTTCTCCTTTAATTGTGTGAGCTGCTGCTCAGGACCCAATATCATTCTAATATGTTAACTGAGTGCCCCTCTGATTTCCTATCCCCCACTGAAAGGAGGCCCTTGTGCATATGAACCATCTCTGTTTAGATCACAAACTCCTTCACATCTTACATACTACCAATGCACAGTTTCATCCAGTGTTGTACATAAGTGGGTTCCTGGCCATATTTACATATGAATGCTTGATGAATGGCTACTGTTGCAAATATGCTGCAATGTGATGCCCTTTTAGGAGATTCTGGGCCCACCGGATCTGCCATGAGGATGCTCAGCACCATTCTAACTGCTTTAGAAACGTCTACACAGAAGAACCTTCCAGGTAGTAAAGAGTTTAGCGTGACTAGGATGTTCCCTGGATGTTCCACTGTTGTGGGTTTTTTGTCAAGTCTCTGAGAGGAAAACAGAAGCCTTCCTATCTCTGGCAGATTATTTGCATCTTTAATCTTGTTGGGGAGGATTCTCTTGGTGTTTGGTTTTCCCTGGGAAAACGGACTAGAGTGTCCCTTGTCTGAATGCTTCAGTCAGGCTCCGCTGCAATTACCCTGCAATTACCCTGTTATTCAAGTACCTGCAGTTGGAGCACTTAATCCTGACAAAGAAGGCTTATTAAGGAAGCAAATAAAACAACCCGAAAATACAGAGGTAAGGGAGAAGAATAAACCAGAGGGCAAAGAACTGGTGTTTAGTATGAAAACTTCCAATGCAAGATAGCATTTCCAAACAGCACCACTGTCTACAGATTTTAACCGTTTTTCATTTTCTTCAAAAAAGCAAACCAACAACATAGAGAAGCATTTTGGACTTTACAATGTAGCCACCTAAGGAGGGATTATAATCAAGAATTTTATTAAGAGATTGGATGGAGCTTCAAAAATAAATCCTTAAACCACCATGAAAAATAGATGTTGGGAAGGATTGCACATGCTATTCAACTGCTCTATCACTGAGTTCCACAGCCAGTCCTTTTTGTAGTAGCCAGTCCTCAGTGTAGTCCAGGCTGGCCTTGAACTCATTCTTCTCTTGCTTCAGCCTCCAAAGTGCTAGGGTGTGTATCATCATACCCAGTGAAATAGATTTCTTGATTTCCTTCTTTCCCTTTTTTCTTTCTTTCTCTTTTCCTCCGTCCCTTTCTTGCCAGAAACACTCATTGAGCTGAGAATGAAACCTTCAAACCCACATTACTTAATATAACAGGGTCAGTGGGCAGCAGGGTAGCATGCCAGATGTACTTCAAGCAAAGGAGCCTGGGAAGGCAAGGCCATGGGAAGCGGCATATTCATACGCTAACTGAGAACAGGCTCACAGAGTCTGAAAGAACATCTGAAAAGACCTCCATAGTCCCTTATGGGCGCCTTAACTAATCAGGGGGTCCTTAATTACCTGTAGTCATTTCCATGGCCAGACAGTTCTGGCATTGTTAAGACCAACAGCAGACAAAATTCGTTTCAGCCAGTAGTGATTAGCCCTGTTTAGCTTATAGAAGACAGAAACTTGACAACCTGGTTGAAGCCAAAGTGGTCACTGAATAGCTCATGTAACTGTAATGCCTGGGAGAGAGGCAAGGCTGAGGTAGAGGCTGGAATGATTCCATACACATAGTCTTGACTTATTCTCAGGCAAACTTTCCCCTTGTGGGAGCAGGACAAGTACTAGCAGCTAAACACTCCTATCCACTCAGCAAATTGGCTAGAAGATCCTTTCTCCTTCTTCCCAATCTTCAGCAACTCTTCCTTAGCCCAGCTTGAGTTAGCATTGACCACCCCCACTCATACCCCCAACACCAATAACCACGCTGGACATGGATGGCATGCACTGATGGCTAGACCTGGCTAACAGAGACCCCCAAACCACCGAGAACAGCAAGAGGTGTTCCTCAAAACAAAAATCTGGAGACGAAGACTAGAAAGAGTAACCGGTACTGAGTAGTTTAGCACACCTCAAGTCCATGTTCATACACACTGTATAAAAACTTCTGCATATATATATATATATATATATATATATATATATATATATATATATAAAAAATCTATGCCTCCATCAGAAAGAATGACACTGCCCCATTTGTTGGAAATGGGAAGACTTGGAAAAAATTATATTAAGTGAAGTAAGCCAGACCCAAAGAAACATAGGTCCCCTGGTTTCCCTTATTTTCAGTAACTAGTATACATCTACAATAATTCTACTAGACAAACAGAAAAAGTCAAAAGCTATGTACATATAACCATATAAGATGATGCTAAGCGAAATGAACACCAAGATAAGAGATATTTTCTTTGTTGTTGTTGTTTTTAATGTACTATGTGATTTTTTGTTTCTTTTGTATGTTCTTCCCTCTATGGTATAACCCCTGTTGTCACTGTATTTGATTTGGGTGTCCTGCATCTTGTATACACATTTTTGTAATTTGGGAAGGGCAAGGGAAATAACAAAATGCTGAAACAAGGATACAAGTCGATCCTCCGTTGTAACAATGAGACACTACGTTGAAAACAAACTTTACAACTTTGGGGGTGGAGGAAGGGAGGAGTTGGAGAGATGTGGAGGGAAGGGATAGTAAGGGAAAAACAAAGGAAAGGGTAACAATGCTTGATAGGAAATGTACTCAATACCGTACTCGTGTAACAGTAACCCCTCTGCACAGTATCTTTACAATAAAAAAATTAAAAATAAATAAAAATAAAATGAAAATACTTCTATGAATCAGAAATAAGAAAACTTCATAGCAAAAACTAAAGGAGGAAAAAAAAGAAACTTTCCCCCATAATTCCACTGCACAGATGAACAGATTTGCAGTCATGATTTTTTTCTTATTCCTATGCAAAATCGACCTGAAATGTAGAAAGTTTTTTTGGGGGGAGGGTCTGGTCGTGGGGCCTGAACTCTGGGCCTGGGCGCTGTCCCTCAGCTCTTCAGCTCAAAGCTAGCGCTCTACCACTTGAGCCACAGTGCCACTTCCGGCTTTTTTTCGTTTTGCTTATGTGGTGCTGGGGAATCGAACCCAGGACCTCAGGCATGCAAGGCAAGCACTCTACCACTGAGCCACCTTCCCAGCCCCTGGTTTTTTTTTGTTGTTGTTTGGTTTTTGTTTTTAATCCTGCGACCCTGATTCTGCCATTCTTAGCTACCCAGTAGAGATGAACTCTCTTCAAAAAGGCCAGCACAGTCATTTAAGTGTTTGAAAATGGCTCCCACACCTCTGCCAAGGCATCCTTTTCAGCCAAATGTTAACCTGTGCCTCAGTTGTTCTGGTTTCATCATCCCCCACTTTCCTAGGTCCTGAGGCCTACACCCTCTTTGGGGCCTACTGCAGTCATTTGCTCTGAACATGGGTTACAGACCAGACCTCAGATCCGGACCATGGAGGATGGGCATGGGGGAATTCTACACACAACAGACTAAGCCGACCATGACTTCCACTTTCTCAGCCACTTGAGTCTTCTGCTGGCTCATATGGAGCCTGAAGTCCATGCGATAGCTGTCTACTCCATAACAGTTTGCCTCTCCTCATTCTACACTGCCAAATAGCTCACACTTGGAATCTCAATGCATGCTATTTTATGAATCTTTGCTAAGTGCTTTGGTTTTTTTGTTCTGTTTGGGTTTTTCTTGCATTCTATCCTGGAAAGTCGTTGAGAACTCCCTTCTTTCATTTACCAGCTGTGGATCAGAGTTATGTTGTGTGCTCTTCAGGTAGAGCAGGGGTGTCTGAGCCACGCCATGGGCTGTAGCACACATATAGAGTTTACCTTGCGCTCCTGGGACATGATGGCACAGGCAGGCCAAGGCACTGGAACTGTGTGCCAGTAATTCCATAGTTCCTTATCTCTGCCACTAGAGGCAAGAAGATGACCTTTGGGCTGGGTTGCAAGTGAGTGGGTTCTCGGTGGACATGGGCAGGGGGAGAGTCTGCAGGTGTGAATGCTGCATATGTAGAGCATGAGTGAAGGAAAGGCAGACAGATTGAATGGGAGCCCACAGAGCAGAGGCAACAAATGGAGAAGCACAAGATCACTGGGCCTCTGAGGCCCTTTGGGGGAGTCAGCGAGGAGTTCATCATGCAGGTAGCAGAGGCTGACAGATTCAGAACTGCCTTGCAGGGACATGCCTGGCTGGAGCCACCAGAACAGACTAGAATCTAGATTAGGGACGTTAGAGCCCTAGGTCAGGATATAATGGTGGCGAGGAAGAATACACAGAGAAGGTACTCTGGAGCTAGAAGACAAAAAGACTTGGCAATTGTTTATGTTGGCGGTGAATTGAAAGGAAGAGGTGAAGGTGTAGGGTAGCAAGATGAAAGGGGTAATTAAGGATAATTTCAGGGCTTCAAAGTGGGGCAGAGTAGGAAATGTTAATATCTTGATCAAAATTAGAATAATCAGAGAAAGCACTGGATTTGGAGCATGAGGTCTTGAGAAAGACAAATTAGATTTTAGGTAATCCAGGACTCTAATGAAGAGTGGCAAGTCATTAAAAAGCTGAGGATGGGGGTTTTGTGGTGAAGCTGGGGTTAGAAGTGAGTGTTTAGATCATGCTTTAGAACTGAGAATCGAAGTTCCATCACTGACCAAGTTCAATAAAGAAAGAAGACTATGAAGAAGTTGGCAAGGGCTCTGGACTCTGGGACAGGTGGGTTATGAGATGTAAAGCATTCTGCAAGAGGAAATTCTATTACTAGCATCAGAATTACATATTGGACAGGAGGATGACAAAAAAAAACAGTGAAGGAGTAGAACATAGGAGGAAACCTGAGACCCTGTGGATAATAATGACTATAATTAATCAGGATTCCTTATTTTTTCTTTCACAAGTGATAGGAAACTCAATTCAAATTGGCTCAATACAATGGGATATATTGGCTCCAGGTAATCTGGGCTCAGATGCTGGGACTAGCTATTTTCACACTTTTTATTTTATTCTGCTTTCCTATGTTGGCCTAGGAATCTTCTTATAGCCATCAGAGTTCTATCCTATCTTCTCCAACAGGGAGAATCATTTCCTTCCAGATAATTCTAGTGGAGGTCTCTGCATTTGGCAGCCCTTCCCTGTCCACCTTTAGCCCAAGCTCTGTGGCCAAGAGGTCATTAAGCCCTAATATGCAGAACAATGTCGAGAAGAAAGAGAAATAGCTAAAACATATGGACTGAGGACAGAGGGGTTGGTTCCTTAGAGGATAATGGGTGGGGGGTGCGGTGGGTACTGTTCCAAGAAGGAGGAACTGAAGCACAGAAATGATGAGTATCTGTCACAGAAACCAAAGGAAGAGGTTCAAGGCAGAAGCTGGAAATAGCAGAGCAAATGATCCGAAGAGGTTGGAGATGAAAAGTGACCAGCCACGGACTTTGAACATGGTAACTGAGTCATTCGTTTCTTTAAAAGGTCAGCAACACAGAAGGAAAGCAAATCAAAATGGGTGAAAGGGTGAGTGGCAGAACAAAACACCGTGAAGTCAGGGATGTGATTTTTGAAAGTCCAACCGTGAATAGAAGCAGTCTGGCCCTACCTCAATTCCATTGCCAAATCACCGAGTAGGAACAGTTCTAGGCATTTGAAGGACTGAGATGGACCATTCCTGCCCTCTGCCCCTCAGCTTAGAATGGGAGAGAGCACTATAAATGAAGGGGGAGGCAGAGACTCCAAGGTTTCAAAGTGGGAGAATGGAGCCATGAGGAGGTGACAGGAAGTCTTCACAGAAGAGAGGAGGGACTTCCTCAATTCCTCAATTCAGAGGTGTCAGGAACGTCTTATTAGGAGATATTGGTGGTTGAACTGGGCTTTGTTAGGTAAGTAGGAGTTTGTTTCAGAGAGCAAAATGGAAAAAAGAAGCAAGAACTAAGCATTTTCTTAGGAGCTCAAGCGTGCCCATTGCTGGAGTAGAAAGTTCCGGGGCAACAAAGGGCAGGTGGAGAAGGGGTTGTGTGATGTGAGAGGGGATGGGGGTGGTACAACTTTGTCTTGTGGATATTTGGGAAAGAGTGGCACCGTCCAGCACACACTCAGGGACAGGGAAGAGGGACATGGTTGAAGCAGGAGCTGGAACAAGGAGAATGCTTGGTGATGGGGGTGGGGAGAGACAGAGACAGGCAGAGAGGAGAGATGGAGGCTAGGAGTCTGATGGGGAAGTTGACACTTTGACGAGGGGACAAGAGTCCCCGGAGAAGCATGCGAAGTCCGGCAGGCGGGGCTGGGGGGAGGGCAGCCCCTAGGGAGGCAAGGAAGGCGCGCTGGGAGCAAGGATAGAAGGGATGGACGAGGATCCTTCGCGCGCTGGGAGCAAGGATAGAAGGGATGGACGAGGATCCTTCGCGACACGGAGAAGCTGGAAGCGGAGAGTGTTCTCCGTTCAAAAAACATAGGATCTTCTGCTGGGAGTGTGTGGGCTTCCGCTTTCTCCGTGGGGAAAGAAGATGGAAAGTGAACCAATCAATCCGTGAGTCACGTCGAGTCCACCCCCATTTCCCTCCTCTCTAGTCCTCTGCCATTGCCTCGCTGAGTTCTTTCTTTACCTCCATCGTTGGCTCGGCTCCAGTGTGCGTGTGTGTGCGTGTGCGCGCGCGCGTGTGGGTGTGTGTATGTGCGCACGCGCGTGTGTGTGCGTGTGGGTGCGCCTGTGTGTATGTGTGTGCGTGTGTGCGTGCGCGTGCATGTGTGTATGTGTGTGTGCGTGTGTGTGTGTGCGTGTGTGTATGTGTGTGTGCGTGCCTGTGTGCCTGTGTGTGTGCCTGTGTGTATGTGTGCATGCATGTGTGTGTGTGCGTGTGTGAGTGTGCGTGTGGGTGCGCCTGTGTGTATGTGTGTGCGTGCACGTGTGTGAGTGTGTGTGCGTGTGAGCGCGCGTTTATGTGTGTTGTGTGTGCACACACGTGTGTATGTGTGTGTGTGCGTGCATGTGTGCCTGTGCCTGTGTGTATGTGTGCATGCATGTGTGTGCGCGCGCGTGTATGTGTGTGTGCGTGTGTGTGTGTCGGAGGCTCACTGCTTCCAGGAACTTCTTGAAATTGGCGTCTGGCTCAGGGGTGGGGGAGGCCCGGGCACCAGGAGAAAGAGGTTCTGAACGATGTCACAGCGCAGTTAAGAACCACTGGGTGCAGCAGGCCTGCGTCCCCGCGTTGAGGATGGTGTAGAAGACGGGGTGGAAATGCGCAGAAAGTGAGTGGGAGGAAAGTGACTCAGGAACGGCGGACAGGGAGGAGGTGGCGGCGCCCGCAGACACGGCAAGGAGTGGGGGACTTCTGCTCTCCCCTTGGGCGGACCTGCCTCTCCGGTGCGTGGAAGGATCGAAGGTCGATGGAGCTCTGGGCTCCTCCTCCTCCTCCCAGGCTCTCTTTTCTGCAGCTTCTCAGGTGTGGGGTTCCCCTTAGCCTGCAGAGGCCAGCGTCCACATTCAGGACAGTGAAATTCCGGACATTCGGAACTGTAAAAGCTGGGCACCGTGGAAATAACCAGGCCGTTCTTCCAGAGGCAGCCAAGGCAGATCCAAAAGCGCCAACTCCGGACCAGGCAAAGGCCCCGAGCAGTTCGTGTGCAGCGCTCCCTCTGCTGGCCACAGTCAGACCTGCAGCTGGATAGCCGCGGTATCTTTGACTCCTGGGCAGGAGGAGGAGGAGTTGACTTTCTGATTCCTTGCCGAATCAGCTTGTCACTAAATCCACAGGTAGAACGCAAACCTCAGGTGCAAAGGTAGAAATTTTGGATACTTTCCACTTATAAACTAAGTTGATCCTTGCGATAAAGATAGGCTAGGAAAACTATGCGTATGGTTCCAATGAGATCATTGTTGAGGAAAAATGGTGAATGCTCAGGATGTGTAGTTGCAGATGCTCCATCCACTTCCATAATGCCAGCCAACTTCCTCTAAAAACAAATCTATTCATTTATCATTTAAGCATATTACAGGCCTGGGAGAAGGGTGGGTGCACTTGGAAGGATTACTACAACTTTTACCTTGTTTTGTGGGCACTAGTGAGTCTGGAGTATATTGGCAGTCATCCTACTGTGCAATAGCACACCAGAAGTTCTTGCACTTGATTCTCCTCTGATCAACTTGATGAACTTCTGGTTCACTTCCTGATTAACCTCTGAGCATTGATCAAGTTGATCAGTAATCAACCACTGGTCAAATCAATCTCTCCCTTTCCACTAATCAATTTCTCCCATTCCTTTTCCCCCAGAGCAGGCTCTGGGGAACCCACACACCACACAATTAGACAGCATTTATAGAAATAAAGGTGAGAAAGAAACAAGACACTTAATTGGCTATAGTCTACTCAACCAACCAGTTGATTACAACCAATCAGTGGGCTACAGCTTCATGTGTTTGTTCTGTTGGTCCCAGTATAAACGTCCAGTTTAAACCTATGATTTCCTATAAAATACTACCTAACAGTTTTTAAATTATTTTGTGTGTACGCCACTGAGCATTGCCTCTATTCTGGCATTTTGCTGGTTCCCCTCCCCTTTTTATTATCGTTAAGTAGTTGTACAAAGGAATTGCCTTTTAACAAAGCAGTTTATGAAAATGAGGGAGGAGGTAACACTGTTCGAAAAAGATCTACTCATTACCTGACTTATGTAACTGTAGCCCCTCTGTACATCACCTTTACAATAAAATTTAGATTAAAGAAAAAGAAGTTTATGAATACATTCTCACCCATCCCTCTCAAACCACTCCTCCCTTACTTTTCTTAATTTTTGTGGAATATACATCGTATTCTTGACTGAATTCTCTCTCCCCCTCCCTTCTTCATTCAGTTGCCCCTATTCCCTGTACAGCCACCCCTTTCCAGTACCCATTTTCTGGTGATAATTTTGTTGAACTTTGTCTTTCTCTTTCTAAAGAAGCACACTATTTGAGTTCTCCCTTGAATGTATCCTAGTTCAGTTAATATATTTGTATTCACTTGCATACCAGCCAACATATTTATTTAATGTTTATAAGCTAATTCTATCCTTCACATATGAGGGGAAATATGCAATCTTTATCTCTTTGGGCCTGATTATTTTATTGTGAATATACCGTACAGAAGGGTTACAATTACATGAGCAAGGTCATGAGTACATTTCTTATATCAAGCATTGTTGCCTCCTCCTTTGTTTCCCCTTCCTATTCCTTCCTATCTCTGCCCCCCCCTCCGCCCGTCCCCTCTCCCCCGCTTCCCCCACACCAAAGTTGTGAAGTTCATTTCTCGCCATAACATCTTGTAAATCTCATTGTTGCAGTGGGTTCACCTGTATCCCTATTAAAACAATTTGTTTTTTTCCCTTCCCCTCCCCAAATTATACCAACATCAAGTACAGTGAAAACAGGGGTTATACTGTGGGGGAGGGACATACAAAGCAACAAAGAAATATCTTATAAATATGTTAGAAACAATAGAAAGAAAGAAAAACCATTTGAGTCCTTATCTTGGGGTTCATTTTGTAACATCAACTTATCTGACCATTTCTGCTTGTCTCAGACATATAGTAGTTATTGCAAATAAGGGAAACCATGGGACCTATGTTTCTTTGGGCCTGGCTTACTTCACTTAATATAATTTTTTCCAAGTCTTTCCATTTCCTAATGAATGGGGCAATGCCATTCTTTCTGATGGAGGCATAGAATTCCATTGTGTATATATACCACATTTTCTTGATCCATTCATCCACTGAGGGGCATCTGGATTGATTCCATATCTTAGCTACGGTAAATAATGCTGCAATAAACATGGGCCTGATTTTTTTAAAATTCAGCTTAACAAGTATCCTTTTTCTTTTCTTTTTTCCTTTTTTTATTTTTAATTTTTTTTAGTGCAATCTGCTGCTAAGGCTTCTCCCAACTTTGGGGACCAAGTGGTTATTGCCTTTGTATAGGAAAAACGTTCATCTTTGTGTGAATCTTTTCCTAACCACCTCATTGTGTTCCTTATAGTTTCTGATTCATGTGCTTGTATTTTTTTCAGGTTTACATCATAATATCAGAAAACAGTGCTTGATTGGGCTCAGAGGCTCTTTTGTCAAAATATCCTCATGTTGTATGTCTTTTTTTTTTGTCTAGTTTTGAACATTTTTAACTATTTAAATATGCTCATTTAAAAACCTTTACATATGGTCTCATTATTTGTAGTTTATGCAGTATAAAATTTTCCCAACCATTTCATCCGTTGACTGAACTTCAGGAGAATTTCTTTTGTTGACTAATTAGACATATTTTGCCATGAGCTCATCTTCAGTAGGAATAGTTTCCTGTTGAATCCCATGAGCCTTTCTCGTTCAGGCATCTGTATGATTTACTTTGCATTTCCCTTTGCTGGGGCCATTCTTAGATAATTTTTCTGTTTATTTTTTGACTTCCTTTAGTTATGGTTTGGAGAAGTTTGGACTGACACCCACACATGACATAATTTTGGAAGTTTGATTTCTGGAGGTCTACTCTTTTACCACCCACCACATGGGCACATGCTCAACTTCCTGACACATACTTAGGCCAGGGCAGCAATTTTCTAGTTTTTGTTTCATGGAGGGAACAGCTTTTTCTGGCTTTTAGCTTTATTCAAGGAGGTCAATTTTCTTCCTTATCATCCACAGGCCTGAGGCCTGCACCTGTTTATGAAATCCCACTGAATCGTTTTTTTTTTTTTTTTTTTTAGCACCTGCTCCATTTTATGGGTTTGGTTTTCTATTTCTTGTTGGGGCCTGAAATGTACCTTGCTTATTGAGTTTAGTTATGAAGTGATGATGATGATAACAGCAGCAGCAATCACTTTCTGTTATTATATTTTATCCAGAATTTATATGGATAAAACTGATGAACATTATATATCAGGTTATTTGTACTGCCGACCAGAATTTCCTTATGGTCCTTTCAGTAACTGTGATGTGTCCTATACTGCCACAAACAGGAATGCTTAGATTCAGGATATCTTGGGGCTCCAGCAAATGAAAGATTCTAATTAATTCTATTCATCCATCCACTCTGCAGCTTTCCTCCTTTCTATTGTTACATGTATAATCATCTACTGAGGATCTACTTTGTGCCAGGACCTGAGATTGTTATCTGGTATATAAATCTGAATAAAGTGAGGTTACTTCCTTTTTTTCCCTAAGACATCATCCTCTGTGGTGCAGGATCAGAGGATCATCTTAACTCACAGTGTGATAAGTACTCAGAATACTCAGAATACAGATAGGGATATTACATTTGCAGGGAGATGTTGTTTAAAGGTTTGGTGTATACACGTGCACAAAATGATTAGGCATCTGTTTTTTTCCCTTTTATATATCCTGGGAATAACAGGAAGAGGAGGAAAGTAAGCAAAAAAAAAGGGGGGGGATTATGGACCCTTTGTAAGAGGAGATCTGGATTCTCATTGATAATCAGTCCCAGGGCTCTTATCTTCTACTGCTGCTCAGACTCACCCGCACGAGGTCCCAATCAAGCTGTCCAGACCCAGTATTTGCCTATTTAGAAGCATCGCTGGGTGATATGTGAGATGTTGGAAACAGCATCACACTGCTGCTCAACAGAGGCATATCATTTTTTTTTGTTTTCTATTTTTGTTTGTTTTGTTGAAAAAAGTAAGTTTTCCCAACCTCTGTAGACTCAAGCGCCTCGACTCAAACACGTGCCTTCTTAGGTGTTGGCATGTCAATCCTCAGCACTACGCGGTGATCTAGTGGAAAAAGCTGGAGGAATCTGAAGCTGATGAGAAACAAGTGGGGCCTTTCTGTTCATTTTCTGGGACTTCTGCAACCCAGTCCCACTGACTGGGTGACTTAGAGCCGAAAAATGTCTGACCTCATTACATGACTTCGGGTGAATCACGTTAAGCCTGCCCCCTCCTGAGCCTCAGCAGCCGCATCTATAGGCAAAGCAGGTACTTTCCAGATTTGGAATTCAATTGCAACACATAATAGTTGTCCACGAAAGGGCTATGATTTTTTTTTTTTTTTTTTTTGCCGGTCGTCAGGCCTTAACTCTGGGCCTGGGCACTGTCCTTCAGCTCTTCAGCTCAAGGATAGTGCTCTACCACTTGAGCCACAGCGCCACTTCCAGCTTTTTCTGCTTATGTGGTGCTGAGGAATTGAACCCAGGGCCTCATGCATGCAAGGCAAGCACTCTACCACTGAGCCACCTTCCCAGCTATGATTTTTGGTCACAGTTGTCATTGTTTTTTTGATACCATTATATCATCTCACTGATTTTTAGAAACTTAGTGTTTTCCTGACAGAACAGTGTTGGTGAACTCAAATGACAAGCAGGCTAGTTTTTCTATCATCTTCCCAAATTAAGTTATGCTAATTGATGTAACAGATATGCCAATCACATGACACTTTCCATGTTGAAGTATAAAGCAATGAGACTGAGTTTTATAATCTATGGAATCTACCTTATTGATTTTCAGTCATTCCTAGGGGTTTGGGGGGGCGCCGTTAGGCATGAGAGAGTGAATAGTAATTGATAGCAAACCCAGTTGGAGGATGACAGGAAGGAATTCAGAGGCCAGGGTCCCAAATGTTTCTCATTAATTATCTTCAAAACAAACTCTCAGCCTAAAAACCCCAATTAGGGAGCAGCACATGGTTTAGACAGCCGTGGTGGTAAATTTCCTGATGCACCGGTTTTCATTTGGGGAATTGGAATAGTACAACGGAAAAAAACGTGGACTCTGGAGCCAGCCAGACTGGGTTCAAAATCTGGCTCTTCTATGTACCAGTGTTAGGACAATAGGCAAGTTACACGGACATTTTGTGCCTTGGTTTCCTTTTCTAAAATATGGAAATAATGAGGATAATAGCACCTCCCTCAAAAGTTATTACACTGAATAAATAGGTGGATAAAGGAAAAGTATTTGGGACAATGCTTGGATTATGTGAATATTCAAAAGGTCTTAGATAGAATTATTTGCACCAAGACAAAGACTTAATCCATAGAAACAAATGTCAAAGAAAGTAGAGGCAAATGTCAGACTTGTGACAATATTTAGGGAGTGTATTGGACATTACCAAGGCAACTGCCTCTTAACTGCCTTGTCTTTCTGTGTGGAAAGCGTGGTACACAGCGTCCCTCTGGGTAGCCAGATCTACAAGGACTGAATGGAGAGCCCTAAAAATGGTCTCCAAGGCCTGACCAAAGGACATTGGATCAGGCAATTGGATCAGCCCCACACTGCTTTCTCTTTTGTTCCTCTCTCACTCCTTTTATTCTCCTTTCTCCCATTCTTCCTTCTGTCCAGCTCAATTTCCACCCATGAGCATTACTCAGCCCAGAGATCATCCTCAGACACAAATCCCTGACCAGGGCCTTGCCTGTCTAAAGTGAAACTCTTGTAACCCGTTCCACTTCCAGCAGACCCTGAAGGCTTGCCTGGGAATGAGCCTTCTGCTTCCCATCCCATAAAAGAGGCAGCCTGGCTCAGAAGGGCTGGCTGGTTGCTTGGATTTGCTATTCCTCTAACAAAGTCTTCTTTTTTTTTTTTACACATACTTTTGACTCAGGGAAGTGCTCAGAACACAGACATGCCAAGCTAGCTTCGCCCCTTGTTAACTTGTACTGAGGAGTCAAGTCTTACTTGATTTTAATTAAAAGAACACAAAGCTTGAGGTAAACTGTGGAAGTAAGAAACAGAAGCGAAGAGATGAAAGCTATGCTTTGTTCTCATTGGAAAGCTTGATATTTTCAGAATATTGAGTTGTTGCTAAGTCCTATTCTGAGGAATTGGAGAACAAAACCAATCCATGGGGATCAAACTGACTAATGGATTTCTTTTTAATAGATTCTTCTTAGCAACTGGCTTTAGTTATTCTTGGTTTCCACTAAGATAATTTTTACAGATTTTTGTTCACATAGATCCCTACTTTGCTGTACACCTTTACTCACGTAGAGCCATGCACTGTACTCATGTCAAAAGCTGGAGAAATGGAAGCCAATGAAGAATTTGAGGGCAATTGTATTAATTTCCTTGGATTTCTATCCTGAAGTGCCAATCACTGGGCAAGTCAAAACAGTAAAGATGTACTGCCTCACAGTTCTGGAAAATGGAAGTTCCAGACAGAGGTGTTGTCAAGGCACACTCCTTCTGAAGGCATGAGGGAAGGATCTGTTCCAACCATTCTCATAGTTCTGGTAGTTACTTGGCTTGTGGCAGCATACTTCCAATATTCATGTGGCAGTGTCTTCATGTGTGTGTCTATGTCCAAACTTTTATAAGGACATCAATCATATTGGACTCTGCTCTAGTATGACCTCACCCAACTAATTGTAATTAAAAAAAAAATCTTCTCTTTCCAAATAAGGTCACATCCTCAGACACCAGAATTTTCAACATATGAATGCAGGGGAGGGGAGTGACACAGTTCAATCTATGATAGCCACAGTTATATCCTACAGTCTTGATTCTACAGAACTGTGGGGATCTGCTTTGCACAGCCCACCCCACAGCTCTCTGTGAAAGTACTCTATGACTATCCATCTGCTAGAGTTGCAAGGATGTTAGCTCTCCACCTGCTAGAAAAGGGAACAGACGTGTGGGGCAGGTTCCTATGCAGGACTATATAAAGATTTGCCTTAACAGCCAATTGGGGAGCCAATGAATGGTTACAAGGGTGCTCAAGATTCTAGAAAGATCTTTCTAACATAGTGGGTTTTTTTTGGGGGGGGGGAGGTCCAGTTGTGGGGCTTGAACTCTGGGCCTGGGTGCTGTCCCTCAGCTCTTCAGCTCAAGGCTAGCGCTCTACCACTTGAGCCACAGCGCCACTTCTGGCTTTTTTCTTTTTGCTTATGTGGTGCTGAGGAATTGAACCCAGGGCCTCAGGTATGCAAGGCAAGTGCTCAACCACTGAGCCACCTTCCCAGCCCCTAACATAGTGTTGACACGAGAAATGGAGGCAGGGTAAGGGTGTTGTGATTATTCAAGCAAGTGGGAGACCTATGCTGTACCTTCATAGTGATATAACTAGAATGTAGAGAAGAACGACTTGGAGAAGTAGCTCTGGTTTATGTATGGATGCCTAGAAAAGAAGACTTAAAGTATATGTTATTTTAGCAAGAGAACTGTCAGTTGGTGATTGTTGGCAAGGAGAACTGTCATTTGGGGTTTCTGGAGATGGGCACTTTAATTTGGGAATAGAGTGTCTTGTTTTCAAGCAAGTCATGAGGACAAACAATGTAGTTAGACATAAAAATAAAGCAAATTATTCTTGGACTAAATGATGAAGACATTACAAAACTGCATGTGCAAGCTTCAAAGTGAGATGCAAAAAGATGAAGAATTAGAAAAAAGGATTCTTAAAGTAAGGACGTAGATGGAATGATTTGTGTCACCATGTACTGGTTACCTACCTGCTGCAACCAACTATAGCAGATTTAGTGGCTTAAAACAACATGAGTTTACTATCTGAGAGTGCTGTAGGCCAGAAGTCTGATATGGCTCCCACAAGGTCACAGTCCGGTGTGTGCAGAGCTGTGTTCCTTTCTGGAACTTCTAAGGCCACTCACATGCCTTGGCTGTGGCATCTCTCTGTGTCCTCAAAGCCAGGAACTATATAGCATCTTTGTCTCATATGCCTTTTTCTAACATTGAGCTCTCCCATCCACCTTTGAAGAACTCTTTTGATGGTCCAGAGTGTTCTACCTATTGTTGGAGACAAAGCATCACTATGTAGTCCAGACTGATGTAGAACCTGTGATCATCCTGCCTCAGCCTCCTGAGTGCTGTAATTATAGAAGTATACCACTGTACCAGGCTCCATCTGAAACCTTACTTCCCACTCGCCTTGCCATGTCTCCTAAGGTATTCACAAGTTCTAGGGATTAGGATATATGTGTCTTTAGACATTATTATTTTGCTTTCACAACCCACACAGCGTTGAAATTATACCCCCAAATGCAAAGGTCTTCTCTGAGCCCTAAGACATCAGAGAGGTTTTCTCTGGAAAGAAATGCCAGAGTCAGTTGTGCGGGGACAGCCTTAGGCCAAGAAAAGGGGATGGTGCTTCCTTCCTTTTAGGATGGGTGGGTTATGGCAGCGGGAGATCTAACCTCAGTGTTGACTGACCTATTACAAAGGTTCTTGCTGAGGTAGGGGCAGATATACTCAAGGTTGGATGGAGTTTTAGGGTCTACAAGCCCCAGCAGGAACCACAAACGTTCAGCAAGTATCACCAGCAATCAACCACACACACACACACACACACACACACACACACACACACACACACAGAATCTACATGTGGGCAAAAACATCTAGAGAAATGAGTTACTAGCAAGCCTTAAGTGAACCAGAAGGTTGAGGGGAAAAGTACAAGTGGCAGGTGAGAGTGACATGCACCCGTTTGAAATGATCGGTCAGCGACTCCCCCCAAAAATGGCGACGGAGACTCTGGGTGGTTCACTCACTGTTCTACTAATCCCATGCATGTGGGAGTCTGAAAAAATGACAAGAAGAGCTTTTTATTCACGGCTAGTGAAGCAGACACTGGGCTTTGGTTGGAAGGTAGTGCTTCAGAGCAGTGAGGCTATACGAGATCATGGTGGAGTCCAGCTGCTTTGCAGGCTTCCCTCTGAAGAAATCTCTGAGAGATGGGTTACCATGACTCCTGAGGTAGAAAGGACCCAGTCATTTGTTTCTTGTGTGTGGGGAACCAGCAGGCCTAGGTCTTCAGGGATGGAACAGCTAAATAGCATCAGCAGAGGGGAAGCTGTTCATACGTAACACAACTCTCCATGGAAAAGCCTTTAGGTGCTTAGGAAATGATCTCTCTCCCCATCTCTTCTTCTGCTCCTTTCTTCCCCTCCCTCTCTCCATTCTCCCCTTTCCCCTGGCTCCTTTTTATGCCTTCCCCGCTTGCTCTTTGCCTCCCTCTGTTGAGGAGGGCCCTCATCCACAGGGGCAAGTGCTCTTCTTATTTTGGGGCTCCATCTTCAAAGAGGAGAGGTTTCCTGCAGAGCCAGGAGAGGTGTCTTTTTTGATGAGTGACTTCTGCCTTTGGAGACTTCTTATTTTCTGTCTGTACCATCTTCTCCCTTGGTTCAAAAGCCTGAAAAGGTCTTCTCACTGCAACAGAATAGGGTCAGATATTAGGCACAATGAAAAGGAGCTTTCACAGTATGCTGCTGGTTCTGGGAGTCACAGAGCTAATGTAGTGCTCAATTCTGATTCCAAAGGGCATTTTGCTTGAGCTGTGCCCCTATCCGAGGACTTGACTGGTTGTGCTTATCACTAATTCTCCCATTTAGCTCTTCTGCCCATGAGATCCTGACTAGGGACAAATCTTACTCTCAGGACACAGAACTATTTGCTATCATCAAAACAGGCACTTTTGCATGACCCCAACCTCAGCGAGGCTGACTGGAAATTCTGTTTGGATTTACAGACAGCAAAAAGGTCTGTGAAAGGCTTGAGAAGTTAGGAAAAGAAAGCTGAATTTTTAATATTAGTTTTTCATGTATTTTATTATTTATAATTTTTATGTTGTTCTTATGTTTTTAGAGACAGGATCTATGCCATGTGGTCCAAACTGGCCTCACATTCGTGGGCTAAACTAACTGGGATCCTTCCTGGGACTACCAAAATAGCTGGAACTTTTTTTTTTTTTTTTTTTTTTTTTTTTTTTTTTTTGTCGGTCGTGGGGCTTGAACTCTGGGCCTGGGCGCTGTCCCTCAGCTCTTCAGCTCAAGGCGAGCGCTCTACCACTTGAGCTACAGCGCCACTTCTGGTTTTCTGGTGGTTTATTGGAGATAGGAGTCTCATGGTCTTTCTTGCCCGGGCTGGCTTTGAACCACGATCCTCAGATCTCAGCCTCCTGAGTAGCTAGGATTACAGGCGTGAGCCACCAGCGCCCGGCTATAGCTGGAACTTTTTGAAATCAGTCTTCAAAGAATTGGCTCAGTGGAGAGAAGTGTCTAGGGCACTATGGTACAGGAAGAACAATAAGGAATATGATAAGTATATGTGGGACATAGTGTGTATATGTGTGTATGCATAACAGTTATACATATACATGATGCAAAAATCAAGAGGTTAAAATGATGCATGGTTATAGTCTCCCTGTTTCCTTTTTCCTTTTCACCCAGTCCTTTCCCTAGAGGCAGAGTTAATATCAAACAAAATTTAACAAGTGTTGAGAACCCATCTTCTCCCCAACCATGGCTAGATAATTGAACCATCTTTTACAAACCATTCTTTTCTCTGGAGTGCATTATGTGGCAACTCTTTCCAACCACCAAATCCTCACAAAAGACTTCACTCACCATTTGGAGGACAAAGTTCCTACCCTAAAATGTTGAAAATGTTAGACCAGTGGTAATTATGTAATGTTTGCGATCCTTCCCACCTTCCCAAGCACCCACAAAAAACAATCTCCAGGGAACTTTGGGCTCCCACAGGGCATAGTTGTGGGTTTGAGCCAAGAGGACCAAGATCTAACTGGTAAGCCCCAGCTGAGCTGTGGAAATGAGATTGGCGCTGTGTAGAACAGGCAGCCTGAGAGAGCGTCAGGGCTACCTCTGCTTCAAGCTTATGGACAAAGGAAGTACCTAAGAGACCCACATAAGCAGTCCTCATGGCATTGATAGGAGCAGGGAAGAAAGCTGAAAATACATACAGGTGAACTCCAGTTATTCCTAGATGCTTTTCCTGATCAGAAGAGGAGTACCACATTGAAAAGTTCTAAGGAAAAGATTCCCATTTTTCTTACCCTGCTGTGAAATCAGTTAAAAAGAAGACAGATATAAAATGGCTTTATGACCCCTGCCCCCCTCCTACTGGCTTCCTTTCTTTTGGGGAATGGACCAAGCCAGAGTAGAGAAAGACAAGAGTCTCATGGTCTGAAAATTCTGTGGCAGCTTAACTGATAGTGACCTTTGCTCTAACTCTCCTCAGGGCAGCTGAGCTGGAGAAGGAAATGTCTCCTTGGAAAGTGGTCCCATGCAGGAGGAGCCCAGAGTGGAGGTTGTGAGGGGAAGAACTACTATCCAGCTTCCCTCTCTGCTGCTCACAGGTTCGTTTAGAACTTGTCCCACCTAGGGGATGAAAGCAACTAGTTTAGAAGAGAATTTGTTTCCCACAGAACAATCCAAAGAGCATATTATGCTCGCACATAATTGTTTCACATGAACCAACATCAACAAAGTTTCTTTTTTTGCTTTGATCTATGAAAAATGATAATAGATAACTTGTTTTGAGTATTACTTTGATCCAGGGACTTTTCCTAAATTAACTCTGATTCATTTAATGTCACTGAAGATTAAGTAGTATCTTCTCCAATTTAAATAGAAGAAAATGAAGCTCAGAGAGAGCAAGTAACCTGTCCAAGATCAAACCCTAGTTAAGTACCAAACTACTCTGATTTCCCCTCACCAATAATAATAATAATAATAATAATAATAATAATAATAAAGGTCACATTTATTGAGCTATTAGTATGTACCAGATTTTGGAATATGTTATCTGAAATCTTTGAAACAAAGCTGTGAGACAAGCTCCTCTTTGTAAATTTTTATAAGTCAGAGTTAAGGAAATAGCTCTAGGTCACAGAGCTGACTTAGCTAGCTCTGGCCTCAAACCCACGTCTTTGGCTCTTTGGATTCCTTATTTATTCCAAACATGCCTTCAAGTGACTTCAAGGAACCACAAAGGTATTCCTGTTCCCAGGTGTTTGTATTGGTTGCTCTGGGACCAGACAAGGACCCTAGATTGTTGTCCCCAGTGCTTTGAGGCTGAACTGACTGTGCATAGAGCTCAGGAGCAGTC
The DNA here is from genome assembly GCF_024711535.1 of Dipodomys merriami. Taxonomy (NCBI): domain Eukaryota; kingdom Metazoa; phylum Chordata; class Mammalia; order Rodentia; family Heteromyidae; genus Dipodomys; species Dipodomys merriami. The sequence continues at coordinate 21,705,067 of NW_027203382.1, read as the reverse complement.
TTTGCCAATACACATTGTTCTCAGCAGCATGTAATGTTTCCTAGGGCCTTGGCCAAGTTGGCTAAGGCACATTAGACATCTTGAGGGACATGGCTCTGAGCATATTAAATGGATCGGCAGACTTCTTTGTCAGGACATACTGCTTCATACCACAGAGCTGCCCACATTTTCCCCAATGAACAATATTAGCTGGAACTAGCTGATCATTTCAGACCATTTCAGAGTCTGGCAACCTAGGCTTCTGTTTGTGGGCCTGGTGCAGTCATGGGAGTGAGCTCCCACCATGTATGCATCTTCTACTCTCACCATACACTTCTGATTTGCTTTCTTCTCTGGACCCCTATCTGTTCCAGGGCATAGATTTCCCCAAGTTTGACATCCACAAATACTGCCTGGTCCCCTTGGTCCCCTTCTCTGAAGCCATAAGCAACAGCAATAGCATGACAGTCCACATTTGGATTGACATTGAGAAACAATCCAAACATTTCAACATCCATATGTCTTTTAGGACTCTTATTAACCCAAACAGGAGAATGGACAAAGATTTTTAAAGAAGAAATGCAAGTCCCTGTTTGTGTCTGAAGCAAGACTTCCAACATGGATCTCCTTGTCCAGAACTTTCTTAGTCTGTACTCTGTGTCAAGACATTAGAAAATTGCCACTGATGTGGGAACATTACCTTAACTTGTAATGTTTCCTTCAAAGAATCTTTCTTCTTCTGAAACAGCCTGAAAATTGTAATACCCATAAGAATGAAGCTTGTGTCTGGAACAATCTATTTCATTAGCTCATTTCCTGGAACTGAGATGGTCACAGCCTGCGCTATCTCACCAGCACCAGTGAGTAGTCTCTTATTCATTCAACAGATGCTTATTGAGTGTTTTCCAGGGACCAGGTGCTGCCAAGTACTGTGCATTCTGTGGGAGAACAATGTGGACACATTCTTTACCGTCCTGGAGGTCAGCATGAATTACAGGAGTCAGATAAGAGTACAGGAACTTACAGTAAAGTTCATGCATGGGGAATGAAAACATGGAAGGCTGGCCCACATAAGGTTTGGAATGGCTTCCATGAGGAAATCATGTTTGAATGGGTAGGAAAAAGGGCAAGGAGGTTTCCAGGTGTGGTAGCCTTCAGCATGAACCTTGGACACCTCCAATATTGAGCCTCTTAATGGACAGGAAGCCCCAGCTGCTGAACTCTGAAGTCCATCACCACATTTGTACAGAGAATGATCTCAGCATGGCTCTCATCAAGCAGCTCCTATCCATGAATGAGAGTGGCCAAGGTGCTAAGGAGGATTACCTATTCCTTGGAGATCATCACTTCTTTGATGGTTATTTTGGCTCAAAGATGCCCCAACTTCCTTTGATGGATGGATGTCTAGGATGGTTCCTCACAGTTTTCCTCCCCTCTCTCCTTTACTTGAAGACTGATTTCTCTGTGTTCTTTACCCAGCCTGGGGTAGGGGTGAGGAATTGAGTAGAGCCAGGAATGGAAGCCAAATAGAGGAAAAAGGACTCAAGGAAGAGTCCTGCAAGGAGGGAAGAGGAGGGAAGAGTCAGACCTAAGAAACTAACAGTTTATTCCAGTAAGTATTCAAAACTGGAATTCCTATAAAAATGCCAGAACAACTTTGACTGGAAGCACCCTGTTTCAAGACAGTCCCAAGGGATTCTGAGGCATAGGTCATCTTTTTTTTTTTTTTTTTTGCAAAATCATCTTTTTTATTCTACCTACAAAAGCCTTTTCTTTTACTTAACATTTTTGTCTTTCCTTGGGGTGTTGGAAGAAAGTGGCTTCCTGGAGTCTCCGGGCCAACCTGGGCCCTAGCTGGGAAGATCAGACTGGACTGGTCTAGGTGCCAGGTAGGTCTGTGTAGTGATGGATACTGCAGGCTGTCCGCATCAGATGCGGTTCCACTTCTAGATCTTTCTAATCTGCAGCCTAGACTTGGGTTCTTCCTGGCTGCCTGGGGAGAATGTTCTGCTCTGACTGCCACCAGTCACTTAGCAGAACTAGTCCTCATTGCACAATAACAAATTGATTTTCTGATTTGAAAACAAATAAAAGAATAACATTAACATCAAGGGAGGTCATGAAAGAGGGAAAAGTGTTACAAAAAAGCAACGTGCAGCCTGTGGGGTGTTGGTGGAAGGTACGAGAGGGTGGATTTGGGCTTTTAGGTGGGTTTGGTTGCCCCCGTCAGAGTTTCAATGGTGCCTTTCAAATCTATTCTTTATCTGTGTGATGCCTGGAGGTTAGGTAGGAGTACCAAAACACTGCAATTACCAAAAGAGGAACAAAAGACCTTGCTGGTGATCATTTAAAGAAGTATTTTTGGACAAATAGAAGGAAGTACATCTTTACATAGCCTGGAACCTATAAACGGGACCCATTACCCCCATGAAGTGTTCTAGATGAAAACTAAAATGGGTACCCAAAGAGGCCACATGCAGTCCTAAGTGTGAGGTATAATTTCCACTAGGGTCAGGCCATGAAGATCAAGTCACCATATTCCACACAGAGGTACCATATTCCAGGTACCTCTCAAGCGGAGAGGCGATCCAACCACAGGAGGGTATTTAGAACACCCCGTCTTCTCTGTCTCAGGTAATGCTTTGGACATGAAGCTGTCTCTAGTTTCCCTTGCCATTCTCTACCAAGACTTGATAACGTCTGTCACTAACTTTTCAAGATCTTGTTCAAATGAACTTCCTCTCTGAGGCCCTCCCTGACTCCCCCAGGGCAAGGTTGGTCACTTTTTCCTCTGTGCCTCAGGACGTGCTACACAATAAAGGTACACACCAACTCCACCAAGTACTGTAGTTATTGATCTGTGTGCAAGAGCTCCAAGGCAAAGATAGTACATTAGTCATATGCTATTTATCATTGATTCATTGCAGTCATTTATCTCATGATCTGTTTAGGTCCATGGTCCCTGTGCAGGAAATATATGTTGAATGAATGAATAAATGTGGAGCTTTATCCACCAGTGTCTCACTGTTTGTAGAGTAGATCATGTTCTCGTGACATTCTCAGAAGCTTTGCTGCGGATATCATTTAGTTGGTCAACACTTTTCTTTGTCTGTTTATCTCAGCTAATAGATATGCTCATCTGAAAAGTGGCCATCTGTGTAGCTGAAATAAGGTAGCCAAGAGGCTTGTTGGGATTTTAGTGTCTTTAACTGTGTCTCTTAGATGAGTGAGCCAGTTCCCCAGAAATCTGGTCTAGAAATATTGCCAATGCACATTCCACTGTCTTTGAGATGTTAGAAAAACAGACGTATCACCTTTCAAGCTGAAATCACTGGGAACGGCATTTGAAACTTGGGGTTCCTTCCAATCCTTAGGTTGTGAATGACACACAGTCTGTGGAAACTTTATGAGATCACCAAACAAGTCAAAGTCCGAAATTTTCAAGAAGTGTTTAACCACATATCAACTAAATACCACATTTGCATGTTTTATAAAACAGCAAGAAAAATAAGACAGCAAGCAAAAGCCTTTGGATCAAAATGTTCCAGAGCCAAACCAACACCAGGAGCCTGCTCAGGCTCAAATGAAGAAAAGCTAACGATGTCAAAGTGCAGGAGGAAAGAGGAGCAGGAACTGTGGAAAATAAGGGCAAATCTAGGAAGAAAGGAGGTCCTGCTGATCAATGAAGCAACCTATTGTACAGAAAAACTCCTGAAAGTTGAGAGTTTTAGGATCTAATCCCAACTTTAATTCTTTAGAAAATTATTTGACCTTAACTTTCTAGAAAATGTCAATGGTCAACTTAAAAACAAACATCTATATATTCTAATAATTTAAAGGCTAATACAAAGGGCTTTATAGGGTTCACACACAGATACTCACTTGTTCTTGACATGCTGTTACTCAACCCGCATGCTCAAGGTACTCAGGTGTTCTAGCATGTTCTGGTGTTCTGCCAGAGCAAGATTGGATATTGTCTCCTTTTTGGGGGCTGGTAGCCTGGCAAGGAGGAGAGGCCCTAGAAAAGCAGTTTCAGCAATGGCTGATGGGGTTTTGGCTAGAAGGTTCTGCTAATGCACCACAAGACAACTTGATCTGTTGCAGACAGCAGGGGATGTCTCCCCAAGGGCATGGTTCAAAACCTAATGCTGGTATTGAGGTAGTAGGGTTCAGCAAGCTCCCAGAGGAGGGGAGCTGAATGTTCTTCAGTTGTTGGAACACAGAGTGAGAAGAGGAATAATGAGAGGAGGCTCGAGAAATAGGTAAGAATGAAATAAAAGTATCCAACAGATGAGACATCAATATCATCTCATACATACTCTAAACTCCCAATTTTAAAATGTGCTCCTTTTTACTTTTAAGTGTGTTGAATTATAGGTAATGTTCAATCTTAAATCTTCCTAAAAGATTTAAGTAATTGTATGAGTTGCTCATAGACATTTTTTGTTTGATGTATGTGCCACTAGAAAATTATGTCCTTGAGTCACTAAAAAAAAAACAAACCTTTTCCAATGATTTTCCTATTAAATAGTTAGGCATTAAGTAATGCATAGACTCAGGAACAGAAAAAATGCATTTAATGTCAATACTGTTTTTGAAGAATCTTCATTTTCTCTCAGAAATAACAGCAATAACAGCAATAATTGCTGAAATAATAGCAATTGTGCTAATAAAATTGCTTGGCCCTTGTCTTAGATTTTTAATCTATTCAATAATTATAGATTCATTAAATCATAAAGATTGTATATTGGAATGGCATACTTTGGTTCATGGCATACTTTGATGAGAGTTTCCAATTGGCAGTTAAGAAATGAGCTGGGGACTTAGAGTTTTGACTCAGCAACCCAGGTTGTATTCATGTATGAATGTATGAATGTATATATATATATATATATATATATATATATATATATTATGTACATACCTATTTTTATGCCAGTACTGGAGCTTGAACTCTGTGCTTGGGTGCTGTCCCTTAGCTTTTCTGCTCAAGGCTACCGCTCTACCATTTGAGCCACAGCTCTACTTCTAGCTTTTTGGTGGTTAATTAGAGATACATGTCTCATGGACTTTCTTGCTCAGGCTGGCTTTGAACTATGATGCTCAGATCTTAGCCTCCTAAATAGCTAGGAGTACAAGCATGAGCCACCAGAGCCTGGTGCCACTCAAGTTTTAGGTAACTTATATGCATCTCAGTCTTCTCATGTAAAAAATACAGATTATTATATCCACAGTCTTCAACTTAATATACATTCTGAATAAATAAGAGCTCAGTAGTACACTTATAGAAATAAAATTAACACTGTTTTTGTGCAAGACAATTAAACATCAGGTGGAGTTTAGCCAAGCCATTCTACTTTTAAGAATTCAGTGGTGACAGATTTCACAAACAGCTCCATAGCATCCCTAAGGGTGCCCTGGAAGCCTATTATTTGTGAAGAAACTCTCTGGCATCTGACCAGAACCTGTAAAAAACCATATGTATGTCCACCCATCTGCTCTCTCATTTCTAATCCCTGCTCTGGGAGCCCCAATTTTATAGAGGCTGAAATTCCCACATATGGGCACATGAGGATGAGTCATGGAGCACTGACCTCTGGTAGTTGATCTCAGCCTTTGAGGGCCCTGATACCATCTTTTCCAACAAGCATACCATCACCCCCTTACCAGAATGTTTTAGAGCACTCTAGTTAGGGGACTTCCCTGCAACAAGGTCCAGAGTTTAGAAGGTATAGTGTGCTGGCATTCTGAAGAACACCCAGAATGATTCTAAGCAATACTCCACTGGGATTGGGAAGGGAGCACCAAGACGCAAATGTGAGCCAACTCTCTCATGGTGGAGTATATAGCTTTGCCCGGTAGTCCTTACTTTTAGGGAAACTGTTTGATCCAGACAACCAATCAGAACAATTCAACGTTATCTCTTTAGTTGATGGATAATTAGGAGATAGGGAAGTATGGGATAGTTCAATATTTAAACATATAATACAATAAACAGCAACAGGGAGATACAAATTGAATGTTAGCTTTAAAGTTCTTTCCATATTACAGCATGTGTCAGAATTTATGGGGTACATAAATACTTGTAATTGTATTTTCTTGCTTTTCTTAAACCTTTTACTGTCATGTTCTGCTCTCTCTCTCTAGTAACCATTTTTTAATTTAATGTTTATTTATCAGAATTTTCTTGCATTCTTTTGGTTACTATTTGCATGGGATATCTTTTTCCATATGTTCATTCTTAACCTATTTTTTTGTTTGTTTTTTTATTTTCTGGTCAGTGGTGGGGCCTGAACTCTGGGTCTAGGCACTGTCCCTCAGCTTTTCAGCACAGGGCTAGTGCTTTACCACTTGAGCCACAGGACCACTTCTGGCTTTTTTCTGTGTATATAGTACTGAGGAATCGAACCTAGGGCCTCATGCATGCAAGATAAGCACTCTAACACTAAGCTACCTTCCCAGCCCCACTTTTAACTTATTTGTGTCTTTTAGTCTAAAGTGAGTCTCTTGTAGACAACATTTACTTGTATCATGTGTTTTATCCCTTTTGTCATTCTGCTTTTTCACTGCCTGGTTTAATCTATGTATTTTTAGAGTAATTACTAATGAAGGATTCACTTCATTTCTGCCATTTTTGGGTGCATTACTGTCTTCTTTTGTGTTTCTTTTGCATATATTCCATAGTTACTTTTTTTGTGGAGTTACCATGGCGATTACATTTAGTACTAAAGGTATTACAATACTATAGCTTGAATTGTGCCAGGATAATAATAAAGGCATTAAAAACTCAACTCCTGTATTTTATTGTCCCATAAGTATCTTTCTACATCATAGTCCAAAAACATGGACTATTTTTTAAATAAATTAGTCTTTTAAAATCATGCAGAAAACATAAAGTGGAATTACAAATCCAAACTCACATTTTTTGAGGGGGGGGGTGGAGGTTAGTGCAGTGCTGGGGCTTGAACCCAGGGCCTGGGAGTTGTACCTTAGACTTTTAATTCAATGTTGGCACTCTACCACTTAAGCTACAACTCCATTTCTGACATTTGAGTGGTTAATTAGAACTTTCCTGCCAGGGCTGGCTTCACACTATGATCCTCAAGTCTCAGCCACCTTAGTAGTTAGGATTACAGGCATGATCTACCAGTGCCTGGCCCAAACTCACTTTTATGTGTGTGCCAGTCCTGGAGTTTGAACTCAGGGCCTGGGCACTGTCCCTGACCCTCTTTGTGCTCAAGGCTAGTGCTCTACCACTTGAGCCACAGCACCACTTCTGGCCTTTTCTGGGTAGTTTATTAGAGAAGAGAGTCTCACGGAATTAACTGGGTGGGGGCTGGTGGGAGACTGGCTTCAAATTGCAATCCTCAGATCTCAACCTCCTGAGCAGCTAGGATTACAAGGCAAGAGCCACCGACGCCAGCTCAAAACTCACTTTTTAAATTGTCTATATATTTGCTTCTACCAGTGATCTTTAGTTCTTCAAAAGCTTCATGTTTCTGTCCGTTGCCTTTTCATTTCAACTTGAAGGACTTCGGTTAGCATTTCTTTCTGAGGAGCGTTAGTGTCATTTTTGGCACAAAAAATTTTTATTGACAAAAATTTATTTTATTCAGGAATGTCTTCAGCTCTCCCTTATTTTTGACAGGCATTTTTACCAAATATGAGATTCTTGGTTAACAGGTGCTTCCACCCCCACCCTGCCTAGAGCCCTTGGAATAAATCAACTCAGTGCCTTTTGGCCTATAAGGCTTTTAATGAGAAAGTTGCTGGTAATATTCTTGAGGTCTCTTGCAAATGCCAAGTCACTTCTTATTTTTGCCTTTTTTCAAGATTGTTTCTATATCCTTGGCTGTTAATATTTTATCATAATGTACCTTGGTGTGGGACTCTGAATTTTTCCTGTTTGGAGGTTTTAGCCATTATTTTTTTCAGATGAGCTTTCTCTTTTTTTCCCCCATGTTTCCATTTCCTGCACCTCCTTTACTATATAATAAGATGCTCCGTCTGATGCCTTACAAGTCATTCAAGCTCTGTCTACTGTTCTTCAGTCCTTATTATTTTGATTTATCAGAATTCAGTTGTCTTGCCTTTAAGTTCATTGTTTTTTCTCCTTCCTGCTAAAATCTACTTAACACCACTGTCCATAATGAGCTTTTAATTTCATTTTTGTACTTTCTAGCTTTAGATTTTAAGTTGCTTTTGATGTTTTTCATAGTTATTGGTACTTGGATTTTATTCATATATTATTGTTTTGTTTTTCAAATATTTTATTATCTTTAAGTAGTTGTACAAAGAAGTTGCCATTCAACAAGCAGCTTATGAATACAGCACATCATCATAAAAGAAATGCAAATCAAAACAACATTGAGATTCTACCTCACCCAAGTTAGAATGGCCATGATCAAGAAATTTAATAATAACAGATGTTGGCAGGGATGTGGCCAAAAGGGAACACTACTATTCTGTTGGTGGGAGTATAAACTTGTTCAGCCACTCTGGAAAGCAGTATGGAGGTTCCTCAAAAGACTAAATGTAAAGCTCCCCCATGACCCACTCCTGGGCATTTACCCAAATGAGTATAAACAATGCCATCCTAAAGTTACCAGCACAATCATGTTTATTGCAACATTATTTACCATAGCTAAGATGCCCCTCAAGAAAATATGGTACATATACACATGGAGGTCTATGCTTCCATCAGAAAGAATGATGTTGCCCCATTTGTAAGAAAATGGAAAGACCTGGAAAAAATTATATTAAGCAAAGCAAGCCAGGTCCAAAGAAATGTAGGCTGCATGGTTTCACTCATTTGTAATAACTAGAATATGTCTCTGTGGCAGGGATCAACCTGGGCTATAAACCAGGTCTAGTCTGATTCCTGAGCTTTTCTCTGGCATGCAAAATTCCCTTATAAATGTGGTTGATTTTGGATGTCCCAGTCCTTAAGTGACTAACGTTCAGAAGGAAGAAAATAGAAATATAGAGGGCAGGAAATTTCTTGTAAGTTGCTTTAGTCTGAGGCAGGGCTTAATACAGACACAGGACTTGTGTCTGTATCTCTCCAATCAGAAGCAACAATCAGCAATCAGAGTACAGCTGCTCAGTATTTGGAGAATAGAGTTTTTATTATCTGCCTGGGCTCCCACAAAATGCATGCAAGCTGCTCAGGAAACATGTGCATGTTGTCTATCATACAGCTGTAGGGTGGGAATAGGCGTCTATACTAACAGCTGAAATTAACTAAAATTAACCACACAAATCAGCTCCTAAATTTGCAAGCCTTCAAATAGACACCAGAGTTCCAAAAATAGTTACATCAGATAGATTTTGGTAGATAGACTCTGGTGTTTTTGCTCTGCTGTCTTTCCAGAATCATCTTCCCTAATTGGTTAGTAACTTTTTTAAGCAACAAAAGATGTTTGGAGATGTGAACTATATCTCAGTAAACCTTGTATTTAAAGATACTTTGGACACAAATGTTGGGAGAAATTTTCATATGGATTATATATGGAATCATATTAGGGTCTCATTATTTGTCAAGGACATTAACCATAACATAGCAATATCCTGGCTCCTTTTGTTTTTATTTTTATTTATTTTTCAAATTGAGATTTGAGCCTTCTAGGCAAGTATGCTGCCAATTGAGCCATACCGCTAGCCCCTTTGGTTTTTAGATTATTTTTCAGTCAGAGTCTCATGTATTTTATCCTAAACAGCCTTGAATCATGACCCTCCTTTCTACGCCTCCTTTACAGTTGAATACCCTCATTCTTTAGAAATAAATATGAGGTAGATATGGGGTTTTGCTGTCTTATTCTTTAATTTTTATGTATGTTTAAATTTTTATAATAAAAAATGATTCCTCCTAAGAGTAAAGAATACAAGGGAAGTAATTTCTTATTTGGGTGTTAGTTTAGTGACCAGATTGATAGCAGAAGGTGCCTGTCTTAAGAATGCCAGAGATAGTTATATTGTGTAACTCCATTTATGCAGAGATCCTGAGCTTCAAGGCCTACTAGGCTCCTCTATATTGTTTGTATTATGATTTAAAAAGAAACTCATAATACTTTTCAAGAGAAGGTGGAAAAAGCATACTCATACATTGTTGAAACACCATTCAGGTAGGGAAATGTTGGGAAGGTAGCAAGGTTGGATAGGGTGTACCTGTTAAGGGCAGATGGTCAGTTTTCTGGGAAAGTTATGACAGGGCCTAAATTAGGGATGTTCCAATGGAAATAGTAAGAAAGAAAAGAAAAAACTAGAGAATTTTAGAAATATATAATGAAATAAGTCTTAAATAAATCTCAAGCTTCAAGTAAAATTGAATATGATTCACCATGAGATTTTATAAAAATCCATACAAAGCCTTTGCCTAACACTGTAATCCTAGCTACTCATGACATTGAGATCTGAGGATTGTGGTGCAAAGCCAGCCTGGGCAGTGAAGTGGGTGAGATTCTTTATCTCCAATTAACCACCAAAAATCTGGAAGGGGAGCTGTGGCTCAAGTGGTAGAGCACTAGCCTTGAGCAGAAAAGCTCAGGGACAGCACCCGGGCCCTGAGTTCAAGCCTCAGGACCAATATTGAAAGAAAAAAAAAGCTAAGGGATAGCACCCAGGCCCTGATTTCAAACTCCAGTTCCAGTACACACACACACACACACACACACACACACACACACACACACACACACACACACACACACACACACACACACACCACATTCCATACAAAGAGAAGAAATTGTACTGTTGACGTAAGTACCTTAAGAAATTAAATGCCATATTATTTATTGCTTTTCTCAGTGAAATCATGAAGAAAAATTTGTAGAAATTTTGCATTCTAAAATCTTCTGGATTATGATGAAAAATAATTTGAGTGGAACAAAGGTGTCAAGTAAGATGAAAATGTACATGGATTATGATTCTACATCCTCTCTGCTGTTAAGGCCTTCAGTGAGAAAGAACAAGAAGTCTGCCAAAAATATACAACTGTCTATAAATATAAAATATTTACTATATATTATTATGAACCATAAAGGTTTGCAATAATTCCAAGGGATAGAAATACATTCTTTTAAGAAACTGTTGGGGGCTGGGAAGGTGGCTCAGTGATAGAGCGCTTGCCTTGCATGTCTGAGGCCCTGGGTTTGATTCCTTAGTACCACATAAGCAAAAAGAAAAAAAGCCGGAAGTGGCGCTGTGGCTCAAGTGGTAGAGCGCTAGTCTTGAGCTGAAGAGTTGAGGGACAGCGCCCAGGCCCAGAGTTCAGGTCCCATGACTGGACCCAAAAAAAAAAAACAAACAAAAAACTGTTGGCCTTAGGGACAGGAGGAGAAACTGGGAGAGAGTGAGGGAAGGGGTGACATTGTCCTAAAAGAAATGTACTCATGACTTGACTTATGTAACTTTAACTCCTCAGTACATCATATTTATACTAACAATAAAAACATTTACCACAAAAGGAAACTGTTGACTTCAGTCATAACTTTGTCTCTTAGGAGAAAAAAATTTACTCATGTAAACTGTAGGTGTACTCAATAATTTCACTAATTAAATCCTTATCCAAAGTACTATGTTAAACAGAAAGCATATGACTGTTTAGGCTAGTTTTCTCTTCATAAAGATGCTAGAAATTAAAAGCATCCAAAGAAGATAGTGAGTTGAGTAGAACTGATTGACAGGCAGGTGGAGAGATACACATGGAATTCTAAAGAGAGACTGAACATTTGAATTTGAAACCAACCACAGATAGCTCAGAATTGGGCCCCGGGCCCAATTTTTCTAATACTTAATGATTCCTCATTAAGAATGGAAGAATGTTGACTTTGAAAGGAAATCAATATTCACTTTGGTAACTATGGCCCTTCGGTCACTTAAGCAGAAACTAGCCATAGCATTGATGCCCAGTGACTGAGAGGGCACCCTCCAACTTGCCCCCCACAAGGCTCTAGAGAATAATAATAGATACTCAGTAATTACTTGCTGAATGAATAGATGCTTAAATATCTCACTTTCTCACAGCCTGCCAGTCCAAACTATATCTGCATCACCAGGTGAAACTAACAATACACAAAATGTAGACAATCTCACTTAAGAGGTGGCTAGAGGTTCTGGGATAGATAATATAGCAATCGCCACCAATGACATAATTCCTAGTGGCATGATTTCTGCAAAATAGGAAAAGAAATCATCAAGGAGAAAGTGACAGTGAACAAGGCCACAGATATAAAGCTTCTTCCCTGTCTTTTTCTGTGATTGGTCTGGCTTGAGCCCACAACTCTCACAGATGCAAAAATTCATCCTTGCCCTCCCTTCCAGTACTTCCTTTGGGAAACCCCTTGAAAATAACAGCAGAGTCTAAGACCTATCTATCACCACCTCTTGCTTTTTGTTACCTCACAGCATTGATCTTTGTGACTAAGCAGCAATCTGAAAAGCCAAGGAACAACATGCTTCTTTCTCTCAGCAGCAAGTTTGAAATCTCTTTAGGGAATTAACAAGATCCTGGGGTTTGCAAGTAGTAACTGTTCTTTGCCAGATGGGGAGGGACAATCTACAGAGATCTTCACAAAGGTTCTGAGTTAGTTAGAATAAAAGGAGTTCTATCTTGGGTGGGAAGATAACTCTTACTCTCTACTCTGGCTTGGCTGCACTTATTATTGTGTTTCAGCTTTTACTCTCCTTAAATCACTATTGGCTTTTGTCTTGATGAACCCCAGCTCAGAAAGCAGAAACCTGTCCCTGGGAACAACACCATCCAGAGATTGAATACAAACATTATAGACTAACCTTTCCCTCATATTTACACATAGCTACAGGGTCAGCAGTTCTATAGTAAGACAAACCCCCTTGTCTCTGGGGGCTTCTAAAAGACTTCCCTATCATATAAGCAAAGGATTAACACACACAAAAAAAATGGAAAGGCCTCTTCTTCACCAACTCTTCTCCTCAGATGGAAAGTCTTGGTAAAATTTCTGGGCGATTGAGTCAGGTTGGCATGGTGAGTATGAAATGCCAGGCAATCAATCTCTTAGATCTACTTTGTTCCTTGAGCTAGCTCTATGTTTCTGTTTTTTTGTGTTGTTTTGTTTTTTAACCACAGCTAGATAAAACCTGTACCATATAGACAGTTCCTATACTCCCAAATCCTGATGAATTTACAATCTGAGTTTAAATCATCATCTTGCAAAGGAAACCCCAGAGATTTGAGCCATTTGAACTACAGCTATTCATGGTGGTCAAAGCAACCTGACTTAATTTAAATTGATGAGCGTTGGTGGTTAAGAACAGTTACTCTAAGAATGATCCAATAAAGTGGCTCTGAGATTCCCTGAATCAAGCTCCTCCTCCTTCAGAAGATGGAGATGGTGGGGGGACTCTCAGGCACACCCCATCTAAGTAACACCTGCCGTTTTGGGAGCTGAGGGTTCATTTGCTGAAGTTGATCTAAAGAGTCTGATTTGATTTTCCTGTTTCCAATCTGGGCTCTGGTGCTTGATTTTGCTTTGTGAAGCTCTCAGGAGACAGGTACATCCCATCTGCTGACTTCTTGTTGGCTCTGAAGTGACACAGTCTCATTAAGATGGCTCCTATTTACATTTTGTGTTTTCTGCCATTTCAGTTCCTGCATCTTTCTATTTTTCCCCTCCACTGATCCCAGTGGACTCACATGAACTACTTGACATTCTCCTGTGTTCAGTCTTCCACCTGTATTCTATCCATATGGAACCTGTTAATTACTTGGTTCATCCTTTAATTCAGTGGACTGTAAAACAGGAGCCAGGGAAAGCCAACAACTCCATGTTCCATTGGAAAATGCTCAGGGACTGAAGTGATTACAGGAAAAGAAATTAACAGCTTGATGAGATTTCAGAGTGAGGACTAGGGAGGATCAACCAACAGGAAGGAATCCTCTTTACTTATGCTAAGGCTGTGAGTAGGATTCTGTCCCAAAGCAGGATTTGAGGTGCAGGTCCATACTTGTGCCTCTTATTGTCCTAAGAGAATCATATCGTAGGCATTCTCTCAAAAGATGGGTATTTAGAAGCGCTAGACCCATTTTATTCCTGAAGTGGGAGGAGTGAGGGATACTAGAAATTACATCACTGTCATCATTGTCATTGTTATATGTAGTAGGAACCATGATTGAATTTCCCTTTAGTTCCCGTGTGGTAATTTCGTGTCATTTTCGGAGGGTCATTTTATTATAGGTGGGCTCATACCTGCATATATGCTCATGATAGGACTCGGATGGGGGCTGGCTAAGCTAGGAAGACTAATCGTGTGATTAGAGGGTTAGGGCTTTGGGCTGTGTGCCGTGAGCCCAAATTCCCTTCTTCAGAAAGAAGAGCATGGAGGCTGGAGCTGGTTGTACAGCCAACCAATCATGTCTATATAATAAAATCCAATTAAAATTGGAGCTGAAAGATAAGTTGAGCTTCCTTGTTGGTGATGCCTTGATATTCATTAGGATTTGGCATTCTGAGAACACAGAATCTCTACCCTAGAGGAACCTTTCTGTCCTTTGCATCTTTTCTTTACATTGATCCTGATTTGTATCCTTTACAACAAGACTACAATTGTAAGTGTAACACTGGAAAGTTCTATGAGTCACTCCAGTGAATTTTTAAACCAAAGGCTTTAGTAAGGACGTATGAATTGTAGTTAGTGTTCTGAGAGCCCTGGAACATAACAACTGATGCCTGTAGAGAACAAAGCCTTGTGAGGTCTGTGACCTGAGACCTGCAGAGTTTGTCAACTCCAAGTCATGTCAGAATTGCATGGCTGCAGTCACCACCATCATCAGCATCATTATCATCACCTCACCTTATTAAGTTCTTACCAAATGGAACTTTGTTCATGTAATGGGACTCCAAAAATGTACGAACCATATTCAAATATGCAAAGAAAACACTGTTCTCTCAAAGAGTTCTATTTGCCTACCAATCTCAATTCTTTCAGAATGAATTGTAGGAATTTAAGCTTGATGCTTAAATCTCATGACTCCATCTCCTTAGAGTACAAGCTCAATCTTTCCAGTTCCCCCTCTGGACACCCAGTTCTCTTTAAAATAATATTTGGATTTTGGGGTAGGAATCTGGCCTTAGAAGGCCTCCAATGACATGCCAGAAAGGGAACTCAGATCCATGGGGCTGTGCTGTGCTTAGATGTGACTAAGAGAGAACCATGGACTTTATCTAGTCTTAGCCTACACTGAGGAGACAAGAGGTCCAGGAAGCCCAAGGATTTCCTCGCTGGAGTCTAAATAGACATTTCTGCACCACCCATGGAGTAACTGGGATCTCTTCTCTCCAAACTTCTCCAGTTTGCTTCCAGGGCCTGTTTAAACTTCTTCCCAGATTCCTTCTCCTTGTATACTGTTAGGCCCAGGACATCATCAAGGGAAGCTATAATGGGGGAATAGGAAGGCGAAGACTGGCCTGGGACCTGCTGTCTGGAGTCTATATTCTTAGGCACACCTTCCAAACACAGCTGTGACATGGGTAATGATTGAGCCTGAAACTGTGTCTGAATCTTCCCTTCAACCTCTCCCTCTGGCCCCAGCTTCATCATTACTGGCATCAGTGCATGGTGACTGGTCTGATCCAGCCCTTGGGTTGGGGACCACTGAGGTGTCGGGCCTTTTCTGATGATGCTTTGAGATCTCTCATTAGGTTTGATTATCCTTGACACTGGTCCTTGGGCATGACATCCATATACACAAAGTATGCTTTGTCTTGACTCTGGGACTCAATTGGCCAAACTCTCATCTCCTCCTGTCCCTTCACCGAAACACAGGGAAACCTCTAGAACCACTGTATACCACATACTAAGAGTATTGTTACTGCTCTGTTCTGGATATGGCCCATATGTGAAACAGCCCTTACAGTTACATCATTCAATGTTTTATATATATAATGCAAGAGTTCTAGAAATTTCCCTGTGTCTTTAAAAGAGTTTATTCTATATTGAGATGTGCTGCATAAAATATACATCAGATTTCAAAGATAGGGCCCCAAAAGGTAAATATCTAGTTAATATTTTATGTTGGTTGTATGTTGATGCAATAATATTTTAGGTACACTAAATAAGATATATTATTAAAATTATTATCATTTCTTTTCTTTTTTGTAGGTATTAGGTTTTGAACTCAGGGCTTCATGCTTGCAAAGTAAATGCCTTATCACTGAGCCATAGCTCCAGATCTTTCTTTGGTTATTTTGTTATTTTATTTCATTATTTTTGCCCCTGTCTTAGCCTGGACTGTGATCCACCTATTTTATGCTTTCTGCTATAGCTAGGATGACAAGCACACACCAACCACTACATCCAGACTTTTCATTTATTTGGAGGTTCTTTTCTACCTAGAATTGCCTGCAACCCTGCTTCTTTCTATCTCATCCTCCCCCATTGCTGGGATGATAGTCATGAGCCACTATGCCAGCTATTGGTTAAGAAGAGGGGCTCATGTGTGTGCCCAGGTGGCCTTCAGCTATGATCTTCCTGGTATTAGCAGGCATGAGCCAGTGGTGCCTAGCTACTTCTTTCCTTTTTGTAGGCTTTTCCTAATTTGTGGGCACTCTATGTGAACAAAATAGGAAGTTTTGGGGCTATAGTCTTAAGCATATGAAGATAGAGAGACAGATAACTTTATAAATAATAAAACACAAGTGCAAGTCAAAAAATTGGCAGAATTGACATGGCTCAGCTGATAGCCGAGAGCTCACACGGGCCCTTGTTTCCTTGCTTTCCCGGAAAGCTTCATAAACCCACCTCACCCACACAGTCCCCTTGCGGGTGATGGAGAGCCGCAACATTGATCCAGCACTAACGGCATATGGGAGTCATTGATGGACAGAGCCTGAGGTGGCCTTCAGCCAATAGATGTTCTGCTACAAGGTGGTGAAGGCTGTCCGATTAGTTTAGGGTACAGGGACATTTCCAGCATGGTGCATTCCCAGAACTGAGATCTTCAGGGGTTCAATTCAGAAGAGTCACCAGTAGATATTCTTGTGACAATGTCACCAGAGCTACCACTAGAATAACAGGACTACAGATGCATCCTAGACCCTATTCTAGTTACCACAAAGGCTGGCCCTGTGGCCTGAGACAACTTCCTGTTTCCTTTATGTCCCTATGGAGCCTTGTAATTAACCCTCCTTAGTGGAAGCAACCTAAGATGTGTCTGTATCCTGAGATCACTAATCTAATGTACATCTGAATGCCACAACAGGAAGAAACCAAAGGATCTCGTCATGGTTTGTTCCCTTAGTAAAGGACTGGTGGTTCATGTCAGCACCACAGAGTGGTTCTCTCTGGACATTCCTGAGGGGGAAGCTCACTCCTCACCCTCTCTTGCTTTGCTAACCTCGATTTTAGAAATTGGAAAAGCGAATTACTTCCTTCTCAGCCTTTCTTGTGGCCAAATATCACCTGTTTCTTTTTACTTTAAAAATGTATCTACTAGAAAATTTAAGAACTACATCTATAGTTCACATTAAATTGCTGTGGGACAGCTCTGTCCTTGAGACTTGGCAGCCCCAACCAAACTATGCCAGAGGCAACATGGGTTCCTAATAACTCACTCTCCCCTCCTCAGCAGTTTCTTACATACTGTCTCTTTGCTCTCTTCCTGTTTATCATTTCTTTGTAATTCCATCAGAGTGGCAGGGCTATATTTGTACTTTATTTTCATGTCTCTTATGAGTCTCACCTAAATTTATTCTCTTTCCTCCAAAAGGATCTAAGGGTCTCACGGTGCAGCCATAATGGTGGAAATGGTGTCCTATCTACCCAGGGAAGAAACTCTATGATTCTGTCTAAGGTTATTATTGATAGATGTTAAGTCTAAAGGCTCTTAACCTTCTGTGACACCTGATCCCCTTATGTCCTACTTTGAATGCTAATTACACATAACCTTCCACTTCTACTTTGATCTCCTTTTGTAATAATTCTAACTCTCCATAAGGCAAAAAGGTTATCTCTAGCTAAATGGAGTGAATGTAAAAGAGAAAACACAATTTTATATGTTAACTGTATATCTGTTATGTAAGTATTATTATTAATATAATCTTTATAACATATACCTAGACATATGTATAATTGATTTCCGTACATAAATGAATGAGATCAAGAGTTATTTGAATTGGAGCCAGGCTCAAATATCAGGTCTGGTCATTCACTCTAATATTCCATAAAGAGACATGGTGAAGAGCAGAGAAAGAAAGATTTATTACATGGCAGCCATGGGAAGACAACACTTCAGTCTCTCTTCAGCTGTGTTCATGGGTACAGACATTGGTTTCAGGTTCAATAGTAGAAAATGTAGGCAGGAGATGAGAAAAGTATTCATTTCATAAACAAAACTTAAACTTCATTCGATAAATTCATTTATTTAATTCAATAAACATTAACTGACTACCAACTTTAAGCTCAGCACTCTTCTAGATGCCTGGGCTGTATCTAAGGATGGAATAATCTCTCTACCTTCACAGAGCTTATTTCCTAGCAGATGATCAACAACGGCATTGGCGGGACAGATGTCTATATCAGCATCTACAGAGCCAGTGACTATGTTAAATTCGATAGAAGGACAATATCCAGTTAGGAAAACAGAATCTACTCTAAAATCTCAAGCAATGACAGATTTAATTCTTGGCACTGGCAAAGGCTGTTGGGAAGGCTAGAAGACTAAAGAAAAGGTATGTGACCTGGTGTGGTACACAAAGCATTCCAGGCTCCAACATCATGGCATCAAAGTGGAGTCTATGTCCCCATCTTCTGTGACTTGTGAGGTGGAAGTGAGGAAAAGCCTATTTGGAGGTGAGGCTGGTGAGGCCCTGGACCGTTCTACTTGGTCTGCCTCACACCATGAGAACATCTGGCTCAGGCTACCATGCAAGAGGACAAGAGGCCATGTCTCAGAGTCAAGTCACCCCAGCTAAGGCCCTCCTAGATAAGGATAACCAGCCGACCAGCTGACCAATAGCAGACCCCAGAAAGACAAGTAAGACATTCTTATAT
Source organism: Dipodomys merriami (assembly GCF_024711535.1). Lineage (NCBI taxonomy): Eukaryota > Metazoa > Chordata > Mammalia > Rodentia > Heteromyidae > Dipodomys > Dipodomys merriami. Next base: position 21,686,059 of record NW_027203382.1, on the reverse strand, counting down.
TTTATATGCTACTAAAATTTTATGGTTGATTGAAGGGTCACAAAAAGGACAAAGATCTTCTGCAGGAAAAGACTGGTAAATAAGGGGTAGAACATATGTGTAAGGAAGTTTCACCAAACTACTTTGCCAATGCATAACTTACGCATGTAGAAATCAGGAAATTATCAGTACTCCTGGAGTTGGAGGGTGAGAGATTAACACAGAAATCTGGAGAATACTAGCTCCCTTGAGTGGGTGCCCACAAGTCTACTACTTACCACCACGGTGAGGAAGATACTGTCACTGCTACTAATGCTGTTGACAGATATTATCTGATATAATAAATGAAATATATGATATATAATAAGATGGTAATTGCTATAGGAATAAAATAAGAAAAAAGAACCAAGGCAAATTTTAAGTAACTGAACTTGCCTTTGATTACTCTCTAACTCCCAGCTACAATATCCAGAGTATTTAGTTTTTCTAAGCCATTTCCAATCTTAAGAGATAGAAGGACAAAGATTTTCTGAAAGAGAGGACTAAGGGAGTAGGAGCATCACAAAGGTTGTTGGCATTTATATACTATAATGAACCATTTGTTTGAACCATGTAATGAACCATTTGTTTCTACTTAGCTAGTACATGAACAAATTAAAAACTATGAGGAATGCAGTATAGCCTAGATACCAGCTTTCGTGTCTCCCAAGTCTTCTCATTTGCAGGGGTTAATTTATCTTTCAAGACTTAATTAAATTGCTTTATATAATTTATGTGCTTTATAGATTTATATACTACAAAAACTCAGCCTCCTTCAAATATCTCTCAAGTTTTCTTAGGAGTATTTGATAGTCTGAGCCTGAATGATTTCTTGTATATTCTGAGTTTTACATCATATATAATTGGTTTACTACATCAGGACAAGGCGTTTATCACAGCAATGGTTCCTTCAGAGCCCAAAGGACCACTGATGCAAGCCCTGTAGCAGACTTAATGGATGGCTCCAGGCAACTGTGGGAGAGGGGAATTGAATATAGAGTCCGTATTCTTGAGATCTTTTCAGTCATATCCCTGCCTTATCTTATCGTCCTCACGTTCCATTTTCCTCAGGCTCCTTTCTCTGTCTTATACCCTTCCTCAATCAGCAGCAATTCAGCCTCTTCTCTCCCCCCAAATTCCTATTTGTTTGTTCTCTGAGCTAGGATGTAACCCAGACCTCACACATGCAAGGCACATACTCTATCACGCAGTTGCATCTCCAGCATCCCCAGCTCCTGTTTGTTAAATGGAACAATGCAGACAGATGGTAAAGACCATTTTCTGGGCTAGGTGCCTACTTTACCATTTAGATATACTGAACAAACACACGTTTTTTCCTTAGGCAAAATCTTTTATTCTGTTTTAAAATGATTTTCCTCCCTCTCAGCAAAGGAAAAAAAAAAGGAAGCCAGAGTTTCTACTTTGTGAATACTTCCTAGTAGATACAAAGCAAAGCAAAACAAAAAACAAACCAACATGGCTACAGAAAGTGTCCTAGAGAGTGTTCCTGAAGGTTGATTTCCACGTCCTGTTCTGAGTGGCTAGCTTATGGCACATACATTTCTAGCCAAGCGTATAATATGATTAAGATGCTTTGAAATATGCATCCTCATTTCATGTGGCAAGTGAAAATTAAGTATTCCCTTATAAAGATAAACAACTAGGGGATTTTTGTCTCTATGATGAGGACTATATAATTTGAACCAAACTTTCCTTTAAAAAAAATTATATTAGGTAGTTGTACAAAGGGGTTTAAATTCAACATATCCATTTATGGGCATAACGCATCTTGATCAATATTACTCCTTTCATTATTCTCCCCTTTCTCTTCCAACCACACTCATCCCCTCAAGTGACCTGGCTCCATTTTCATATGTAGTTCCATATTTCTTGTGACTATAATACATTCACATAGATTGACTGATGAAGATGCTACACACAAAAGTACTGAGGGCTTGAAATAGAAATTGACCTATGGAATATAGATACTTTACTTTCTGTAAAAAGTGGATATTAGCCGGGGACTAGTGGCTCACACCTGTAATCCTAGCTACTCAGGAGACTGAGAGCTAGGATCACAGTTTAAAGCCAGTCCGGGCAGGAAAGTCTGTGAGACTTTTATCTCCGATTAACTATCAGAATACTGGAAGTGGAGCTGTGGCTCAAAGTGGTAGAGCACTAGATTTGAGTAAAGTGCTCAGGAACAGTGCCTAGGACATGAGTTCAAGCACTATGACTAAAAAAAAGTGGATATTTACTGTTGCATATTCTACTCAATAATACAGCAAGGATATTATTATAGGCTCAGGAACAGTGCCTAGGACATGAGTTCAAGCACTATGACTAAAAAAAAGTGGATATTTACTGTTGCATATTCTACTCAATAATACAGCAAGGATATTATTATAGGCCCACAAATAATTGTCTACAATTGCATTTTTCATTATTCCATAGTATACTACTGTGTAAGCTAGTTTACTGGTTTGGGAAAACTCTACACATTTCTCCTTCCAAATGGAAAAGTTACATTCAGTCTCAATTATTTTAATTATTTGACCTTCATTTAAAACAAAACAACTACTTGTTGAAAATAACAGGATGAATCTCAAGCAATAATTGTAGTCAAGGTTCTAGTGACCAGTATTGGCAAAAACCTAGCTAACTTCTTCTCTACAAAACTCCTAGTGAGGTTGAGCTATGTAATCTTAGCTGGCCACATACCCACACTGGAGTGACACTGATTCAGCCCCTTGCAAGGAGAGCAGCTGGAACAGACAACTATTATTTGAGAGAACCTCCCAGATCAATGCCCTAAGTAACACACAACCTAGCAGTCTGCCCACCTCTGGCTTTGCATTCATGCAACCAGTGACTGGGATGGTGCTGGCTGGTGCTGGGCTTCTCTGGTTTGTACCATACTGGAATAAGTGGGCTTGCTGGAAAGTACAGGGTTGATACTGGGTGCAGTGGGGTCCTGAGGTTGATGGAGAGACTCCTCCTGTGATCTGCACAGAGACACCAAAGAATAAAAAGCTGATCTCCTGATGATATCAGAAATGTTCCCAGCAATCCCTGCAGCCAGGCGAGGTCTCAGACTAGATCAATTACCCATCAATCAACCTGAAATGCTAGTTTAAATCATTCCTTATTCCCTTGGGGGGGGGGGGGCTTACATTGATCACAAATCAAAGCTCCTCCAACTGTGATCTGTGTTGGGATTTTATTATTAGTTTGTTGTCATACTTGTTTGTGGCTTGCTTGTTTTTATGTTTGGAGCTTTCAACAGAAGCACAGTGGGTTTTGACTCCATGTGATTTGATCAAAACACATGTCGACTTGTTCTCACCATTTTGTACATTTTATTCTAAAAAACAAAATCAAAGACACATCTTTTCAACAAGGTCACAAGAAACTTAAAAGGCTTATTCCAGTGACAGAAACAAAATACAAATCCTTAGTTTTTCCTTATAAAAGAAATGTCATTTTCCCCAAGTGTTCAGGGAGGGGTGGGGAGAATTTTTTAATATTATTTCCATACTTAAAAGGCAAAAATGTGGTGTTTGCACCCCTATTGTATTGTTTAATCATGCGATGTTGTATTTGAAGCATCTTATCTTCATTAATTGGAAGAAACTAGAATCATCTGCTGACTTTCTTCAGAATTCATTTAATTTCCTGTTTTCTTGGTGACTTCTGCAGAGGACTATTTAGAAAGTTTCTCTCTTTCACAATGGCCCAAGGGGCAAGGAAACTTCTCTTTTAATACTTCGTGGGTCAATGGAAGAAATGCATTCTGCAAAGTGAGCGTTCATTCCAAATGGTGGCTGAACAAAGTGAGAGGGTGGCATGGAGGGTGTGGGCAGTGGAAGTTTAGGGTTCATCTACTTCAGAAAACCCAGTAGTAATGTGTTTTCCATGTGTTAAAGGCTGGAAAGAGTGATGTACAGCCCAGTTGTCTTAAGTGGGTCAGAAAAATAGTATCACCTTCAGAAGCTAAATACCATTAGGTAACCTGTGACTTCTACACAGCAGAAATTTTTTTTAAATGAGCATGTCATTAAAGATTCCTGAAAATAAGATAGCTCTTCCCCTGCTTGCAAGAGAAAACTCCTCCTGGCCAAAGGAACAGACTTCAACCCTCTGGCTCTTCCCTTCACTCTCCACACAGACCCCATAGGCTGGATTGGTTGGCGTTTGTACAAAGGCAGTTGAAATGAAGAAAACAGTTTTGTCCTGGATTCCTGGATACCTGTGCAGGGCATTCTCAGAAGACTGTGGGCTGTCCGGGTTGTAGGATTTCTCCTTGCTACCTTTCCCATATGTTCTCACATGAAAATGGAGAAATGCAGGGAGAGGAACTGTGGGTTGCTAGGAACATTGTATCTCTTCCATTCACAAAGCAGAAACCTTTTTAATGTGAACTTCAGCCATCTTACTGTTAGATGTATTAGACCGTGCAAGGGATGATGATCTTACCTGAAGTCAAAAAAACCTGATTCCAAGAGGCCTGATAGCTTGGCTAAGAATGGAGCAAAGCCAAGTAAAGTGGCTCATGCCTATAATTCTAGCTGTTCAGGAAGCTGAATTATAGGCGAAAAAAGTCTGAGTGACTCCATATCCAAGTAACTAGCAACCTGCCAGACTGGAGGCGTGGCTCAAGTGGGAGAGCACCAGCTGTGATTAAGCAAGCGGAGTGAGCACAAAGCCCTGAGTTTAAACCCCAGTCCTACCTCTACCCCCCAACAATAACAACAAAAGCACAAGGTTGTATATCACTTCCCCTATACTCTTCTCCCCTTACAACTCTCATTTAACTAAAGGGCGCATGTCATAAAATCTGATTCAGAGAACACATGGTGAAACTTTATCCATACAAAGAGAAAATGCTCTGCTTTTCCCATTCCAAATGTCTCGAATCCTGCCAAGCCTTTTCTTACCCTGAATATGTAAGAATTTCTTGTATAATACGGTGCACATAGGGTCGCACACTGTGTTATAATTTAATTTAGCATATACTTAAGGAGAATAGTAATACTAAGAACACCTTCCTGAAGCTCCTTCCCCTGCCACCAATAAAATAGCTCTTCATATTGCACTAAAAAAGGCCAAGATTTCCATTCAAACTTAGCCATAGGCACACTGGAGACGAAGTGGAAATTGTGCTGTTTTTTCTCATGATGAGACATTCTCATAGCTCAGTCCAGGAAATCTACAGTAAAGCCATGTGATTTCCTAAGACATTCAGGGCAGGAACCACCAGGCAGTCAGAAAGCAGGTAGTCAAGGAAAGCTAAAGCTTGTGATGAGCTCTCTAGGACCTGAAATCTCAAGATGTGCATTATCAGTGTGCCCTTTCCTGGTATAAACATAGATGCTTGGAGAATGGGGTGCCAAAGAGCAAAAACTTCTTGTGAGGAGGAATGTGTTCAGGAGAGCAGTGTACACTACGCCGACAATGGAGCACATACTTGCAATTGCTAAATGAGGAGTACAGGTTTTCAATCTTCCCCCATTCCCTTCTGTGTGCCACCTCACAGAAGAGATATGCATCATCAGTCAAACATTCCAAAATGCATTCATACTTTAAAGCATCACCTTGCATACCATAAACCTGTATGTAATTTGTTAATTTATTGGAAGCCTATATATAATTTTTATTTGTCAATTGAAAAAAAAACCCTCACCTTTTTATGTATTGGCTCAGTAAAGTTTGAGAGCCTGAATAGATGAGGTTGTTTGAATCAAAGCAAAACTCTGATCTTCTTTAAACTTGGAGTTTTTTTATTGTACTGTTCTTCCTTTTCTTATATTTAATGACTTCAATTTTAGTGTTACTTTAATCATTTGACCAGAGACCCCTCTTTGAGGCTCTTAATGTCTTAGATGTAAGTTTATATCCGGTATATCCTCTTTGGAAATGCCATGTCTTGTACTCGGGGATGGGGGGGGGTGCCTGTGTGCAAATTCCCTGAGCTACCTCCACACCAGCTCATATGCATGGATTAGCTTTTATTTCTCTATTTCCAATGTCCAAGGAAGGAATTATTCTCCTTCCCCTCCCCCCACAAAAAGCTTCATTTTAGTGTTTTATTGCACTTTCTCTGGTGCTTCTATGCTTGTGTCTTGGGAGGGGTCATTACATAAACTCTCACTTGCCTTTCTGCAGCAAGTTCCTTCCTTAGCATCAAGATTCTGTTGAGTTCAGAGACTTTGTTGAAGACAGTACAATCTTCTTTCTTTCTTCCTTCCCTCCTTCCCTTCTTCCCTCCTTCCCTCCTTCCCTTCTTCCCTCCCTCCCTTCTTCCCTCCCTCCCTTCCTTCCCCTCCTTCCCTCCCTCCCTCCCCTCTCCTCCTTCCTTCCTTCCTTCCTTCCTTCTTTCCTTCCTTCCTTCCTTCCTTCCTTCCTTCCTTCCTTCCTTCCTTCCTTCCTTCCTTCCTTCCGAGTCTGGACTTTGAACTCAGTACCTGCAGCTTTCGCTCACTGGCTAGCACTCTACCAACTGAGCCATGCCTCCAACACTGAAAGGGTGATCATTAGAGGATGAATTGCAGCAAAATTAATATAGGTTAGCATATAACAGACTCTATTTATATCCATTGTGTAAACTGTCTTCATTTTATAGCCCCCAAAGCTACTGCTCTTTTCCATCATTGCCATAGCACCTTGACTTACATAAAGGCAGCTAGCTATGATAATCTTTAGATTGGGGCTGGGAAGGTGACTCAGTGGTAGAGTGCTTGCCTTGCATGCATGAGGCCCTGGGTTCGATTCCTCAGCACCACATAAGCCGAAAAAAAAAGCCGGAAGTGATGCTGTGGCTCAAGTGGTAGAGCACTAGCCTTGAGCTGAAGAGCTGAGGGACAGTACCTAGGCCCAGAGTTCAGGCCCCACGACCGGACCCCCCCCCCCCACCAAAAAAAAAGAGAATCTTTAGATTGTTAGGACTCTGAGGGAAAACCCTATGCTTTCAGGCCAGGCAGGGGGCACAGATGAGTGAATCTGGCCAGGCAAAAGACAACAGAAAGTAGAACAAACAGTAGCAAAGTAGAGACCTCAGTCCCATCTACACCCACTGAGGTGTTTTTTATAGCATTAGAACTCAGGATTGTAGTTTACTAGACAAGGTGCTCTATCATGTGAGTTATGCCTTCAGCCCCTTTGGCTTTATTATTTTTCAGGTAAGGTCTCACATTTTTGTTTAGCTACCCTCAGACTGCAATCCTCCTACCTATGTCTCCCTCATAGTGGAGATCATATATGTGTACTGCCACACACAGCTTGTTGGTTGAAATGGGATCTCACAAACATTTTGTTTTGCATAGCCTCCAACTATGACCCTCTTGATTTCTGTCTCTTAAGTCACTGAAATTTGCAGGCATGTGTCACCACTCCTGGCTCTCAGATTCTATCTTTGAAAATCACTGAAGATTAAAAGAAACCCTGTGCAGGCTGAATTCAACCTGGAACCTATCAGCTTGCCAGCATCCATCTAATGTTCCCTATGGCATAGCAGGAAATATAATCTAGACAAAAATAAATTATTTTTTTTCAAGGTTCTATCCTTGAGTATTGGTATTTGAATACTTCTTAGTAAAAAGCCAGGACTAGTCTGGCTTTGGATATCTAATTAGATTAGATTAGATTAGATCTCTTTCAACCTCCCTACTGTCTCCAGCTCTTAACAAAAGAAAAACTTTGTACATAAAGGACTTCCATACATGCTGCTCTTGTTCAGTTAGATGTGGTCAAACTCCTTTGTTGTAGATTTCCTCTAGCAATAGATTCTGAATAGCCTCAGAATCTGAGCAAGTGGGTGGGAAGCCTGTGTGGAAAGTCAGGTCCTGGGCCCGTTTTAATGAATTGACTGAGTGACTGTTATGTAAGTCTGCAGGTCAGGTTTCCCCACCTCAGCAAGAAACACATACAGCCGCTCAATAAATCACTGATTGATGCTGAAATTCACACCTGTCTTACTGGGAGCAGCCTCCAGAGCTTTGACACTGTGGCTTTCCAGTCATGTATGGTGGGCTGGGCCAGCTCTTTGGTCTATAAAGCACCTTGAGAAATGATTTGGCTCAGTTATTGAAGACTTCTCAGAATCACTTCTTATACCCAGATCCTGGCCAGCTGTATCATGTGACCCTGTGCATGGCTGGCCAATAATTGCTTTGATCCCTTCAGTGTCTTGAAGGAGTCAAATATATAGGAAAGGGATAGTGTCCGTTCATGACAAGAACATACTGTGGGAGCAAGATACATCTCGCTCTGAATACCTCCTCTATGAATTGATTGATGCAGTGAACAAACATTACCCCAAGTGTCTCCTGTGTGCCCAGCCTTGTGCCAGACCCTGAGGAGACAAAGGTGAATGAAACAGAAAAATCCCTGCTTTCACCAAGTTTATGTGCTAGTGTGGAGAGACTAGCAGTAAATAAAATAACCAGCTCAGTTATGCATGTGCTCAAAGGGCTGGGTGTTAGGGATGGTATTAAGTAGAAATGGGGAGAGAGGATAGTTTATAGGGAAGGGATAATGGGCAGGACTGGAGGAAGTGAGAGAGTGAATGATGCCATGGAGAGAGTTCCATGAAAGACCCGGGGTGCAGAACATACATGAAGTACTCAAGGAACAGCAGGAAGCCTTCCTTACTTACCTGGGAGGGGGGGGCCTTGCAGTGTAAGAGTTGTGTTGATTGAAGCAACCAAGAGTAATTGGGCCATCTGCAACTGCCTTGAGAGATATAGGAAGCTGCTCTAGAACGTATTTTGAAGAATTTCCTGATTACTTCCACCAGGGTGGTCAGAGAAAGGGAAAAGCCAACGTGTTTGGCTTGAGCTGGGAGACTAGAGATACTATTCAGTGACACGGGGAAGCTGTGGGAGGGAACAGGCAGAGGCACAGAACCAGAAGTTTATTTTTAGAAATATTAAGCAAACACTTCTCTGGACAACTTGCTCGTTTGTAATGAGATAGTAATTATATCTATCTGGAAGATTTGCAATATGTAAAGTACCTAAAACATTGCCTGGTTAAGGCAAAGGAGGTTTGGTTTAGGGGTGCATGCCTGTAAACCCAGTTAGTGGAGAGGTACAGGTAGGAGGATCACCATCTGAGACCAATCCAGTACAAGCATGAGATCCTATCAGAAAAACAAATCAAAGTAAAATGGGCTGGAGGTAAGATCAAGAGTTAAGGGTGCTAGCCTAGCAAACTCAAGATTTTGAGTTTCAACCTAGCATTGAAAAATACTAGTATACTCATTACCTTACTCATGTAACTGTAACTGCTCTGTACAGTATTTTTACAATTAAAAACTTATTTTAAAAAGAAAAATGATAGTAGGCACTGGAAACTGATAGCTTTTGGCAGAATCATTTTTATGCATGATTCCACCTTTAAAAACCAGAAGATAACTAGAGAAGGGGCCGTGTGGTACCCAGGAAGGCAGGCTGGCCTTTCCTGAATACCTTGGATCATTATTTAGATGCTACTTTGATGTGCTCTGACACTACCCTCTCCTTCTCCTATCATAACTGTGTATTACCTGCTCTATTCTCTAGTAGAAGATTTCATTTTCTCTCACCCTGTCTTTATTGCAAGCTCCATGTCTCTCTTGTTCATGATTGTATCCCTAGGGACTCGCACATTTATAAACATTCCATAAATACTGAATTAATTGAATGAGTTGGTATTTGCCTGAGACCATGAATTAGGAACTGGCTTGGTTTGGCTTAGCTCTGGGAATTATAGACCTAGGTAGCTTTTATGAGGTATTTGGTCTGGCCTTAAGACACCCCAAGAAGACTACCAATCTGCCAATCATCCATCTATCCATCAACTCAAGAATTATTTCTAGATTACTACTTTGTGCTAGGCACTAAAAGAGCTATCATGAACTAGCTTGTAGAGTGAAGGGATGGCAAAAACAATGAGCAATATAGTAATGAAATAACTATGTAACCTGCTATGGAGAGAAAGTTAGAGAGAAAAGAGCAGAGGTTGTTGCATGAAATCATGACATAACAAATGAAGAAAACTAGAACTCTTCCACATATATTTTGAACACAGACACAAAGGACTTTTTAAGGTGAGAGGTGGAGGACAAGAAAGGATCAAGAATGGCTCCTAGATTTAGGATTGAGACCTTCCCTGGATGTGAACTTAGCCCAAACTGTTGTGATTTTTCTGAGTTCCAGGGCCATGGGAGAGCCTGGGAAGGAAAGGCCATGGGTACTGGAGATGATAAAGAACCAAGAGAACAAAGCATAAAGCAGTGCTTGTCTCCAGCAGAGACCAACACTCAATGTTCTTGGAAACTGCAGTACAGGAGCTGGAGTGTCTGCAGCTAATGACCAGAAGGAGAGGTGTTACCCAATCACCAAGACAGCTCGAGGCCAGCTCCTGGCACATTTCCCTCCATTCCATGAAGGGTCCCTCGTTCCACACGCCACTGGAATGGAAACCAGATTTAAAAGTGAGCACAGACCTGCCAGCTGGGTACCGTTCAGACATCTGTGGACAATCAGCGTCCCCCTCGTGCATTTGGTCTTGCACACAGCTGGCCGCGTGCTAAAAAAAGTGAACTGTTTTGCTGGCCACTGTTCTATAAAATCCACCAAGTATGCTGTGGGGCTTGCTGGGCTTCTGGGTGAAGAAAGTGGCTTGGTGCATTGTCCCCTCCCTGAAACTTTGTGGGATGGAGAGCATTGAGCCCACTAGCCACTTTTTTTTTTCAGGCAAGCTCCAGGATCACCTCAAACCTAGTGCCTTTAATCATGAGCACCACAGAAATCCTGCCCTTGTTCAGCCTGGGTCATAGAGTTTCTATTCCACAGCCTTTGGGGCCCCTATTTTGCCACTGTGTTTTGGCCAGTTGTTAGTATAGTGCATTCTCTATACCCAGCAGGGATGAATAGCTCCATTTACTTACACTGCTGTGTGCCAATGAGATTGTTTTAAAACAATGCCTCATTCTTACTGCATCCCCTCAGTGATAGGGATGTTCCCATTAGCCATGAAACATTTAATATGCAAACAGACATGGCTAGGCCATACATAAAACTAGAACTCTGACCCATGAGCTAAAGCAACCTTCCCAGGAAACTGCCCCTTATCTATAACAAGGAGTCCAGGAAGGCAAACCTTGCAAGGAATGAGACTACCAAGTCTAGTGACATTCCAGGAAGCTAAATCTCTGATATGATTAATAACTGAGAGCCTTCCTAGTTTTTGTCCCTGTGTGCAATATAGGACTACAGAGAAAGCTGAATATGTACCTCTAACCAACTTGTAGCATGTCCCCCACACCACCAGCCTCAAGTCTCCTTTGTCCCGACCTTTAAGTCTCTGCCCAAAATAAATAATGAAGGCTGACTCCTTTTTAAAGTCAGATCTGAATAAATACCCTTTTCCCTTCTCACGTGGTTGAGAATTATTTCCATAACCATTTGACATTTTCTTTATGAATTTCCAAAAATAACTTTGGGCAACCATATTGAACTATGGGGCAATTAGTGTGTCCATTAAGCTAGTGTAAAAAAGAAAAGAAAAAAGACCTCAAAGTATTATAGCCCAAGTAGGACAAAAGTTCAGTTCCCTTCCATACATGTGACTACGGGGAAAAGGGTGGTCAAATAGCCAGAGTTCTCCTTCCCTGTTGTCTACTCTTCTGTGGGACATTGCATTCATCTTCATGATATCTAGCTCAGTGCCACTGTATCTGTGCTCCAGCCACAGGAAGGAAGAAAAGAGGTGAACAGCTTCTCTTCAGGATGTAACTGGAGGTTGCATGCACCATTTTCTCTTAGACCTGACCAGAACTTACCTATCTGTCCTTACCAAGCCATCAAGACAGCTGGGCAATATAGTCTATCCATATGCTCAGCTAAAACTTGATCTCATTACTAAGATAAAGAACAAGGGACAATGGTCTCAGAGGGCAAAATAGATGGGCTCTCCCATACCCACATAATTTTAGGTATTGAGAAATTTAAAAATACAGGGCTGGGAAAGTCGCTCAATGGTAGAGTGCTTACCTTGCATGCTTGAGGCCCTGGGTTTGATTCGTCAGCAACACATAAACAGAAAAAGCTGGAAGGGGTGCTGTGGCTCAAGTGGTAGAGCGCTAGCCTTGAGCTGAAGAGCTGAGGGACAGTGCCCAGGCCCAGAGTTAAGGCCCCATGACTGACAAAAAAAATCACTTTTGCCCTCAGAGTTTAATAATCCATAAATGATTCATATGTATGGGGGAGACTAGATCTTTTAGCCAGACATTTAAGACTCCCCAGGCTCCAGCTTTTACCTCTTTTCACAACAGCTAGACCCCTCTCCTCCTCTGGGTTTCTACCCTGCAGAACCATGCTGAATCCACCATCTTGCTCTCCGTGTTCAAAACAATTCCTTTCAATATCTCAGCACCTCTCTGGTCCAGGCACACACAGCTAGAATTAGGTGAGCTGACTGGATCACAGTTCTGACTTTTTTGGAGTAATCTTCTAGAGAAGAAAACCCTCTCCATGAAGCATGAACTCCCCTCCCTGACCTAAGCAGCCCCTGCTGATGCCCAGACATACCTTGGAGAACATGGAGAGTCTGGAGGTCTTGGCATCATAAGCTATGTGTATTAACTCCAATACCATAATCTCAAAGATTATGGGTGCTCACCCAAGGGTATGAGCACAGGGAATGTGAGCTTTCCCCCTATAAAAAGGGGGAAGCTCTCAAGGTGCCCAGATCTACCCACTGACATGTGACATTGATGTGCTAATGTATGTACTGTAGGATCATTTTGAAGACTAATCCATTCCCCATAGATTCCAACTTGGAATCTATGGCCTTTCAGAGGATTCAATGGGCTCATCATGATTTCATGGGGGTAAAAGATGTGTTCACATCTATTTAGAGAAAAGGTTGCCTGTGCAGTTCTCTGGAGGTATCCTGACCAATGACATTCTGCCCAATGACATTCTGCCCTTTTTCTGTTGATGTGAGCAATTCAGCTCTGGCTTTTGCTCAAACACAACCCCACCTATATTTTACTTGAAAAAGTCCCATAATACTCTCAGCACTTCCCCTTTACCCTTTAGCAGCTTTCCAGAGGATTCCTTCCAAATCTCTTCCTGAAAATAGTTCTGGTAAGTACTATTTCTCCATCCCATTTGTCTTACAACAATGGTTTAGCAGTATAGATGGCAGCTCAGTGCCCACCTGTGTTTACTCTACCTGGCATTGCAGCCACCAGTGTCCACCCAAGACAGTGACCTCTGTCTTCTTATACACACAAAGCCTGGACATGTGACATTCTTAAGTCATTCTCCATTTGGAATACTGATGGGAAAACCGAATGTGACTTATATTTTAAGTCTGTGAAGAGTCACCAGTGTTTCAAGCCTCCTGGCCCCCAGAGAAGCAAATTAAGGGCTTAAAATAAGATAAATTGGGCCTGAGTAGGAGTGAGAAGATTGCCAGTTACAATCTCCTAATTCAAGGTTGCTTGAGAAGGAAAGAAAGAAAGAAGGAAAGAAAGAAAGAAAGAAAGAAAGAAAGAGAGAGAGAGAGAAAGAAAAAAGGAAGGAAGGAAGGAAGGAAAAAGAAAAAAAAAGAAGATTGGAACCTTTTCCATTTCAATGCCACTTGAATGGTCTGATGTTAAATCTGAGAAAGCAAATGAAAAAAAAAAGAATTATTTCAATTCCAAGAGTTATGTTGTAAGCCCTTAGTAGTGCTGGAGTGGAGGGAGCTTTTTATTCTTTTTTTAAAAATTGTATTTTATTAACTTTAAGTAGTTGTACAAAGGGGTTACCATTCGACAGTTTGAGTGCAATGCATCTTGATCCACATCATCCCTTTCATCTTTGTCCCCCATTCCTCTTAACCCTACTCATCCCCTCAGTTTTCATAGTTTCATAGGCTATGCATTGAATAGTATGACTGTATTCTCCCCTCCCTTCCTCTCTTTGTCTACCCTTCTTTCCCCTTGAAAGTGAGCAGCTTTTTCTGATTGACATTGGCCTCCCACTGCTGTTGGCTTCATAGTCAGGTGCCCTGCATTGCTTTCCACAGGCAGAGAAAATCTACAGACCTCCTATGGTTCTGTCTTGGAGGTTCTTTCCCAGCTTTATCCATTTAGTCTCAGTAATTTGAAGAGGAAGTAACTAGCAGTTTCTTTACATTTAAATGATTACATTGTTCACGTCTCAACACCTGCAAATCCCTGAGAGAGTCCCACTCTATTCTAATTAGCCCACCATTAGCATTTCCAGCTTTCCCCATTTGCTAATAAGAATGAACCATGGGTTGCAGTAATCCCCTCAGAAGTTCAATTATTTTGCATGTGCAGTAACCATCCCAGGATGTCTGCTGTCACAGCAGAGAGCATAAAGATGATGAATAGAAGTTGCATGCCTTACCGCTGCAAGAAGCAATTCTGGCTTACCCTTTCTCTCTAAACAGGTAATACCCAGTTTAAAATCTGAATTTTGAAACAAGGACCAAGATGGTACAGGATATGTTAATGACATGATTTTGGTATCAACACTGTTCCATGAGTCATTATGATTGAAGGAACAGGAAGAACAGGAAGAAGGATAAGAGAAAATTGGAGTGGAGGTGGGGGAAAAGGGAATGTGGGGGCTGATTGAGACTGTTTCAGCCAAGCACTGGGGATGAGGCACGTCTTAGATCCATGCTGATACTCCATGGTACTGAGGAGTTGGAGTCTTGCCTGCCACATCCATCACCCCCTAGAGAGGACAGCCTGCCTTTGTTGATTGATCAGTGGACAAATTGTCAGCTATAGATGGTATATGAATGGTAGTGTGTTATTTTTTTATTCATTTAGGGAAAAATATTGTTCCTTATGCTGAAATCACATTTTTAATCACCTATTTGGGGGGAAATGATAAAGCTATGACAAAAGATATGGAGATTTGGTTTTATTCTTTTAAAAGTTAATTTGTCATTTTATTTTTGTTTGATGGACATTACTGGAGTTTGAATTCAGGGCCTCATGCTTATTTAGGCACTCTATCCCTCAAATAACAGCTCAAGCCTTAATTTGTCATTTTATAATAGGAATTTAGAGTAGTTATTGCTGAAAAATATTGACACCTCACCTGGGCCTCAAGGATAAAAGCCTGGTATCTCTGCTTTCATTTTATGTATTTTCTTTTACTTTGAGTCAGACTCTTGGTCTACATATAGGCATACTTAATCAGGGAGTACCTATCTAAAATATGAAAGACCTGTTTTGAAGATCATCCTCCTTAAAGGCTGAAGGTACAGAGTAACTGGTAACCTTTATAACATCCTGTCCAGACTCCTGATAAAGCACCTGAAAGTCTTTCATCATTGCCCTATACTTGCAGTCACTGTGGATTCCAGGAACAGGAGAGACTTACACATCATCTCATGATGCAACCACCTCAAGCAGAGGCAGTCATATGATGGAACCAGATTGTGGCCTCAAATAAGGATCTCTAGGAGCATCTTGAAGAACCAGAATTGTGATCAGGATCAACCAGATCATTTTGGCCCAGTTTGAACAGGACTGTTTAATTATGTATACTCTCACCCTGTCCTAACTCTCCCTCTATTTAAACATAAACTCAACTCAGTACCATGAAGACCGGCTGAAATGCTTCATCTCTTTCTGAAATGGCTAACTTGATTAAGTTTCCTACTTTTCCATCATCTCTCTTGTGTGCTTTCTGTAGTGTGAGTGACCTATCTTGACATGTTGAGATTTCCCAGAGTCAGGTCTCTGGCCTAGGATTCTGGCTATAATTTGTCAAGATTTAAAAAACTGACTATCCTATGTAGTTTTTTCTCTCATTCTCTTATTTTCTCTCTCTCTCTTTCTCTCTCTCCCCCTTCCTTTCTCTCTTTCGCGCTCACTTCTTTTAATTTCACTGACTTAAATCTTAGAAAATACTCACACTTCTGTTTTCCGAACTTACTGATTTGAACCTGAGAAACTCCTTGCCTAGAGCTCAATTTCTCAGAAGGCTGGATGGACTGGAATTTTTCAGTGGGCACCAACCTCCATAAGTCCTCTCAGCCTGCTTGGAGGATTTGCCTCAGTGTGTAGCAATTCTTTTCTTTGGTGAGTATAGCCATTTGACAATTTTTGAAAATGAATTTTACAAAAATCGTGAGCTCTAAAGACGTGAATAGATTGCCCAAAGCTCCAGGTGTTGGTTTCTGCTTTAGGTAAAAGTAAGGATTTACATTTCCCTTTCTTGCTCAATGATGGTGTGACCTGGTTTACAGGTGGCTTACATTTATATCTGATTTCCTTACTAGGTCTTGATCTACACAAAGAAATTAATATTTCAGTGAGTGAGCAGATCGATCCTATGTCATACAAATCAGCTACCTACTGCCATAACAACAATGTATATACTATATTCATTTGTTATGTTCATGAGTCAGGTTGAATTAGCTTGGGCTCAGATGGGCAGTTCTTCAGCCTCTGCTGAGTTTGCTCCTAAGGCTTTGAAGAAGGCTTGGCTTGTCCTCCTGAAGGCTCTCACAGTGATGCACAGGAGCAAGAGGATGAGAAGCCTCTGCTACCCTCATGTCTGCTAAGGTTCCATTAACTAAAGTCACATAACTGATCCACAATTGGAGAAAGAAGGGTTATAATTACATGGCACAGGATGTGGGTACAAGGAGAGATGAAGAATTGGACTACAGAAATCTTCTTTAGGGCTGGGAAGGTGGCTCAGTGGTAGAGCGCTTGCCTTGCATGCATGAGGCCCTAGGTTCGATTCCTCAGCACCACATAAGCAGAAAAAAAAAAAGCCAGAAGTGGCGCTGTGATTCAAGTGGTAGAGCGCTAGCCTTGAGCTGAAGATCTGAGGGACAGCACTCAGGTCCCAGAGTTCAGGCCCACGACCGGACCCAACCCCCACCCACCAAAAAAAGAAATCTTCTTTATCCATGGAGATACATTTCAAGACTGTCCCCCACCACACACACACAGAGTGGAATCCTAGAAACTATAGATAGTTCTAAACCCTACATATACTATCTTTTCTCCTATACACATATGCATATGATAAAATACATAAGTTTATTTTTATAATTTAAATGAGCTTAAATGTATACATTAGGCCTAGTAAGAGATTACCAAGAAAAACAAATGGTAAAATAGAGCAATTGTAACAACATATCATAATAAAAGAAATTCTCAGAATGGCTCACCATTTAAACCATATGAAGAGTTTATTTCAGAATGGTTCACCATTTAAACCATATGAAGAGTTTATTTCTGGAATTTTCTATTGAATACAGTCATCTTTCACTATATTGTGGTTCACTTATTTTGGCTTCTTTGTTGTTGTTGTTGTTTATTTTTTAATATGTAGTGATTCCTCACCTACGGAATTCCTTACCTAGTGGAAGTTACTCTCTAGAGACTCCTGAGATAGGGGAAAATCCACGAAGTAGCAATAAGTGAGCCACGATATAGTGAGAGACAACTGTCTAACTCTGCTATTCATGAGTTTTCACCTGGGTGGGGGGTCTCTGGAACTTAACTCCCTCGGTAGGTGAAGGATCATTGAAATGCCAGACCATTTTTGTCTACAGATAGTCTACAGATAACTGAAACGTTATAGCTGTCAGTCTACTGCAGAATACTTTCTAGGTTTCTCTGAAAGTAAATCTGAATTTGGGATGGGAGTTGGATCTTACAAACACTTTTCCTTTCCTTTCCCATCCTCACACCTGTGCTCCTTTAGCAGGCAGCCCTGTGGAATTCATATGAGGTGGCGGGTGTGTATGGATAATTATTAATAAATAACAAACACCTCACTGGAATCCTTCAATTAGGGAGAGGTGATACAGCCTAGTGTTGCTGCTTGTTTGCAACCAAGGTGTCCTCCGCATCCCCACACATTTGTGAAGTGTTTATAGACAGATAAGTGCGATTTAAGCAGCACATCTGCCGCCAGAGTTGTCACACAGCTGTGTTATTGTAGCAGCCTGTTCTCGCCATTTCCACCCCCCCCCCCCCCCCCCGTGGAAGCGTAGAGTGTCTGGGAGCTTAATGAAGCATTGGTGAATAGAGACCTTCTCCAGTAGTAGAGGAGACAGCTCAAGGAGGCCGGGCTCCATGGATAGCAGTCCCTCAGGCTGGGCAATTGGGGTGTGATCTCGGATTTGATCTTGGCTTTTTGTCATTTCTTGGCTTAGGGTGTTAGGATTCTGATTTTTAGTAAAGGCAGTGAACCTCAAGCAAAGCTAAGATATGAAGGTTTCTGGAGGGACTCAAAAGTGGGACCACAGTTGGGCCTTAGGAAGGAAATTTGTCTGGAACCACAGGAAAGAGGGTGGTTCTCAAGGTTTTCTGTGGGCCTGCGTCACCAGCTTCTGATCATGGGGCAGGCAGGAGATGGTGGCTTCCCACTTTTTGGGTGGGTCCCGGCCACAACTGGATCATGACTCAGTCTCCAATTTCATTTCCTGGGGTGGGGGAGGGAATCGAATTGGTTTTTAACTTTGCCCCAGGATGCACTAAAAAGAGAGAGAAAGACAGAGAGACAGAGAAGGAAGGGAGGAAGGGAGGGAGGAAGGGAGGGAGGGAAGGAGGGAAAGAGAAAGAAAAAGAGGCTGGAATGGGTTCAAACTAGTTTGTAAAGGTGAATTCCTTGTTGGTTGGACAATCACTTTCAGTATATTGTGATATGCAGCAAGGGATTTAGCCCCTACAAGCCTATTTCTTTACCCACATCTCTCAATTATTGAGAAAGTGGAATAAACTCAATATGTTAAGAAGAGAAATAAATAAAAATATTGTGAAAATAACTCTGTAAAGTAGTAATCTGTTTACATAATAAATTTGTTTGCTGAGTTTACCTAATGGTTTATAAAGTATTAATCCTCCAATTCATACCCTGTGAAATTACTTAAACAGTAAGGATGGTAGGTCTGAGATCAGGCAGGAGTCCCTGAAGGTCCTATTTCTTTATTTTATTTTATTTTATTTTATTTTATTTGAGAACATACTGTACAGAGGGGTTACAATTACATGGGCAGGATAATGCATACATTTCTTACCAAGCATTGCAGTCTCCTCCTTTGTTTACCCTTCACCTCCCTTCCCAGCCTCCCCCCTCCCCTCTCATTGTTGCAACAGGTCCACCTGAATCCTTAAACGACTTGTTTGTCCCCATCTCCTCCACATGTTATACTGACATCAAATAGAGTGAAAGCGGGGGTTACACTGTGGGGGAGGGACATACAAAGCAACAAAGAAATAATCTTATAAATGCGTTAGAAACTCATGCATGAAAGAAACGAAAACATTAAAATGCATATTTAAGGGTTCGTTTTCCTAACATCACATAATCTGACCTTTTCCGCTTGACTCATACCTATACTAGATATTGCAAATAAGGGAAACCATGGGACCTATGTTTCTTTGGGCCTGGCTTACTTCACTTAATATAATTTTTTCCAAGCCTTTCCATTTCCTAACAAATGGGGCAATGTCATTCTTTCTGATGGAGGCATAGAATTCCATTGTGTATATATACCACATTTTCTTGATCCATTCATCTACTGAGGGGCATCTGGGTTGGTTCCATATCTTAGCTATGGTAAATAATGCTGCAGTAAACATAGTTGTGCTGGTAGCTTTAGTGTGGTCTTGTTTGTTAACATTTGGGTAAATGCCCAAAAGTGGGATTGCTGGGTCATAGGAGAGTTCTATGTGAAGTCTTTTGAGGAACCTCCATACTGCTTTCCAAAGTGGTTGAACAAGTTTACATTCCCACCAACAATGAAGTAAGGTTCCTTTCTGTCCACATCCCCTCCAGCATCTGTTGTTGTTAGAGTTCTTGATTTTTGCTGTTCTAACTGGAGTGAGGTGATATCTCAATGTTGTTTTGATTTGCATTTCTTTTATGGCTAGGGATGTTGAACATTTCTTCATGTGTCTATTGACCATCCTTCTTTCTTCTTCAGAGAAGCTTCTCTTTAAGTCTTTTGCCCACTTATTTATTGGGCAGTTGTTTCTTTGAGGATTTGTTGTTGGGTGGTTTAATTTTTTGAGTTCCAAGTATATTTTAGATATGAGACCCTTGTCCATTGTATGGCTAGTAAAGATCTTCTCCCAATCCGTGGGCTTTCTATTGATCTTGCTAGCTATGTCATTTACCCTGCAGAAGCTCTGCAACCTTATGCAATCCCATTTGTCCAACCTTTCTTTGATTTGTTGTGTTTCCGGGTCTCTATTCAGAAAATTTCGGCCTGAGCCAAGGAGACCTAGGGTTTCTCCTATTCCATCCTGTAATGTTTTCAGAGTGTCTGCTTTGAGTTCAAGGTCTTTGATACATTTGGAGTTGATTCTGGTGCAGGGTGATATATAAGGATCTAGCTTTAGTTTTCTACATGTAGTTAACCAATTTTGCCAGCACCATTTACTGAAGAGGCTGTCTTTCTTCCATTCTATTGTTTTAGCTCCCTTATCGAAGATTAGATGGCTATAGGTCTGTAGGTTCATTTCTGGGTTTTCAATTCTATTCCATTGGTCCTGAGGTCTGTTCTTATGCCAATACCAAGCTGTTTTGATTACTATGGCTTTATAGTAGAGTTTGAAGTTTGGTATTGATATTCCTCCAGCAGTGTTCTTTCCGTTGAGGAGCGTTTTTGCTATTCAGGGTCTTTTATCGTTCCATATGAATTTTTGGATTGCCTCTTCTATTTCCTTGAAGAATGAGGGTGGAATTTTGATAGGTATTGCGTTGAATTTGTAGATAGCCTTGGGAAGTATTGCCATTTTCACGATGTTAATCTTTCCAATCCAGGAGCATGGGAGGTTTTGCCATTTTTTAAGTTCTGTGTTGATTTCTTTTTTCAAGATTTTAAAGTTTTCATCATAGAGGTCCTTCACTTCTTTAGTTAATTCCTAGGTATTTTATTTTTTGTGGGGTTATTACAAATGGAGTTGCTTTCCTAATTTCAGCCACACTTTTCTCATTGTTGGCATACAGAAAAGCCATTGATTTTCGGGGGTTAATTTTATAACCTGCTACTTTGCCAAAATTTTGAATCAGCTTGAGTAATTTGGAAGTGGAGTCTATGGGATTCTTTAAATACAAGATCATGTCATCTGCAAAGAGGGAGAGTTTTATTTCTTCTTTCCCTATTTGGATCCCCTTTATGTCTGCATCTTGTCTTATTGCTGTAGCTAGGCATTCTAATACTAGATTGAAGAGAAGTGGGGAGAGTGGGCATCCTTCTCTTGTTCCTGAGTTAAGAGGAAATGGCTTTAGTTTTTCACCATTGAGTATAATGCTGGCTGTAGGTTTGTCATATACAGCCTTTATTGTATTGAGGAATGTTCTATGGATTCCTAATTTTTCCAAAACCTTCATCATAAAGGGGTGTTGGATCTTGTCGAATGCTTTTTCTGCATCTATTGAGATAACCATGTGGTTCTTGTTCTTGCTCCTGTTGATGTGATGAATAATATTAATTGATTTGTGTATATTGAACCAGCTTTGCATCCCTGAAATGAATCCTGTTTGATCGTGGTGTATGATTTTTTGGATGAATTGTTGAAGTCGGTTGGCCAAAATTTTGTTGAGAAGTTTTGCATCAATGTTCATCAAAGAAATGGGTCTATAGTTCTCTTTCTTTGATGAGTCCCTGCCTGGTTTTGGGATGAGGGTTATGATGGCTTCATAGAATGTGTTCAGTAGTGAGCTTTCTCTTTCAATTTCATTGAAGAGTTGGAGGAGAATTGGTGTGAGCTCTGCTTTGAAGGTCTTGTAAAATTCCACTGTAAAACCATCTGGTCCTGGACTTTTCTTAGCTGGGAGGTCTCTTATTGCTGTTTCTATTTCAATGCTTGATATGGGCCTGTTAAGATAGTTTAACTCATCTTGGTTTAGTTTTGGCATGTCAATATTTGCTAGGAAAAGGTCCATTTCTGTCAAGTTCTCAAACTTATTAGCATAAAGTTTTGAGAAGTATTCCCTTATAATGTTCTGGATCTTGGTTGTTTCTGTGGTGATGTTTCCATTCTCATCTCTGAGTTTATTAATTTGGGTGTGTTCTCTTCTTTTTCTGATAAGATTTGCTAAGGGTCTGTCAATTTTGTTAAGTTTTTTGAAGAACCAACTCTTTGTTTTGTTGATTCTTTCTATAGTTTTTTTGGATTCTAATTCATTTAATTCTGATTTAATTCTGATTATTTCTTTCCATCTATTGGATTGGGGTTTATCTTGCTGCTCTTTTTCAAGGAGGTTTAGATGTGTCATTAAATTGTTAGTTTCAGATCTCTCCAATTTGTTGATGTAGGAGCTCAGAGCTATAAACTTGCCTCTGAGTACTGCCTTTGCTGTGTCCCAGAGGAGCTGGTAATTTGTGTGTTCATTTTTGTTGAATAGCATGAACATTTGAATTTCCTTTCTAATCTCTTCCATGACCCACTCATGATTCAGCAGTGTGTTGTTCAGCCTCCATGTGATACCGGACTTTCTTTGGTGGCTTTTGGTGTTGAGTTCTAATTTTATTCCCTTGTGGTCAGAGAGAATGCAAGGTATAACTTCAATGTTTCTGAATTTAGACAAGTTTGCTTTGTGGCCTAAAATGTGGTCTATTTTAAAAAATGTTCCATGTGCTGCTGAGAAAAACGTGTATTCTGATGCTGCTGGGTGAAATGTTCGGTAGATGTCTGTTAAGTCTAGTTGATCTATGCAGCTGTTTAGATCTGCGGTTTCTCTGTTGAGTTTTTGCTGAGTTGATCTATCCAGTAGGGAGAGTGGTGTGTTAAAATCCCCAACAATTAATGTCTTGGGATCTATATAGGATTTGAGGGAAAGTAGTGTTTCTTTGATAAATTTGGGTGCGCCATTGTTTGGCGAATAGATATTTAGAATTGTAATATCCTCCTGAAGGAGAGATCCTTTAATTAGTATGTAGCGACCTTCTTTATCTCTTCTCATGAATTTTAATTTGAAGTCTATTTTATCTGATATTAGGATTGCAACTCCCACCTGTTTATGGGGGCCGTTTGCTTGGTAGATTTTGTTCCAGCCTTTAACATTGAAAATGTGTTTGTTTTTACGGGCAAGATGTGACTCCTGCAGGCAGCAGATAGAAGGGTCTTGTTTTTTAATCCAACTAGACAGTCTATGTCGCTTAATTGGAGAGTTCAGTCCGTTAACGTTAAGAGATAGGACTGAGAGGTATTTGGGAGTTCCTGCCATGTTATCTACCTTCTTGGGGGCTGTGAAAACTGGGTTCTTCCTATGGTTCTTGGATTCTCAGTTTGGGTGCAGTTTCTTGGCCTTTTTTGCAGTCTTGTTGGTTTTCTATGTGTAGGACATCTTTAAGAATCTTTTGTAGGGCTGGTTTGGTGGAGATGTATTGTTTCAATTTTTCTTTGCTGTGGAAGTTTTTTATTTGGCCTTCAGTTATGAAGGAGAGTTTAGCTGGGTACAGTATTCTTGGTTGATAGTTGTTTGTTTTTAGGGCATGGCATACATCATTCCAGGCTCTTCTTGCTTTGATTGTCTCTGCTGAGAAATCTGAGGTGATTCTAATTGGTTTCCCTTTATAGGTGATTAACCTTTTCTCCTTGACAGCTTTAAGGATCTTTTCCTTGTTCTGAGTTGATCCTGTGTGGATTATAATGTGACGGTGGGATGTCCTATTCTGGTCTGGTCTATTTGGGGTTCTAAAAGCTTCTTGTATCTGAATAGGCCTATCTTTTTGTATGTTTGGGAAGTTCTCTGCTAGGATCCTGTTAAACAAATTTCCTAGACCATTAACTTCTGTTTCTAGGTGCTCCTCTACACCCATTATCCTTAGATTAGGCCTTCTGATGGTGTCTTCCAGGTGTTGGATAGATCTATCATATTTCTTCGACTTGTCTTGGATGGTTGTATGTTCGTTCTCTATAATATCTAGGCTGTCTTCAATCCTTGAGATTCAATCTTCTGCATGGTCTAACCTGCTGTCAAGACTCTCTACTTTGTTTTTTATCTCTTTTCCTTCTAATTGGTCAGCTTTGATGGCTTCAAGTTCTTTGTTGAAGCCTGTTTTAGGTCTTGTATGAATCTCTTTACTTCCTTAATTTGGTGTTCAGTGTTTGTCCTCAAATCACTTAGTTGATTGGTTATGGTTTCTTTGGACTCCCATTCCTTCTGTTGGGTTCCATTCAGCATTCCCTTTGTGGTCTCCTTGACTTCCTTCAGCTCTTTGTTAATGGATTCCATGAATGCCTTTAGTGATCTTTGTGTGTTCTCTACCTGGTCTCTCAATTCCTGTATTACTCTTTGATTAGCTTCCTCGCATTCGTGGGATTCCTGCAGTTCTCTTTGAGTGTTCTCAGCCTGCTCATGCCATTCCTCCCTTTCTCTTTGAGTATTCTCAAGTTGTTCACGCAAATCCTGTATCAGTTTTTGAGTAGCTTCCTCACGCTTATGATATTCCTGTATAAACTTCTGGGATGCCTCCTCTCTCTCCTTATCACGCTCATACAGAGTCCTTTGTACATTGTCAAACTGCTCATTTATCATGTTTGCCAGTAGTGTTTGTAGAGCTATTTGGGAACTCTCCTCTGGATTATTCATTATCTGTTCTAATCCCTGATTATCAAGATTGGGAATTGAGATACCCAAATTTGCTATTTTTCTTGTGTTTTTCTGGCTTACTCTGCCCATTTGAGATGAAGATAGCACCAGTTTTGTGCTAGAACACTATCTTAAGGCAACCATCAACCAAAGTTTGCATTTGTACAGTCAATAGTCTACAGATACAATCTAGTTCAACAGATACATCTATTCAACAACTATATGTTAAAGGACTTCGAACCGCAGAGAAGAATTTGGAAAACCAGAAATTATTAGGGTTAGGGAGAGATGTGGGTAAAAAATAGGAATAGATTGGTGTGGGGAGGCACAGGGAGAGTTAACTATGTCCTAATCACAATGCAGGAAATGGGTTGGGTAGAATGCAAGCAGAGAGAGAGAGAAAAAGAAGAAAGGAAAAGGGGAATGAAAAGAGACCAGAAAAAAAATAGAAACGTAAAAATTAATGTTATTATAGAGATTAAAAGACCATCTATTTAGAGAGGAATGTGAATATGTTGAGAGAAAGGGAGGGACATAGAGGAGATGTGAAAAACTTTTAAAAAATGCTTAAAATATTATATAGGTATAAAGAGGTAGTACTGCTATTAATGAATTTAAGTCTCAGAGGTTTTGAATTGAGTAATAAATTTGTGGATTAAGTGTGTACACAATGGAGGATAGGGTCTACTAGTTACGGGTTTATCTGAGGATGTGCAGGACAAAGAGTTAAGTCACATAAAGAAGAACAAAAGAGAGGAAAAGGTGAAAAGGATAGGAAAGGGAGAAGAAAAGATCAGAAGTTCAGTAGAGCTAGACAAAAAACAAAAAGATAATTAAGAAAGAAAGAGAAAGAAGACAAGAAAAGAAAGGAAAACGCTCATTCATGTATTCCTAAAATAAAAATTATAAGAGGAGAAAAAAAAAGTTACTGGAAAACAATTATTTTTTCAGAAGAGGCAAAAATTAAAGATTAATAAAAGTTTTAGAAGAGGAAAAATTTATATATATATATATATATATATATATATATATATAAGGTAACAAAAAAACAAAAAACAAACAAAAAAAGAAAAGAAGAAGAAGAAAAAAAAGAAAAAAGAAAAAAAAGTTCTTTGATTTTTTTGGGGGGGGGAGGGGTGGAAAGAATCCTGTATCTCTCTTTTGTCTGTAACCAGTCTCTTGTTGCAGTCTCTGGTCAGCTTAAGGTCCTGTGGCTTGATTGGTTTCTTGTCAGTTTGTTGGAACAGGCAGAAAAATGCTCTGCTTTACCCAAGATTTTGAGATCCCCTTCCCAGGTTAGTTTACTGGGAGGGTGATCTGCTTTGAGAATTACAAAAGAGGGGGATGCAGTGATGAGGCTAGGTTCTGGGTAGAGTTGAGGCCTTTCAACAAACAGTAGCTTTTCCCTGGGGCTATTTTGTGAAAAAACTCACAGCGCCCAGCCTGGAGCCGTTCTCAGCGTTTCTGTTTTTCAATTGATTGTGGTGGCTGCTAGAGGGAGTGGCAGCCTCTGGCTCTGGTTACCCAGTGAGGAAAGCCACTCCAATGGCTGGTGCCTGAGCTGGGTGACTTTTCCCTGGATGGAGCTGAGTCTGGCAGGTCACTTCGCCGTTAAGTTCTTGTGACCTGCTAAAAGACTCGTTTTATTCCAAGGCCTGAGCTGGAGCTAGCAGCTCCTCCGAGCTTTGTCGATATCCAAGATGGAGATCACCGGTGCTGGGGGGGGAGGGGTGGCCTTCCCTCCTCTGCTCCCTGAGAAGGAGTGAGGACGTCGGGCTTGTACTCACGCCGAGTCTTGGATCCTGGGTCGTCTCTGGTCTGCAAACTGCAGGATGAAGATGTCCGCTCCTTGTCGGTTCTTGCTGGTGTTGAGTAGAATCCACTTGTCTGCTGCATCTGGCTCCTTCGTCCCGGACTCTCTGTGTCTCAGGTATGACCCCACGGCGGTGGTCACCGCCGCGACCCTGCCGCCGCAGCGGCAGCTGCTGGCAGGCGCTCAGATGTGTCTCCTTGGCTTCCCCTCTCTTGACTAACTCTCTGTCCTGTGATGGCACACTTGGTGTGATTTTCTGGCTTAGGACTGTTCACTGGAACTCTAAAACTGCTTTCTATGCGAGAGCTTGTTCAGATTCCAGCTTCTCCTCCGCCATCTTCCCGGAACTCCTTGAAGGTCCTATTTCTATGTCCAGATTAATAGGATACTGATTACAGGCTTTGCCAAAATAACTATCCAAAGCTTCAGAAACAGGTTTTAAGATTATATTCAGTTTTTTAAAAAAATTGTTGGGTCACCTATTCTTACTGCAAAACCTTCAGATATTTTAAGATAATTATTATATATAAGATAGCAATGATAATATTGTTGAAATCTACATTTCACTGTGAAGCAAAATGTTGCCCGTTACCTGCTATCACCTCAACCCTGAAAAATCCCATTAATAACATTGCTACAGGTCTCTATTTGAAATGGCTTTTTGCAAATGTGTACCACATTCACATACACACTATTCAAGATTGTGTTTTTATCTTTTCTACAAAATGACATCATAGAGTGTATAGCCTTTGAACTTCCTGCTCATTAGTTCTTTCCATTCTGTATATTCAGGACTAGTGTTCTAACACCATGGCTTAATATTTCTTTGCAAGACTGTATCTCTAGGCTTCTACTGTTAGATATCCCCTAAGTATTAAATAGAACCATGTGTTGTTATCTAGACAGACAGTACTAGAGAACAGTGAAATCAAAATCAAAATTTGTTCTTTCATAAATATCTCTTTATTTTTTCAGAACCATCCCAAAAGCCTTTGGAGAAGAGAGAAATGGTAGGAAACCCATGCAGAGGCAGAGGCAGAAGCAAAAATAAATGCAGTTGGTGGTTGAGCAGTGACAGGTTATCCAGCCCCTTGCAGCACTGGAGTTGACCCATTAGAACTCCAGGCTTCAATGGATTCATGGGAAAAAACATAATGGCTTTATCTTTAGATATAAGAGCCCAAAATAGTACTAAGAAATGTTTATAGATAGCTCAACTGACAAGCCTGAAGGTTTCCATACTGACTTTAATGTCTATATATAGAGGGAGGGGGGAGAGAGAGAGACAGAGAGAGAGAGATACAAAGCCATCCAAAATTTATAGTCCACATCAGACAGGCTAAAAGGAAGACAGTTTTGCGCTGTTCATGGGATAGTGCTTCTCTCTTCCTGCTAGTCTGCCCTTGAAACAGAATGTTTATTCAATTTCCTCCTGGTGCCTTGTCCTTATCTAACCGAGATAATAGAAGAGCTTTTGGGTAAGCTGTGAATCTCTTAACATTCTAGCCACCAGAGTTAGGCCAAATGAGAGAAGGCATCCTCATTCATCCACTCATCAACCAACATTCATTGAATGTCTATCTGCCATCTGCAGAATCCTACCCTACATATGCAGGATTCAGCCCCCAACTCAGAGAGCATAGGTTTTATAGAGGAAAGATTAAAAAGTAGATTAAATTATATAGTATATTTTAAATGATGAATGTTATAAAAAATAAACTTGGAAAGGGAGCTAGAGATTAGTGACTGGGGCTTTCCCATTTCCAACATGTACTATATTGTTTCCTGGGCTGCCTTAAAATGCCTCAAATAAGATGGCTTAAAACAACAGAAATGTAATCTACTACAGTTATCAAAATGAGAAATCAAGGTGTCAGAGAGGTCATACTTGCTCTGAAAGCCCCAGAGGAGAAGTCTTCCTTGCCTCTTCTAGTTTTTGGTGGTCTAACCATCATCAGCGTGCCTTGGCTTGTGAAGGCATAACTTCAATCTCTGCTTCCATTGTCACATGGTCATCCTCCTGTGTCTCTGTGTCTGAGTGTCCTCCTTATCATTATCCTATTCTGATATGACTCATTTCACCTTGGTTTCATCTACAAAGACTTTAGTAAGGTAGAATTCATGGTTATAAATTAGGACTTCATATATCTTTTGGGAGGACACATTTAATTTACAGTAGTAGATAGGAATGTCTCAGTGAAAGACTGACATGTGAGCAAAGTCAAAATAGTGAAGGAGTAAGTCATACAGATATCTGGGTAAAAGAATTCCAGGCAGTGGGACAGGAGAGTGCAAAGGCCTGGAGGTGAGAGGATAACTGGAATGTTGCAGGAACACCAAGTGGTCATTGTGGTAGGAACATGGGGACAAGGACAAGAGGAACTGGTGACAAGGTTGGAGAGGAAACTGGCCTGTCCTAGGGTTTTACTGGATAAGGAACTGAGCAACAGGATCTGACTTGTGGTATGAAAGGCTCTCTTGCTATTGTGTTAAAAACAACTGGAGTGTTGTGACCCAAGCCAAGATATGCCAGCAACTACCAGGAGCTGGATGAGGCAAAGGGCGAATTCACCCCTAAAAGTCAGAACTCCAAGGTTCAGATCTATGCTCTTGAGATCTATGAGGAAATAAATATTAAGTAAAGAAGAAGTAAGAGGAAGGAGGAGGAAGAGGAAGAGAAAAAGGAGAAAGAGGAAGAGGAAAGGAGAAGGAGAAAAGAAGAGGAGGGGGAGGAGAAGCAGCAGGAAAAAAAAGAAAAAAGAAAGAGGAGGAGGAAGAAAAGGAGGAGGAGACAAAGACCAAGATGAAGAAAATACTGAAGAGGAAGAGGTTGGAAACTGGGAGGCATAATCATTGTATGAAAGGATTGTTTGCCTTGGTGGTTTTTCTGAAGAAAATATGTTTCATTATTAAACACAGAAGAAAAATCAATTGGAAGATTGCTGAGAAGTGGCATTCTAAGCAGAAGAGAAAGTAACCATTAGACCACAAGCAGAAACAGTGTAGACCTTACAAAAGAGCCCTGGATATCTCTCCAAGGAGGGCTGACACCAACTCACTAAGACATGTGAAAGAAATATTCATGGGGCTGGGAAGGTGGCTCAGTGGTAGAGCACTTGCCTTGCATGCATGAGGCCCTGGGTTTGATTCCTCAGCACCACATGAGCAGAAAAAAGCTGGAAGTGGTGTTGTGGCTCAAATGGTCGAGTACTAGCTTTTGAGCACAGAGAGGCTCAGGCACAATGTACAGACCCAGAATTCAAGCCTCAGGATTGGCCAAAAAAAAAAAAAAAGAAGAAAGCAATATTCATGTACAATGTCAACTCCACAAGGAGTTGTATCCCAAAATCAGAACAAAGTACCTACAGAGTGTTTATTGACTGACTTAGACATGCATTAAATGATTGATTGATTACCTAAATGGATGAATGAATGAGCAATGAAAAATAATATCTCTTATTTTCCTCCTATCTCTCAGCTTTATGTATGTTTAGTTGTCTAATGGCAAGAATTTTGTTTTGTTTTTTGTTGAAATAGGCTCTCACTTTGTAGTCCACACTGGTCTTCAACTTGCAATCCTCCTTCCCACACTCACAAATACTTGGATTATAGACAAGTGCCACCATGTCTGGCAA
This sequence comes from Dipodomys merriami, assembly GCF_024711535.1. NCBI lineage: Eukaryota > Metazoa > Chordata > Mammalia > Rodentia > Heteromyidae > Dipodomys > Dipodomys merriami. Next base: position 21,656,003 of record NW_027203382.1, on the reverse strand, counting down.
GACTTTTTTTTAAAACAAATTTCTGGAAAATTATTTCAAACTCCAGCTGAAGATGTCTACCTATTTCTGACAAAGGTTGTTTATTCATAGTGACTGAGCAAGGGAATAAGATCCTGGACATTGGAGTTGGCACAAGACACTCAAGGGAAATGTGCTGGAGAGTGGCCAGTCCCCAGGACTCTCCCCAGGACCTCATGGCATAAGCACCCCACGATCAACATGATGGAACAGCACGAGAAAGCTGACAAAGACAAAAAACCCAATGCAAATCCACAAGTATTTTTGAGGCAATAAAAACTAATAGAGGAATGATAGATTTTTTAAAAAAGCTGGGCGCCGGTGGCTCATGCCTGTAATCCTAGATACTCAGGAGGCTGAGATCTGAGGATCGAGGTTCACAGCCTGGCAGGAAAGTCCATGAGACTCTTATCTCCAATAAACCACCAGAAAACTGGAAGTGGCACTGTGCCTCAAGTAGTAGAATGCTAGCCTTGAGCTGAAGAGCTGAGGGACAGCACCCAGGCCCAGAGTTCAAGCCCCACAACCAACCAAACAAAATGAAACAAAGAAAAAACACTACACACCCTTCTGTAACACAAAACAAAATCCTTCACAGAATTAAAAAGAAGACAAAGCTAAAGAAAGATTTTTGCAACCCATCTAGGTAACTAGGGTTTATTGTCTAGAACATTTAAAGGATCTCCACAAGCCCTCCATAAATAAGAAAAAAATAAGCCATCAATTTAAATAGGAGAAAATGCAAACTTATGAAAATGTGTTTAATCTCACTGACAATTAGAGAAGAATTAAAACAATAATGTACATACCCATTGCAGTGGTAACATTAAAAAAATGTGGTCAGATGGAATTTGGCCAGAGTGTGGGAAGCAGATGTGATCACATGATCCCAATGGAAGTGTAAATTAGAAGGGCCACTTTGAGGAGCAATCTGGTAGTACCTACTAAAAAGAATTGAAATTCCCATCCCATTTAACCAAAGTATCTCACTCCTCGGTAACTATTCTGAAGAAATACTCATTTTTATGCATACCCATGATGTTCAATGCAATAACAATAAAAAGAGGAAACAATCTGAATATCTAACAGTGGGAAATTATGAGACATACTTGAGAGTAGTATGCAACATTTTTAAAAGAAAAGGAGACTAAGTGGTAAGATTGTTTTTCCTTGGAATGGACAACTGAAGATAATTAAGGCCTTACCTTTGCAGGAAAATTTCTACAGTAATTAATAATTTCAAACTCCAGCAGAAAACCTAACCATTTCCAACAAATATTGATTTTTCATGATCTTCAAGATATTATTAAAAACCAAAGGAACCCGCAGGAACTGAAAATAGGATACTATTTATGAAACTAGGAAAGAAGGTGAAAGACATGACTAATGGTATGTGGGCCCCCATAAGTATGTACATAACAGAAAGAACTAGAAGGAAATATAGCCACTAAAAATATGGTGATTTAACTCTGGGAAGGGAGAGGAAAGATGAGGGGGAAGTTTACTTTTACAAGAAGACATTATATTATTACTTGAGTGGTTGAAAATGAATTATTCAAAATACTAAAATAAATTATAAACATTGTAAGAAATCAATAGAGGAGTATGAGGAAATTGTTGGGCTTCATGGGAAGTAAGAATGCTGGGTTTTCAGAAGTGATGTGTGGAGGGTACGGCCTAACATGTAGGATTCCTCTCAGTGGCAGGAAGAATCTGAATGGGGACTGGGGTCCTTGAAGCATGATGTGCTTAGAGAACAGGAAAGGGCTTGCTGGATATATACTTCTAAAAATGGATGAATACTTTTTCTAATTATAAGTCATCCCTGTTTATTTTCCAAAAGGCCAACTGACACAGAAAAATACAAGGAAGAAATAAATATCACCCCAAATTCCATCTTCCATAGACAATCACTACCTGCATTTGGGTGTATTTACTTCCCGTGACTGTTTCACAGGACCCGAGCATAGTCATTGCCCATCAACTAATAGCTCTCATTGCAGCCCTTGGAACAAAATGATTAGTCCCAGAGCACTAGGTTGGGATTCAAGCAAAGTGTGTCTTCATTCATATCCCCAGGTAGGCCATGTAAAAGAAGGAATTATCCAAAAATTCACAGCCCTGCAGGTGAAAGGGAGGCCTTTTAGATGGTTTAAACATTGTTTTTTTAGGTGGAGGAAATAACTATTTCTCAGAACGGCACCTTACCCCTACTAAAATGTCTGTTTCACGTCATACACTGTCAGCAAAAGGCCAATGGTCATCATTGTTTTCCAGGAGGAGAGAGGACAGTTGGCTGGATGCCAGGGGCATGGCTGGACCCACTGAACTTGTTTTCAAAACAGCCCGAGGTTCTTGACCAATGAAACAAAGGCATTTGGATTTCAAATGCTTAGGTGGAAAAGTGCTTTTCTTCATTCCTATTGATAACCCACAAGACCTTTATGGCCAGTTGCTTGTCAACAAGAGAGGCTTAAGAGGTAGGATAGGAGGTTGCTGAAATGTTCCAAACTGGGACAGGAACTGGGATGGCTAGCTGATAGCTCTATTTAGGGTAGATGCTTCATTTTTCTCCTTAGAAGGACAGAGATTGTCACAGACTCATGTTAGGGTGCTCAGATAAAGCCATGTTTCCAAGGTGTCTCTGATTGGAAGTCAGGTAAGGGATTGGCTATAGTTTACAGCTTTTCCTGGATTGTAGATGGGCACAAGTAGAGACGCTGTGCCTTTTCTAGTAGCCCTATTTTGATAGCACCTTCCATCCAACACAGCCATAATGACTGGAGTCTGACAGTATAGGGAAATTTTTATCCAATTCTATAACCATACTTCATCTCAAGGAACTTGTAATCTAGTGGCTCAGACAGATACAAAAGGAAATGACACTAATACAGATGGCATTACATAGATTAACTATAACCGCTGCAGGGGAAGAGTAGGAAGGCAAAGGCTAAGAGTGAGCACAATAGTTTTCCAGCAGACCATGTATAGGGGTGCCTTTAGTAGTCAGGGCTTTTTCCAGCAGCCAGCCACGCTATTGGTTGGTATATTATGAAGTGTGTTCACTGTTTCCACAACATTAACCCAATCTTCTAGCTTCTTTCTTTTCCCTTATTCTGACTGATCACAGGTGTGCCTAAGGATCATCCTTGGGTGCTGAGTCAAGTCATAGTGTCAGTTGGATCAAGTGTTGGGCAAACATACTCATAAGGGCCATAGATTGAGTGTAGCAATGACCAGAACTGGGGCCTTTTGCTAGAGTAACAACCCACAGCAGCCTCACATTTTGCCCCTGCTGGTGAATAGCATGGTCAAAGGTGGGCACATTGGAACTCTTCAGCCCAATCCTTTCAGGCATCCTTTCCATGGACATTTAGGGTCACTGTACTCAATTCATACCTTTGCTTGAGTCTCTGTTTCAGTGACCTTGGATAGTATGCATCCTTCAGATGCCCCTCAGAAACAGAGTTGAATAAGACTCTGATGCTGCTCTGCCTTGTAACCTTGGAACTGAAGCACTGGATCAAGTGACTGTGATGATTAAAATGACCCTAACAAGCTGGGCACTGGTAGCTCTCTCCTGTAATCCCAGCTACTCAGGAGGCTGAGATCTGAGGATGTGATTCAAAGCCAGCCCAGGCAGGAAAGTCTGTGAGACTCTTATCTCCCATTAACCAACAGAAAACCGGAAATGGTGCTGTGGCTCAAGTGGTAGAGCACTTGCCTTGAGCCGAAGAGTCCAGGCTCAGAGTTCAAGCCCCACAACAAACAAAAATCAAAATAAAAAAAAAATGACCCTAACCATCTCTCCAGATGTACCTGGCACCAAAGCTTGCATTTTAGACCTAGATTTGAAGCTGGTTTGGAAACCCACCAACACTTTCCTCTTTACTGTGAGTAATTCCCAATTTCATGCTTGTCCTCACAAGAGCTCAGCCTCTATTTGTCTATATGTCATAAGCTCTGATTCTAGTTTAGGTATATTTTTACAAATTTTTCATAAGTTTTAAAACATTTTCTGGGGGATTGTCTTCCAGATTGTCTGAAAATAGGAGCTACTTGACCTCCTTCCCCCATTAAGCTTGGTCTAGGACTCTGCCAAAAGGTTTCAGAATTACCTGTAGCCCTCTAGTCTTGGAAGAAAAGAGATCCAGGAAACAATTTCACAATGCCTCAAAGAATCTAACGTTCTTGGTTAAAGACTAGCCTCCTTTAGAGAGCCCTCAAGTTATGGCTGGTCCTCCTCTAACCCTCCTCCTATTACCCACCCCCACCCCCCATACACTCTTGCCCATCTCTACTATCACTGCCTCTGCTCCACTGGAGAGAGTAAAGAGCCTTCAACCCATACTTCTGAGGTGCTATTCATTCCCCATGCCCCATGCAATAGTTTCTTGAATTTTAGGGCTCCCAAAAGTACCTTTGACCAATCAGCATGCGCTTTTTTCTTCTTGGACTGAACAGACTAATTTTCTTTGAGAAACTACCTTTTATTGTGTGGCTTAGAATTGTCAGTCAATAGGCCTTCATCTGCTTCCCCAAGGGGTAGGCCTGTGGTCCACGCCAGAATAGTTATATTGTGAATATTAATAAGAAAATTAATAAGAAAAAGCAAGGATGGGAAGAGGCACCAGCCACCATGACTACCACTAAAGATCACTTATTAAATCTTGTGAACTCCTGTAGCTCAGGCAAGATTCAGTCTTGCCTTTAGCTTTCTTGTAGAGTAAAGGAGAATTAAATATATTCTCTGCTAAAAGGCTGTGATTATAAAAAAAAATTGACCTTAGTTTATGTAAAAGGGAAGAGAGATATCTATTATAAGTATATCTAGTAGTTCACAGACTTAAAAGGAAGACTAAAGAATCAGGAGCTATTGTTTGAATGTGTTCCCCAAATTATGTGTGTTGGAAAGTTAATCCCCAAATTCATATGTTCAAGGTATTGGGAGATAGGACTTTGGGGAAGTAATTGGGTTTGAGGGCTCTGCTCTATAAATGGATTAATCTATTCATGGAATAAAGGACTATTGGGGGAGTGGCATTATAAAATGAGTTTCTCTGGTATGTTTACCCTTCCTCATCCTATGATGTCCCCATTACCATGCCATGACCTACCAGGGTGGCTCTCACGAGATCTTAAACAGAGGCTAATGCCAGGCTCTTAGACTTCCTGGCCTCCAGACCATGAGCTGAATAACTTTCTATGCTTTACAACTACCCACTCTCAAGTGTTTTGTTGATAGCAACAGAAAATGATTAAGATATCACATTTGAAAATTAAGGAAAATATGAATGATCCCTAATCAATTCTGTCAACTAAGTCCATGAAGCTGCCCTTTTCTAAACCTGCTTATCCATGCTTTCCTTCAATTCTGGAGAACAATGTCTTTTCATCTGTATATCCCACTTGTAACTTCACTATACTACAAAGGCTGGGCCAGGATGAAGGGTAGAGATGAGATGACTTTGAAGTTGGTTTACCTTCAAAGCTGCATGGAAATGAGTGAGAGTCCTTTCCCCAGGACTCTTGCTTCTCAAAAACACAAGTCTAAAACTTAGTGCTTGTGCATTGCTTTATTTTTTTGGTCTATGTAGGGTTCAACCATTGAAAGAGTGCAACAAGGACAATAAACACTTTCTTTCAGGGACCAGATAGTAAATATTTTAGGCCATATAGCCTTTGTCACAGTACTTGACCCTGAAAGCAGAAAAAAAGTCCCAAATGATGCATAAGCTAGTGGGCATGACCCACTAAAACATTACTTAACGAAAATAGGCAAGTGGCCAGTGGATTAGTGTTTCAACCCTTTCTCAAGAGCTGAAAAAATATACCAATATATCAGTGCAAGATCTGAATAAGCAAAGATATAGAAGGAAATGTCCTAGTGGCCAATTAATACATAAACACTTTCATCTCCCTAGTTACCAAAGTTTGTGATAAAAATGCCTTTCCTAACACAGCCCAAGAGAGCCTCCAGGTACTTTTCAGCTGGCAAGAGGCATCCATGGAAATAAAACCAGTGATTAGAGCGCCCTGAGGTAGCTCTCCTCATGTGAGATGAGGAGACGGGGCCCTGTCTGTTCTCATACATGCTGAAAATGTCCAGGACCCCCGGGCACCTTCAGATGCACTGAAAAAATGCATCTCCCACTGCTGAGCAAGTGGAGGAGGAAATAGCATGTGGGAAAACCATTGATAAGGGACAGAGAAAATATCCATATCATCCTCCTTGAAGGTGAAATGTTTTCTTTGTAAAAGGAGAGCAGGACAATGAAATAACAGCAGAAGCAAAGAGACTTCCAGAGGACTTCTGCTTGGTCAGCTGTAATACGTTTCCTCTGAACACTGCTGATATCATACATTTTAAATGAGCCCAGCTTAAGGAGCGCAACCATTAAAGAGACATCCCACCACCCTGAAGTGTGATCAGCAGGAAAATTAATAGCTGCAGAGCTTGCACAACACTCCATCTTCCCTGGATTAAGTTTGCAACCTGGGAAAACATGAAGAACAGATGGCTCACAATCTGGGTTTAACAATCTGACAGTAGCTGAATTTCTGCCTGTGGTAAACTAATGAAGAAAAGCCTGTGTGCTGCCTCTAGAAAGAGTGGTAGGGTTCTAATCATGTTGGTAAAAATATTAAGAAGGACCTTCCCTCCACTTCTTGCCCAAAAGACAGCATTTAAGACTCCAGGCCTATCTCACCAATTAAGATCATATAATTCTGGTATAAGCTGTCCATGATTTGAAAACTTCCTTATTACAAATGTCAATAGCTCTTGTTTGGGCAACATGGCAGATGATGTCAGTCAATGGCAGATGATGTCAATCACATCTGACTTAAGCATAAGATTTGACACAGGTTATTCTCCTTCCCCTAAGAAACTTCAAATTGTGTTTCAGTATAAATGTCACCACTGTAGGATGGCCTCTCATCCTCATCCTGTCCGCTTTGCAAACCAAGCCAGATCAGTCTGGTAACACTCAGCAAAGGCCTCGGAGAAACTTGTTAACCCAGGACCTCAGGACTCTGTTATTCAAATATGGCTCCTTTGTTTAACCACTCTGGTTAAAAATGCCTCTGTATTTGATTCCAGTGCCCTGCATCTTGTATATACATTTTTCTAATTTGGGGAGGGGAAGGAAAATAACAAAATGCTGAAATAATATATAATGATATAGGTTAACCCACTGTAACAATGAGATATACAAGACACTATGTTGAAAACGAACTTTACAACTTCCGGGGCAGTGTGGGAAGGGAGGAATTGGGGAGGTGGGGAGGGGGATAGCAGGGGAAAAACAAAAGAAGGGATAACAATACTCAATAAGAAATGTACTCATTACCTTACTCATGTAACTGTAACCCCTCTGTACAGTATCTTTACAATAAAAAATATATTTAAAAAATGATGGGCTGGGAAGGTAGCTCAGTGGTAGAGTGCTTGCCTTGCACGTATGAGGCCTTGGGTTCGATTCCTCAGCACCACATAAGCAGAAAAAGCCAGAAGTGACACTGTGGCTCAAGTAGTAGAGTGCTAACCTTGAGCTGAAGAGCTGAGGGACAGCGCCTAGGTCCAGAGTTCAGACCTCACAACCAACAACAACAAAAAATGCCACAGTTTTTTGTAATGATGATGGGAGGATATGTTATACCTTTGACGACTGTTTCTCAACAACTGTTTCTTCAGAAATTATTTTCCCTAAAGCTCACATGACCCAAGTTGTACCTTAGATCTCTTGGAATGCAGGGATAGGTACCAGAATTCTAATGTTTATTTTCCAGGCTCTCACCCATCTCTGACTTGTTCCATATAGGTGGTCCATAAATAGCACTGGCATTCCCCATAGATGACACCCATTTCAAGCAACTAGCAACCAATACAAACTTGCCTGTGAAATAAAACCAATTTGCTATTCCTAATGGTGTCAGTGATAAATACCTGAGAGACACAGGTTTTGGGGGGTTTTGTTTTGTTTTGTTTTTCTTTTTGCCAATCCTGGAGCTTGAACTCGGGGCCTAGGACCGACCCTGACCTTCTTTTGCTCAAAGTGAGCACTCTACCATTTGAGCCACAGCACCACTTCTAGCTTTTCCTATTTATGTGGTACTGAGGAATAGAACCCAGGGCTTCATGCATGCTAGGCAAGCACTCTACCACTAAGCCACATTCTCAGCCCTGGGAGACACAGTTTAAAGGAGGAAATATGTAGTTTGGCTCTTGGCTTCAAAGGTTTCAGTCCATGGCTGGCTGGTTCCATTGTTGTGGGCCTACGGCAAGGTTGAACATTAAGGCAGGGAGCGCTTGGAGTAGTAACGCTGCTGGCCGCTTGGCAGACAGGAAGCAGAAAAAAGAAGAAAAGGGATAGGGGATAAGATATATTGTTTGAGGGCATCTCTCAGTTGATCGTCTTCCTCCAACTTGGCCTCATCTCCAACTTTCACCACCTCCCAATAGTACCATCACATTATGAATCCATCAAGAGATGAACCTATTGATTAGTTCAGAGCCCTGAGGATGCAATCACTGCACAAAAATCTATCAGACTTCAACCAAGCCCCTAATGTATAAGCCTATGAGGGACATTTCATATTCAAACCTTAACACTAATCAACTGTGTATTGATGACATTGGATCCTAGAGATAATAGAGATCAATAAAAATAAAATGCTGGCCTTTGAGTTACAACAGCTGGATACCTAAATATATAGCACATAGAATTTGATGTAGGAAAGCTACAGTAGTTAGGGGAGGCTTTCTCCTTCTGTTATTTGGGCTATCTCATCCATGGGATTCTATTATGCACTAAAGCAATTAGGGACTCCCACTTCCCATCTGTTTCCACTTTTCCCTTTGGTTCTCTCCTGAAGCCATTGGTATATATCAAGAAGCCTTCCCATACTCGGCAAAGAAGAAGAAAGTGCTGAGCAGTGTTTCTCAGATCTGAAGTTCCAAGAATTTTGGCACATAATTCTGGGGACTAATAACATAGGATTGGCTTTCTGTTAATTTCCAAGAGAGGCACTTGGGACACTAAATTAAAGTGATAATTGCAACACAAGGATTCAGTCTCTCTCCTCACTGTTGCTAGTCTCACTCCATACTGAGATCCTTGTATGTGGTATTTATTCACATGTACTCCACACTTCCCTGAAAAATCAATTAAACTGCTTACTGAGTCAACAATTCAGATGTTTCTTCTCTCCTCCCTTCTCTTCCTTTCTCCCTCCTCCTCTTGCATCCACTGTAGAGATTTAAGGTCTGGGCTTGACGTGCTATATTATGAAGCCTGTGACCAAGAAAAATGTTTATATATGTTTGTCTATTTTAAAATAAATTTTATTATATCAAAAAAGAGAATATTAGGAAAACAAATACCACTCATTACAATCATTTCCAAAAAGACAACTCAGTACTGAAAAGTATTCTCTAAAATGATGTATTTTGGGGTTGTGTGTGTGTGTTTGTGTATGTGTGTGTGTGTGTGTGTGTGTGTGTGTGCGCGTGCTTGTATATATGTGTGCTAGTCCTGGGGCTTGAACTCAGGGCCTGGGACCTGTTCTACCACTGAGCCACAGTGCCACTTTTTTTTTTTAATTATTTAGGTAGCTAATTGGAGATAAGAGTCGCACGGTGCTTAACTGACCATGCTAGCTTTGAATTGTAATATTCAGATCTCAGCCTCCCAAGTAGCTAGGTAGAATTACAAGTGTGAGCCATTAGCACCCAGAAAAGGGTTATGTTTTTAAATCAAATACATTTTGCTTTGTGTAAAATTTTCCACATTAGACTTAAATGCTTTGTTTCCCTTGAAATCAGTGGGGCCATTGTCAATGCCCAGCACAATCCAAGGACTGGGTTTGATGGCTGTCAGGGGTTCCCTGAGCCCCAGAATCAAGTCTAGGCAACTGCAAGAAGAAAATAGAGTTGTGCTGTTGCCTCTGAGATGAAGATATAAATTTGTGTTCTATAAAACAAACGAGTTAAAAAAAATAGTGGCTTATTCAGGTGTTCTGATGATACCTACCTATAATCCTAGTACTTGGGAGGCTGAGGATTATGAATTCAAGGGAGTCTGTACTACCTAGTGAGACTTTATCTCAAGGCAAAAGAAAAGAAAAAGAAAACATGGTGGCTTGTTTCCATTGATACCTTGTCAGAATAGTTGTATACTTTGGGTAAAATTGCATGTTATATAAACTTCTCTAAACTGAGTTGGGAATTCAAGCATCACTTGTCATAGTTTCTATCTGAGGAATAACAAAGTATCCAAAGAAATGGCTTGCAAATGGATTTTAGGGAATAATCTGATCAGAAATGAGAGATGGGTTGCATTCTCGTTAGTTGGCCTCCTTTAGATTCACCATATAGAACTAGGCTCACTCCAAATCCACAGATGAAATGTTGGTGTGGGTTAGGTGACTCTGTGCTTTAAAAAGCTATGAGCATTTTCCAAAAAAATGTGTTCTCTCACCTAAACCTAAGACATCTACTTGGACCATAGAAAAAATTTCCATCTGGGAATTGGAGTTCTGGGTTCCAGTTCTGATTCTAATATATATTAACTTGAAGCCTTTGGAAAAGCGTGAGATGGTGTGTTATACCTTTAAGCTCCTTCCATTGCAAACATTCTATGAGTTATGACTTCTTTTTTAGAGTAGGTCATAGATAGTAACAGGATCTTTCCATAGCTCTTTTTCATTTTTTTTGGTTGAAATTATATCTTCATTTTTATGACTTTTCCCACCCAATACTGTTGCTTTCTTTAGTTGGGACTGGATTTTAGAGACCCAGATTTGGCTGTTATATTCACAAATCCTCTAGACAACAGATAACGAAAGAATGTAGGAGATAGAAACTTGAAGTGCTACAATTTGTAGTCCCCACTGGGATTCTGATTTGATTAATCTGTCCCACCTTAATAAATTAGTGAAGCTCCTCTTTTCCCTGAATCTTTCTGTATTTGTTCCAAAGAAGTCCAAAGAATATGATCTAGGAGCTGGCCAGCTCCCTAGTTTGAAGGTGAGAGATGGCTAGGTGTCACCCTGAAAAGGAGACCTCTCTGTTAGACGCTTTTGTGTTTCTGAGCTGACTGTGAGCTTCATCTTTGCCTTGGCAGAAGAATTTGCCGTTTGAAAAGTTATTTCTAGCCCAGCACAGCTGTTCACAGCTCAAGTTCAGCAAATGCCATCACTTCTGCAGACTCAGTCTCAATACACCCAGAAAAATTATGGCGACTCAAGCGTTGTGACTTTGATGAGTGAACAAAGAGTGACCGCATGCCCAAGGTCTCCCAAGAGTCATCCATTGGACATGTAATTGTGCTTGATCATCTGGCCTAATGTTGGCTGTTAGAAGGGGGAAAAAAAAAAATCCTTGAAGACTTTTAGCACTAGGATCCTGACCTAGTGTTTCACAGGAGAGATTGAGGATTCAGGTGTTAATCATAATGATAATAATGATAACAATGACAATCATATCTCTCATTTACTTGGTGCTTATTATGTTGCAGATAATGTACTAGATGTTTAAAAAACTATTACTTTTTTGCTATTTTATTATACTTTTTATTGTGATTAAGTGATACTTAAATTTCACAGATTTCATAGTCTTGTGAGATAGTGATACTTAAAGTCACAAACACATTCTAACCTTCATTGGGCAAATTGTCTATATCGTGGTCTATAAAGTTAGTTGATTCGATGAGCTTTGACAATATAGCTATTTCTTCCACATTGGGTGATATGTATATTTCTTTCCTTTTGCTTAGTGTCAGCTGTTCCCTCTTTCCCTCTCATTATTCTCATTTTTAGATGAGAACAACTAAAAAAGTGGCTTAGCACGATTACATAATAGCTGGGTACCAGGGGCTCACGCCTGTCATCCTAGCTACTCAGGAGGCTGAGATCTGAGGATCACGGTTCAAAGCCAGCCCAGTTTGAAGCCAGCCCAGACAGGAAAGTCTGTGAGACATCTCCATTAATTACAGAAAAAGTTATTAGTGGTGCTGTGGCTCAAGTGATAGAGCACTAGCCATGAGCAAAATGAGCTTAGGGATTGCTAGCACCCAGGCCCAGAGTTCAAGCCTCAGGACTGGCTGGGGAAAACAGTAACAACAACAGCAAAAACAAAGATCACATAATATGTGAGCTTCATAGTTAGGAAATAACAGATTTAGAATTTAAACTCAGGGTCAGCTGGACAAAAGGCTCCTTTTATTGCAGTAGGGTCCATGTACTAAAATACTGTATAGGAATGTAGCTGGGGAGATGTGGAACTCCTCTGGCTCCTTCTCACTACAGATCCTTGTAAAATTTCTCAATAGCTTCTCTGTCATTCTGCTAAAATAATAGTCATCTCCCCAGCATGTTCCCCAGCTAGATGAAGCCAAAACATCTTCCTCTGCCTTTCTTCTGTATCTCTGGGAGCATCTCAGTGGCAATGGGACATTGCAGCAGACACAGCTGTCCTTCTCTGATGTCCTCCAGCAGCCATATGATGTGGTCTGTAGCTTTCTCAGATCAGCAAAGCTGCAATGTGGTGCCTGTAACCTCCAATCAACCTTGGGCCATCTTCCATTCCTCCTCCAGCTGCTTATGGGCGCTGAAGTTCCTGCTCACTCTGGTTGGAGACAGAGAGGATCTACCTTCGATGCCCTGTTTTTTTGTGTTTCATTTTGCCTGTGTGTGGTGGTAGGAAGATGAAGATGGGGAACTGCCTTCCTTGGGCTTCTCTGGACTTACTTTGTCTGACTCCTACCATCTAGCACACATAAGCGCAGGAGGGACAGGCTCAGAGCAGTTCACAGAGTGCCATGCTGTGCTGAGACATGTGGCTCTTTTTCTTTTTTGGTCCTGTGGCTCAGTCAACTCACTCAGGGTCCCTTTCTCAGTAAAAGGATATTTTTTCCCCAAGATTCCAGTCCTTCCCTGTAATTTGGTGTCCATGTTTGTATGTGAGGCCACAGCTCCTGAACCCACAGAAATCAGGAAACGTGGCTAGAGGGGGTGAGATGGTATTTCCTAACAGATGCTTGATGCCCAAATCTCAAGGAAACCAGTAGAGGTGTGGTGTGTGGTGTGTTAGCTAGATAGTATTTTTAGCTTGATACCCATTGTCACTTTTTTCCTCTTATTTCTGGTTTTCCTCTTTCTTTCCTTCCTGTGCCCCCACTTAAGCAAATGATAGTTGACTGGGTTCCACCTCTCAGGAGGTAGGTGGCAGGCCATAAAGAAAAGACTTCCCTTCCCACCTTTGGAAGCAAAAGCCTAAGCTCTTAGCAGAAGAAGATTCAATCTCAAAAAAAAAAAAAATCTGGAGAAGCACTGTGTGGAAAAAAGCAATTTTCACAAACTAGAGAGGGATCCTGTCTGGCTGACAGAAAGTAGAGGCAGTGGTAACAGAGAGCTGAATTTGTGGGCTCTGGAGCAGAGAGTGAGTCCTGCTCCCTGGGAGAGTGACATCAACGTGATACATAGGTGGCCTTGACAGAAACACTTGGGGTTGGAAGAGCCACAACACAGACAGTGGCTGGGCTCAAGAGGGACAACAGCCAGGCCAGAGCAAGGTTGTCTCAGAGATAAATGGTAGAGAAGCCAAGACAAGGCGGGCTTCATCCCAGAGGCCTTGGCACTGTGTGAGCTCAGAAATGCTGGTGCTAGTTACCCTAGGGAGGGGAACCCCAAGGACGATGGAGGTGGCACACACTTGCTTTTTTTCTTCTGCCAGCCAGAGATAGAATATCCTAGCATTAGAAATTAACTTGTCCTATGAAGAGAAGAAGGGGGAAGAATACAGTTATAATATTCAATGCATATCCCATGAAACTAAAAGAAAATTTGAGGACGGAGGTTGGGTTGGAGGATGGGGAAGAATGATGAAAGGGGTGATATGGATCAAGATATATTTTCCTTATAAACGGATTCGTTGATTGGTAACCTTTTTGTGTAACCACTTAATGACATATCTAAATTGTAATCAAAACTAAATAAATAATTTCTTCCCCTTTTTCCCAGAACTGGGGCTTGAACTCAGAGCCTGGGCACTGTTCTTTAGATTATTTTTACTCAAGGCTGACACCCTACCACTTGATTCACAGTTTCACCTCTGCTTTTGAGTAGTTAATTGGCCATAAAAATCTCACACTTTCCTACCTGGAGTGGCTTCAGAACTCGATCTTCAGCTCTCTAGCTAGGATTATAGATGTGAGCCACCAGCACTGGGCTAAGAAAGTAATTCTTAAACTATATGTTTGTGTTCTGTGGTTCATAGCCTCAATCACCTGCCACTACACTCTTCGGGGTAAGCTGGTGAGAAGTAAAAGTGTATGTTTAAACGTTGGGCATTTTATTAAACTTAGATCTTCTCCTCTGGACCAGAATACATGGCTCTGACCATGAATGCCTTCATATTCTGTTTTCTTTTCCATTTCAATAATCATTCCACAAAACAGTTTAAAATGGAAAGTATTCAGTAAACATTGTTCCATGTTCCAGAACCTTAAACTTCAGAGGAATGTTGCAAAATCATCTCCAGAAGAGTTTATAGTCCTTGGAAGGCTAAGAAGATGAGTCCTTCAGAAAAACTCTAATTGAACACTGTGGGGCATTCTGTTTCTTGCATTGCAGTTGTGATGGATGGCATTTTGTCTTTAAACAACACCTCATCTTTAAAATGATTCTGCTGAGAAGCTTCACATTTTCCCTACAATAGGCCCACTGTGTATATTAAATTGACTAAAAACATTTAGAAGGAGGAGCACAAATCAGATCCAGGAGAATGTGTAGCACGGAAGAAGTAGGTGGGGTAGAGATGTCACCAATACTTAAAATACACTAAATTTCTGATGAAAGTACCAGACTCAATTCCGTACAGACCTCTTAGAACACACGGACTGTTGAAAATAAAATGGAAAAAAATGTGATTACCCACTGGCATCAGCATCTAATTGTTTAATGAACATTGTGTGGCCTGGATCAGATTACTAATGTTTCTCCTCTTCGCCATATGCCCGCCAAAGGGAGGAAAGTTCTTTTTGGGTTGCAAAGTGGCCTTCAGAAGTTGGACACTATGAGAGATGACAAATATACAACATCATTTTCTTCTCACTCACAAGTAAATTTTGGGCAGTTTTTGACAGGTCTTAAAACACATGAAATGCTAAACTTAGTCGGTTGTTAGATATTTCCTTAAAGTTGAAAAAAAAAAAAACGTACTTTTTTCCTTATGTCTACTTTTTTCCACATTCTCAACTCTGACATTCAAGAGTACTTCATGGATTGATGTGTAATAACATTTGGAAGCCAAGTAACATTTGAAAGCCCTCATGCATCCAATTTCCTTTTTAAAGAATCTGTAGTGTATCAGGCAAAGTTTACCTTAGCATTCTTGAGACAAGCAAATGAATACTGTTTTATGAGAAACTTGCATGCTATTACAAATCTGTAAGCACTTAATAATGTTTGAAGTTGTCCTAGTTTTTATCATTTGGCTAGCGTGCAGACATTTGTCAAATCCTTAGAAAAGGGTCTCACTTGTTAGTTTCTGTGATAGTCTCTTCCGTGGGGTCCTACCTGTCCTCTAGAAAATGCTTCTCAAACACTTTTGCAGGCTCATCAATAAGTTGCTCAGGCTTTTATCCATGCTCCTCGTTTTTCTCTTACTGTAATGCAAATTCACTAGATGCTGTCTACCTCAAAGGCTTGCTTTAATCTGTGAGGAAACTGCTGACATTCATGTCTCAGCACAACTTCTTCTTTCTTGTTCTTCCCCCAGTGGGTTAGCCGCAGTGTCTAAACCCACTCTCTGTTGGGGGTCTAAGCCTAAATTTCTTTAACACCTCTCTTCCTCTCTAACGCCATTCAAAATAACACTTCAATCTTTCAACTTCTTTCCTACTGTTCCAACTTAATACTGCCATCATCATTTCTCGTCCAAGTTTTTAGTCTCTTAAGTGGTATATCTCTTCTAATACATTCCTCACACTGAGACCACAAGGGATCTTTCCAGAATACAAACCTGAATGTGTCACTTCTCTGCTAAAACCCTTGTTCCAAGTACTCACTGCCCTTAGGAGAAAGCCCAAACTTAGTGTAGGGTGAACAGGGCCTTCATGATGGAGACCACAAGCCCCTCTCTGCATTACCTCCCAACCCTGGCACACAGACTGAATTACTATTTGTGTTGTCTGTTCCTTGTACATAGAATATCCTCCCCCTCACCTTTGCCCCCTCTTAGATCTATTAAGATTTCTTCCAGCTAAGGTTTCACCTTCCCTGGGAAGCTCTGTCTTCTTCTCAGGACTGCACAAGGACCTCTCCCAGGTGCTCCTGGAGCGTTTGGTACTTTCCTATCACCCCATTCTTTACACTGAATTGCAGGAGAAGCTTTCCTTATGAGTTTAATCCAGAGCACTGTAAATGCTTCCAAGAGAGATATGTCTAGTGCATTATATCCCCAGTGATCCATTCATTCTGGAGGCTCAAAAACTATTTGAAGGACAGATGAATGCAGTTGCCTTAGGTATTTCTTTCTCAATTTTCTGATTCTAAATTCTGAACAGGAAGATTTTAATTTGTTCCTCTGGGATTGGATTCCACCCATGATCCAATAAGCTAATCAGAGTATGAGAGCAAGGATGGAATTTCTTAGAAAGAGTGAGGAAGGTTGAAGTAATGGGAGGTTTGCTTGCTAGACTTACATCATATCCTTCATTAAAATAATACTATACTTTATTTTTTAAACACAAAGCGTATATTATTCACAAATTCATATAACTGCTCTGACTAGCCCATCATAAAGACAAACTATACTTGTCCTTTAACACATAAAATAAAATTACCCACCTTTTTCTTACTCATTGTTAGTCATCCACCCATTTAGCCATCCAGTTATACATGTATCCATCCATCCTCCATCTACAAACATTACTAAGCATCTACTATATGTATAATTCTGTGCCAGGTACTTAGAAGACAGTAGACAATGAATAAAAGCCCCTGTTGTCATGGTGATAACTTTAAAACATAAAGATTCACAAGCATCAATTTCAATTTTAAAACTCACTAGACCACTATGTTGGAAATGAACTTTACAACCTGAGGGGGAAGAGAGCTAGGGGGACAAGTGGGAGGAAATAAAAGAGGGGGTAACACTGTTCAAGAAGAAATGTACTCATGGGGCTGGGAAGGTGGCTCAGTGGTAGAACGCTTGCCTTGCATACATGAGGCCCTGGGTTCCATTCCTCAGCACCACATAAGCAGAAAGGGCCAGAAATGGTGCTGTGGCTCAAGTGGTAGAGCACTAGCCTTGAGCTGAAGAGCTGAGGGACAGCGCTCAGGCCCAGAGTTCAGGCCCTTTGACCAGACCCCTCCCCCCCAAAAAAAGAAAAATAAAAAAGAAATGTACTCATTACCTTACTTATGTAACTGTAACCCTCTGTACATCATCTTTACAATAAAATTTAAATTAAAAAAAATCTGAAAAAAAAGAACAAATGAAAGTTAATAAAGTCAGAGATTACATTAAAAAAAAACAATCTGGAAGGAAATAATAGCTCAAGGAGAAAGAATAACTGGGGATGGAGGGAATGATTCAGATGTAGTAGTCAAGAAGGCTTCAAAGGGGAAAACTCTCTCTCTCTCTCTCTCTCTCTCTCTCTCTCTCTCTCTCTCTCTCTCTCTCTCTCTCTCTCTCTCTCTAAAGTGAAGACCTGGTTTCTCTGAACAGAACTTGGGAAAGTGGGAGGTAGATGACAAAACAGAGCTGGAGCTCTCCATGGAATTATGAGTGTCAGCAAAAGGCTAATGTGCTAACAACTGTGAGGGAAAGAGGTAAATGGGTTTGGGACACTTCCATAGATAGAGCTGATGCACTTCTGAGAGGCAGAATGGCAGAGTGAATCAGAGTGAGGTGCCAAGGCTAACTTTTTGGGGACAGGAACTCAGATGCTAGATTAGAGATTAAATCCTAGTTCAATTAGTAAGCAATATGACCTTTGGCAAGTTATTTAACCCTACTATGCCTTGGTTTCTACTTCTATGAAGTGAGTGATAATAATAGATTACCTCATAAATTTGCTGTGAGGATTAAATAATTATTATACAGAGAACAATTCATTTTTACTATTCACAAAACATTTCAAATATTACTTGTATACAGGCTCTTTTTTATATACAAAATGAAATGGATTAATCTGTTTCTAGATCTCTGGCTGAGGCAATGCAGGTAATATTTATTGAGAAGAGGAAAAAAAAGTGATTTGGGCAAAGTGAAGATCTGAGTTCAAATTTAGACACAAGCCTATAATTGCTGCAGACCCCTTGGCATCTATCTTTGGATAGGAATCTGAGCTCAGAAGATATGCTAGTGCTGGAGATGTCAGTCTTTGAGACTTCCAAATATAAGCAGCATTTAAAGCCCAGGGAATGGAAAAGAGAAGAGAAAATGTATAAAGTAATGTGTATAAATAGGGCCATGGGATGACCATTAGGGTTCTCAGACCTAAAACAGAGAAGCCAGCAACTGGGTTATATGCAGAGCTATTATGCATGTACTTCAAACAAGTAGAAATATGAACATCTGGTACACTGAGAATGTAAGGAATACTGGCACAAAGGCTATCTCTTCCATTTCTGTTTTTGTTTTGTTTTTGCTTTATTTGTGCTGGGTCTTGAACTTGGGGCTGAACTAGGTGCAGGCCCTTAACTTTTCACTTGTGCACAGGCTCATTTCCAGCTCTTTGCTGGCTAATTGGAGACAAGAGTCTCCCAGATTTTTCTGCCTGGCCTGGCTTCAAAGGCCAGATCTGAGCCTCCTGGGTAGCTAGTATTACAGGCATGAGCCACTGGAGTCTGGCTCTACTCCTGTTTTAATGGAGGTTAAAAATTAAACCCTCTGTTTCTTTTTATTAAATTGATTTTGTGTCTTTTCCTATTACTCAGTAGAATCTCTTCCTCTAAAGATTTAAAAGAAATGCTGTGTATTTGGAGATTGAAGTCGTTTTGTGGCTGGATCTGCGATGGAGAGGATAGTAGATGGAACATGTAGTTAGACTATAACTAGAGAATGAAGTGTTTTATAACTTGTGATAGGCACTTGGATTAGATAACAATGAGGAGCCACTGAAGAGTAATAAGCAAGGGTGAAGCATAGCCATTTTGCATTTTTGAAAAATCACTTTTGTAAAATGTAGAGAAGGGATTGGAAAGAAGCAAAACTGCAGAAGATTCATGGCTTCTCTGCTGCAGGGACCCAGGACATAAAACGCTAGTTGGGACAATGGGGGAGGCAACTCATTCCAATTTAAGGACCACTGTGAAGGATAGGTGACTGACTAGCTAGAGAGAGTAAGGCAGAAGTGACACCCAGGTGATTTCTTATTTTTTTTGCTTTAAAACATCACAGTTTCCCTAATACATCTTTGTATTTCACACAGCACTCTCAACAGTTTCTATAGTGATAACCTGTTAATTTTCAAATATGTTCTCACCCTATCTCCTGACAAACACACACAGTCATTAAGAGACTCAAAGTTAGAATAATGATGCAGATTTACTTCACATGGCTCTGTAATATGAGCTTCAGGCCTGGGTAGAGAGGAAATGAATTCTCTCTAGATAATACTAACTTAAAACCTCCATCAAAAAGAAAACATATCCATGACCTGCAACAACTGGCTTACTTAAGTATAAAAGCATTAATATACTAGACCTTAGTTATAAAATAATGTAATTCATCCTTGTGAAAGCAAGCCCAGGCTCAGGTTTCAAAGAGCTGGATTTTTGTAATAAGGACAAAATTCCACTGGATGCTGGTGGCTCACGCCTGTAATCCTAGCTACTCAGGAGGCTGAGATCTGAGGATCCCCATTCGAAGCCAGCCCAGGCAGAAAAATCCCCATGAGATTTTTATCTCCAATTAACCACTCAAAAACAGGAAGTAGTGCTGTGGCTCAAATTGTAGAACACTAGCCTTGAGCACAAAGAGCCTCAGACATAGCACCCATCCTGAATTCAAGCCCCACCACCGACAGAAAAAAGAAAGAAATCCCTTCACTGACTCAGTTCAAATCTATTTGGATTCATGTTAATGGATAAGATTTCCTAAGAGTCTGTACATGCTGGCCCCCTTTCTAGCTATATGTAAATGTTCATTAAATAGGTGAGCATCTCTTTGAGGGGAGCTTGAGGACCTCTAGCTATCTTTTCTAGTCTGTTATGTTGTACACAGTTATCATATTCATCATTATTTCTCACACTCTTCCTTTATTTTTCCAATTCCCTATTAACTTCTTTTGAATTTATTCTTATCAGGCTTATGCCCCCCCAAAAAAAGCTCCATGAAAACTACTTACTAAGGTTGCTGATGCCTTCTATTTGCTAAATCCAATGTCCAAGTCTTAGTCTCATCCAGTCTTATGGTGTTAAATAATATCTTTATATTGGAGGCTTTTCAATTTGTATCTCCCAAAGTCCAGTGCTTTTTCCATGTCTACACTGGGGTGCTGAATAGGCACCACAAACTCAACATATAAGAAAGATTCCCAATCTCCCCTCAAAAGTTTTTCTACTTGTAATTTTTCCCCATCTCAGATGATCAAGCTAATGCTCATTCTAAAAATCTTGGGAGTCATATTTCTTCTTTTTCTTACAATCCATGTTAGACAGAAATTTTGATGTTACTGGCAAAATTCACCCATAATCTAATCTCTATTTGCTTCTTTTCCTGCTTACTTTTATCAGTCCTTGCCACCCAGATCGTGTAATCCTTTAAAAAATTAATCCATAGTATCACTTTGCACAAAAACTTTGCAATGGACTAGAGTTAAAGCCAAAGCCTTACAGCAATGCCTTTTAGCTCCTACCTGTACTGCTCTATCTCCTAGCTCAGTGCTTTCATCCTTTTCACAAAACCACCTTTTCTACTCTGCTCCAGAGACCTTCAACTCCTTGCTGTTCCTCATACCTGTCATATGAACTCTACTTGTGACGTCTGCCTAAAATACTCTTGGTCAGATATCTAGAAGTTCAGTTGTACAATTCTTTCAAGTCTTGGTTCAAATGCCACTTTCACAATGATGACTATCCTGTCATATTTAACACTGTAACTTGCTCCCAAGCTCGGTGTTCTCAGCCCCCTATCCTACTTTACTTTTTTCCTTTTCCATAGTACTAATCTTCTGCCACATATACAATCTGCCACATTATACAATACTAACCTTCTGCCACTTTATACAATTTGCTTGTTCATTAGTTTCATTATTAATTGTCTCCCCCTGCTGGAATGTAAGTACCACAGGGCAGAAATCTTGTTACCTTCACTAAGGTATCCTGAGCATCAAGAACAGTAGAACAAAGGAGGCACTCAGGAAACGCTTGTGGAATAAATGAATTATTTCAAGTCTTCAACCACAAGGAGTTTCTCTGCACACAAGAACTTCTTCAATATCTCCACATAGATATTGAATAGACAAACATGCAACAAGGCAAATATGGTTGAGAACACATGATATAAGGTAAGTATTACTGGGGACTGGAGCCACATTGAAATTCGGGCTTTTAGTTTGACTATTAACATATCTTACAAACTAGAACAGACACTACAAGTGAGATAGATGTTTCTGTTCCAGCTCAGTCATTTCACGTGGTTTCATTTTTGTATTCTGGTCTTCTCCTCAGGAATGAATGCAGCCAATAGTTTCTTTCTCACAAGTTGTCTCCTCATTTGAATAATTTGGTCCACTTCCTCCTCAGCCCCATGTGGACCTCACAGTGACTCAATTCCTCAGGCCCTTGAAGTGGAAAAAAATGAGTAGTGACTCCATCAAACAACAACCACAGCCACCATCAGACAGTTATAAATAGTCAATATCACCATTAAACCAGATTTAGTTCCTTGGCTAAGGGTAGGGAAGATAATCACCAGACCTAAATAGCAAGAGAGAGGATAAGAAGTTCTAGAAAACACAAGCAAAGGGATGAAATGGAACCTCTCTTACTAAACATTAACAATCAGAGCACAGGCCGGGCGCTGGTGGCTCACGCCTGTAATCCTAGCTACTCAGGAGGCTGAGATCTGAGGATCGCGGTTCAAAGCCAGCCGGGGCAGGAGAGACAGTGAGACTCCTATCTCCAATAAACCACCAGAAAACCGGAAGTGGCGCTGTAGCTCAAGTGGTAGAGCGCTTGCCTTGAGCTGAAGAGCTGAGGGACAGCGCCCAGGCCCAGAGTTCAAGCCCACGACCGACAAAAAAACAAAACAAAACAAAACAATCAGAGCACAGGAAGAGGGGCAATACCACCAGGAGACACATCTTGTTTTGTACCTAAAGTGGACTTCCGGGTTTCATCATGGTGCTAGAACCTAAGGTAGCAACTGGAAGAGGCTCCTGGAGACACTACAGCCTGAAAAATACTCAAGCAGGTGAGTGGTGAGTGACCGTTCTTATCTGAGTTTTCCTGGAGACTCTAGACCACTCCCATGCCTCTCTCATCCTAATAATTCTCCACAACATTTTGGATCAGTTAGAAGAAGGTTAAACTTTTTATTCATTAAGTACTGAGTTCTTATGTATAATTAATACTAAAAAAAAAACTGTTTGGTTGCACAGCACTGTTTAACCTTGGTCAGAAGGAAATCAACATGGAAAGAACTAGGAAAAATAGTGCGTATTTAATAACTATTCATTCCTGCTTCCTGCATCTCTCTTGTTTTCCTGTAGAACCCCTGTAGTCTCCTTTGGGATGACTATTTTCCATGTTTGTCTCTTTCATAGTGTATCTGTACTTCTTATTTGGCCCCAGATGTCACATTGGCTTGTTTTACTCCAGGCTGAATCATTTGATTTCCTGTCCATGTTCCTAACCTTTCCAGATCCTCTTGTATCATTTCTCAGTCATTCCTGCTGTTTACAATACCTCTCAACTTAAAGCCATCTGTAAATCTCATTAGTAAACCACTGACTGACTCCTTCACAGGATATGTTGAATAAAATAAGATCTAGCACCAATTCTCTCTTCTCCATTTCAGGAACCTCCTCTCTGGCTTACTTGAACTTATTACCATTTTATATGATTATACTATTATTGTACATGTAATCTTGGTGTAAGTAAATCTAAATAGGTGAAAATATGAATTAACCATTTTTAAACTATAGAATTCATTTTACAAGTCAATTATTAATTCCTGTGGCCAATTACCCTTCCTGGGATACTTAAAATTCTTAGCTTGAAAAAAGTAATCACTCTACTTCAAAAAAAAGAAAAAGAAAAAGAAAAAGAATCTTTTGTTTAGAAATGGCTTCTTATTCATATCACCCATAATTTACTGGCAGAACCATCTTTCCAGTAGCAAGTAGTGTTATAAGATAGAGCTCTGATTAGCCTCTCTCCTCAACAGAGCCTAAAGCTATTTCTTTTCTTTTTTTCTGTGTGTGTGTGTGTGTGTGTGTGTGTGTGTGTGTGTGTATAGTAAAAATACTGTACAGAGGGGTTACAGTTACATGAGTAAGGTAATGAGTACATTTCCTATCAAGCATTGTTACCTCCTCCTTTGTTTTTCCTCTACCATTCCTTCCTTTCCCACCTCCCCAACTGCTCCCTCCTCCCCCACCCCAAATTGGAAGGTTCATTTTCAACATAGTGCCTTGTACATCTCATTGTTACAATGGGTCAACCTGTATCCTTATTTCAGCATTTTATTATTTCCTTTCTCCTCCCCAAATTAGAAAAATGTATATACAAGATGCAGGGCACTAGAATCAAATACAGTGACAACAGGTGTTATACCATAAGGGAAAAACATACAAAAGAAACAAAAAAAACACATGATACATTATAAATACATTAAAAACAACAACAAGAAAGATAAAACCACTTGTGTCCCTATCTTGGGGTTCATTTTGCTTAGCATCATCTTGTATGGTCTTATGTACATAGCTTTTGACCTCTTCTGCTTATTCTAGACATATACTAGTTATTGCAGATAAGGGAAACCATGGGATCTATGTTTCTTTGGGTCTGGCTTACTTCACTTAATACAATTTTTTTCAAGTCTTTCTATTTCCTAACAAATGGGACGATATCATTCTTTCTGATGGAGGTGTGTGTGTGTGTGTGTGTGTGTGTGTGTGTGTGTGTGTGTGTGTGTGTGGTATATATATATACACATCTATATGTGGTGTGTGTGTGTGTGTGTGTTTTATATATATATATATATATATATACATCTATATGTGGTGTGTGTGTGTGTATATATATATATATATATATATATATATATATCACATTTTTTTTGATCCATTCATCTACTGAGGATCATCTGGGTTAGTTCCATATCTTAGCTATGGTAAATAATGCTGCAATAAACATAGTTGTGCTGGTAGCTTTAGTATGACCTTGTTTGAATCACCCTACTTTTTAAAACTAGTTTCAGTCTTGAATATAGATGTTTCATATTCTTTATTCCCTTCAGTCTGGAAGAAATTGTTTCTTGGTATATCTTTAAGAATAATATTCAAATGAATGCTAACAGAAAGCATCTATGGAGCCCAATATTTCTCTGACTACAAATTCATCAGCTCCTGGCTTCAATTTTTTCTCCATTTTTTTCCTGATATACTCAAAATATTTTCAAATCTTATTCATTCTTCATTCCTCAAAAACTCTTTAAGCCTGGTGCTTAAAGCCCATGGCTCAGGCCTACAGTCCTAGCTACTCTGGAGCCTCAGATCTAAGAATTGAGATTTGAAGCCAGCTCAGGCAGAAAAAACACTGAGACTCTTACCTCCAACGAACCACCAAAAAGTCAGAAATAGAACCATGGTTCTAGTGGTAGTGTGCTAGTCTTGAGAGAAGAAGCTAAGGGCCAGTGCACAGGCCCAGAGTTCAAGTGGAAGTACAGGCACCAAAAGAAAACAATAACACCACCACCAAAAATACTTCTTTGAGCCAAGTGTGATGTCACATTCCTAAAATTTTAGCACTTAGGAAACTGAGGAAACAGGATTGTGAGGTCAGGCCAGTGTGGGTTAGTTACATAATGAGACCTTGTCTGGAAAACAACAATAACAAAAACAAAACCTTTTTAAGTCCCTTCTTTTACAAGTGCTGCGCTAAATGCTGAAATACAATGAAGAAGACATATTAGTGTACACCTGTAACCTCAGTTACTCCAGAGATAAAGGAAGATCACAATTTGAGATCATTCTGAGCAAAGGTAGAAAAGAAACTAACAAGAAAAAGACCTAGGTTATAACCCAAGTGGTAGAGCACTTGTCTAGCGCTAAATTCTATCCCCAATACTGTATCAACTAACAGAGGGAAAAATGTGTCCATCTTTACTAGATTGAGTTTTCAATCTAGTAAAGAAGGGGAATAATACTATTGAACCTATAATATATGATATCCACATACATATATGTATATATAATACGTTACCAACAATACAATTTAATGTGCAATGTGTTAGACCCCACAACAATCATATCTCACAGCTGAGAAAAGAGACTAGAAGTTAAGTAATTTGATTTGATGCAATACATGAATAGAAATATGTATTATCCAGACTTCTGTTATTGTAACAAAATACTCAGGCAACTTACAAAGAAAAAGTATTTATTCTGGTTCAGAGTTTTGGAGGTTTCAGTCTATGATCCATATGTCCCAATGTTTTAGCCTATGGTGAGGGCGTGCATCATGACAAGAGTGTACAGTAAAGCACTGCTCACTTGGGGGCCAGGAAGCAAAAGAGACCAAGGATGGGGCTAGAGTCCCACAATCCCCTTGGAGGCACTCCATTAATGACCTAAGACCTCCCAGTAGGCATCACCTCTTAAAGGTTCCAGCACCACTTTGGGGACCAAACTTTTAACATACAGGCCTATGGGGACATTTAATATCCAGAATATAGCAACAACTTACAGAAGAAATGAAAATGAACAATAGCTATTTGAGGAAATATTACTTACAAAGGAAGCGCATATTAAATAATTAAACACTATTATTTAACTACAAAGTCAGTAAAGCTGGCGGGGTTGAAGTAATATAGGCTCTTCTGTGTAGAGATGTAGAGAATATAAAGAGGAACAATCCACCTGAGAAATAGTTTAATTATATGTGACAAGGACCTTTATAAGAGGAATTAACCTTAATGTCCATTACAAGGAAATCAACTAAAATGTTGGTACACCCTTACACTAACACTGCACATAGCCACTAAAAACCAAGAATTTTCTAAACATTAAGGGAAAGAAGCATACTACAACTATTATTGTACTCATTATGCCCACCTTTGGTCCTCAGCTCCACCCAGACCTGAGCTCCTCCCAGCCCTGGAGTTCCAGCTGGCTACTCCCTCTCTCCATCCAGACCCACCTGAGCACCCACCTACCTCAATTCCTGCCCTCAGACCCTCCTGCTTCCTGAATAGGGACAGACACCATGTGCTCTCTCCCCTGGGGAAATATGACTCCTCTAATAAACCTTGTAATAATCTTTCTCCTGAGCCTGCCTGCCTCTGCATGGTCCCCTGGGATGAGTGTGAAGGATTCCTTTCATTTATTCTGAGATTACCGTGTGTGTGTGTGTGTGTGTGTGTGTGTGTGTGTGTGTGTGTGTGTGTGTGTGTGTGTGTGTGTGTGTGTGTGTGTGTGTGTGTGTGTGTGTGTGTGTGTGTGTGTGTAAAACCAGGTATAAGTTCACAGAGGTTGTTCATAAGAGTTGGAATTTTTTTGTATTGCTATCTTGTAAATTTTGTAATAAAAAACTCAAGCATTATAATAATAATGTAGAGTAAGAGTCAGGCTACTTGCAAAATCACCAATCTGATATATTAACTAAGCATAGACTTTAAACTCCAAAATCCATTCTTCTTATACCACATCTTTCTTCAGCCCTACAACCCTGAATAATCCTAGCTGAGTAATCCCTTTATGACTTGTCTTGTTTTGACCTCTGCTTTTTATCACAAGATAAATTTCTCCCACTAAGATGGCTTGCACCTGCACCTCTAATCTCTGCAACCTGGCATTCTTAAAGCAGTAAGCATCCCCCCCCCCCCCGCCACTTTTTTTTCAAAGCCTGCTGCAAGTCATCCCAAATTTCATCATCTGCTTCTGTTTTGTAAGGCTTGACCAAGGCATACAAGGTCTTCAGGATCTGTCAGCTGTGAACAAGCAGTATTTGTGTTTGGACAAGTCTTTGTTGGTCAAGGGCATCCCCACCCTGGCCAGCTCACATTTTTTTTTCTTTTCTTTTCTTTTTTTTTTTTTTTTTTTTTTTGGTCAGTTGTGGGGCTTGAACTCTGGGCCTAGGCACTGTCCCTCAGCTCTTCAGCTCAAAGCAAGTGCTCTACTACTTGAGCTACAACGCCACTTTTAGTCTTCTAGTGGTCTATTGGAGATAAGAGTCTCACAGACTTTCTTGCCTGGGCTGGCTTTGAACCATGATCCTCAGATCTCAGCCTTCTGAATAGTTAGGATTACAGGCGTGAGCCACCGGCACCCAGCCACCACTACACATTTCTAAACACACCCCAGGCATGGACATCTGAGAACCACAATGATGGGTCCCCACCAGCCCACCAACCTCATCTCTACTCCCACATTCTCTGGTTCAATACCCAATCGCATTGGCGTACCTACTGCTCTTCTAAATCTATGAAGACAGGGACTGGAGAGGCAGGACTTTTAGTTTTATGACAGTCCCTACATTAAATTCTCTCTCTTTTAAGATTGGCTCTTTATTCATTTGCAATCTTATCCAGCTTTCCCAACAGTAAAGAAACCAACAATGATATTATCACTGGTTTCTTGTATGCCCATATCTGTAAACCTCTACCATGAAGTTCAGGATCTTGTATAATCCTACTTCAAAACTACATCTGTATTCTTCTTTGTCTTCTATGCTTTGGTAGAGTATCTGTAAATTACTCTGTGGAACAAAGAGAAAAACTGTGGATGCCAATCATTGGTACTTGCTATGGTTTTAATGTTCTTTAAAGTCTATGACTTAGAAACCTAATTTCCAATGTAATCATGTCCAGAGGTGATGATAACTTTGAGATTAGGTGATGAGGGCTCTGAGGATACATTTAGCTTCTTTTTTCTCTTTCATTTGCACTCTCTTGCCCTTATGCCATCCATTATGGAAGAAAGCACTGAGTTAGGACTCTTGCTAGCTGTAGATCCCTTGATCTCAGACATCCTAGCTTCCAAAACTCATAAGAAATATATTTTCTTTCTTTTTATATTCTCTGCATGCAAACTGGAGCTACAGTAATATAGAAAGAGGTAAGATAGCACAAAATTGAATAATTGTACTAAAATTATATATATCTCTCTCCTAGTTTGAGCTCCCTGAGGGCAGTAACCTTCTCTTTGTATTCCCCCAAAATAAACTAGTGTGTAGAAATTGAAAGCACTTGATCAATACCCCTACATCAAGCTCCTCCTTGAGATTAAAGAAGCAGTGCTGGTATAGCAGATACTGCTGTGGCAGCTCATGGCTTACATGTGGCATTACTGACTGGGCACTGAATGTGGCATGAATGTACTTTGGACAACTCCCACACTAGAGATCTGATTAAGTTTGCTGAAATTCTTGTTAGTACACAAATTTCTTCAGCGATTACATTTTCTACATATTTTCTTTAGTTTTGTGTGCATTTACATACAGGCTTTAATTGTTCCTTTCTTATTTTTTCCACTCAATTTTTGTCTTTTCTGACCATCCCCAACACCTTTTCTAAGCCATTTTAGCAGTAGTCACCATGTGAACTGAACGTTATATCCTGAACATGTAAAATCATGTTTGTTAAACTAAAACAGCAATTTTCCTTCTCATGGAGAAAACTGGGACAACACATATCAAGAGGGGCATCTTCAAATATATTTAGGTTTTGTTTTGTTTTTTGCATTTAAAACTGGTATCTGTTGAGTCTTGTTATATTTAGAAATTGCAATGCTTTCCTCTATATTAAGAAAGTTTTTAACTTTCTCAAATGTGCAGATCACCTTTCCCAAATTAGAATTCAAGGAACCAATTCTTAATTGTATTTATAAATGTTAGGTTTTTCCTGCTCTCTCTACTTTCCTGCTCAAAAAGGGCAATTATAATAGTTTCTCTTCCACTTAGAAGCACAATTTTTGGAGCCTTGAGTTGGCTGACTTCAAAATTTGAAATGTCTCTGATGATACACAGCTGTCTTCATTTCTTAATCATAGATGTCTAAAGCATTCCAGGAGGCTGACTCATGTACCTGGAGAAATGGACCATGTTTTCTCATTCTCTCTCATGAAGCTCTTGTCAGATTAAGAGGTTTCTGCTTTATTCTGCAAGGGATTTAATTACAAGATGACTGGATACATTCATACATTTCTTTGCCATCTCTTTCTTGTTCTCTTACATATTTATCTCAAACCCAAATGCACTACTTTCTGACTTTCCTTTCCTTCAATCATTATCCTATGGCAATTCACTTAAGCCACCAATATGGCAAAACTTCATTTTCTTCCAAACAGCCATTTGTGGTCAAGGAAAAACAGATCTATTTGTGTTGTATGTAGCCTACCACTCACCGCAGGCTATCACATTAAATAGACAGGAGTTTTTGAGCACCTCACATAGGCTATGCTCAAGGGTAAGCAATTCAGAAGGAAATTTTCTTAAGTTCTTCGTTGAATGGGTCTCAGCTTGTGACTCCCAAACAGCTACCTTTCCTCAAAAGAATTCCATTATTCTACAACAGCAGCTCTTCTCTCCTGCTCTTTCAGAGAGCAGGTGATTTGCTAAGCACTTCCCTCCACCCCAGGAGCTTCCATCTGCAACCCAAAGCTCATCTATAATGAAACTTTGTGTTTGTTGGGGATAGAAGAATCAACAAGGATGCAGAGATATACTTACATACCTGAACAATTCCACTTGAAAAATCTACACACTTGACTACTTGTAAACTATACCTTAATAACTCCACTAGCAAAACCACCCAGCCTCTCGATATACCTACTATTTTATATAACAGATATAACAGAATTGTCTATATACATGTATTCTATCCCCAAAGGCAAACCAGCAAAATCAAAATCCTTCCTACCTAAAATTTTATTAGTTTTCTGTGTTTTCCATTCAATTAAATCAAACATCATTAGAGTAAACAGGAAACTTTAAAGAAACTCATAGAAGTGAAAGGATCAGGAAACAGCTCTGAAGAGCTGTAGGAGAACCTAAGGTCACAAGTCAGTGGCCCAGAGTCTTCTAATTTCTTTAGTGTACAAAGACCACATGTGAAGGTCTCAAAAGTATCCTAGAAAGAATGGGTAGAAGAAGAATCCTCTATCCAGCTCCGTCTCTGCACTTAGTTACTTTCAACCACAGAAAAAAAATCTCTTCAGTAAAAACATTCACCTTAATAAATCATATTACATGGAGAACTAATAAACATTCAGGCAATTTGAGATTTTTATTGAGAAAATAGCCATTTTGACATTATATCCAGTTTTTCATTTGTTAGAATAAACTTTTTACAATATTGATCATTATTAACACTTTTAGGTATTTATACATAGTCTCTGAGTAAAATATAACCATACTAGGCAAGGCTAGAATACTGATATTATAGTCAACATAGCTTATTTTAAGACTGTTTACTTTATAATGAAACTAGAATTTGCATGCTAGAACAGATGTTTAAAATGTTTACAGTTCAAAGATAGGTTTGATGGGACAAAACCATTTGGAATATAAAATATTTCCTGTTTTCTGTCCATCTTCCAAAAAACTAGTTATGTTACAATCAAGTCACAATTTTCCTTGGACATAAATTTTAAAAATGAAAGATATTATTTCCTTTTTTTCAAAAAAGGAAGAAAATAAATTCATAAGCGGAATAAAATTCATCTTTATGCAGCTAACTTAAAACCTTGAGTATGTCCCTCTTTCTCCAAAAGATAGCTGCCAAGAAGGCAGGAGAAGCAGCAAATGATCCGAAGAACAAATGGCTAGGACAGCCTTCTTCACAGTGCATGACTTGTTGAGGACTGATGCAAACCCTGGCAAGTCATTTTTTGATGATCTGGGATATGTAAACCAAATGATTAAAAGACACTTTTCTAAATTTGCAAAAGAAAAGCTGAAGAATCAGAAGAACTTTTCATGTGGCTAGATGTCCATCCTTGTACCATAACTCAAAGCCTAAGGCAAACTTCATACAAACACTTCCCCGAAACATGGAACTCCAAACATGAAAATGTATATATTGCAAAAAACAAAAAACATCCTTGTGCCTCATTAGTGGTCTGGTTTTACACTCTGAAGTGAAATAAAATCTATCTGAAATTTGGAGACTTTGTGAAGTTTACATTTTTTCAGATGTAGAGTCTGCTAATTAAATGTTAACTATAAACTCCCATCCTAGAAGTATACACACATAATCCTTGTTTAGACTATGACTTTAATAACAGAAAACAACTTGAAACTATTACACTTATTTGCTTTGTCATTGAAGCAACATAAAATCATTTATAATAATCTCCATTGTCTTTTTTGATACTTTTTAAAGCACAAGAAGAAAAGGCTTGGAAAATTGTTCTGGAATTACAAGTTAGTTCCCATTGCCTAATAACTGTTCCTGACACAAACCACCAGTTCAGACCCCTACCCAGCCGTGCCAGGTTTACTAGAGCTCTGGGAGAAAGGGCTGTATTAACCAGGGTCACCCCACAAACTAAATAACAACGAATCTACATCTGGCCTTTCAAGTCCATGGTCCAAGGGAATCCTGATTTGTCTCATATTATCACTGTCATGAGAGGGCAAGGCGAACACTCTAGGGCAACGTTTTCACAAGTATATTTCTCAGAACACAAATCCCACAACTAAACATCTATTTTAAAAATCCACGTGTAAACAAACTAGGCAAATGGTGTATGAAATAGAGGCACTTAATGAAAACCATAAATGCTCCTCCTATGAAATGCATGTGGCACACTCATACATGCAATCATTGTTTAGACTATTTCTTCAGTAATGAAATAAAAACTTGAAAATTTTCCAAAGCTTGAAGAATGGGAAATGCACATCCAAGGTTCTGAGAAGTCTATAGTAACTTAACTTTGCTTAGTCCAGCATTTTCTAAACTTATTGGACTACAGGAAACCTCCATTGACAAAATCTATTATACTTCTTTAGGAGCTACTTCACCAATAAATGTAATGATGCTATGTTTTTAATCTTATAATTTTAAATTAATGAAGACACAATTAGAACTGTCTTTTGGGGGTTCCTTAAAAAAAAAAACTATTTTGCTCTGAATAAGTTTCTTTTCTTTTTTCTTTTTTTTGGGGGGTCCGGTTGTGGGGCCTGAACTCTGGGCCTGGCCGCTATCCCTCAGTTCTTCAGCTCAAGGCTAGTGCTCTACCACTTGAGCCACAGCGCCACTTCTGGCTTTTTTCTTTTTGCTTATGTGGTGCTGAGGAATCGAACCCAGGGCTTCATGCATTCAAGGCAAGTGTTCTACCACTGAGCCACCTTCCCAGCCCCCAATAAGTTTCTATTATAACATTCCCCTCTCTACTCATTGCACAAGGATGTTCATTCTCTCTAGTAATTCATGAAATACTTCTCTGGAAAAACTAATTTCTGCATCCTTCTTTATTTCCCAGAGTATGCTTCTCTCTCAATCTTAAATTAATTAGTCTTATTAAGACAGATAGTCTGGCTGCTAGTAGTTACTATCTACCCAACAATTTCTAATTTACTTTGCAAACCCTTAAAAGCCAAAGCAAGAAATAATAAAAAAAATTATATATCTCTATGAAAATCAACATTTTGAAGACCTAATAAAACTCAACTAAACCTGAGTATAATGGACTGTTGATTTCCTGTACCAATGAATTTCTGAAAATAACTATGAAATGACACTAACAAGTAAATATAAATCCACACAGCTGCACAATAGCAAAAAAACGATTTAAAAATATTTCTTACCACTAAGAACATCTTTTATAATACCATCATCACAACCCAAATCATCTCTACTGTTCTGCTCAGGATTCCAATTATAAAAATAACTAAACCAAAACAAAGTCAATTACAAACTCCTTTTGAGCTTAAAATAGCACATAGGCATGTCACACCTTCTTCATGGGGGGGTGGTGTCTTAGTGAACATCTCAAACTGCCTATCTGGAGATGATAAATACAACACAGAACTAGTGCATGAAGATTCAGAACTTTTTCAAAACTTTTATTCTCAAAAATGCCCCAGTTACCATAGAAAAAAACATATAATTAGAAAGAAAAAAAACAGATTTATTGATATCCCAAGGAAAAGATGTTTTTGGTTTTACATTGCCCTCCCTCTCTTCCCTGATCCCTTTCTTTTCTTTCTCCCTTCCTCCCTCTCTCCCCCTCTCTCTTTCCCCTTCCCTTCTTCCTTCCCTCCATTCCCAACTTCCCTGCCTTTCCTTTATTTAAAAATATTTAATTTATATTATGTATATTATATTTCTGGAACTAAGTATGTTTGGACTATTACATTTTTAAATCATGGTTATGTGGATAATGATAAATTTATTGAATTTTGTTCTTTAAAAACCATTTTATTTAGAAATAGAGACTCACAAGACATTATAAAAATAGGAGATATCGCATGTCCCCATTACTCAGCCTCCTGTCTATAAACAAGCATTTATATGTTCATTCTAAAAAGGTCAAGGTTGTTGACAGCTTATGAAAAACTGCTCCCAAAATCTACTAGGCCTGGTAAATGCAAGCTTTCAGAGGAGGCACCAAAGAAACAAACCATCAAATTCAAGTATCTCTTTTTTTGAATCCCTAGTTTTCTAAGCAAACCCTTACTGTTACCAGTTGTTATCTCTTTTTGTGTTTGTTTTCCAATTATCATTGATGTACAAAAATTTTTTTTTTTTTTTTTTGGGTCCAGTCATGGGGCCTGAACTCTGGGCCTGGGCGCTGTCCCTCAGCTCTTCAGCTCAAGGCTAGCGCTCTACCACTTGAGCCACAGCGCCACTTCCGGCTTTTTCTTTTTGCTTATGTGGTGCTGAGGAATCGAACCCAGGGCCTCTGGCATGCAAGGCATGCGCTCTACCACTGAGCCACCTTCCCAGCCTCTGATGTACAAAAATTTTAACTTAGCTATGACTGAAATAATCCTTCCCATTCTTTCATATATGTATAGATATGAAAATAGATGGATCAATATTATAAATGGAAACAAAAATACATGTTTTTATAAAATCTCTCATCCTTTAGTACCCCCCCAAAAAATTCAAGCACACCTAAGCTAAAATTTGATATGTTATTGTCAATCTTTTGATGAAGTCAAAAAACAGTTTTGAAAGAAAAACCATCTTTAATGTTCCTTATAGTCTCTTTAGTGTTAAGTAGTTACTATTATGCATGATTGATATGGACTGTTGGTGAAGGATTTTCTTCTTATGGAAATTATCTAGCCATTTTTTAAATCTTATACTATCAAAAATAAACACAAGCATACTCCCTCCTTTTCATATTATCTTCCACCATTACCTGTAAAAGACAATGGTTCACAGTGTTCTGTTTAAGGTTGTGGACCATTTTTCTCAGTAAATTCAAACTATCCAAAATAATATCCTGACACTGTGTCTATAGACCTTGTGTAGCATAAAAGAAAAAAAAAAAATTTTGTCCAAGAGCTTCCTCTATGTGTGGCTGGCTCCTAGTTTATGCTCAGCTATAGCTTTCTTATCATTTCATTTGTATATACAAAGAAAACTCAAGTATCCCAACATAAAAATTGTCAAATTACATTTTGCATCTCAGAAGTGGTAGTCTGGAAGCACAATATATAATAGAATGTAAGGCTATAGGCAATGCAAAGCAGAGATGACCAAAAAGTAAACAAATCATTTTGATAGTATACAAAAAAAAATACTTGTTATGTTAAAATGACCCTTTTAAGTCAAATTCAACATATGAAACCACACAGTACTTCTTAGTTGAATTCTGTGTATCATGAGAACATGACTCCCATATTCTTATAAATATATAAACATTTTCCTTCCTCACAGTCTTTTGTAGATTTATCAAAAGAATAACCTATATAACCTAGCATTATCTTTTCTTTTTATCTATGGAGAGATTTGAGGTCAGATGTATTGTTCACTTTTATAATCTGTTACTGTTGATAGAGTTTTTTCTTCTACAATTTTTTTTTCAGAAATTAATTATAATTGTCCTGTTTTACATGTGTTTTGCAATTGTAAGCCACTTCAAATGCTTTTTGGAAGGTCTAATACAAATCATAATTGAAAATGACTAACCCTGACTAAAGCATAAACAGATGTCTGATTAATGTGCTTAACTATTCTTTCCCAATATTCATCAATTCTAGAAAATAATAAATCACAGTCATTATTTCCAACACAAAATATTCATACAGATTTCAGAATGCTGAAATAACAAACTGTCTTTGAAGATGAGCAACAGCCAATCCCACCCCTCCCTCACTCCCTCTCCCGCCCCCACATACAACCATTGTTAGAGAAGTAATGTGAAACTCATTGGTACTTTCACTAAATGCATCTAATCTTCACCACCATGATTACCTTGTTTCTCACATAGTTAAAACTATCAAGAGAAAAAAACAAAACCTCTTGTATCATGTATAAACACCTACCTAAATACAGAACTGGGAGGATGAGGGTCAAACACAAGTGACCTCCACTCAGCTTATGAGTCTCTTGACAACAAGGCTTGTTTTCTTAACATATGGGTTTCTGCAGGACTCGGTAACATTTGCTGAGCACCATAGTAATCTTTTAGGACACTAATAAAAAAGAGTCCTATTTTTTTTTTTAATCCCAGAAGTGGGATTTAAAACAACAGAAGCACCTCACCACTAAAATAAGCAAGTTTCTATTATAAGGAAAACTACCACACAGCAAATCCTTGACCAATTCAGCAGCCAGTAAATAGAAAATAGTCATAAAAATATGCTATTTCAGATTTATTCCTCTGGATCCTCAACAGTAATTAAAATATATGGAACACAATTAGTCATCAGAAAGCTGTGACTACATATATGCATGTTATGAAAGAACACTGGTCTGAGTCAAGCCTAGAGAACACAGACCAGATGCACAGTAGGTGTTTCAATTACCCTGGCCATAGGCTTCTCCTGAGTAGTATCTAACAACTGGGTAAGGTTTACAGCTTAACACAATAAAGATGACCAAGACATTCAGTTTTGGAATCAATACATGAATAAGACAATTGAGATGTTCTATAAATACATACATCTAAAGCTGCCATATTTACCCTGTAAACTAAAAGACCCCTAGAGACCACTTATTAACCTATAAGGAACACATCAGCAAAAATTATGCTATTCTGAAGTGCATTCATGAGATGAATATAATATGCAACCACTCTTACTGTTTATATATGCAGTTCTAAATCCCCAAAAGGTTAGACTTATGAGCATAAATAAAAGCACATTCCTCATTGCTTCTTAAAGTTAAATACAAACCTTTCTACTGAAATGAAGTAATTTGTATTTTTCCTAGATCCTAAAATAGGCATCAGATTTCTAAACAGAAGAAATAAAGTCTCTGCCAAAGAGCCATATATTATATATGCAGACAAGTATAAGAAAACCAAGTTAATAAATTGAATAAATTATCTTGAATAAATTAAGAATACACATTCAGAACAGAATTGTAGCTTTTGGTCAGTAACATATGAGCAAAAGGCAAAAATCTGCCAAGTTTAAGGCAGGTTTTTTCATACAAAGTACAATGTGTTTTCTCCCCCCACCCACCACATTCATTTAGCATTCACCTTTATTTAAAAAGCAGTGCCAAGCTAGCATACAAGCTTTTTAGTTAAAAGAAAAAAACAAATATCATAGAAAGTTTCTTTTGTGTTAGTCTTCCTTATACCTATGAATGGTATATTCTATTTGCCTTCACACCCGTGGTGTTAAGAGATTACCGTGACAATCATAAGACTTGGCCACAAAGCACAATAACTGTCAGGGTGACAGCCTGTGCGAAGAATTACTCTCTTCTGCTGGAGTCAATTTAAGTGTTGGCAGTTTCCGAGGAGGAAGCTGAGGGCTTTGGCGAAGGTTGTCATCCATCTGTAGAAAGTATAAAAGATACATCTGACTAAGGCTGTGGCACCACTTATGTGGACTGTGGCCTCCCCATCCAAACTACAGCAGAGAACCATATGTTTGCAGAACTGCTGGAGAAATCTTTTTCTTACAAATAGTCTCTCAAGAATTGTAAAGGTCATACCTCAAATACCAGCTGACTCAGTATCTGTAAAAAAAAAGCAATGTGGCTCATTCTTGATACCTTCACAAAATTACCCTAACTCCACAAAATGAATACTCTACTAAATTACATCATAGCTCACCCAGTTTAAGAGGCGTTTATAAAAATAAAAGTTAAAAATAATAATTCTGTTACCCTAATGTCCACTGCTTATGAAGTATGTTCATGTACAGTATCTTGTTTGATTTTCCTAACAAGAAGAAAAAAAGGGCAGACATCATACTTCCCTATTATTCAGATGAACCAAATGAGGTTCAGAAAGGGCAAGTGATGTGCCCTGGGCCCCACGGCTGATATTTGTTGCAATGTGGTTGTTCTTTCAACTATACCTATTTAAATTAATCACTGTGATTAATATTACACTCAAAAAAGATGAGCTTTCCCAAGCTAAAAGTATGCAGACCAAAGGAAACTAGTAATGGGGCAAAAAGAATAAATTCTTTAGATTTAAGAGGTTCTCCAAACACTGGATCAGTTCTAAGATTGCCTTAAAGAAACAAATTAATATGGAACATGTTAAGAAAACGTCCAAGAACTTCAGACTTAACGCAAAACATATTAGTATTTTTCAAATACTAGGATAGGGATTATTCAGCACTCAACCAGACCCTCAGTGAACTACTCTTTTTTTTTTTATATTTTTAAAAATTTCATTGTGAAGGTGAGGGGTTACAGTTACGTAAGTGAGGTAATGAGTACATTTCCTTTTGAACAGCATCACCCCCCCTCATTCTCCCTCAGTTTTTCCTCTTCCAACTTCCCTCCCCACAAAGTTGTATAGTTCTTTTTCTAGTGGGTTAGGAACTATTATTAATCACAGTATCCCACAAAGTGCAAGTTTCAGGTCCTTGTGTTGAGGTCACTATCTGTTTAACTTCAAGTTTCAAGTCCTTGTGTTCAGTTCACTATCAGTTTAACTTCATAAAAGACTTTAAAGCAACTGCCATCAAAACACAACACCAGCAGAAAACAGCATCTTATTGTCTATATGATAGGCAGGCTCTTTTACAGTTTTGTATTTGTACAGAGTATTCGATTCTCCTGCCGTAATCATCTCAAAATTCTTTTATAAAGCACAGAGGGAGCATTTTGGCAGAGGTTATGGGGGGTAGGGGTGCAGGGGTAATAAGAATAAAAGATAAACTTTTGTTTTCCAGTGGACAAAGTATTAACACTGAACTATTTTGGGCAATGGTGTTGAGCTATTTTCTTTCTTACAAGAATTTCTTCAAACATCATTCATTTTAGATTTTCTACCAAAGTGAATAGCTATGGCTAACAAGATTGGTAGCTCTACCATCTTGTTTTTACCAGCAAACCACAGACTTCCTACAGAAGAACAGGTATGAGCAAAAAGGAGTGCCTAATTTAATATATCAGAGAACTCTGATACACTGATGATGCTGCACAAAGATGTGTACAAAGTGGTGACAGGATCTCCTGGCTTTACTGCTGAATATGTGGGCATTTCAGTTTTCTTTCCATATTCGTCATGAATTCTCCACATATAGAAAATAGAATCTATAGTGGAGTGATCTTTCCTTAATCCACATGTAAAACTTCATAGACTCCTCAGATTTACTGGACTGAGCAAAGAACTGAGCCAAATCAGGGTTTAACTCAGCTTACAAAACTAATAATAATGAACTCTTCCAATTTTACCACCCAATTTTACTCATTTCTCAAATTATCATAATTCATGAAATAATACCAAAAAAACCCCACAGGTCATTCAGAGAATAACAGTGACATATATACTAGCAAATCTAGTCTGTAGTAACAGTTCTGTAATTTCATCCATCAGCTAGATGGCTGACTACTGAAGAAAATAAATGAAAGCTTATGCCAGGCACATTTCTAGGGATTAAGTTTCCTTTCTACTTTTTTGTCATCTGAGAGACCTTGGAGAGGTGACAAAGCTACTCTCAAAGCTTCAGAGGCCTTATGCATAAAATGGGTAGTGTTAGTATCAGCATTCAGAGATGTTATGAGGCGAATGAGATAACCCCATATATCTAGAAAAGAATAAAACACTGTTCATTTGTATAAGAAACAAGTGAGGAGAAAAAGGGCAACACTCTTGTGCTTTTCTGAATAGAATTTCCCTTGAAATGTCTACTGTTGGCTCTCTCCCTTATATTGTTCCTGAAAATCTCTCTCAAAAATAAACACCCCCTAAAATGGAAAAGCATCCATAGTGGGGTAAAAATGTAGACTACATTCAGAACAGTAAAGGACACACAGGAGAAAAACAAAAAAAAGTACATGTGGAAGAAAGAAATGGACATTATGGTGCTGTTAATAAGACAGCACAGGTGCTTATAATCCCAGGAAACAGAAAACATTTGTAGTTTGTGTTGTCATTGTTTTGTATAAAGCCAATCTTTAGGGATTCCAAGCTTAATAGATACATACTGTGTGGTAAAAATAAACCTATACCATTGTCTATTTTTCCCACAGCAAATAGGCCACTGTTGGCTTCAAACACTAAATTAGGGCTGGGAAGGTGGCTTAGGGATAGAGTGCTTGCCTTGCATACACGAGACCCTGGGTTCAATTCTTCAGCGTCACATAAGCAGAAAAAGCTGGAAATGGGACTGTGGCTCAAGCGGTAGAGCACTAGCCTTGAGCTGAAGAGCCGAGGGAGAGCACCCAGGCCCTCAGTTCAGGCCTCACGACAGAGAAAAACAAAGCAAAACAAAAAAACACTAAATTATATGCAGTTTAGTAAAAGTACATTTAAGATGCTATCTGAAATATAAACTTCTAAAAAAAAGAAAGAAGGTAAATTAATGCATAA
Organism: Dipodomys merriami; assembly: GCF_024711535.1. Lineage (NCBI taxonomy): Eukaryota > Metazoa > Chordata > Mammalia > Rodentia > Heteromyidae > Dipodomys > Dipodomys merriami. The sequence goes on along the minus strand of NW_027203382.1, from coordinate 21,615,843 downwards.
CTCAAATTACAACATTGGCTACAGAAGGAAAATACTAGTCTACTTTAAAATAATGATTGAAGTAAACATGACCTTTTCAATCAAGTTGGATTCCTTATTTACAAGTTGTGTGAGTTTCTGCAGATTTGCATCTACCATTTCTTGTCCAGCGGGAGAGATGCCTAAGAAGCCAGGATAGAAATCAGAAAAAGATAGGAAATTTTGAAAGCCTTGAAAGCTGTTTAGATTGAAAGACTTTTGAGTCTACTAACCCTCCCAATTACCTCACCCTCCAAAATATAAATATAGACAAAGGGAAAAACCATTCCGGGCTCAAAAGCAATGTTAGGAGGTAATGTCCAAAACCAAACTCGAAACAAAAGGATTAAAATGCATTCATGAAGACTATGAGCCAAGTGACATGCAGCTAGCCATAGTAATTAGTAAAAACACAGCAGTCTTTCATTCCTCTTTTCCTTCTGAAATTTAATTGTATCTTTCCCTCATTCGTTTTAAATAGGTCTTTGGCCATAACTATTTGAATAGTGTGGTAATACAGTGACTGCTAAACAGTTATCCACTAGGTGTTAAAACATTTACAGGGATTTTTAAAAGAACAAGTTTCTGGGCATTATCCCTAAAAGATTCCGATTTTGTAAGCCTGATCCAGGACTCAAGATTTTGCTTTGCTATATTATCAGGTTTTCTGGCCACTGCTCATTGTCTCCCAATCTACTAACACTCCCTAGATACCAAACACATAACCCAGCTTGAAAAATAAACTGTCCACTTAAGCCAGTTAGTTTTAACTGTTGTTTCTTAAGTGGACAATTTCACCCAACTCTCCCAATACTAATTTAGTATTACAATCAGTTAAGTACAAGGCCCCACACTCAAAAGAATCATATCCTCAGTGACAGGTGTCCTCTACTTACTATATACCTCCAGTCTGATGCAATCAGTTTTCAAGTAGTGGAATCATAGGAGTGTACCTCACCAAAATCAATCTGCTACTGATTTCTGTTCACGCAGGAAAATGCTAGAAGCAGCAGGTATAAATCATTTAAAGTAATTGGCTATTTGCATTAGGTTAAATACTATTTTAGCAAGGACTCAATAACTGTGGTTGTTAATCTTTCAGAAGAAAATGTGATACTTCAAAGGGGGAATGTTTAAAAAGGAGACTCACAAAATAAAATCCAGAGGAACAAATAAAAGGCAAATTAGTCTAGTCTCTATTTAACTAAGAACTATCATGTGGATTAATACTGAAGTTGGAAAAAATGCAACTTCTTCAAGTGCTATAACCCAGTACTTAAAGACAATACACAAGCCAGGCATGGTGGTACTTGCCTGTAATCCCAATACTCTGGAGGCAGAGACAGTAGGATCATAAATTCAAGGCCATTCTGGATTACATAGTGGGTCTGAGTCAGCCTGAGTTATAAAGCAAGACTGTGTCTCAAAAAAAAACACCCAAAGACTAAGGACACAGTTCAATGGAAGAGTGCCTCCCTAGCATACTCAAGGCCTGAGGTTTGGGAGAATATGAAGATATTCAAGGCAAATACACATTAGCTGATGAGAAGCCAGCTTACCTCCGAGACTGAGCCTAAAGTAACTGTTTAGAATATCATCACAAAATCGGCACAGGTTGGAGAGCTGCTTCAGATGTTCTTGTAAGTGAACTTTAGGAAACCGTATTTTATAAAGAGGTGCAAGAAAACCAAACACATAAGCATCCAAAGTAGAAGGCCTAAAAATAAAGTAACATTTTTAAAGTACATTAAAAATATTAACTTGGGATTCTGATTAAATGAAGTTTTCTACAAATAGACTTGTCAAATCTGAAGTATATAACAATGCTTTAAAAAGTTACTAACCATTTCAGTTCACAATAATTATACAACTAGGGTTTACCCTTTAGGAAGATTGAAAAATACTCTATTATTTAGAAGAAAATTAAGTTGTAAAATACAGGTTCATTTTTTTCCTTACAAGTGTAATTTAAACTTGGGCAAGGTAGGAACAGCCTTGGATATTTTAAATTCATATATACCACACCTCAAGCCAATGTTAATTATCACTGATATGAAAAGTTTCTTACAACTAAAAAAAATAAACATATCAAATCCTTCTTTAAGTGACAAACTCCTTTTTGAAGGGGTAAGGGGACATGCTTTAAATTACTTTTTACTGAATATACATGTGCAAAAATATCAAAATGATTTTCAAGGGCATGAACTTACATATCTCCAAAGAAAAACTGAGATGTTCCCAATCTGTTTGACAGAAGATTTAGGCACTCCTTGGCATCTCTGTATATCTAACAAGGATGAAATTTTATCTCAAAAGTAGGAAGGATGCTATGAAGCTGCTTTTAAGGCAGTATCCCTAGGTTAAGATCATCTGTGCTCTTCCTCCTATCCCTTCCCTGTAGAGCTCTGGTTTGGAGAATAATCAAAAACATACCTGTGCTTCCACTTCTTGGACATGGTAGAGGGGAGGCTCTCCTCTTGTCAAGAGAATCCTATTCAGTGCTCCCCTAGACATTCTTCCAGGTAGGATTAAACTCAAGGGAAAAGGAATTCGTGAGGCAAACCATGGCTTTGTCACAGTGAAGTAATTGTCCGTTTCAACCCAGAATGTGTGAAGCTGCCAAAGGAAAGAAAGAACATTCTCAGGATCTTCTTCGGTCAATTACTATTATTACTCATTCAATGTGATAGTTTTTCATAAGTGAAATAAAATGATCTCATATAAAATTTTCAAATGTATGAGTGTTATTGTTATATTCTAAGAACTAGAACAAAACATAGCACATAGTTGGTACTCAATAAATATTGGCTGAGGGCTGGGAAGGTGGCTCAGTGGTAGAGCGCTTGCCTTGCATGCTTGAGGCCCTGGGGATTCCCCAGCACCACATAAGCAAAAAGAAAAAAGGTGGAAGTGGCGCTATGGCTCAAGTGGTAGAGCGCTAGCCTTAAGCTTAAGAGCTGAGGGACAGCACCCAGGCCCAGAGTTCAGGCCCCACAACTGGACCCAAAAAAAAAATAAAAAAAAAAAAAAATAAATAAATAAATATTGGCTGAATTGAGTGAATTACCATTTAACCAATTCTATTCATGGGATTAAAAATGTTTCAAATCCCACAAAGAATGTTTATTTTCAAAATGACATTGGGTTTGTAGATACAGCTCAGTGGTAGAGTACTTGCCTAGCTTGTGTAAGGCCCTCATATTAATACCTAGCAATGAAAAAATAAATATTTTAAAATTAAAATTAAAAAAATTAAACATTATCTTTCATTTTAGTATATCACATACCAACTGAAGTTCTAACCATCCAGTTTCACATTAGTATGAAAAAGCAAGATTAACAAATAAGTGAAATTTCCTCTTTTAATCTCTTCTCAATATTTTCCTTCTACAGGGATTACACTTTCACTGAAGTCACTAAAATGCTGTAGAATTCAGGCATGCATACCACAGCAGGGAGAAGCTTTTCTTCAAGTAGAGCTATGTAAGCCAGTGTATCGGCCCCTTGCTTTGCTGAGAGTTCATAATCTGCATTATAGTTCTATGGAAAAACAAAACAGAACAAAAGTTTAGAACTTCCCAAAAGCAATGAACGACAAGAAAGAGTATCCCAAGAACAATGAAGCTATATAAGTTAGGATTCTTATTTCTCCTCACAAATGGCAAACATAATGGAAAAAGGAAAAAAGAAATACAAACCAATGAACAGCCTTATTTAATGAACATAAGGTTCTCAGTACTGTCAGGCATACAATAAATATATGGTAGTTATAATTTTTAATTAACGTCTATTATTTAAAAAGTTGTTAAAGACCTACTTTATAACATGGCATGTAGTTACAAAGTTAACAAATAAAAGTAATTACTGGAAGAGAAAACACTTCTAATTGGTTACATTTTTCTCCAGGAAAAAAAAAAGAAAACCTAATTTAGAAAAAACACAATTTTAATACATTGGAGTTTTATCTTATTTTGTTTTTGTGCCAGTCCTAGGCTTGAACTCAAGAGGCTGAGTGTTGTCCCTGAGCTTTTTTGCTCAAGGCTAGTGCTCTACTCTTGAGCCCCACTTCTGGTTTTTAACTGGAGCTAAGTCTCATAAACTTTCCTGTCCAGGGTTGCTTCAAACCACAACCCTCAGATTTCAGCCCCCTGAGTAACTAGGATTACAGGCATGTGACACTGGCACCTGGCCCGCACAGTTTTGCTTAAAAGTATTCTAAATACATTAGGCAATATTACATGTTCAAACACTTCAGATACACTGTTTCATAAAACATTTAATTTATTCAGTCATATAAATGCTTTTTAAAAATAAATAGCTGCTATTTGGTGAATTCAGATGTACCCAGTACAGAATGGATAGCACTGTGTAAGTGAACTGACTTTGCTATGAATAAATATAATAATGAATAGTTAAATTGAATCTTATTTTATATTAATTTCAATAAAAATCAAAACAAAGTGTATGAAAATAAACTGACTATACTTTGCCTTGACTTTTTTAATATCCATAATTTTATTACAAAATTTTTAAAAATGCAACATCCTAAAAAACCCAAAATTTATGATACTCATTCCTATGAGGTTTGCTGTACTACAAGAAATTAAAGAAACCATTAAATATTTAGGAACATTTAACATCAAAAGCTTTAAAATCTGACTGTAAGTGGTAGCCCCTCAAAAAGCTACCATCTGCATAATTCACCATGACTTTTAAATCAAAGTAAAACTCATGCTTTGCAGCAGTGATTATCAAGTCTACTTGGTATGAACTTCTGGTATCTCCAACTGTCTAATGGATTTTTAAAATACTAGAATCAAACAAATTAATGGAAAAAAAATATCATTCGGGAATCAAAATCTACTTCACAAGGAACCACCCACCTGTTTCCTTAAAAAGTTTAGTATTTTTGCAGGCTGAGAAACAATGCTGTCTTCAGTTGTCAAAATTGGTACATCACCTATAATCAAAAACAGATAACATACAAGGAGACATTATGATTTCCTCTAAAAATTCGAATACCTTAAGAAACAATACCAATTGCACAGTTGGAAGGGAAAAATGAGTAAGACTGTCTCAGGCTTTATTTTTTTCCCCTTTGTTTTTTCAATGACACAAAGAGCAGCTCTGAAGAACATTTTCACTTCTCTTGGTTTCCACTGAGTTGGCTTGCTGTATTACTCAAATCCTAAGCAACACATAGCCAAAGGCATGGAAAGAAGAAACTAAAATCCCAAAGTACCCTAGAGCTGTATGCCTCAAAACTTTAAATAGAAGGAAGGGACTTTAAAGGGGCAGAAAAGGGGTATCTAAAAATGCACACTGTACCTCTTGAACCTCTCCAGGTGTTATCTATAACATTGACTTTCAAGGGCGCACCAGAAAACTTGGCATAAGCCTGTAACAGAGTTGGCAATAAAACGTTTTAGACCGAGGACGTCATGCAAATGTGCAGCGCAGCTTTGGTTCACATTCCCTGCTCCCCCTGAGAACAGCGGCCTGCTCCCCGCCCGCACCGAGAGGCCCGCACGCGCGCTGCAGCTACCGGGTGTGGGACTCCAAGTTCCCAAAAAGGTCCTGGGGGTGCGGGGACGCCGCCGCGAGGCCGTGGCGTCTCGGGGCCCAGCGCGAAGCCAAGAGGGTCCCGCGGGGTCGCAGGCCCGGTGGGTGCCAGGGCGCCCCAGTGAGCCCAGGGGGCGCGGCGAGCAGCGTCCCGGGCCGCCAGGGCCCCGCCGCGCGGCGGGCAGCCAGAGCCAGGTCCACCCGGCTGCTAACGCCGGGCCCCTCCTCCCGCGCCCAGCCCGCGAGGCGTCCTCACCAGCACCACTAGGGACTCGCTGTGCACCGACGGGAGTCCCCAGCCGCCTCCCCAGCAACTGAGCTCCATGGGGGCCGCCATCTTGCCGGGAACGACCTCTGCTACCCGGAAGGACTTTGGCACGTGGGAATGCGGGGCGGGGCCAGAAGCAGAAGACATTTTGACGTCCTGGAGAGAGGCGCTGAGGATCACGGGAGGATTTAAAAGGGCATTTAGCTGCAGCTTGGTCTGGGCGCCACATATTTGTATTGACTGTGTGATAAGCCTTCCGACGGCTTTGCTGGCTTGATATTCGTCTCTGTGTAAAATAAGGAGAAGGTCATTTACGAGACTGTTGTGTTGAAAGTGATGACATGGCGCCGGGAGGTAGCTCAATGGCAATGCACTTGCCTAGTAAATGCAACATCCTGGCTTCGAGCTCCAGTGCCAGAAAGAAATGACAGAAACAGAAACAACAGCAACAATAATAATGAGTGGAGAGTATGAGCTCGGCATGCATCAGGCCCTTGGTTTGTTCAATCCTGCATCCCATGTGTGGGTCCTCTACCGGCCTTTCCAGTCTCAATCCAAGTTGCATCCCTATATTACATTGTTCCAATCTCCTTAAAAGCAACCACATTCCTGACATATAAAGGTAAGTTTTTCCTTCCTTCCGTGCTACACCAACCTGAAATAGCTTTTTTCTCCAACCCTTCCCTGAAAATGAGCTTCACTATCCTTTTCTTAGGCTGGCTTTAGAAAGTAGGACCTTCTCCTGGCTTCTTGCCAGTCCTTGTACGTTTTTGAAATTTGCTTGTATTAGCATTTATAGACCCTTTTTACTTTCCACTATAGAGAAGCTTTTTGAGAACAGAATGAATTGGTTTCATAAGTGTGTGACCATAGAGTCATACAAGGGTGTATGCTTAGGTAGGCTTCTCATTTAGCTAATGGTCTGCCATTAGTCCCCTCATTATGTTTTGGAATTTTCTTCTTTCTTCAGTCCCACTGAGATGGCTGGGTTCCGTTAAACAGATGAAACCTCAAAAGAAACCTATGAAAATTTTCACAAAAATACCATTCAATAAATATTTGTTAGATCCTCCCTTACTACTTACATAGCTGGCTAAATTACACTTGCAATGAAAGATGATTTTTTTTCATGCTTCAAAAACATTCCAGAAATGGGTGGCTAATACCTGTAATGCTAGCAACTCAGGAAGCAGAGACCTCAAGGATCATGATTTGAAATCAGCCTGGCAGAATAGTCTTTAAGATTCCATCTTTAATCAACAAAATAGAGGCATAGCTCAAATGGTAGAGCACTACCTGTGAACAAGAAAGCCAAGTGAAAGTATAAGGCCCTGAGTTAAAACCCTAGTACCTGCAAAAACAAAACAACAAGCAAACAAACAAGGCACAGAGTTCTTAGAAATAGAAAGGAAAAGATATATCAAAGACCTGGGAAATATATGGCATATACACAGTTAAGTCTATTGAGCAGGTAATATGTCTTAGACATTAAGATTCTGGGAGAATACAGAAATAGATAAGGCATAAATTATATCCTCAGGAGTTTATAGCCTACAAAGGATATACACAACTAGATATAGGGAGTTAAATTGCCATGAGCAAATTTAAAGATATGAATAAAACACTCAAAAACACAAAGTAGTGATAATGTATCCTAAGGAGGATTAGTGAGGGCTGGCTATTTTGTTTTCAGCATAACAAAAGTAATCTAAATTTTCAGATTCAAGTAATGGACCTCACTGTTTTGGAGAATTAAAATCCAAAGTCATGCAACTCAGAATCTGTTGACTGCATTTGAGTCTTTTTAAATGCTCTCGCACAGAGAATGTAGCTTCCCGAGTCTTGTTTTTAGAGTATATGGAGGTTGAGGGATGTAAATGAACATTCTTTGTGCACAGAAAGTCTGATTGCTGAGTTTGGCTTTTTCCCTCAGTACTGCTACTAGATATAATTATTTCATTTGCATTAAAGAAAAACTAAATCTCTTAGTACTGAATTGAGACAGAGAAACATGTTTCATTGCATCTGATGAGAGAATATTCACATAAATTTATTTGTGCCTAGTTAATAGTAATCTTTTACTGTTGTAATTCCTCCTGAGAGTCTATATCTACTAGATTGAATTTTAAAGCCCTAGTGTAGCTGATTGCACAATCAAGCTGAATATTGTTACAGAGAACCACATGGAAAGCTGAAACCTTCAGAAATTATGCCTGGTATGGGTACTTGGCCCCTGTGCCTTTTTCTGGCTGCGAAGCGTATTGTTCAGAGTTCATCAAAATCATAATTTCAGATTTTTACCAGAAAGGATACTATCTGCAAAATATTCATGTATGTGTGGGATGTCCTGAATCACAGCTTTATAATGAGTCTTCCAGACAGTGTTTTCCCTGAAAAAGAAATTTTATTTTTCAAAAGATGGACATAAAAATGGATTCATGTACTGCTGGTCATTTGAACTCAGGAGACCTGACTTTGGCATCCATTCTTGTCTCTTATGTGTTTCTTAACTTGGGAACCATGATGAACGTCTGGGAATATCTTTTGTTTGATTCAGAATCTATGAAGTAAATGTATCAAAATGGAACCCCCTTGTACAACTAATAGATGCTAAGAAAAAATTATTCTTAAAAAAAAAGGAGACTGTGAAATGGAGTTGCTGGCAAGGGTGAAGGATTTGTTTTAAGTAAATTTGCAGCATAATCCTTTATAGAGAGTTAAACTGAACATCTTTTATTGTCCCTTAGGGAGGAAAAGACTAAATACAGAACAGAATTTAGGAGAGTTGTGTTTTAGGTTGGCCCCTCGACCATGTTTTTTGTTTTGTTTTGTTTTTGTCAGTCAGTGGGGCTTGAACTCTAAGCCTGGGCACAGCCCCTAAGCTCTTCAGCTCAAGGCAAATCTCTACCACTTGAGCCACTTCTGGTTTTCTCGTGGTTAATTGGAGATAGGAGTCTCATGGACTATCCAGCCTAGACTGGCTTTGAACTGTGATCCTCAGATCTCAGCCTCCTAGGTATCAAGGATTACAGGTGTGAGCCACCCTAGCCTGCCTGGCCATATGTTTTTTTACCTTAAGTCTTAAGCTCTTTACTTAATAAACCTTTAGTTCTTTTAAATTTCAAGTGTTCTGAGTTTATGTGTAATGAACATTGGGAAATAATTGCCCCCTTGAAGCAATTTCTACACGCTAAAATTGTGTGTGTGTGTGCGTGTGTGTGTGTGTGTGTGTGTGTGTGTGTGTGTGTGTGTGTGTGGCAGTGCCAGTATTAGAGCTTGAACTCATGCCTGTGTTCTGTCCTTTAGCTTTTTCCCTCAAGGCTACTCCTGGCTTTGCTGGTTACTGAAAGATAAAAATCTCACACAACTTCCTACCGTGATTTCACTCAAAGTGGCAATATTGATGACACAATCAGCATTACTCTTATAACAAAACTTTTCACATTACGCTATTAAACATATTTGTTAAGGAGCTTCTGTACACCCAGAATCCTGAAAGGCTGTCAGGGAATAAAAACTTATATTCCTGGGCTGGGATGGTGGCTCTGTGGTAGAGCACTTGCCTTGCATGCATGAGGCCCTGGGTTCGATTCCCCAACACCACATAAGCAAAAGGAAAAAAGCGGAAAGTGGTGCTGTGGCTCAAGTGGTAGAGCTCTAGCCTTGAGCTGAAGAGCTGAGGGACAGCGCCCAGGCCCAGAGTTCAAGCCCCACAACCGGACCCAAAAACAACAACAACAAAAAAAACACAAAAAAACATATTCTTGCTTTCAGAGGATTTGATAACTAGAGGTTGGTAGGAAGTACTATTTTGACAAGAAGTCTAAAAGTCTAATATAATTTTAAACAAACATTTTAATATCCTATATTTTGCAAAGGTAAATAAGATGCTCCGTGACCTTGAAGCGTGTACATTGAAGCTAAGTCAGTAAATGCAAGGAAATGGGGGTGACTGTGACAAAGAATCTGAAGGAAAGTTAATAAATCTGAATTTACAGGAAGCTTGAGACTGGTCAGAAAGAATTGACTAGAGAGAACCAGAATTGGAAGATGCGGGACTATATAGTTCTAAAAATGTAAAAAAAGAGCAAAAGTGTAAATACAACATTAATGGATTTTTGTAGGCGAGGATATCAGCTAGAATACTAATGTTTCATGAACCCGATAAGAAAAATAATTTTATGAACCCATAAACTGTATCAAATGAAGCAAAAATGTCATAGGAAAAGAAATATGAAATACTGCTAACTATTGCAAGACAGTCATTTGGAACACTTGCACTGAACATTTTGAATAGAAGAGGTTGTTACAAGTCAAATTGCAAAGGCTTACTGAAGAAATGATATAAAGGGTAGGAGCAAATCTAAGATTGTAGTGAATATGTCAGATACAGGAAGTGGAGAAATTGGAGAGGAAGACTCAAGATAAAGATTTTTTTTTAAGATAGGAGAGAAACCTACATACATACAAATACAAAATTGTTGATTACAGAGACAAGGCCTGAAACACTGGAGAGAAAAACGATGCCATCCTAAGAGTGCAGGAGCTAAGATTAGAAACTTGTGCCCAAATCATACAAAGAACTCTTTAAACCCAAAAAATGTGTTAGCTTCCCATTACGATAATAAAAGAATTGAGATAGTTAACTTAAAAGAAGGAAATGTTTGCTTTTAGCTCTTAGTTTTGGAAGTTTCAGTCCTTGATTGAGTCTGTGGTGAAACAGTATATCATGGTGGGAAATATATGGTAAAACCACCTACTCATCTCATTGCAGCTGAGAAACATAGAGTAGAAGAGAAGGAACTTTAGAGTCCCAGTGTCCCCTTCAATGTCACTCCTCCATTTGACTGGCACACACCCAGCAAAGATCCACCTGTTAAAGGTGCTCTACCACTTTCCAATAGTGCGATAGATGGGAATAAGCCTTCAGTACAGGTGCTTGCAGGGGGCTGAGGATGTACTTAAAAAGACCATATTATCAAGAAAGCAAAAACCTAATGTAAAAAAAGGAGGAAAACACTGATGATAAAATGGCAGGCTAATCATGTCCAACCAACCCTAACATCTCTGGAGAAGGAGTGAACAAAAGTGCCTGAAGAGTGCAGAAAACAAGCTGTAAAAATACAAAAGTTGAAATAACCCCTTGTATTTTATCAGACCACATAGAATAATACTAGAAATCAACAGCAGGAGAAAATTTGCAGACACATATGAACAATACACTTTTGAATTATATTTGAGTCATCAAAGAAATGGTGAAATCAAATTTAAAAGCTTCTAAACACCAAAAGAAACAATCAACAGAGTAAAGAGACAGGCTACTGAACGGGAGAAAAATCTTGGCAGATATTTATGTAACAAGAGATTAATATCAAGAATATGTGAAGAACTAAAAGAAAAAATACAAAAATAACAGATAACCCAGTCAATAAATCGACAGAAGAATTGAACAGGTACTTTTCAGATAAAACATAAATGGCTAATAAATATATGGAAAAAATGTTTGACATCTTTAGCCATCAAGGAAATGCAAATCAAAAGTACAAGGAAATTCTAACTCACCTATCAGAATAGCACACTGAAGAAAACAAATAATAACAAATGCTGGTGAGAATGTAGCAAGTTGAGGGATAGGAACACTTATTCACTGCTGAAAGTAATTAAATTAATGCAGCTACTATGTAAATTAGCATGGCATTTCTTTAAAAAAAAAATAAAGCCTGGTGCTGGTGGCTCACACCTGTAATCCTAGCTACTCAGGAGGCTAAGATCTGAAGATCACGGTTCAAAGCCAGCCCAGGCAGGGAAGTCTATGAGACTCATATCTCTAATAAACCACTCAGAAAACTGGAAGTGGTGGGGCTGGGAAGGTGACTTAGTGGTAGAGTGCTTGCCTTGCATGCCTGAGGCCCTGGGTTCGATTCCTCAGCACCACATAAGCAAAAAGAAAAAAGCTGGAAGTGGCGCTGTGGCTCAAGTGGTAGAGTGCTAGCCTTGAGCTGAAGAGCTGAAGGACAGCGCCCAGGCCCAGAGTTCAGTGAGGCCCCACTACCGGACTCAAAACAAAAACAAAAACTGGAAGTAGTGCTGTGGCTCAAGTGGTAGAGTAGTTGTGTTGAGCTGAAAAGCTGAGGGACAGTGCCCAGGCCCAGAGTTTGAACACAACCAACAAAAATTTTAAATAAATAAATAAAACTCCCACATGACCCACTTGTACTACTTGGCACATACCTGAAAAAAATCAAAGTCAGATTACTATAGAGATACCTTACTGCTGTGTTTACCATAGAAATGTCCACAATAGCCAGATTATGGAATTAGTGTAGGTGCCAAACAATAGATGAATGATTGAAAAAGTGATGTATATACTACATGGCATTTTATTCATCCATTATGAAGAACGAAATTATGTTGTCTCCTGGAAAATGGATGGAACTGGAAATACTTTGGTTACATTTTAAAAAGCCATACTCAGAAAGACAAATATGACATGTTCTCTCTGATTTGTGGAAATTAGAGAAGAAAAGAAAAAAATAAACAAAAAAATCAGGGGACTACTTAGGAGGTGGAAAGGAAGGGGAAGTGAAAGAGGGGAAAGAGTTAGTAAAAGGGGTTTACATGATCAAATATAATTGTATGAAGCCCTTTACTACGTATACCAATAGAAAATAAAAATAGTAAAACAAAACAAAAACTTTGAATAGACATCTCACTAAAGAGAAGGAATTAGGGACTGGAAAGGTGGCTCAGTGGTAGAGCACTTGCCTTGCATGCATGAGGCCTTGGGTTCGATTCCTCAGCACCACATAAGCAGAAAAAGCCAGAAGTGGAGCTGTGGAAGTGGTAGAGCGCTAGCCTTGAGCTGAAGAGCTGAGGGACAGCGCCCAGGCCCAGAGTTCAGGCCCCACGACTGGACCCAAATAAAGAGAAGGAATTAATTATATGAAACTAGTCTAAATAATACTTGGCATTACAGAATTGTAAGCTAAAACAATAATGAGATAGCATCACAAACCTATTAGAATGAAAATAATAATAATAATTAATAATAAACCCTGACAACTCAACATTATCTTATGGTTGAATTGCAACCACCCCATAAAAGGTATATTGATTATTGAAACCCAGTACCTACAAATGTGACCTTATTTGGAAATGCAGGGTTTAAATATATAGTCAAGTTAGTTAAGATAAAGTCACACTGGATGATGATAGGCTCCAAAGCCAATAACCAAAGTCCTTGTAATACAATGAAAATGTAAATATACAGAGATGGAGACATGTAAAGCCACAGAGATGATAACCATGTACATATGAATAAAAATGGAAGTATGCACCTACAAACCAAGGAATACTAAGGATTGCTGGAAGCCACTAGATGCTAGGAGGAGACAAGGAAGAATTCTTTCCTACAGCCCTCAGAGGAAACATAGCCCTGTTGACAACTTGTTTTTAGACTTTTAATTTCAAGAATTATGATAATAAATTTATGTTATTTCAAACTACCCAGTTTGTGGAAATTTATTACCACAGCTTTAGGAAAGTAACTCATTATACAATCTAGCAATTGTGCTCCTAGGTATTTATACTACTGATTTGAAGACTTATGTCTTTTCATCAGTAAGACCATTCCATTAAAATGTTTTCCCAGAGAGATGCTGAGCCTGTTCAGCTGACCACATGGCTCTCCAGAATCAATAACAATGATTAAGGACAAACATCTGGGACTGAGGATCCTCTCCAGGGCATAATCTCAACACTGGCTAAGCCTCTTTATATTTCTGGGTTTCAGTCAGCCTTGGAACTCACTGGAATTCTCATTACAGCCTACAAATCTTCTAAACATTCTCTACTTCACTGAAGAAACCTTTTGCGAGTGTTCTTTAAGGAAAAAAGCAGTGTATAAAATTGGACTACATATATATATATAATATATATATGTATGTATCTATGTTTATATATTTGTATTCCTGTATTAAATTAACCAAATTTACTAGGAGGGAAGTAATAAATTCATATTTTTTTCATAATTGAAAAGTTATAAATCCATTTTCATTTTCTGAAGTATATAAAAATGAAAATATAAGCCAGACATTGATAGCTCACACCTATAATCCTAGTAACTCAAGAGGCTGAGATCTGAAAATTGTGGTTCAAAGCCAGCCCAGGAAGGAACCCAATTGGAGCTTTAAAAAAAGCTAGATGTAGAGGCCATATCTCAAGTGGAGCACTAGCCTTGAACACAAAATCTCAGGAACAGTGTCTAGGCCCCAGGAATGGCACCAAAAAATAAAATAAAATAAAAATAAGAATAAATAAATAAATAAATAATTTTTTGTTCTTTCCAGAACTTAACTCATTACATGGGATTTAAGGGATCTGTATTACTTTTCCAGATTTTTTATTATTAATAGTTAACAAATAAATCTTGCCATATGAAATTCTACCATCTTAAAATCTGGAAGAGGAAGGCTCAGTTTTGGATAATGCTTTATAAATGAATTTTTTAAATAGAAATTCTCCTAGTATTTAAAAATAGTCTAAAGCCAGGCACCAGTGATTCACATCTGTAGTACTGGCTACTCAGGAGACTGATATCTGAGGACTGCAATTTGCAGACAGCCTGGGTAGAAAGACTAATCTTCAATGAACCAGCAAAAGGCCAGAAGTAGAAGTATAGATCAAGTGGTAGGGTACCAGCCTTGAGGATAAAAGCGTGCCTTGGCCCTGAGTTCAAGACCCAGTATGGAAACAAAAAAATTAATTAATTAAAATGTTCAATGCATAATCATACCAGATATGTAAAGTGAAACATATCAAGTTTGATATTTTGCTTTATGGAAAGTCCTCATGAAATATCAATATACATCAATTTTTTAAATGTCATCTAGCAGACTAAGAGAAATCAGTGTGCATTTTAAGTGATGGAAGAGACAGAAATAGAATTGAGGATAGAATAGAATTCACTGAGTTTGAAATTGTGTCACAGGACAGTTTTGCACCTGTGCATTGAACTCTTGAAGTTTTGTTTTCCTTCATGAACATCTTGGGTGCACAGCACTAAAACAAAGACAAGAGGTATATTGAGTAAGTATATGGAGAATGACATATGTGGAAACTTCTTGACAAAATGCCTTGGTGTGTGAACACTTGTGAATTATTATTAATTTGTATTTCTGTGTTTAACCAGACCATAGGGCTGCCTATGCATAAAATTAGTAGCCTGGTTTTTTATGGCAATTTAGGGGCTAATTCTCATGTCTCCTACAGCACTCAGAAAACATAATAAATACTCATGGTTGGTAGAAATAAACCATATTCAAATAGAGCAAACTGCCATTGCTTCCTCAGTTTCCAATGCCTTAAAAAACTACCCTTTGCTTCTTACCACAAAGTCCATTCCTTCATATATGGCTTTCTCTGATGCTTGTGTTTTCTCATTTCATTGTACCTGTTCCCTCCTTCTACACAGTAGCTGGAATCTTTCTACCTTTTCCTGAGCCCTGTGTCTATGAGGCATAGTCATCCTTTGGCCAACCATGTCATGCCTATCATTTGATACTGCTTACCACAGTTTTCTACTGTCAACCTCTCAGGTGAGGGACAATGAGATTATTGTGTGAGCAAACATTATGTGTTGTTTTCCCTTCTCTGTTGGCAGTGATAATAAAGTGACCTTGACTTTCATCTAAGACTATAGCACTAAAAACCAAAAGGTAAGAGAAGAATGAACAAGTCCAGTTCAGAAGGCTGGACTTCAACTCTGCAACAGTATGGAGGTCAGTATAGACATCCACACCGGGCTTTCAAGAACATGTGTGGCGGGGTTGGGGGAGGATGTGGCTGGGAAGGTGGCTCAGTGGTAGAGTGTTTGCTTTGCATGCATGAGGCCCTGGGTTCGATTCCTCAGTACCACATAAGCAGAAAAAGCTGGAAGTGGCACTGTGGCTCAAGTGGTAGAGCTGAAGAGCTGAGGGACAGCGCCCAGGCCCAGAGTTCAGACCCTACAACCGACAAAAAAAAAAAAAAAAAAAAGAACGCGTGTGTGTGTGTGTGTGTGTGTGTGTGTGTGTGTGTGTGTGTGTGTGTGTGTGTGTGTGTGTGTGTGTGTGTGTGTGTGTGTGTGTGTGTGTGTGTGTGTCCAGTGGAGAAGGAGAAAGGACTCTAGTGCAGGAATTCAGGAAGCTTCCCAAACCAAAAGAAATATTTACAAAGCGTCTTCATTTTAATGAAAAGATCCTATTCTCTCTAATTATTTAGATAGAAATACAGGTAGATTGACAGACAGACAATTTCTTTATGGATATGTATCTGCTTTGTTAACAGCACTTTTTATATTCGTCTTCAAGATAAGTTTTACCTATGATAAACAATTTATAAAAATTAAGACAGGCAGTTGAATTAAACTTTTTCATTGCTCATCTGGTCCATGTATATCCTCCCTCTATTTGGATCTCATGCATTGGATCTTCTTAAATTTGGCAAATATAGTTGCAATTCTGTTGAACATGTTTTTCTCTATAGAAAATGTTATGAGTACTAAAATGACATCTAGAGGTGACTGTCAATATAGCCTTTGTGTGTTCTGTGTATTTGTTTCAGTGTTATTTAAATAACTGAGGAGGTTTGATGACAGAATTAGCAACTGTATCTATTGAATGCCTTGTCAGAGTAACCAAAGGAATAGTACTGTGCTCATTTTACAGATGCCTCGCTGTTAATCTAATAAAGATAAGTCCTTCATTGAGCTTACCAAATGCTGGGACTTGTGATTGCAAGATGAGTAATACATAGTTCTTGTTACTGACTGGTGCACATTGCAGGAGATAAATACATAAATACCCATTCTGGGTACTGAGTGTTGCTGGAGATAAATTCTGAAGGTTAGATTATATAGGAAGGATTCTTGTCAATCTGAAGAGGGTTGAAGGATGATACGAAAGCCCCCTGGAGGGAGATATATCACAGGAGAAGTTCTGGTTAGGTATGGCAGGTCAAGAAAAAACAAAAGCTCTGTTGTCTAAGAACTGTGTGTGATTCATCATTTCAGAAGGATAAAGTGAATAGCAGAAAAGAGGAGTAACTGCAGACACAATCAGAGGCCTGTGTCTTCAGGCTAAAGTATTTGGACTTGATTACACATGGAGTAAATATCTTATTTCCAAATACAGAAACATGAGAATGTTTACCCAGATCTGATTGTGTGTCTCCAGACTTTGTGGTATGAGTGTGTGTGTGTGTGTGTGTGTGTGTGTGTGTGTGTGTGTGTGCGTGATGTTACTAGGATTGAACTCAGGGCCTAGTGCTAGCTATGCCAGTACTGTAAACTTTCACCATACCCACAGCCCGTTTTGTTTTTAGTTATTTTTTAGGTAGAGTCTCACATTTTTTTGCCAAGACTAGCCTCAGGCCATAATCCTCCTACCTTTTGCTTAGCTGGAATTACAAATATAACCCACTATGCCAGCTTGTTTGTTTTGAGATAAAGCTTCACTAACTCCTTTTTGTACAGACTGGCCATCTTCACCTCTAACCTTGTGGTTTTTATACTAAGCCATAGATAATTCACAGATATTCCTGAAAAACTGTGTGCCAAAGATATACATAAATCACACTATAAGAAAGAAAAGAATAATAATTATTTGGAAAATAGTTTTAACACATTATGTGGGAAAACCCATTGTCACAGCTCTCTTACCAGTATTTTTTAACTTTGTGTCTATTGGTTAGACATTGTTTTACTCTTCAAATCATACTATAAACTCCACTTATTTTGTTAACTCTTATTAATAATAAGATAGCTAACTGAACATCACATAATACTAGGCTTACATTCAGTGGGTATTCCACAGCAAGTGTTCTTTGGGCACCTAAGAAATGCCTTCAGTAGCTGCCTGGAAGAGAGAAGAATCTGAGGCCCGACTACTTCAAGGGCACCTCTACCAAGGCTGGCCTTGCAGTTAACAGAATTCTCGCCCAATCCTGGCATCAGTGACTGACATCCTCTCAATAGATGTCAAGGGGGGCCTAGTCATAATGATGACTCTGCTGCCCCCAAACCATTAGCACTTCCCAAAGAAGAACGGGGGGACCAGGGACTATGACCTCCGCCTTGTGTGTAGTCACATTGCCTCAGAGAGACTGGGAAGTCCCCTGTTACATCCTAATGTGAGTGGTGTCTGGCCTTTTCATCAGATCATTCAAGTAGAGAGGGTGCAGAGGAAGTCAGCTCTAATCACTTGGTATAAAGCAGAGGGCAAAGAGAACATTCCATGTTCAAAAATAGATTGTCAAAGCAGAAAATGTCATTGGGTGAGTCCCATAAGTGGAGCTTGGAGAGAAACCTTGGGCAGTTGAGAAAACTCGAAATGAAATTTTTGTTTTTGCTTGTTTGTTGAAGCCTGAGAGCAAGAAATCATTGCATTTATAAAGACTTAAAAGCTCCTAGGGCTGGGAAGGTGGTAGAATGCTTGCCTAGCATGCATGAGACCCTGGGTTCCATTCCTCAGTACCACATAAGCAGAAAAAAAAAAACAGAAGTGGCACTATAGCTCAAGTGGTAGAGCACTAGCCTTGAGCTGAAGAGCTGAGGAACAGCACCCAGGCCCAGAGTTCAGGCCCCACGACCTCACCCCCCCCAAAAAAAAAAGCTCCTGAACTAATAGCACCAGCAGTGATAGACACTTAACTGAAACATACTCATTATCAGGAAGTGGATGAGGGATCTATATCTCAAGGAAAACGAACTCCATTTCATCTTTCTCTTTAAAAGTTTAATTAAATGACATAATTGTTATCATAAGAACAGGGAATATACCCAAGGAGAACAAGTTTATTTTCTTGAAGTTCCACTTTGTAGTCTGTTACAGATGAGCTGGTGGCAAGCCAACTATTGTGAGTTCCTCCTAAGATTGAGAACAAGGATAAAATGAATAATATCAGTACAATAATATAGAAGAGGCTCCAATAATTTGCAATAATGAATTTGTTAGCTGTGTAATATGAATGACTGTTGTATTAGTCCTTATACATTATTATCCTAAATATTAAATATTGCATTGATTTTGAAAAAGGAATCAGATATTCAGATAATATTTAGGAAAAGAAGTGGAGCAAGAAAGATTTCAGAGAAGCAGAGGCTGAGGGAGAGAGAAGGAATAAGGAAAGAGAGACAGAGAATGATTTTGAACTCAATTAGAGGTCACACTATGCTGTTTACTTGAGCTGAGATTTCTTTCAATTATTGCCCTGATTGAATAGATCTCTAACCATTTTCATCAACCTTGAGGCTCAAGCATCAGTCCTTTGCATTCTTATTTCTAAAACCCAGACACAAAAATAGCATAGGCGGCTTAACACAGTTTTACAATGGAAGAAAGAGAAGTAGGAGAGAAGGAAGAGAAGGAGGAAGAAGAGGAGGAGGAGCGAGGCAGCAATTCTGCAACTGCAACTGCTGTTAGGAAGTCAAGAAAAAACAATGATCATGAATGTATGAATGAACCTACTCCCTTTTGGGGACAGAAGCAGACACTTTAGCCAAGTTCAAAATGAAATTACACATCCCTCCAGACCCCTTTTCTGCCATCACTGTATAATTTACTATAATTTACATGCAAGATGTCTGCATAGTTAATCTTCCTCTAGAGCATCTGGTATTTATCATCAGAAACAGATGGATGTGAATTTCTGGAGAAGATCTTCATATATTGTGGATTAGAAACATTCCTCTCCAAGTCTATTTCTTTAAATGTCCAAAGTACAGCTGAGTGCATGTGTGATATTAAGTAGGGGGATGATTGTTCACACATAGGAATTCCTGATGAGTCCTGAATGAACCAGGGCTGGAGACGTGAAAATAATGGGCTTGAATTTTATAGCTGAAAGGGGCCCAAAAAGCCTCCCAATACTCTTCTGTCTCTGGACATGACAGACAGCTTTTATACAAAAACTGGAGCCATTGTGGCTGCATTGAAAATGGAGGCTGAGTTTTCTGAAATGTAGCATGGGATTCCCTTAGCATGTGGTTGCTTCTTCACATAGAGAAAGGAGAACGTATGTTTTGTTCTTTTTTTCCTTCAGATTATCCATTTCACAGTGATGACTAAGATGCTGCTATACGTTGAGTGTCTGTTGCCCAAGACTCATGCATGATGCTGTAGTGTCAGGAGGTGGGGTCTGATGGGAGATGCTTAGGTCACAGAGCGTAGTTCTCACAAATAGAGCAATGCTGCTATCTCAGGGTGGGTTAGTTGCCTGAAGACTGAGTTGTGACAAATGCCAAGCTTTGTTTCTTGGCCTGTGCTTGTCTTTTTAACCTTCTATGGTATGACACAGAACGAAGGCCTTACCTGATGGGTCCTTGGACTTCCAGGCCTCTAGAACTATGAGCTAAAATCTTCTTTCTTTCTTCTAATTGATCCAGTCTGTTGTATTCAATTATAATGACAGAAATGGACTAAGGGAGACATGCAAAAGAAGCTGTTCACATGCTGGAACTCTGCTTCTCCTGTAGGAATTTCCACATGTTGGTGACATGAATATCTCTCAGTATTCATTCTGGAGACACAAATCCAGGTTCTGCCAGATATAGGCTCTTGTGGGACACTGAGTTGCACTCTTATGGCTTCTCATATGCTACAATCTTTTCTTTTTCTTTTTTTAATATACATTTTATTGTAAAGATACTGTACAGAAGGGTTTCAGTTACATAAGTAAGGTAATGGGTACATTTCCTATTGAACATTGTTATCTCCTCCTTTGTTTTTCCACTACATCCCTCCCCTCTCTACCTCCCCAACTCTTCTCTTCCCCCAAGCCCGAAGCTATAAAGTTCATTTTCAGCATAGTGGCTTGTAGGGCTCATTGTTACAATGGGTCAACATGTATCCTTATTTCAGCATTTCATATGCTACAATTTTTTCTTTGCTGTAGTCTATGAGTTTGATTTAGAAATTCAGGAAAATCTAGCAATGAACAAATAGGTGAGAGATTGGGAAGTGTTCATTCAATGAGAATAATCTACAAGCTTTAGCACTTTGAAGCTATGGCATGCTAAGCCATGCCTGCTACTTGGAAGATTATAATCTCCACCTGGAGACTGAAAGAGGATCATGCTTAAAGGCCAGTCAGTGCAAAATATTGGCAAGTTCCCCATCTCAATCAATAGGCCAAGTGTTGTAGCATATGTCTATCTAAAGGGCTAGAAACAATAGCTAAAATAAAAGGCTGGAACATGGTTTAAACTATAGAGTGCCTGCTTATCCAGTTCAAGGCCCTGAATTCCAGTCTTAGCCATCAAAAGAAAAAAAAGACTTATAATGAGATCTCTGAAAAGGACAGTCATTAGAGAAGTTCATGAGGAACAGAAGCACTTCATACACTTTGGGACACAGTGGGCATTTTTTTGCTCTATTGCTTAGCTCTTCTTTGAATATCTATTTGAGTGCCTCATTGCCACTAAACAGAATATCCAAAAGCATTGTAAGTCTTTAGTTTTACAGATATATTCTACAGCTTTCCACATATTGGCAAAAAAAATTAAAAATTGCAAATTTCTTAAAATTTAGCAGCTTGTAGTTCCATGTATAAGAAAAATAAATATTGTTAAGGTTAATTAGTAAATTTACAGTCATGTGAATTAATTGTTCTTTAATTTCCTGGACCTATTAATTTTATAAATAAACTTAATCCTTCCTAATATATCCTAGTATATCTAAACCACAAATCATCTTAAAGTTTGTAAAGGGTGATTGGATTCCAGAGCATTAGGGTCAGACATCTCTGCCATGTGTCTGTATGAGCAATCCACTTAACTTCTCTGGGTCTTACCTTTGTTTTGGAACGGTGATCCCTTTTATGCCTGGCTGATAGGGCTTTGGAAGACTCCAGAATAGTGATATGTGTTAGAGGTTTACCTATTTTGTGTGGGAAATTGTTTTCAAAAGTGTAGCATATATTTTTAGTTTTCCTGAAAAGTAATGCTTTCTATAAAAAGAAATGGAAAACTTTCTCACCTCTCAGAGCTATAAAATTAATAGCTCTCATTTCTGTCTGAATTTGACCTTTGCTCTTGGACTCCCTTACTATTCTCTCTCTTACTACTCTCCCTCCCTTTGTGGAACATTCATAAGAATGTAAGACCAGAGGCCATCAAAGTCCCAAAAAGGATCAGATAGAAAGTGGAGAAGCCTCAGAAATGTTCATCTTCATTTGTAACTCCCTAGCTCACACATACATACAGATCCAAACATGACCATGACAGCTTGCTTTTCTTGATTTTCACAGACAAACACAAAAGCAGCCCAAATTGACTAAATTAATTTTCTAATCATAAGTTTTCCATCTTTAATGTCTATATTTAATATCTTTTCCTATTTGTCTCACCAAGTCTGTGTGCAGGCTGCACAAGTAGTTTACTGTCCCTGTGCCTTCTGGAATTAGTCTGCTCAGTGAAGATAGGCCTCAGTCCCCACTACTGTCCACTCTATGTGTGTCCTATATGTAGGATTTGGCTACTACCCAGTTGCAGATTCCTACTGTGGTCTGCCTGATTTCAGCCCTGTCAACTCTTGGGAGTATTCTGCTTCAGGGTCAAAATTGTGAATGAAACCAAACCCCAGAGAATTGATGAGCCAGTGGGAGAATCTCAAGAGAATCAAGCACTTCTGACCCCATCACATATGCATACTTATTGTTATGAAATATTATCTGGGGCCTTGTTATTACTTTTCTTTCCAGTGATGTGGATGGTATGTTGGATTTTTGCCTTATAATTATTCATTATCTCTCAAATAGAAAAGACTTAGTTTTATTCTGAGAGTTGAAAAGGAATAGAGCCGAGTACCAGTGGCTCACACTTGTAATCCTCACTACTCAGGAAGCTGAGATTTGAGGATTGCAGTTCAAAGCCAGCCCAGGCAGGAAAGTCTGTGAGACTCTCTATCTCCAGTAAAGGACCAGAAAACTGGAAATTGCACTGTGGCTCTAGTGGTAGAGTGCTAGCCTTGAGCTGAATTGCTGAGGAACAGCGCCCAGGCCCAGAGTTCAAGCCCCACAACCGAAAAAAGAAAGAAAGAAAGAAGTTTCTGTCACTCCAAGAGTATGTTCATTGTAAGACAGTCTTTCTGAAAGAAAACATTTTATTTAATATACTACATTGACATTGTGGAAAAGATCAGTGAGCATCTGCCAACTAAAATCAATGGTCTAAGTTAACACCTAAAAGTAGTTTTCACTTTTAAGGTACTAAAGTAATCTTTTCCAGACATTTAAGATGTAAAGTTTTAAGATATAAAAGTGAGAAACTATGGCAAATGTGTTCATCTAAGGTAGAGTTGCCAGATAAAATGCAAGATGCCCAGTCTAATTTGAATTTTGTATAAATTTTTATATAATTTTATATAAGTATAAACTTCAATGATAACTAGGCTCACTGTATTTTTTGTTTTTTAAATATATTAAATATTTAATATACCAACTATAATCTAAGGGATACATGTTTTCCAACATTGTTACTCAGTACAACCCAATATCTCTAAGAAGTCCAATTAATTTGGGAAATCATTCAGTACAATTTGAAATCTCACTGAGGCAGGATCCTTAGCATTGACACTACTGACATGTAAGGCTTATCACACTTGGTTGTGGGGCTATGTATCATCAGATACTTGGTACCACTGGCCTCTACCAACTAGAACCAGAAGTATTTCCTTGCTGTAATATCCAAAACTGTTACCAGACATTGCTTATGTGCCCCAGGAAGGTGGTGAGGGGTGTGGAGCATTATCCCTTCTTACTTGGCTTTCATGCTCAAGGCTAGTGCTCTACCACTTGAGCCACATCTTCATTTCCAGTTTTTTTGCTGGCTAATTGGAAATAAAAAAGTCTCATGGGCTTTTCTGTTTGGGTTGGCTTTGAACCTTGATCCTCAGACATAATCTCCCAAGTAGCTGGGATTACACATGTATGAGCCCCAGGTGCCTGGCTAAGTATGTGTTTTAATAGAAAACTAGTCTTTCTCTTGAGGAAAGAAAGGGAAACTCATTTGTTACATTGTCTTCACTTCCAAATATCTTAGAAGACTCCAAGGAGGACTTCTGGGAAATGGAGGAGGTAAAGAGCTGATAAACATCAAAATGAAGGTCAATCAAGAAAGCTTCCGTTTTCCTAAGTGGGTCCAAGAGAAAAGTAAAGTGGAATGAACTGTGGTAAGCTCAAGTTCCCAGCACAGCCTTATTCATGCTTTGAAAGAACAGTTAGTACAGAACCCACTGATTTTTGGGAAAGGAGTGTTTTATTTGGATAACAATAATTGAAATTCCTTCCTAGACCACCTAGCTACATAGTCATTTGTGTGTGGGTCCAAAAAAAGAAATGGTCAAGAGCATTAAAAACTCGTCAGAAAACTGTTTAATTGATTTTTCACATACTAATTCCATGGGAATTTTGCTATTGTTTCTATTTCCCCCAATCAAACATATGAATTTAGTTTTCTATTTAACCAAGAAAGTAATGTGGCTATGCATATTATGGAGAAATCCTTAAAGAATTAACCTTTCAAGTATTTATGGCTCTAAGTACTATTCTTTGGTTCCATAGTGAGAGTCACTAATCATTCTTCTCTCCAAAGAATGTCCAATATAATCCTACTTTCCACTCTGATTCTACATGACTGCCAGATGAGAGGGAAAACTCAAATCTACTTCCAGTAAAGAGAAACTCCAAATGACAGTAGTTCAAATAAAATTCCAAAGAGAATATGTGTGTTAGATTATTAGATTTTGCCAGAAAACCACACAGACATCCAGGTACAAAGAACAAAGAAAGGCTTCTTGCAGCAAAGGGGCCTACAATACCCCTCTCACAAGACAGGAGTGAGAAGAAGCTCTGGCTATTGTCTGAGGTGACCTGTAAAACCTACTGAGGCTAGGAGGGGCTAGAAGGGACCAGGAGGCGGAGACTCCGGTGTAGATATGAGGACCAGGGGCTTTATCATGGCAGACTAGGATTTATGGCTGCTGCCGAAGTAGTAGATAAGGGTCCTGCAGCTGCCCAGACCTGAAGGTCACTCTAAGGGGCTCTTGCTGCCTTATATGGTGGTAGCTGCCCCAGAGGAGTACCATCTCAAGGAAAAGGGAGGTTGGAGGCTGATTATTTACTGCCTTTACTAAATGGGCCTAGTGTTGCTTAGGAAGGCGTATGCCAGCTGTGGAAGGGAAAAGGAGCATGCTAAACTATGGGAAGGGAGCTCATTGGGCTACCAATGTGAATGTTTTACTCTGCCTATATTAATTTAAAATGTATAATTTGGTATTTTGAAGGATAATGCAAACTCTTTTTTTTTTTTGGTATTTTGAGATGAGTATCTTGCTATAGAGGCCAGACTGGCTTCTAACTGACAATTCTCCTGCTTTAGCCTCCTAAGTGCTGGGATTACAAGCATGTACCACCAGACTGATGACAAAACATTTTTTAATTGAGTCATCCTAACTAAGTTTTTTTTTGTATCTTAATTCTTGTTTTAGTTATATCAAGGCAATTCTGCTCTAAGGACAAGCCCAAGAAAGACACATTACCCTTAGGATCAAGCCCCAAATCCTTTACAGTCATAAGGTCCTAGATAATCTGACTGGAGAACGCCACACTTTGTCCAACTCCCGGAGATTAGGTTAGACTGCTCTTACATAAAGACCTCCAAAGAGAGTGCTTCAAATATAATCAAAGGTGATTACCTTCTCTAACACAATAGAAGTATATAGATGTCAGTGAACCAGGGCTGTGGGAGAAATGACTTATGAGACCATACCATGACCCTTTTTTTTTTTTTTTGCTTCTTCATCTCTTAGGGCATTCTCCTTGTCACATGGTCAAAGCTCACCTCCACCCTTTAGGAAGAGAGGCAGGAATATAACATTCTTTTGAAAAACTATTGCAGAATGGGTTCTCCAGGAAACATACTCTGAAATGGAGACAAGTATACAGGGAATCATAATGGGGTACTCTTAGGGGGTGTACATATAGGGAGAAAGTAAGTAAGCAGAATAAGAAAGAGAGAAAAGCTTGGCTGCAAGATTGCCTTAGACCTTGGTGTCCTTTGGCCATTTATTGGCTATGAGTTGTAATAGGAAAGAGATATGACCTTAGATGAGACAGATATTTGCAGCTGAGGCAATTCCCAAAGAAGGTTGTCAACAACAAACTTTCAGGAAAAAAAAGATGGCAGCTCAGCACAGCATGCATGGTGGCATGTGACCTAGAAGTTTCATGAACTACTCCCTCTTATTTCTTGTTATCTGGAATGGTTAGGGTGGCCACCTTAGCTGGAATGGAAAATACAGTCTCTAGTTAGAAGGGAAGAAATGGATAACAGAAAATAATCATTATAGGGAAGGAATTTGTTTAACTTATTGACTATTTTATATCAAAAATTATTCCATTGAGAAGCTACCCATAAAGCACACAGGTAAAGAAAGGTAAAAATATGGTTCACATCCAGTTATGACCTTTGAGTAGAAATGACTACACCAATCTTGACTACATTTCAGAATGAACCAGAGCTTTGTAGGAAGGAATTTCTAGGGGTGTATTTCTAGGTTGCTCCTCCAAACATCAAACTTGGTATTAAATTTTCTAGGAAGTGCTGCATGTCAAAACAAGTCATCTAATATGGAGGATTAAATGTGCTGAATTGTGATTTTGTTTCTATAAAGAAGATAGTTATATTGATCCGAGATCAAATTAATACAAAGATACCACTTTCTGTTAGAATTATTGTTGCAATTTGTTGGATTCTCAGCATAATAATGGTACCTAGAAAATTAAAAAGAGCAAAAAGTGTTCAAATGCCTAGTATCTTTCTAAACATAGCCAGTTTCTGCCATTGTTATACACAGTGATTAGCAACACACACACACACACACACACACACACGCACACACACACACACGCACACGCACACACACACGCACACAAACACGAAACTACCACAGCCAGATAATAAAACTCTAATCAATAGTGTGCTTATGTGAGACTAACCAACTGAATAACCATTTCTTTTGCATAGTTTGAATAAAGGACAAAGTGAGGCCAGTATGTGGTTATGAGTAAATCAATGAAACTATAAAAGCTCAAACAGAGAGAACAAGGGGACCATAAAATGTCTGACTTCTGAAATGCCAGTGGGATCCTAGAAGTGTTTGGTTTCTTCTTCAGAGGCAAATTTTAAGTAGCAGTTGAATCTAGTTAGCCTTATCACTTTGTGCTACAGGCCACATTGAAGCTATGATTTCCTGGACTTCCTTTTGCCCCAACATCCTGATTCCTATTATTAATCATTTGAGGTAAACAATCACTATAACTAATACCTTAATTGTGCCTACCAAGAAAGACTCTATCCCTAACTGAAAAATATGATGAAACTAAGGTCCATACTCAAAATTCAGGGTGTCTCATTCTCATTAAGTAACCACGCCAATCTTCACATTAAAGTATCTGTACTCATCCTCCTACTGCACAGATGTCACGCTGAAAGAAGGCTGAGGAGAGAAAGGTGACTCCGCCCCTGCTGTCATAAGGAAACAAGAAAGCAAGAACATGGAAGAGGAAATGGAGAGGAAGCTGAGGCTGTTGAAGTAGGCTGAGACAAAAGCTGCTGGCAAAGATGTCTCCATTAAGCCACAGTGGTCTTTACAGCAGGGGTCAATACTGTCACTACATTGGTGGAGAACAAGAAGGCTCAGGTGGCTGTGATGGTACATGACATGGATTCCATTGATCTGGCTGTCTTTCTGCCAGAAATGTGTCTCAAGCTGGAGATCAGCCTGGAATACCTAGTTCACAAGAAGATGTGCACCATTATTGCTTATGTTGACTTAAAAGACAAAGGGGTTCTGACTAAGCTGATGGAAACAATCAGGACCAATTATAAGGACAGATATGAAAAACTAGTTGTCACTGGAGAGGCAATATCCCTTGGGTCCAAAATCTGTGATAACCTTATCAAGCTGGAAAGGAAAAAGGCTAATGAGCTCGCCATTAAAATAGGTAATATTGAGTTCTCTATACATGAAGAAAATAGAAACTATCCATCCTCGAAAAAATTAAAATGAGAATAAAGCAAATGTATTAGTAACTTTTGTAACTAATCATCATTCTGATGAAATGCATGGCATAAAAATTCAACTTATGAGAAAAAGGATTTCTTTTGGCTCAAAGTTTCAGCATTCAGGTCTATGGTCACTTGGCTTTGTGTTTCTAAACATCACAGCAGCAGAAGTATGTTGCAGAGGAAAGTCTTCACCTCACTGTGGACAGGAAGCAAAAAAGAGCAGCAACAGGAAGGGGCTGGGCAAGATATAATCCCCAAGGACACATCCCCGGTGACCTATTGCCTCCAACCAGGCAGGAAGTATCACCAGCTCTCAATGGCCTATTCAACTTTTGAAACCATCATTAAACTATTAGGTCAGGAACCTCATGATATAGGATCATTTCTGGAAATTACCTTGCAAAGACACCCAGGGATGTACTTGGCTAATATCTTAGGTACTTCCCAATTCAATCAAGTTTACAGTCAAGATTAACCATTGTAGTTTAATTAGAAAATCTCTACCTCTAATGTCTGGGTATGTCACACTGGGTTCCACTGAAAGCTCATCCCAGGACTCTCCTATTCCGAACTCAGCTCTTTCCTCTACCCTTTGCCCTCTGTCCTTGTCTCCATCTTCTTCCAGATACCAGGAATGGAATACAGATGACATTTCACCTATGGGCAGGCTCATAGAGATCCTCAAAATGGGCAAGATTTTGTCTCGTCCTTGTGTTTAATTTCTTTTTTTTTTTTTTTGGTCCTCAGAGTTACTAATGTAATTATTTTATGTACTTGTACCAAGGGGTTTCAATTCAACAAATCAGATTTGTGTTTAATTTCTTAATATCAGAGGAATCGTACCAGTTACTGAAGTCTCACATTTTAAGGACAAAGTAGTGTCTCCATGACAGATCTACTCTGAGCCCTATCTAAGTCCACATCTGGAATTTGGTAATAGGTCAGTAGAGGTGATAGCTGATGGTAACAGCTAAGTCCGTGAGACATTATAACAAGTTGCTGAGACAGCAGGCTGTAGTTCCCACAGGTCTGGGATTAAGCCCTAGCTCATCACACATTAGCTATGAGGCCATGGAAGACTCTATCACTTGCAGGTACAAGGCCCTGAATTTGATCTCTAGCACCATGGAGAAAAAAATCATTCATCTTCCTTAAAGTTTCACCTCCTTTTTTTATACAATAGGGACATAATAATAGTATTCACTTTTAGTGAGTAGCTGTGAGAGTCAAGCGATGTTAAATTAGCTCCTGGCACAGGACCTTGAATGAAACATGTTCTGATAAATGATTGTTGTTATAGTAGCTTCCCCATTAATAAGTTTAGAAGAAACTAACTCAAAGGTATGAGGTACGAAGTTAACTTGATCCAGAAACAAAACCTCAGAAGGAGAGATTCCAGATATATCTCAGAGCCCAGCTCTTAGATTTGTGCTTCTGTCTCACTTTCCAGTAACTCCTCACTGAGGCCCATATCCAAATGAGATTGTATGTAAATTGTAAAAAGAGATGTTTTGTTAACAACACCTGAAAGACAGAGGTGCCTCTGGTTCTATCCCATCTGGCTGCAGGGGTGGGGGAGCGGGGAGGGCAGAGGAGAGGGAGAGCTAACCATTTAAACTTCTCTGCAAGACACTGCACAACGTTAGAATCTCACAGAATCCAGAGCATACTGGATATACTCAGGTATACTCAGAAGATTTCACAACAGTCTCTAGCAGAGATGATGGTAGCCTCGAGCTGATATGTCAAAAGTACTAAGACAAGATTATGGTTCACAATGGAAGGGTCAGTGATTTCTCTAGCAGATAACAATGGCTCCTCACACACGGTGGCATCTCTAGAAGTGGCAGAATAGTGTTGTAGGAAAGGCAGGACATTGGGAAACATCTTAGGATGAGAGATAGTAGGGAGTTCAAGGATCTTGAGGCCCAGCAGGAGGGATACTCCAGATGGGATTGGTCCATGGACGGGGAAAGAGAAGAAGAAAGTGTTTAATATCATAAAGCATTGCTACCACCATGTGTGAGATATAGTCCAATGCACAGATTTTTCTAGAAGTGAGAGGTGCAGAAAAGAGACTAAATTGGACCAGAATGCACAAGCTAAGAGCTTTCCTCTTTTAAATGTGTATGTTTGTACTCAGGGGCTCCTATTCTTGGTCAGCTTTCTTACTTTTCTTATGACTTGTGCTCTACCACTTGAGCCACGCCTTTAGCTCGGCATTTTGTGATCTAATTGGAGATGGAGTCTCTCAGATTTTTCTGTTCGGGTTAGCTTCAAACCTCGCAGCCTCCTTGCCAGTCTTCCACTTCTATTTTTGTATCGTTGCATATTGATTGTACAGAGAAGTTTCACAGTAATATTTCCATAGATGCATATAAATTATTGCCATCGTATTTCCCTTATCATTTTCTCCAGTTCTCCCACTTCTTCCATTGTTTCCTCTCCCCCAAAGTTCTCTTTATATATTCAGAAAGTCATACATTTTTAGGTGTCGATTTTACATATGAGAAAAACTATTTGTCTTTGTGATTCCCACTTAAATTTCCCAGCAAATGGCCTAACTTCATTCTTCTTTGTTTTTCAGCCTGTGTTTCAGTGAGGAAGTAGCTCAGTAGTCCAGTAGCTCTGGACTGGAAATTTGAGAGACAGATTAATCCTAGTCTGACTCTGCCTCTCTGGGAAGTTACTTAAGCTCTCCGAGGTTTAACATATCCAATCACTGAAAGCAAGCCAGCAATTGTATTCAATAGCTGATGCTTTTTCCATGATGAGTTTATTTCATCACTCCTGGATTCAGATAGAGTCTAGGTCCCCTTAACACATCTTCTCAGTTGAAATGTAATAATTCTCAAAAACTTGGAACAGTTACCATATTCTTTTAATGGAAACTTTACATCCTCCAAAATAATTAACATTCAGTACTCAACCTTAGAACATTACCCAAATTTAGATGACAAGAGATGCAGCAAAGAAAGAGGTGTTACCTTATCATACTTTTCCTTTTGGTATTAAAATAAAGTTCCATTTAGGGAATAGGAAAAGTTTTGGTTTCTTTGGTACTGATAGCAGCAGGAGTTAAATAGGAGTTGGCTATCTCAGATAGGGACTTCAGCTAAGTGACTCAGGAACCAGGGTCACAAGCTAAGTATGTCCTTCTGGGATTGCATGGTTATTCACAGTGAACTATCTTCAGTAAAATAGACTGGTATTTGTGGAGATGAGAAGGGCACATTCTCATAGCGCGCCCAACTGGTGAGGGGAATGAGATAGCCAGTGCTACCCATGGAAGAGAGAACCCACATTCTAGAGCCCATTTCTATTTCCCCCTCTGAGAAGGAAGGACCCTCTAACAATAATGTGTTTCACTGGAGCAATATCATCTTCATCATCAGTAAAATAATTGCCAGTTGCCACCACTTGTGCAGAAGGTCCCTGTAGAGGTCAGTTGTCATGGGAAGAATGAGAGGCTGACCTCAAGAGGACTGGTTCTTTCCTAGGTGAAAGTACTATATCGGGCACCCATCTTAGAGATGCAGACACTCTTTTCTTGTGAGTCCCTGAGGGAGACTAAAGGATAATCAGCAGATGTCATTGTTGTCTTTAAGAGGCAAGGCATCCTTTACAAGGTGGACATTGGCATCAACCAGGCACACAAATGGTAAGGAAGCAAATTTAACAGAAATTTGCTTTGTAAACAAGTGGATATTTAATGGAGTCCGCCTATCATTATTAACTGGTGCATCCATTTTCACCATGTGTTCCTGTCTGCCTCTTGACCCAGAAGGGCTATGTTGGAAAGTTGGATGTCAGGAAAGCCTTCCTTGGGCAACACTCCCAAGTCCACTGCCATACGTTCCCTTCTGTTTCCTGGCCTGCTGGTTTTCAGACTCTGACTGACCGGCTCCCTTTGCAATTCACATGTTCTTATTTGAAATGCATTCATATCTTTACACAGGCTGGGTTAACATTAGGTTCCTGCACTCTATGAGATGTTTGAATTTATAATGTGTGCTCAGCTGCATAGGGCTATTCCTTTCATTGCTTAATTCTTGGGATCGCCCCATTGTGCCTTCCTCCCATCAAGCACCTACTCTGAAGCCTGAAAATGTCATTTTGTTTAATTTCATCTCACTTTTATTTTCTATGTTCTTTTGAATGCCTCTACTGATTTTTTGAGTGGGATTGTTCTAAGAAATGATATTATTTTTAGCATAAATTGAGTAGAATGAAATGAAATGTTGTAACAAATTCCACTGTTTCATTAAATCAAAGGAGACTAGATTCTTTACCAACTACAATTTCTGTGAGAGACAAAACTGTGTTTAACATAAATGATAAATAAAGAAATACAGGTATATTATTGTGTTTAGAATTCCTACCTATCCTAAATTGTGCTCAGCAGTAATTTGGCATTTGTTATAATAGATTTCACCTGTTAATGGTTTGAACCATTAGGAGCTACCAACAAATAGACCAAGAATTTGTGGCTCCAATTTCTCATGAGCTGATTCGGGGACATGCATGCACGCTACATTCCATTGTGAATCTCTAAGCACTGAGGAAAGAGCTGCCACTTCCCAGATTTCAACCTTCTATTTGCTTTAGTCATTTTGCATTTATTTATTTGTCTATTCATTTAGACACTTATTCCTACTTAGTTTGTTCTACAGAGCATTAAGATCGAGGACAAGAACATGCAAAAAATCAGGATCAGGAAAAATAAATATTATGAAGAGGAGAGAGAATAGTTAGAAAAAATATAAGATACAAGTACCTACTTGATAATTGAAGTGGAGGTCAATGTTTATTCCAGGCTTCCAAGTGGCAAAAGTAAAAATGAAAATATAATAGGAACATAATCACCTACTCCTCAAAAAGAACATAACTGAAGGGTTTTTTTTGAATTTCAAGGAAACTTCTTATTTATGGCTTAAAAAAATCAAGTGGTATGGATGACACTATCTCACAACGTGGAAGCATGCAATAAAACAAAATTTTACATCTTAAGGGATACTTTGTCAATTTCTTTCTTCTAGTTTCTGAACAATGTATCCTCCCTTTATTTTTCTAAGATTAATCTAAATATTTAATAAAATCTTACTTGCTCCTAAGAACTACAAGACTATAAGACTAAATAAATTGCTTCCTCTCCACTTTATTGTTATTTTATTTGATTAGTCCTGTTTTGCATTTGTTTTTACAAATTTAAAATCATTACTAGAGGGGCTGGGAAGGTGGCTCAGTGGTAGAGCGCTTGCCTTGCATGCCTGAGGCCCTGGGTTCAATTCCTCAGCACCACATAAACAGAAAAAGCCGGAAGTGGCGCTGTGGCTCAAGTGGTAGAGCGCTAGCCTTGAGCTGAAGAGCTGAGGGACAGCGCCCAGGCCCAGAGTTCAGGCCCCACAACCGGACCCCCCCCCAAAAAAAATCATTACTAGATGGTAAATGTTTAAATCTAAATATCTTTGCTCAGCATTTCCTTTTCTGTTTTCTTCTTCTTCTTTTTTAATTCCTCTTATATGATAACAGTTATCTTTTTGCATTTCAGTCTTTCTATGTAGGTTCAATTTCTCTGGGCCTGAGGACCATGCTTAATTATCATCATCATCATCATGATGCTGTTGTTGTTGTTTTGTTGTTGTTGTTGTTATGGCAATGCTAGTATTTGTACTCAGGACCTGGTGCTTGCTAGGCAAGCCTTTATCATTTGAGCTGTGCCTCTAGCCCTTTTTTCACTTAGTTTTCCAGATAGGGCTTAGTTTTTGTTCAACACTGACTTTGAATCATGATCTTCCTACCTATGTCTTTCAGGAAGCTGGGATTACAGGTATGTACCACCATGCTTGACAAGTATATCATTTAGAATTTTCTTTTGTGAGAGTCAAGTTGCTTTGTTTGACTTAAAATATTGTCATATTTTACTAGATCAAAGATTGCCAAAGCAACTCATGTTTTTCTCATTTCCTCATACTTTGACTCTGAATAATAAATAGATCAATAGACTCAATTGCAAATGAAAATATGTCTTATCTCCCACAAAAGACAATAACCATAAAACATCTATATAACAGGTATTAACTCAAATGCAGTCTCTCACCTACTAACATCTCTGTTCCCTTACAACAGAAACTAACATGTGAATGACACTCCCTACTAAGGAACCAAGGGAGCCATTAAAAAGCTTCCCAATGTCACACAGTGATGGAACCAGGATCCAGACCTGATGTACTCCTAGCTAGAGCACTAGCCCTGCTATTTACTGGTCCTTCTCAGAACTGTTGTGGGAGTTGGCTTCAGGTCTGTGATGTCAGAAGAGCCCCCACCTAGAAATAAAGCACCCTTCTTTATTGGGAGACAGCATGTGTCAACACCATCCTGGGACTGGTTCTCACCCAACTCACAAAGTAGAGATCATCCAAAAACAACAACAAAGAAAAGCCTTTTGTGTCCATGTCTTGGAGTTCATTTCACTTAGCATCATCCTATATGGTCAGATGTACCTATGTGATTTCTTTTTTCTTTCGTGTTTTTCCCCCCTATTGTTTATCCCTTGTTGTCATTGTATTTGATATTGATACCCTTTGTCAAGTATATGTGTTTATCTGATTTGGGAAAGGAAAGGGGTATAACAAAATGGTGAGACAAAGGACAAAGGGGGAACCAATGCCACAGCAATATTCACAAGATACTCTATTGGGGCGGATTGGGGAGGGGAAGGAAAGGGGGAGAAAAATGAGGGAAGGGGTAACAAGTTAGACAAGAAATCACTCTACCTTACTTATGTAACCCCTCTGTATGTAACCTTGATAATAAAAATTAAAATTAAAAAAGTATAGATCATCCTAGGGAGAAGATGGAGACAATCCTACCTACACAGAAAGCTTACGCTACTTCCCAAGGTCACATAGCTAATAAGTGTCTGGGTCTGGTTTTGAACTTGGGATTAGGTCCTCAAGCAGCCTCCAAGATGTTAGGAGTAGTCCTTCACAGTCCAGGGTGTAGTATTGGGGACAGCACAATGGGAATAGCTCTGTTTGGGTAAGTAAAATACATCTCTTTTTTATGCTTCTATAAACTTTGTTAAAATGTTTCTACTTTCTCTGACATGGATTTTTTAAAAGTAGAGAAAGAAAGAGCACATATTAGAAAATTGAATTTGGGGCTTCAAATAATACTTTAGAAGGAAGTTATGTTCATGACAAGAAACCATTCTTTTTTTGATTTTTATTTTATTGTAAAGGTGATGTACAGAGGGGTTACAGTTACGTAAGTAAGGTAATGAGTACATTTCTTTTCAAACAGTGTTAGTCCTCCCTCGTTTTCTCCCACTTGCCCTCCCTCCAACTTCCCTCCCCCTGAAATTGTAAAGTTCCTTTCCAACATAGTGTCTAGTGTCTGTTGCATTGGTTCACCCTTTGTCCCACGTTTTCTGTGATAAGAAATTCATTCTTTTGGCCTCCCCTTACCAGAAAGCAGCGTTTGTGTACTGACCCCACATTCGCTCCCAATAAGGCAGTGCTGCAGCACAGAAAGGCACTGAACCTGCGGACAGAAGGCCTAAGTTTGAGTCGAGGCTTTGGTATTTCCTTGGGAAGTTCATTCAACCCCTTTGACTTTGAGATTTTTTTTTTGGTCTGTACAGTGGAAATTATAGCTGTCCTGACTTGTTCACCTTCTTATTGTGACAATTAAATGAAACCAAACATAAGACAGAGCTGCTAGCTGGTCACAACAATGCATGCCTGAGTCTCAGCTACTTAGGAGGCAGAGATAGGAGGACTAATAAGGAGACTACATCTCAAAAAACGTTTGTCCATCAAGTGTAAATCAAGTTGCTAGTAACTCAAAAAAAAAGAGAGAGAGAGAGAGAGAATACCATCTTTGAATGGGATGTTTTGGTTACTATTACAATGTGTATTATTAGTAGCTAAAAACATAATATATGCTTCTACACAAAAGGGAGAAATGGTTTGCTTTGGTGTGTTTGTATGTGTGTGCATAGATATGCATAAATACACAAGGACATATGTTTAAGTCGGTGTATTCTGCCCATAAAGATGTAAAACCAACCCCCCCTCACAAAAACCAGGATCTCAATGGAAACACCCTGATAAAGGGTGCCAAGGCAGATTTGCAGGCCTCTACTTCAAGCTATCAGATAGAGAGACAATGCTGAAAGATTTGTTCTGACCAAGATAACAGGAGCTCCAGCCCGTGAAGCCTTGACCCTACGCATGACTTCAGAGAGCTGTAAATGGAATACTTCCAGCTGTATCTGGAACACTTCACTCCAGACAGAGGGCATCAGAAAACGAGCTGCTAGGCAGCTCAAGGAGAACGCTTCATGAGAGGTGTTTTAAGGGAATGGATCCTCAACACCCCTGGACATATCAAGTTTGTCCTGACAGACCCTGTGCCACCCCTCACTTTCCCTTCTCTGACCTCCTGCATGTCCCTTTCTCTGTTCTTCTTCCTGATCCTGTTTCTACAGTTCTACCTGGTTTTTCTGCTAAAAGTTGACTAGATTTGTCATCCCTGTTTTCTTTCCCATGGGTCAATTTTTAAGTGTGGCAACCAGAATAACCAACATCTCTAGTGACTGAATCACATGTAGAACTATTTTATGACAGAGCATGAGGGAACACCATGAGAAAATGTCTTTCTGAAGCCCATAGAAAGTCAGAAATCCATTTTTAACTAGCATGGGTGGCAAAACATATGCTGTCTATCAAAGAAAGTTCACATGGAACAGTAAAGTATGTTTGCCGTACACATTTCCCTAGATCCATGAGAAGAATTATACCGTGTCATTAGATTTTTCAAGTCAGTGACTAGATCCTTCCCATTTCTTGAATGATATGAGCTGGTCTTACGTACGCTCTCCATGTACTTAGAGAGGGGAAGAAGAACAGCAGCAGACTTAGCATTTATTAGTCTATGGAACTGGGAAGCAAGGTGGTAATCTAAGACATTGAGCTTCTACACAGGATTAGACTCTTCTTTCTTTGAACAGCTTTTAGATGTTTTATTTGTGTGGGCTTTTTTTGCTGTTATTGTTTGTTTTGTTTTTTGTTTTTGCTCATCCTGGAGCTTGAACTCAGGGATAGGGCACTGTCCCCAAGCCTCTTATGCTCAAGGCTAATGCTCTATCATTTGAGCCACAGTACCACTTCAGGCCTATCCTAAGTAGTTTATTGGAGATAAGAGTCTC
Organism: Dipodomys merriami; assembly: GCF_024711535.1. Classification (NCBI taxonomy): domain Eukaryota; kingdom Metazoa; phylum Chordata; class Mammalia; order Rodentia; family Heteromyidae; genus Dipodomys; species Dipodomys merriami. The sequence goes on along the minus strand of NW_027203382.1, from coordinate 21,578,676 downwards.
ATGGACGGGCTGGGATGTAGCTCAGTGGCAAAGCGCTTGCCTAGCAAGTGCAGCGTCCTGGGTTCGATCCCCAGTACCAAAAATGAAAAGACAAAAAAATACAGTAAAAAAAAACCCAAACAAGAGTCTCATGGACTTCTCTGCCTGGGTTGGCTTTGAACCGTGATCCTCAGATCTCAGCCTCCTGAGTTGCTAGGATTACAGGAGTGAGCCACTAGCACCTGGCTGATGTTTTATTTGTGAAATAAATAAAAAGACACATGCACAAGTTGTGATGAGATTCAGAATGTTCTGAAGGAAAAGGCAAGCTAAGGGGAGAGGTCTTCTAGTTCTGCATAAAAGGTAGGAATGTCAGGAACAGAACCAAAGGGATTCCACAGGTATTGGCTTCCCCTTCCTACCCCATTCTTCTGCTTGATAATGGAGTCCAACACTAATAGATTAGGTTCGTTGGGGAAATTATGGCCAGTAAATACCAGAAAGTAAATATGTTAGGCTTTGGCATGTCTTACAGACTCTGGTGACAACTACTCAATTTGCCACAGTACCACAAAAACAACTAGTGATAAGTAAGCATGATTGTGTTCCAATAATACTTTATTTACATCCCTTGAAATTTGAACTTCACATAATTTTCACATGTCAGAAATCTTACTCCTGTTTTTATTTCTTTCCCCAAAATCTAACACTATAAAAACTGCTCTTAACTTGATGATATCAGAAAAAAACACAGTGACCAGATTGAGCCTGTCAACCAGTTTGCAGATTTCTGGTTTAGAAATATATCTTAGTTAAATGATAGAAATTGAAGCCATTTTCTCTCTTTCTGCCTAAGTCTTTTATTGGTTTTCTCTACAGTCTCACTCCATTCCTATTCATCAGCACATTGCTTCTCTGAGTTTGCATGTTTGTACTATAAACCTCACAGGAGAATAAGGGCCATTTGGCAGAGCTCCACCTGGCAATGCTCAGTGACTGCAGTGGGTACCAAGGAGCCCGTTCTTGAGCACAGTAGTGCCAACATCCATTATCTTCTCTCTTCCTACTAGAATCCATCCTCTCCCCCCCCCAACAGGCTGAAAACACTAGAGTGTCACTTTCTTAGCCCTTCCAATGGACAAGACATCAGTATGTCCATGGTTTACTTCTGGACAATAAAATTTCGAAATCTCCTGGGAAAGGTTTTCCTCACTGGAAGAGTAGAGAGAGGTAAGGGAGAGGAGAGGAGAGAAAATATAGGAGAGAAGAGAGAGGAGAGAGAAGTGGGAAGAAAAGAAGGGAGAGAAAGGAGCAGAAGGAAGGAAGAGGAGAAATGGGAGAGAGAGGAGGGAAGAAAGAGGAAGAGAAAAGGGAAGAAGGAAAAGGGAGAGAAGAGGAAAGAAGGGAAAGAAGAGGAAGATAATGGAAGGAGTGGAGGAGAGGAAGAGGGGAGGAGAGGGGAGAGGAGAGGAAGAAAGCAGTAAGAAGAGAGGGGAGGAGAGGAGAGGGGAGGAGAGGGGAGGGGAGGAGAGGAGAAGAGAGGGGAGGGGAGGGGAGGAGAGGAGAGATGGAAGGTTTTTCAAGCTGCTGCAGCAGCCATCTTACAACCATGGGGAAAGCTCAGTAACTGCCAAATGTCCTGAAACACTCCATAAACTCTGCAATAGAATATGGTAAACCCTCAGAGTTGGAAATTGTCACTATATATTACATAGATGGCCTTTAGTTCCCATGAAGCTCATGTCATTGGAATGGTGACAGTCATCTTAAAGTGAAAGATCATTATAAGAAGACATAAAATAGCAGGCTTATGCCAATGATCCCAACTTTGGGGAAGCAGAGGTAAAAGGATTATGAATTCAAGGTCAACCTGGGCAACCTAGTGATTTCCAGGCCAGCCTGGACTTCATTGAGACACCTGTCTCAAAAGAAAAAAAAAAGATAAAAGAAAGACAAAAGTATACATTATCAAATTTCATAGACCAGCAAATGATACATACTATTTTCATTTTTGTGGCCCTTGATTAAGAAAAATCACTTATCTGTGATTCCCACCCTGGAAGTTCTATTCCGTGTGAATGAAACCAGATTTGTATATATTCCATGAAGTCAGCCCCACTGACCAGCTCCTCCAGAGCTCACTGCCCTGTGACCCTTGTAATCTCCACTTCAGTGTCTATATCCTCACCCCCAAATGGCCTTTCAACACTATTCCATCAAACTGCTTCAGTCACTGATGGCTTCAGTATTAAACCCAAGAAAAATATTTTTTTATTTTTTATTTACTTGTTTGGTGCTGGCAATCAAACCCAGAGTCTCATGCATATGTTCTACTGCTGGGCTACACCCTGAGCCCTCTTTTTGATTTAGTCTGCATCTTGCTTTGCCATTCCATGAATTTGTGATCCTTCACCCTGCCTGCCTGACACCACACGTCTCAACTTTTCTCTCACCTCTGGCAGTCTTTCAATGTTGGTTCTCCTCACTGTTCTACTTTACCCTTAGCTTTTCTTGTTTTACACTCATCTATACTTAAGAGCCTTGGTCATTCCTTATAAGTGTATGTGGTGTCCATGTTTATAAAGCTTCCTCCTGCACCATAAACCCATGTAAGTGTAAGGGAACAGCTGCAGGTGCCTTAAATTCACCATGGCGAAGACAAGCCCTCATCTACCCTTTGTATGTCCGTGTATGGCATATAACTCAGAAACCAGATATATTGTTGGCATTTCTCTCATGATCTTTCATCTAACAATGCATTCCCTCTCCTTGTGAGGGAATTCCCTCTCCCCTAACTTTGTTACCTAAACAATGCCTCCACATTTTTACCATGTAAGAGAAAAGCTAGCTCTTCTAGAAGCCCTTTCTAACACTCTCTAGCTCCAAGTTGTTCTCTCCCCAGTATGTCTTTATTTCTTATGACACATCCCTATTTATTACAGCATGTACTATTTATTTTCCTGAGTAGAACTTGATGCAGAGTAGACATTGTATTCATAATTGTTGTCTAGACATTGATGAGAACATTCTAAGTATTTCCTGAGTAAATTAATGCATGGGTGCTAAGTGATTAGTTGAATTTTTTTACATCAATGAGGATAGATTGTAAAATATCATACTTCATAGGCAAATATCCTTTTGAGCATAATGCTTTTGTCAAAATATAGTAAAAGTCACATCTTTTTATGTAGAATTAGAAAGAATAATAGATTTTTAATCCAGCTTCTTTATGAACTAGCCAAGGGTTGTTTGTAGTTACCAGTACCAAGTTTGCTGGTAACAGTTAATTATCAAAATGCCTCATGTCTTAGATTAAATGTATCTCCAGGTATTCGAGTAATGCTATTGAGTGCTTACAAACCTCTCCTTCCTCGCTGCCGTTGAACCTCAACTCAGATCCAGTCAACTTATCCCAAATTCTGAACTCCTTTCTTCCAAATTGATACAATTTTAGTGTATTTTATGAGCTTGCTCCATGTCCTATTACTTCATTGTACTCTGTGCCTTATTTTCATGGTAAGTGTATTTAGCCATCTGGCATTAAATTTGGGTTTTCTTGGCACAGTAATCATCATTATCATTAAATATTGTGGGACTTACAGTATGGATAGATGAATGGGCTATTTAATGAAGGAATTGACTAATTTAAGAGATGGTACTTGTCAAAACTCTCTCTGGACTCCAAGTTGGGTAGACAAGGTTATTAGCTAAAAAAAAAAAATCCTCACTGTTCATTTATTGGTATTTTTTCCTAAGGAGTTTTACACATTGTTTAGTAAAGTATATTAAAGAAGCTTAATGAGAGACTTTTTATAGAGTCTACTGAGACCCTTAGTGAGATTGAAAGAAAGTGATTTTACAACTCCTTTTTGTACTTCACTAATCTTCAGTGCCTAATTGCTAAAACAAAATATCTTCTAAAAACCTAAAAAAAATCTATGTTTAAATTACACTCTAATCAAAAGCCCCCTGCTTCATTTACTGGGCTCTTATGTGTGCTAAGTGGCTTCTAGAAAAGCTATTTTGCTGTCACTTAATAGATTCCCTTCCATTGTAATTAACAGTAAACTAAACAGCAGTGCAAAGTCCACTTTCCCAGGGCTGTGATGTAAATGTCATCCCACAAAGCAGAATGGAAACTATATTACCTTTCCCATTTTTAAATGTTAGTAACCATCTCATTTATGGTCCCTTTGAGAATCCAGATAGAAACTTGGCAGAACTAATGATAGTGTTATACATGTCTCAACGAACAAATATGTATAAGAAAGCTACTCAGTTGTGCCAAACAGCAGTATATGGTGAGTAATGTCTCCCACTCCTCAAGAGGAATGTTAGAAGACTGCTGTACCCATCCCTCAGGAGTAGCATGGACCACATTCCCATCCTTAAAATTGTGTTTAGATGTCAAGGTTAATGCTGATGCCACACAGGCATGGGAAGTGGTTTAAAAGTCTATTACTCACATCATAAGCCATTCTAGGAAGAGCAAAGTAGACTAGCCTGCTGCTCAGCAAATGGCTTGAGAGAGCAGGGAAAGGAGAATGGCTTTGGTAGGAAGGATCCCTGTGCATGAGCCAGAGTGTCCAGAGATGAAACATACAGCCAGCATTAGCATCCAGGCTTTCTCATCAATTGGAGCTGAGAGGAAAGGAAGTAGTAGGGCTTGAAATTGTCAATAGTCAGATCAAAAATGGCATTCTAAGTGGGCATTGGTGGCTCACACCTGCAATCCTAGATGACCAGGAGGCTGAGATCTGAGGATCACAATTTGAAGCTAGCTTGGACAGGAAAGTCTGCAAGATTCTTATCTCCAATTAACCTCCAAAAAAGCCAGAAATGGAGTCATGGCCCAAGTTATAGCCATGAGCACAAAAGCTCAAGGATAGCGCCTAAGCCTTGAGTTCAAGCCCCAGGGACCAGCAACAGAAATAAAAAATCATCCTATTGTACATCACAACACATTGTGTATTCGAACAGAGAAAAAAATCAGGCACCTATGCTTCATATCTGTAATTCTAGCTATGTGGGGAACAGAAATCTGAAGGATGGAAGGTAGAAGCGACCCCAGGCAAAAGTTTGTGAGACTGCATCTCAAACTATATCTGGGTATGGCAGCATGTGCCTTCATCCCATCTTCCAAAAGAAATATAAACAAGTATAAAACAGGTACAACTCAGGTTGACTGGATTGACTAGAAGTAGACCCCCTCTCAAAAATAATCAGAGATAAAAGGTCAGGTGATATGACTCAAGCAGGGGAGTGCCTGCCCAACAAGTATGAAGTTATGAGTTCAAACACCAGGACCAACATGTTTAATAGAACTTCATTGTTATTATTAAAATGTTGTACAGAAGGGTTGTCATCAGGTAATACATACATTTCCTTTTTTTTTTTTTTTCTGGTTCGTGGGGCTTGAACTCTGGGCCTGAGAGCTGTCCCTCAGCTCTTCAGCTCAAAGCAAGTGCTCTACCACTTGAGCCACAGCGCCACTTCTGGTTTTCTGGTGGGTTATTGGAGATAAGAGTTTCACAGCTTTTCCTGCCCAGGCTGGCTTTGAACCGCACTCCTCAGATCTCAGCCTCCTGAGTAGCCACCAGCGCCTGGCCATACATTTCCCTTTTGGACAATGTCTCTCCTTCCTTCACTTTCCCCCAGTTTTTCCCTCCAGTCTCTGCCCACAAATTACATAATTCATTTTCCACATAGTATATTCTGAATACCATGATTACATTTATTAAGCTTTCCTCCTTCCCTTTCTGTGTCCTCCCCTTTCTCCTCTCAGGAAGCAGAAAAAATGAAAATACACACACACACACACACACACACACACACACACACATATAATACCTCCACCAAAACAACATTAATAACCCATGCCTGGAACTCACTTCAACAAATAGTATTTGGTTCAAGGGAGTTATGCCTTTGGGTTCCTCCCCTTCTGGTATCCTCTTTTGGTCTGTTTGTCTGTGAATTCCTGGAGTCCTGCAGAGGTTATCTTGTCCAGTATATTTTAGATCTAGCTTCCACATATGAGAAAAAAAACAAGCACTGTTTGTCTTTCTGAGCTCACTTAGCATGATTTGTTCTAGGTCCATCCATTTTCCTGCAAATGACATAACCATATTCTTTTTAATGGAGGAGTAAGATTCCATTGTGTATATATACCACATTTTTTTTCAATCTACTTATCTGTTGTAGGGTGTCTGGGATGTTTTCATAACTTGGCTGTTGTGTATAGTGTAGCAATGAAGATGGTACACAAGTGTCTTTACCATATCCTAACTTAAATGATTTGAATAGATGCCCAAGAGTGGTATGCCTGGGTCATAGGGAAGTTCTATGCTTAGTGTTTTGAAGAACCTCCAAACCTCCTTCCAGAGTTGGTTGTACTAGTTTACATTCCTATCAACATTGCAATAGGATCATGACCAACTTTTTAAAAAAGAAAGAAAAGGAAAAAAAAAGAAGAGAGGAAGGAAGAGGAGAAAGGGAAAGAAGAAACAGAAGGGGAAGGGGAAGAAACTTAGTATTCTAATTACCCATTGTCAATATAGTATTGTAGAACATTCACACAAACACACACACACACACACACACACACACACACACACACACACACACCTCAATAACTGGTAAAAAAAAAAAATTTATTGCTTCTCTGTGTGGAGTCAGCTAGACAGTTCTGATGATCTTCCTGGAGCTCATTTTTCTGTATGAGTCAGTCATCAACTGATTTTGTCTGGCTTTTCCTAAACCGATGATACTCCTCTCCATGTTGATGACCCTTCATTATATGAATGTAGGCATGCTATCTTGGCAAAGACAGAGGTGTAATGGCAAGCAAGCCTAATTGCACAAGCACTTTTTAAGCATCTGATTTGAAGCACTTTGTGTACCCATCTGTTGAACAAGCAAGTCAATTTCCCCAACCTACTGTATTTATATTATACACAGGTGACTAACATCATAGTATCTCTTTTTTCCAGTTCAAAGTAGTTGGAAAGAGAAGTTGAGTCAATGATCTATTTATTCACTATTATGTGTTCAAACACTGTATTTGGAATTGGTGCTACAAAAGCAAATGTGATAATTCTCAGGCGCACAAAGCCTGATAGTTTAATACACTATTAAGATAATACAATTCAGGGCAAGGGCAACCACATTGATTTTAACAAGGTGACACAGAAATGAAACTATTGAGCTCTTTCCCTCCTTGCCTTAGATTTGACAGTTGATTTAATTAATTTTATTGAAATAAAATTTCCTCTTGATTCAGAAAACATGAAGAGGAAACTTACTGAGACTCCCCTGTGTGCGGCTTCATAAAAATGCAGGATTTCTAGACATAGTTATCAGTTCTGTTAGGCTAATGGAGATATATTTCTTTTCTCCATTGCACTTAGTAGCAGCTTAGTTCAACCAACATTTATTGTGTCCCTATATATGCAAGCTACTGTTCTGGGAACCTACTAAAAATCAGGGATTTCTAAAAAAAATGGCTAAGATGCCTAAAATATAATACCTTCAAATAACTTATAGCTTAGTTTTACTCATACATATCACCTGGTGAAAACACACCAGGTATTTTAAGTGGGAGGAACTTAGTAGAGGGAAACAGTTACATAGTGGTAGAACTGAGATGACAAACTGAGAACCATGATACTGTTAGTAGCTAGAGGGACAAATGGCCACAGGGCAGAAAGTAGGCTTTGTGGCTCTTACCTACAAGAGTTCCAAAGACAGAGTTCAGGACAGAAAGGAGGGAACCATTCTAGTTTCTATCTACTCTCCCATTCTATCCAGACTGCTGACCAGCATACAGAGGAGGGAGGAATACTAGGTGGGAGAGGAAACCCACGGACTCACACAGGCAACTATTTTATATGTCAGAGTAAGCTATGGCACACACAGTATGCTAGTTGTTCTTTTTCTGTTTTTTTTAAATGTGTGTTTGTTGTTGTCTAAGGTTTTGTTTTGTTTTGTTTTTTGAAACAGGGTCTGACTATGTCGCCCAGACTGAATTGGAACTCTCTATAGCTCAGGTTGATTGGAACTCATAAACCTCCTTCCTCAAGCAAGTGCCACCAAGCCCAGTTTTCATTGTCCCTTTCCATGTTTGGTTTCCTTGGTATCCTGTAAGCATCTAAATTGTGTTTTTAAGCTCCCCAAAAAGATTTTAATAAGCTCACTAAATAGTAGCTTTCAAACCTGTCAATATCCACTTCTTCAAAGAAAATCCCTTCTGAAGTGCATTGTATGAAACAGATAAAAGCAAAGCTGTTCTGCTTGTTCCAACTCAGTCCTGGAGACAAGGTTTGGGGACCTAAAATTTCCCAAGTTTAAGTAGAAACTTATTTACACATCCTTGTGTCTCTCCAGAGCTCTCATTGGTGGATATACGGTGATTCATTTCATCCAGTGACTTTAACACGACACTAAAGGAAGCTTCGGTAGATCTGTTAGAGTTTTTAATTTTTATTTTATTGTAAAGATGCTGTACAGAGGGGTGACAGTTACAAGAGTAAGGTCATGAGTACATTTCTTGTTGAGCATTGTTACCCCCTTCTTTGTTGTTCTCCCACTATCCTTTCCCTCCCCCACCTCTTTAACTCCCCCCTCCAAGTCTGTTAGATCTTAAATAGAAGAGAACTGGAAGGAAAGCACAACTCTCCAAGAGTAGCTGTAAACTTAAACCCTAATTGATGGTTCCTCTATCTTTGGGAATAGACACCACGTTAATCTCCTAGTTAGTGGCAGATAGTTTCTTCAACTTTTGAATGAATTCTTCCAGACATAAAAGTTAGAAAACAAGTCGTTTAAATAAGGATACAGGTGGACCCGTTGCAATAATGAGAAGTACAAGTTGTTATGTCGAAAACGAACTTTACAACTTTGGGGGGGGGGGCAGGGAGAATTGGGGGGGGGCGGGGGGAGGCTGGGAAGGGATCGGAAGGGGAAACAAAGGAGGAGGCGACAATGCTTGATAAGAAATGTACTCATTATCTTGCCCATGTAATTGTAACCCCTCTGTACAGAATTTTCACAATTAAAAAAAAAAGTTAGAAATCATCAGCTGGATCTCCTCTACATTAGTGAAGATTGTTACATGAGGAAAATTTAGCCCTAGATTTTCAGATATCTTCCCTGGCCCCTCTAGTTCATCCCTACACTGTGTTAGGAGAAAACGAATTATATAATGTTCCTTCCTTGTCTTTTGCGGCCTACTTCAGAATCTTTAGAGTGTGGAAGAAGGTGGGTAGACGGGGAATTTGGAAACTGGAATGCAAATAACTTCTCCACAAAAGACAGCAGCACTAACATATATGCACATATATATATATATGTATATATATATACATATATATATATATATATATACACACACACATATATACAGAAAGAGAATGAGGGAGAGCGAGAGAAGGGGGGGGGGGTTCTGAATGGATTCCTTGAGATGTGTTTTATTTCCGTTAGAAATACAGAAACTCCCAAATGGTCACTATTCGAGTCTCACATGTTGATGATTCAAGGAAAGTCTGGAGACATGTACAGGAAGCCAGTTGCTCCCGGGACCCCTCGAGGCAGGGCGCCCCGCAGTGCCGCGGGGATGCGTTCAGCGAGGGAAACTCTGGAAGCCCCTCCAAAACGCAGTCCTTTTCAGAAGGTGAACGAGCAGGAAAGGCCGCAGGGTCTGCGCGGGTCCTCGCGCCTGCTGGCAGGCCGCAGCACCCGTCTGTCGCCCACCTTCCCTTCGCCCTCCCGCCTCAGCCCCCCAGGATGCCGGTCCGCGCTCACCCGCCGTCTCCGCGCCTTCCCGCCCCGGCTCGCGCCTCCCCACCCTTCCCGGCAAAGGGGGATCCTCGCCAAAGGGGGCCGCCCTGGCCCGGGTCCTCCCCCGCCCCCGGGGCGGCCGGACCATAAAGCGCCGGGTGGCGGCCGTCCAGCCCAGCCGCCGGCGCCCCAGCTCCGCGCGTGGCCAGGACGCGAGCGCCCTCCCGGTCCCCGACGGCTTCCGGACGCCGCACCCCACACCTGCGCGGCCCACGGGGTGGGGAGGGGACATCCCCCGACTTGGGACGGCACCCTGCCAGCCCCGGGACACTGAGGCCCGGCGAGATCGCCGTCGCTCGTCCGACCCACCGGTGAACATGCTGACCCCGCGTGGAGCCGCCTTCCTGCTCCTGCACCTGGTCCTGCCGCCGTGGCCGGGGGCCGGCGCCCAGGCCGCCCCGCAGGGTAAGTGGGCCATCGTCTCCGCGCTCACAGGCCCCGCACATCCCTGTCGCTCTGGGGCTCGGATCCAAGCACGTTGTGATTGGAAGTTGTGGGTAGAGTCTAGACGTTTCTGAAATTCGATTATTCATTCCCTAACAGCAACAGTTGTAGGGATGCAAAGCTTTTTCTCAGCCTAGGGCGATGTGGTGAAGCGTTTCACAGCTCCCTACAAGGTCCTGGGTGAAATCACGGGCTGCTGAAGACCAGCTTCGGCCCCTGCGATGCCCTGGGGAGGCCGAAGCTGTGTCCACCCCCAGCACAGCCTCCTCCTCATGCCTCTACTCTGTCACCCGCCTTCCCGTTTGGATCCCAAAGAAGCACGCTTTCTTATCATTTAGAGGTTGGCTAAGTGTACTGATTCCTGAGACACGTGGAAAGGACTGAGAAATTGGTCTTTGTCTATGGAAAGGTTTTAAACATTCAATAAATATAGATGCCTCAATATTCCTGCCCTTGGTAAAATGAAATGCCCTCGGACAGAGAGCTCTTTAGGTTAAACAGAATTTCTTGTAGAAAAGACAAGAAAAGAAAGAAAGAAAGAAAGAAAGAAAGAAAGAAAGAAAGAAAGAAAGAAAGAAAGAAAGAAAGAAAGAAAGAAAGAAAGAAAGAAAGAAAGAAAGAAAAAGAAAATAAGACTTTAGGCCATATTCCTATTTGAACTTGGTGCCTGGGTTGATTTCTATTATTAACTAAGAAAAGTCGAAGAGACACACGCTTGAAGTGACAACTGTTATTCTCCAGGTAGCCAGAGCAAAAAACATTTTCAACCCCTTTAAGTCCCCATCACAAGGATCACTCACTTAAACTGCTCATTTCACCAAGAAACTCATCTCGATTCCACACCAGAAAACCGGAATTGTGGTTTCAGGGATTCCTGTGCAACTAATTTCAGATCTGGTTGAAATACTGGAAATGCCAAAGTCTGTAATATGCATTATGCCCTGTGCTTCTAGGAAGCCAGAAAAACTAACTTAAAATTTTTTTTATTTTACTGTAAAGATGCTGTAAAGAGGGGCTACAGTTACTTGAGTAAGGTAATGAGTACATTTCTTGTTGAACATTGTTACCCCCTCCTTTGTTTTTCTCCTAATATCCCTTCCCTTTCCCACTCCTCTCCCCTTCCCAAATTGTAAAGTTCATTTCCAGCATAGTGTCTTGTGAGTATCATTGTTGCAATGGGTCACCTTGTGTCCTTGTTTCAGCATTTTGTTATCCCCCTTCCTGTCCCCAAATTAGATAAATGTATATACAAAATAAAATACAGTGAAACAGGAAATACAATAGGGGGAAGAACATACAAAAGAAACCAAAAAAATCACATAGTACATTAAAAAACAACAACAACAAAGAAAAACCTCTGATGTCCAAATCTTGGGGTTCATTTCGTTTAGCATCATCTTATCAGAAAGAATGGCACTGCCCCATTTGTTAGGAAATGGAAAGACTTGGAAAAAATCATATGCAGTGAAGTAAGCCAGACCCAAAGAAATTTAGGTCCTATGGTTTCCCTTAGTTGCAATAATCTTACCAGATGAGCAGAAAAGCTCAAAAGCTATGTACATATGACCATATAAGAGCTAATTTTTGGTACAATTCAAAAAATATTCTTGTGGCAAAGATTATTTGACACATTCGTATTTGGATCCAATATTTTTGTGTTATAATAATAAATTCTTGACATTTGAATGCACAACCTTGTGGTGTACCTTAGGCAGGACTTCTGCTTCTTGGACCTGGCAATTTTATGGAGACTTAAAAGCTCAGGCTAGAATCTAACTATCTGGTTAATTTAATTGCAGTAGATGATCTGATTAAGTCAAGTTTTTGATAGACTCTCTTATTGAGTAGATAACCATCAGCTCAACTGGATAATTTGCTTATCTCCTTTTAGAGTGGGAATTACAAGTCTTAAATTAGTGTATTCAATTTACATAATAGTTGGGTTCATTGGTAGCAGCAATTTCACCTCTAACACTAGAGGCTTGTGCTTGGATTCTGGTTGGACTAAAAAGGCAATAACATTAATAGAAAATGATAGTGTCTTATTTCCTTTTTTAAACATCCTGAAGTCATTACTAACTAATCCTCACTCTGCCTCTTGAGAGAGCAGCAAATGGATCAAACAAACCATATAGATTGAAATACAGAACTTTTAGTTTGAGTTAAATTATGGACTTGAACAAAGTCGAACCAAGGATGAACAGTGCCATGTTTCATTTGGATGCATTCATCTACCCTGAACATATCTCTTTTCTGAGGATACCTTCATTGGTAGGAATCTAAAGTTTCCAATTGCTGAAAACAACAACAATAAACACAGTAATAATAACCATCTCTTTTTGAAATAAAGTAGGCAGCTGTCTTCATAATTTGAGGACATGGAAAATTAGAAAGAACACACACAATAGATTTATTTTTCCAACACATCTAGTAGTATATTCATTATTATGTGAGGTATAGATAGATCAATTAGAAGCCAAAGTGAAAACAGATGTTTGTGAGTACTTGAATTTTTACCTGTTTTAGAATTTTATTCATTCTTTCTTATAATAAAAGCAGTATCTACTCATTGCAGAAAATAGAAATTGGGGTACTGGGAAGGTGGCTCAGTGGTAGAGCGCTTGTCTTGCATGCTTAAGGCCCTGGGTTCGATTCCTCAGCACCACATAAGCAGAAAAAAAAGCCGGAAGTGGTGCTGTGGCTCAAGTGGTAGAGTGATAGCCTTGAGCTAAAGAGCTGAGGGACAGCACCCAGGCCAAGAGTTCAGGCCCCACGACCAGACGCCCCCCCCAAAAAAAAGAAAATAGAAATTGCATAAGAAAAATATTAGATAGCTTCCACTAATATGAATGGGCTGTTATGTTGTCTTCTCTTTCAAATGTTTTCAAAAGTTTGTGTGACAAACTTTCATAATCTTTTTTTTTACTTTATCACAAACATCTTTTCCTATCTGAAGGTATTTAAATAGCTGTATTTTTTAAGAACTGAAATTAACTTAGCCAGGTTTGTAACAAAGGACACATGTTATTTTCAGTATTTTGGTATTGTAGTTGGTAATTTATTGAGTGATTAAAGTGCCACAGGATGGTTTGGTTAGCGTTCCCCAACCAACGAGAGTTTATGTTTTCATGGCAAAATACTTTGTCAAGAGAGCTTCAGGATTTATTTCTCTTTCATTTAGAGTTTTACCTAATTCCTTCCTAAATAAAATTCTAGAATTTTGATGGCAGATATCCTTGTACCTAAATCATATGCTGTCTTATCTATTATTTCTGTTATGAATTTCTTTAGGTAGAATTTCTAGGTCATAGGACATTTGTGTTTTAGGGCCTTTAATACTATTATTTAAACTGTCTTCAGGGTATTTATATTACTTAAAACTTTCCAAGCAGTAAATGAAAAAGAGGGCCCATTTCCCTGAATCCTTACTGGCTATTACTGTGTTTATGACTTTTCTGATTTGGAGTTAAAATAATGTCCTATTATATAACTTGGCTTTCTCCATCAGGTAAATATGAAAATTGATGTATATGCTTCTTTATGATTTATAATTTTTTCTGTAAATTGATTTTTCATGTTCCTTGCTCATTTTTCCATTAATATGCTTAGCATGCTTGTAAGAGCACCTTATAAATTATTAGTATTATCATTTTAGTAATCAGATTACGTATCTAAGAGACAGGTACTGAAGTTCCTGTATGCTACAGAATTGTTCAAACAATAATTGCATAAACTAACAAATTCTAAGTTGACTTCTAGTGAGTATTACCCACATTGAGCCTTTGCCTTTTAAGTGACTTCAAACATACTCTTCTATAGCTTTTACTAAATCTTAAAACACTTTTTATTAAAAAGTGTTGCTTACTTGATCAAAGACAACTTATATAAATACAAATGCAGATTTTTGTTTCTGCACATCAACTTTACCTATCAATCTGTAGTCAAGAATGAGAAACCTCATCATTTTGTTTTGTTTCCACCATAGGATTATTTTTTTAACAGAGAAATATTGGAGAATTGTAAAGGCACAAAGGGAATATTTAGATCTCACAAGGCAGCCAATCATTTTAGTGACCCTGTACCTATCACTGCATCCATGCCTTCAGCTATATTAACTGTCATTTATCACTGACCAGGAAAATACAATTGGTTCTGGTCTGCTAGGTACCTAAGGGAACCCATGACTGAAATTCGCTGCTTGAGGACATGAGAAAAACAATGAGCTGGATGCTTTCACCTGTCCCCATTGTATTTCAAGCCTCAGTGTTTTTCCTAGTGGGCATTTTCAAAGCCACTAGTGTAGCCACATCCAATTTTGTTTGCAAATTTAGTCTTCCCTTAAGGACTCTAACTAGATGAATATTATACTGTATTTCTACTGCCTCAAATGTGCAGCCACTACCAAGTGACAAGGAAGAATTTGTGAGCCTGACAATGTGAAAACATGAAACAAGGTGCCAGGTACTGGTGACTCACACTTGTAATCTGAGCTACTCAGGAGACTGAGGTTGGAGGATTATGGGTCAAGGACGACCCCAGCAGGAAAGTCCATGAAACTATTATCTCTAATTACCATTACAAAGCTGAAGTTGAGCTGTAGCTCAAGTGCTAGCCTTCAGTAGAAAACGCTGAGGTATGGAGTCCAGGATCTGAGTTCTAGCCCTAGAACTGGCACATGTACATGAAAGTGTGCACATGCGCACGCGCACGCATGCACGCATGCATGCGCACACTGTAAATTTCCATTATTTTGTAGCTATTGTCAAATGGTCCCTAAGAAACATGTTTTCCTCAAACTTAATCTCTCACAAAGTTAATCTCTCCCTTCCTCCCTCTCCCAGTCTTTGACCTTCTGCCATCCTCCAGTCAGAGGCTGAACCCTGCTGCTCTGCAGCCTGTCCTGACAGACCCGGCCCTGAATGAACTATACTTGATCTCCACCTTCAAGCTGCAGACTAAAAGCTCAGCCACCATCTTTGGACTCTACTCCTCATCGGACAATAGCAAATATTTTGAATTTACTGTAATGGGACGCTTAAATAAAGGTAAGTACATTTGCAAGGAGCATTTCCTTAAAACTCCCCTTCTATCCGAAGAATTGGTGTCCACTGTCCTGAAAATGGTTCCCTTGTGCAACTTGTTTCTTACACATTTTGTTTCATTTTCAATATCACATTCTTCTTATTGTTCATTTACCTATAGTGGAAGATGAGATTATATGAAGAAAGAATTGTTTTGGGCCAAGATAGCTTCTGACATTGTCAAAATTCAGCTATTGTAACAAAATACCAATAGAATACTAATGGATCACCACAGACTCTACTTCTCACAGTTCTGGGAGCTTCAAAGTCTTAAGGTCAAGGTGCTGCCAGATATAGTTGCTGATAAGGGGCCATTCTCTCTTCTATCTCTCTCTCTCTCTATCTCTGTCTCTCTCGTTCCCTCGCTCTCTCGCTTGCTCGCTCATGCTCTCTCTCCCCCTAGGTGTGTATGTGTGTGTGCATGTGTGTGTGTGTGTGCATGTGTGTGTGTGTGTGTGTGTGTATGTGTGTGTGTGTGTGTGCTGGAACTGAGGCTTGAATTTATTTGGGCTCTCACTTGGCCTAGTCACTCATGGCTAGCACTCTACCACTTGAAGCACACCTCCACTTCTGGGCCCATTTTCTGGCTTACGGATGTTCATCATTTCATTGTATCCTCTATAAAAAGTACCGAGAGCATATTTTCTAGTCTTCTTCCCCATGAGGGAACCACCTAATCTAGTCCTACTTGCCTCTCCCAAGGCTAGTTACCTCCAATCACCATCTTACTGGAAATTCAGAGTTTAATTCAGAATCTGATGTGGACACAAGCATTCAGCCCCTAACAGCAGATCCCATCATTCTTAAGTTCCGGAGTCTGAGCAGAGCTATCTCACAGCTCTGCAAGGATCTAGCTGTCCTGGATAGGGAAAATACCCTCCTCCCGTAGAAGAGAATAAAGGGCTCTTTGCTGCTTGCTTCCTGACAGCTTACACAAGCTCTCACTTTTCTGACCCCTTTGCTGTCATCTCTTTTACTGCCGAAGGGAGGGACTGCAAGCACTGAGAAATGACTCCCCAGAAGAAAGGTCACTATTTTTCATCCTCTTCCTTCCACCCATGCCCTGGGGACAACACCTGTTCTTGTTTATTGAGGAATGTGATAGATACATGTTCTGCTGTCTCATGCATTTAATAAAACAGGAAGGGAAGACCGGTCTTTCTGCCTAGGTTTTTTTTTTTCCACTTGCTTTAAAAGGAGATGCTTCTTAGTGTTTCAGGATGTCTCTTAGATTCTACTCTCTTTAGATTAAAAGATTAACTCTTAGCTTTCATGGGACTATAGAGTTAAAGCAAAAAAGAATGGAGATAGGCATGGTGGCCTATGCCTACATCTTAGCAGGGATCAGGAAGATTGCAGTTTAAGGCCAGTCTGGTTAGAAAGAACGGGGTTCAAAACCCCATCTTGATCAATAAAAACACTAAGTGTAGTACCATGTGCCTGTCATCTTGGCTATGCCAGAAATGTAAAAGGAGAGTCCTAGTTAAAGCTAGTCCAGTTATAAACATAAGACACTATCAGAAAAACAACAGAAACAAAAAGTGCTGGTGGTGTGGCTCAAGTGGTAGAGCCCCTGTATGGCATGTGCATGGCAAGTTCAAACCCAGTGCCATACCCCAGCTCCCCCTCCAAGCAAAAAGCTAATTTGCCTTGCATTTATTGAAGGAGCTCCTCCCTTATAGCAATCACTTCTCTTCATCTATAGTCCAGTAGCTTCTGACTAAACTATTTTAGACACATTGGCTTATTCAACCTAATGGCTACAAGGTCCTCTGTAGTGAGAAAAACTCTGCTCCTAACTTGTCACTATCACTGCATCTCCCTTCTATTCCTAAATTGCTCCGTCTGTGTGAATTCATCATCGAGAGTCTATGAGACCAGGACACACAAGGAAGTCACTTCTGAACTGATTCCATTTGCTCTGACAGGACAAGTATAACACTAAATACAGGGGGCAGACAGAGAAATGAGTGAGGAGCTTGTTAGTGTGTTTCTTCTGAAGAACCACCAATAATAGAATGAAGCCATAAATACGAGCTTATCGACTTCTAGATGAAAAGGTTGATAGACACTCCTGTTAGGGTTTAAATGGTGAATGTTTCTCCAAAGGCCCATGTGCAAGAGGCTTTGTCCCAGTTGGCAACGTGGTTGGGAGCCAATGGAACATTTAGTGGTTGGGGCCCAGTTAGAGGAACTCAGGTCATTGGGGTCATACCTTTGAGGGGCATCTTGGGACCCTAGACCCTTCCTGCTTTTCTCCTTTATGCTTTGGCCCCTATGAAGTGAGTAGTTTCTGCTGTATCATGTATCCCCACCATGAGTCTGCCTCACACAAGCCCAAAGGCAGTGAAGCCAACTGACTATGGACTGAAGCCTCTCAAACTGTGAGTCAAAATAATTTTTTCTTCCTTTTCAGTAGTCAATCCCATGTGTTTTGTCATAGCTATGAAACACTAACACACTTCCTCATCCTGGTACATAGTAAGTATTCAAAAAAGTGAGGCGGGTTAGTAAGTGAATCTTGAAGACTTTTTGAATGAAAGTATAATAATATGAAAATAATGTTGGTCAAATTATTAGCAAAACGAATGCAAAGTCTTAATAAAAATAAGGATTCTACAGAAACCACTTGGCCGAATATGGTTGATGCTTTTGTAGTATCTGGCATGGACAAATTTCCAGTTAGTATCCTGGGTTTTAATTACCAACTGGTCACCATGACTACATATCTCAATCTGTTTTAGTCCATTTATCATCTCTAAAGTAGAATGATAATAGCTGTCTCACAAGTCAACTGTAAGAACTGAATTATGTAATCATCCCCCTTAGACTCTGAGATGCAATTTTAAAACTTCATATTTTAAATACTACATAATGATGGATGGATAGATAGATGGACAACTAGATTCTAGTGTTTATCTTCCAAAAACAAAGGCTTGCCTTGAAAATAGCTTTACCTTTCAGGAAAAAAGACAATGAGAAGAACTGTTTCTTTGATCTTTGTCACTGAAGAACGAGTTAATGCTGTGGAAATGAAAGAAACCTACCTGTATGTGCTATCAGGACTAAGGAGAGCCTACAGATAGGAGATGTCCAATGGTCTACAACAGTGGTTCTTGAACTTTCTGGCCAAAGATAAATATAGCTTGAGAGTGGTGGGAAGCTCAGAAATTAATATTCTGGACTCCATATTGAGTGGGGAAAGATAAAGGGCCATGAATTTAATTATAACCTTAATTGATTCTTTTCAATATTCCAAGACTGTTCTAAAAGCTCAAGGCTCATTTTATTCTTGACTTCACACACAAAAAGCTATGTTCAAAATAAAGAAGGAATAAGCCCCTGCCTAGAATATAATTCAGGATTAACACATGTTGAAAGAATCCATATTCAGCTCTTTTGCTTCTATCTTATCCATCAAAGGAAATACTCTTCAAATGGTCAAGAACAATTAGCAGGAAACAACCACCTGAGCTAGATGAAGAGAGCAGAATAATACCCAATATCTTCATGATAGAATAATACCAATCTCTTCAGTGACTTTAGTTGTCTATGTCATTCCATATTGGGATGTTTGATGAAGCATGTAGCAACATCACTGTGATTTAGAAATCACAGAGAACAGAGTGGAGAAAGACATGTTTTCCTTTCTAGAAAGAGAGGCAAGGTGGATTCTGAAACTCATAGGCTAGTGAACTTTCTAGCACAAACTCCCAGAGGTCTGTAGTATTCTTCATGTAATTTAAGATTGCCTGGAAAAAAAATCTGGAATTTTTTGAACACAAAATTGGAGTTACTGACGATAAGTCACACGGAACTGTTTTTCCACGAAACCTCTAAGCTGATTAAGAAATGCTATGGAGCATAATGTATCTTTACTGCACAAAATAACATTATGCAGTTACTGACTATACCTTTCTGAATAATATAAAAAAGAATAAGAGATAGATAGATAGATAGATAGATAGATAGATAGATACATAGATAGATACATAGATAGATACATAGATAGATACATAGATAGATACATAGATAGACAGACAGACAGACAGACAGACAGATAGATAATAGTACTGCTGAGTGTTGTGAGGTGATTTATCACTATGTAGCTAGAAGCTTTTTGGCAAAATTGTCTTTAGCATTGAAACTCTCAACATCGTGATTTAAATGAAGATAGACAGTATTTATTGTGTTTATAGTCAGCACAAAGTTTGAAAACCAAACTGAACATATTGTATGTCATCAATATTTGCAAAATGGCATTACAAGCCACAATCAAATTGGATAAAGTTTCACAAGCATAGATGTAAATCCATGCTCCAAGAGGGAGAAGTAAATTGCAGAAGCATAGAATTTGAGAGATCTAACCTAAGAGGTCAGCAGCAGGAGAAACTAGTCAGTGTTGAGCAGAATGAATGAATGAATGAATAGATACTATGATGCGACTGTTTTTAAAAAGCTCTTTAAGTTTGAATATCACATACATGTGTCCAGGTTAAAGAAATTAATAGTCTCATTTTACTCTTAAATGTCCAAGCCACATCTAAAATTACATCTTGTCCTGAACACATTTCACAAAGATAGTCAAATCAGACAGTACTCTGAGAAGAATTGAATCCATTTAGACCTTCTTGCGCCTTTTATTATTATTATTATCATAACCCAGTTGAAAAGTTTAAAAAAAACTAGGAAAGTAAAGAAGCCAGACAAAAGATAAGAGAGATAAAAGTTGCCTTAAGGTATTTGAAAAAAATGTCATTTGAAATGAGGGTCAGACTAAATCTGTCTAAAGTACTGAAGAGTACAATGAGGACTCATTGGTGAAAGTGAGGGGAAACAGATATTGGCTCTATGTTAGGAAAACTGTGGAGAGCTTTCCAAAAGCGAAATGGGTTTCTCTGCAGAGTAATGAGTTCCTTGTTACCGGAAATGTGTTGGGAGAGGAGACACTGACTTTATTGAAGAGCTTTGTGAAGTGAGATATTAAGCTGGATGACTTATAAGGCTAATATGCTGTGATTTTACTAAGGCTAGAAAGGTTCCATGACTTAAGAAATGGCTATGCAACTCCTTCTGTTATATGACCTTTGGATTCTGTGTGCCTCACAGCTTTGTATCACAGAGTTAGGCATCATGATTAGTCACATAATTTTTAAAACATAAAGCCCTTTGTAGATATTTGATATGATTGCTTCCCTTCTTTTACTAGATAGTTATGCTGCTGCTGTTGTGTAGGTATATATTCTGTAAACTTTACATCTGTTCAAACTTTCATAAGAAAATCCGGCCAGGCAACAGTAGGCTTCTCCCTGTAATCCTAGCTATTCAGAGGCTAAGCTATGAGGATCTTGGTTCAAAACCAGCCAAGGCAGAAAAGTCTGTGTGACTAACCAGCCAAAAGCCAGAACTAGAACTGTGGCTCAAGTGGTAGAGCACCAGTCTTGAGCAAAAACAGCTAAGGGACAGCAGGATAGCACCCAAGCCAAGTCCAATACCAGTACACACATGCACAAAATAAAATTGAAACAAGCTGAATTTATCACCCAGAGTACTTTTAGCAAAGGCAATTTGATGATTTACCTTTTATATGAATCAAAAATGTTAACATTACTGTGTCTAAGCTATAAAGATACATAGGCAAAGATAAACAAAAATTTCCATTACAAAAGATTTAATAGAAGGCATTTTTGAACATGTAAATTACTTTAAAAGAAGAAGAAACCTTGACAGTGGTGGTTTCTATTATATATTTTACAGTGTTGGAGTAAAGCCATCTGCCAAGCAAAGCAGACAGTTCTGTGCTGCCCCCATGAATTTGCTGCCTGAGAGCCAGGGGACTGAACTCCTGTCCCAACCTGACAAAATGCTGTCAGTTCCCGTTTGTTAAAACTGTCATCCTCCTTGGTTACCTTGTAGGTCAACATTTCATAATATATTTGACTACCATGTCCACTTTTCCAAAAGCACCTTACCTCATTGATTCAATTTGCTCGTCACTCACTGCCAGTCACTGAGACAGGCTCTAATCAGGCAAGTGAGGGGGCTTTCTGCATCAGGTATGGAACTATACAGCTTTTGGACAGCGCCACAGAACCAGGCCCCAGATTGTCAAGTATACAAAAAGATGATACATTTGGAGAGAAAGGGTTTAAATGAACAAACTAATAAAAAAAAAAACTCCTTAGTTTCTAAAAGATTTAATTGTGGATAATAAAATTCAGAGCAGTCACGCAAGTATTCTGTCTGATCTATTTTGTCATCTCTATAAATAAGTATATTGCCTTCTACTATATAATGTCAGTGATATGGTATATAAGAGAAGTAGGAAGACATAGACTTGGTAGAGTGGAGAGTAGTGAAGTATTTAGAAGCC
The DNA here is from genome assembly GCF_024711535.1 of Dipodomys merriami. NCBI lineage: Eukaryota > Metazoa > Chordata > Mammalia > Rodentia > Heteromyidae > Dipodomys > Dipodomys merriami. Next base: position 21,556,962 of record NW_027203382.1, on the reverse strand, counting down.
ACTAGGGAGTTATTGAAAGATTTCATTCACCTGTCTGTGTGCTCACCATTAAGAAAGCAGTAACTTCATCAGAGCACTTCTGTAAGAAGATCAACCTGTCAGTCCCCCAAATCTGAGAAGAGACCTGCAGTGGCAAGGTAAGCCAGGAATCTAACATAGAAGACTAAAATGGAGCAGAGTAGAGGCAGGCATGATGTTTGGCACAGGAGCACCTGAAGTTCAAGAATCTTCTCCATCAGTCTAGTATGGCTACATTTTTCTTTGCACTAAGCCTGCAAGATAAACAGATTGAATTCCTAAGCAGACTTGTTGAGCTGGTGGTGAGGGGAAATTGTACATGTGAACTGAATGTGCTGCAGCTGAAGAAACAGAATTGTACCCAGGAACATCTTTGTGAGCTCAGTGCTCCCCGGGGCAGTGATGACACTGGGGTGTGGCAGGACTGAGCTTCCGCAGTCAGGTGCTGGCTTCTGGTTCCTTGCTGGAGGGTGGATGACAGCCTTACTCCCTCTGAACTATTGTCCCCTCTGTTTTGCTCTCTCTGTTCTGTGTGTGTGCTGGGTTATGACAAGGTCAAGTGAGCCTTAGAAAGAGCTCTCTCTCTCCCCCCACGGTAATGCTCTGGAAAGGCCTGGAAGGGGTGCAGCAGGGGCTCCAGGGACCACAGCTTTCAGCCATTGCTGGACTCAGTGCAACTGATGTAAACACCAAGTTTCCTGAGCAGGCGCCAGTCGGCCCTCTGGGGTTGTCTTGCTGCTGTAGGATATAATAAGTGTAGAGGCAGTGAAGTAAGGAATTTGCAATAAAAAAGAAAAATGAAAAATGGAAGCCACGAGAAAGGAGAATTATTGGATCAAGTTTGAAGAATGGTAAATGTCAAGGCCCTTGATAATTTTTCTGCTAGCAGACATTGTGAAGATGAAAGTTTCCACAGTTCTTCTTTCCCTTTCTTCCTCTTGCTATTGTCACAAGATCTGAGAGCATGAGAGATTTATCATCCAGGTGCTGCATTGCAACAAAAAGCAAGGCGAGAAGTACAGAATCCCCTTAAGTAAGAGTGTGGACACATGGTATGCTTTGGTACATCGAATGAGAAGTTTAACTGCCACTCAGACCTTTTTATTTTCTATATGAAAAGGTCTAAATCATTTAATTATTCATTGGAAGTTCATACATTTAATGTGTACCTGTTATATAAAAGACCCAATAGACACTATTTATAAAATTCAACTCAGGGGGCTGGGAAGGTGGCTCAGTGGTAGAGTGCTTGCCTTGCATGCATGAGGTCCTGGGTTCGATTCCTCAGCACCACATAAACAGAAAAAGCCGGAAGTGGCGCTGTGGCTCAAGTGGTAGAGCGCTAGCCTTGAGCTGAAGAGCTGAGGGGCAGTGCCCAGACCCAGAGTTCAGGCACCATGACTGGCAAAAAAACAAAAACAAAAACAAAACAAAAAAAAAATTCAACTCAGCTATTCAGTTATGAAAATAAACCACAGCTCATGTGCCCTGAAAATACCTATGAAGACTGGCAGCATGCCTAGGGAAATATGTTTCCATTGAATTTCATAGAAACCTTAGGTTGGGTAAAAAATAAAAATAAAAAATCAAGAGATTGGTGGTGCATACCTGTAATTCCAGCTTCTTAGGATGTGTGGGATAGAAGGATCATGGTTTGAGGCTAGCACGAGACTCTATCTGAAAAACAAGCTGAGCAAAGTGACACATGCCTGACATAGCAGCTAGTCTATAAGCAGAGTTAGGAAGATCATCTGAGGGCAGATCAGGCAAGAGACCTTACCTGAAAACAAATTAAAAGCCAAAGAACTGAGGGTGTGACTCAAGTTGTAGAGTGCGAGTGTGAAGCCCTAAGTTCACCCAGTATTACAAAAGACAGTATTTATTTTAAGTCCTTAAGTCTTAATTCCCTAAATCGTTGTATTAAGTTCCTAAATTGTTAATATAGGAACCAGAACTAGTGGCTATAACTAGAATCAGGGAACATCGAATAAATGTTCGTGACATAATTCAAGTTTGGCAGTCCAAGTTTCTTTTTTTTTTTTTTTTTGTCAGTTCTGGGTCTTGAACTCTGGGCCTGGCCACTGTCCCTCAGCTCTTCAGCTCAAGGCTAGCGATCTACCTCTTGAGCCACAGCAGCACCTCCAGTTTTCTGAGTGGTTTAGTGGGCTTTCCTGCATGGACTGGCTTTGAACCAAGATCCTAGATCTCAGCCTCCTGAGTAGCTAGGATTACAGGTGTGAGCCACCGGCGCCTGGCTTCCAAGTGGCATTTTTATTGGCTTATAAACACTCCAGGACCTTGAAAAACAATTCTAAATCATAAAGTTATTAAAGTAAAAAATGGATTAGTGCTTCTTTGGGCTCCATTTCTCAATCTTTTAGCTGCTATAGGCGACTCCTATTTCCAGCCATGAGTTCCTTTTGTAAATTCTCAACAATTAACATGAAATAAAAGGGTAAAAACCCTGTTGGATCTCAGGTTGAAAGGAAATCTTAAGAATTTCTGTTCATGTTAATATTTCTCTAGGTTTTTCTTTCTTTTTATTCCTTATGTCTTGCTGAGAGTTTACTTCGGGAAACTTACTATTAGACTATAATCATCTATAGCCCCCCTGGCTAGTCTGCCTTGTCAGGGTTTACCAGTTCTTTTCTCTCGAGAAGCTTGTTGTGACCACATAGACATAAGAGAAAATCTCACTGACCCCATCTGGCATCTCTGTAAGTCACAGAATGATGGCTTCCTACTCTCCTTCTCTCTTACCATAGTCAGATGGAAAAGGAAGTCTAGTCAGAGTTCAAGAAGGGCAGGAAAATTAACCTCACAAGAGCATAATGTGGGGAAAGCCCTTAAATATATCCTTCAAGTTTCTCAGTTGAGATTATTTTCCTTGGGGAAACTGCAATGTAAATAGGGATTCTTGGCTAGCTGGTCCGTGAGGCAGTACCAAGCTCACATTTACACTTTACAGAGGGGTTCCTAAGGAAAAAGCAATCCCAGTCATGTACTTGCCATAAATCACGGATGGACAGCAATGCATGTCTTTACTTGTTTATATGTAAGTGATGGGTGTTTCTAGGATGTGAAGGTGATCTCACTGTGACATCAGTCACCCTATTGGTTGCCAGGGTTGATTCAGCCACTGGCTCAGTGGGAGTCTCTTTCCCTCACTATGCTATGTGAGTCCCTTCTGAAGCTGAGCCACACCAGCGAAAGAGCAGTTTCTCTACCAACAGAGAAATATGAATATTATGATCCTCTGCTAGATCCACCAAATAAGCTCTCACAAGGAACAGGTGTCTCATAGAAAAATTAGACAGTGAAGATAGACGAAAAAGTACATATCATCCAAACAATTATTAAATAAATATTGAAATATTCTCATTTTCTCTACACACATGTTCATGTGCATATATACATACACATGTATGCTTGCAAATATACATGTACACATTTTTTTCTGAATGAAACTATGCTGGCTTATGACTTCCTTTTTTTATATAACAATAATTAGACTCTCATCTTCTTCTTTTAATGTACAGCTATTCCATAGAGGCTTGTTTTCTATTCATACCATAATTTGTGTATGTGTGTATGAGAGAGAGAGAGAGAGAGAGAGAGAGAGAGAGAGAGAGAGAGAGAGAGAGAGAGAGAGAGAGAGAGAGAGAGAGAGAGAAAGAGATCACTCTCTAGATGAGACTGTATGCCAGTCCTGGGGCTTGAACTCAGGGCCTGGATATTTTTCCTGAGCTACTCTGCTCAAGACTAGTGCTTTTCCACTTGAATTATAACTCCATCTATGGCTTTATGATGGTTAATTAGAGATAAGAGTCTCACAGACTTTCCTCTTCAAGCTGGCTTTGAACCATGATCCTCAGAGCTCAGCCTCCTATAGCAAGGGTTTCAGGTATGAGCTATGGGAACTTAGCCATCATACAATAATCTAAGTAGCCAACTGTTTCTTTTCACATATATATGTCCTGCCAAATGCTCACTATATTAAATATTTCTGAAATGGCCATTCTTATACATATATCTTGATGTGTCTTCTTTTAATTCCTTTAGCAGCAAGTCCCCGAAGTGGCCTTGCCAGGTCATAGGATCTGTACATGTTTAAACTTCTGATGTACATCACTGTTTTCCCTTCCAGACCTGTTCTGACAATTTAAGGCTTTCCCACCCTGGGGCAGCTGAAGGCTTTGGCTTGGACCTTTTAGGCTGCAGTGATGTGTTTACCACATCCACTGTCCAGCAACATGTACAATCATCCTTTCTCTTGTTCCTGGAATTGTTTCTGGAGAGTGATTTGGATTTGGAAGGGATACCTGTGTGTGGACCTATGGAGTTTGTTGTTGAGTTACGAAGACCTTGAAAGTAGCACATTTTAATCTCTCTAGCAAATCTCAGCCAAGGAGCTCCACTTTCAAAGGGCCAGCTTATATGACTAAATTTTATCTTAAGGCCTAATACGTTCAGGACAAAAATGGTATAAAAAGAAAAACTGAAAACCAGAATTTAAAATTCTTATAAATTTTTATTTGTTGATCTCATAGTTCAAGCCCCATGACCAACAATAATAATAATGATGATGATGATGATAAAATGTAAAGCCAGGAGCTGGTGACTTGCAATTATAATCCCAGCTGCTCAGGAGGCTGAGATCTGAGAAGTGAGGATGGAAGCCAATCCAGGCAAACAAATCTGAGAGATTCATATTTCCAATTAGCCAGCAAAAAGTCAGAACTAAAGATGTGGCTCACATGGTATAGTAACAGCCATGAACAAAAATGCTAATCAAGAATGCAAGACCCTGAGTTTAAGCTCCAGTATGACCAATAAGGTAGTAGATCTCATACCAATAAGGTAGTAGATCTCCTAACTTCTTTATTTGTTAACTGAACATTGTTAACAACAGGCTGTTCAAGTGCAATATAAAAAATTACACTCTATTTGACATGTGTTTACAGACACATATCCATGTCTAGCAGTCCATTAATCATAGAATAGCTCACACTTGGATTCAAATTCTAGTCCTGCAATTTACAGTGTTCTTGGGAAAGCTCTTTCACTACTTGGGCTTTATTATCCTCATTTGTATTTCCATAGCATGGCCATGAGGAGAACTCAAATGTTTAAAGCAAGTAAGTAGCATATGGTAGTGTTCACTGAATGTTTGGTGAGTTTATGGATTCATGCCCCCAGATACTGACTTGGATTTGGGCTTATTTTCTGGTAAGGATTCTATTTGCTCATTATATTTTTCACTATCAGAAGCTTTATTGCTTATTTTGAAAGTTGCTAGTATCATGTGTGTATCCATGAGCACAAAACATCCATGGTAGGAAAGGAGGCTCCTATCCTAGTATCTTGAGTGTGCTTAGGACAATTTCTGGCATATGTAAGATGATGAATCAATATTTGTAGTTACAATTTTCCTTCTTTCCAGTGATCTACCCTTGTGACCAGAAGGCCACTCGACATAGAACTAACCCCTTTCCACTGCACACTCCATTCATTGATCTATGTTTGTTTCCAGCCATCCTCCGTTACCTGAAGGATGATGGGAAGATCTATTTGGTGGTTTTCAACAACCTGCAGCTGGCTGATGGGAAGCGGCACAGGATCCTCCTGAGGCTGACCAATTTGCAGCGAGGGACAGGCTCTGTAGAGCTCTATGTGGATTGCACCCAAGTGGATTCCATTCAGAATCTTCCCAGAGCCTTTTCTGGTCTCTCTCAGAATCCTGAGTCTATTGAACTGAGAACTTTCCAAAGGAAGGCACAGGTAGGAACCTGCAAACCATTCTCCAAAATGGAAAGAGGGCCTGCAAGGGCCTACTGGGTATGAAATCATGTGCTGGGAAAATGTGTTAGCTTCCAGGCCAGTGAATCCAATGCTGACTGCATATTAGAATCACCCAGGAACTTGCCACACGTCTCTCTACCAGAGGACAACCACCAAGACTAATTAATTACAATCTGTGGCCCTGGTACCTAGACATTACTATTTTCTAAAATATTGGTTCAAATAGACAGCAAAATTTGAGCATTTTTGCTTTTGATTGTATGTAGAACCTTTGGAGTCAACTCTTCTTATTGCATAGCTACAAAGAAGTAGTTATTCTTCTATGATTTTTTTAATTCATTTTTCATGAAAAAGAGATTTTTTTTCACAAGTCTTGGAAGGACATCAGGCTTAATTCCATCACCTCTGTATTTTATTTCACTTAATGGTGATATTGTTGTTACCTTTATTATACCATTTTATCTGCTATAGAAATTGCCACAAACATCTTTTGCAATGCTAGGAATAGAACTTAGGACCTTGACTGTAATATGTATGGTCTCCACCACTGAGTTACATCCACAGAACTTGTTTTTGTTTTGTTTTGTTTTGTTTGAGGCTTTCACTGTATAGCCCAAATTGACCTTGAACTCACACATCCTGAGCAGTAAGATTAGAAGTGTGCACCACCATGCCATGACATAGAGTGCTTGAGAATTTCTGTGCTAGGAGGTGCTTTATTTAGTAGTCTTCGTCCTTTCCAATAATTTATATCTGGTCATGATACTTGAATTTTATCTGGTATGGCAATCAATGCCCAAATCAGTAACTATGCTTGCCTGTTATGACCTATAATATTGCTGTCTTTTCTCAATCTTTATTTTCCATTTCTATTTTATTACTTCATTACATGTACTTTATGCAAGTTGCTCTGTAGCCTTTGTTCAAAGAAGCAGTGTGCAAGCAATGACTTTCATTGTAAGTCGGATTGCAGCAAGATTTTAGATGTTAATATAAAAACTATGAATCTGATCCTAGAATTTGGTGTTTGAACAACAGGAAGCAAAAAATTCAAAGAAAATGAAAATCTAAGAAGGATTTGGTTGGCTTTAGTTTGGTTTTACAGATGGCAATTTGGTTTGGGGTTTTGTTTGCTTGTTAATGTTTTATTTGCTTTATTTTTTTTTCTTTTCCTTTCTTTTCTCTTTTTTTTTTGAGGGGAAATTGAGGAGGAATAAGGTCTTATTATGTACTCCAGACCCGTCTCAAACTCACGATCCTCATGTCTCAACTTCCTTGATGCAGGGATTACAGACATTAACCACCACATCTAGCTAGAGAGATTATTAGTATGAATTTATACATAAAAAAATAATAGAAAAGTCTACTTAACTTTTCTGAACTAAATATCTCCAAGAAAATCTTATTGACAGTCAGAAATTTGGTCACTGACCATACCAGAAATTAGTGTCCATATCCAAATAAGTCAGTTTGTAGAAGTTTCTAGAAGTCACAAGGTCAACAGGGAACTATACTAATTAGCATTTCTCAAAATCTTTGCTTCCTTGGATTATCAGCTGGTTTTGGTAGTCACATATTCATTCATTCAATCAGTTTAAGTGTCAGACCACATATTCTAAGCATTCAGAATACTTGGTGCTGCAACTCCATTGTGGTCCCACAATGAAGAATCTAGACTAGCATCTAAGCCAGGACCTGTTACATGGCATGTATTGCATAAATCTTAACTTGACTAAGCCATAAAGTAGAATTCCTCTGAAAATCTTGAGCATGCTCATTTCTAAAATAATGATGATAGCTTTACATTAGCAGTTAACATTTTTGAACACTTACAGATATAATAAAATGAGTACAAGTAAGCCATTACAAGATAAATGGATGAGGAAATTGACTTTGTGACTAAATAATGAATGATTGATATCTACCAATAATATAAAAATTCAGTGCCAACAGCCTAATGATCATAGAATATACTGTTTCTCCATTTTCCTAGCCCAAGGAAATCAGAGGCTTTGCAAAAACCTGGAGCCAAGGTATCCTAAAAACAATACTGCTCAAAACCAATATCATAATTACAGTCTATAACTCATTTACCATGATGGAAAACAGCCTTTCCTTTTCTCGGCCATTTTGATGAGTGCCCAGGCCAAATTAGATGACAGTGTTTACTCAGGCAACTGGCTTGTTCCACATTTGTTTCACTCAAAAAAAGGATGGAGCCTACAGGCTTTAGAAAAAATGTGAACCTACAAAATCGTGCAAGATGCCAGCATCCAAGTATACAGGGCTCCTCTTTTATGAGTCTTGTGAATCCAGAAGCACATTGGTATTGAATGGTAGCAGAAAGCTCTGGTAAGCAAACATGTGCCTTTTTGTTTGTTTTCCAGGACTTCTTGGAAGAACTGAAGCTGGTGGTACGGGGCTCACTGTTCCAGGCAGCCAGCCTGCAAGATTGCTTCCTGCAGCAGAGTGAACCATTGGCCACCACAAGCACAGGTGTGGGCTACTGTGGGGGGTTCGCATCCTCTTATCAGCAAAGACAAATGCCAAAAACCTCTGAGTGAGCTAGGTCCATCACCCATTGATAGACTGTCATCTGCATCTGCAAAACCCAACCCTTTTAGCACCATCCAGAGCAAGGAATCTTTTCATTACATTTGTTTATAACCTATACGAACTTGAACTAACTAGCCAGAGGCTAGACCATAGATTTTTGAATCCCCTTGTTGTAATTGTCTGGGGAATCATTTGGTTTGGACTGTCACTAGCTAGATGCTCTTTCCCTTTTGCTATTCCTACAGGGGACTTTAATCGACAGTTCTTGGGTCAAATGACACAACTAAACCAGCTGCTTGCAGAGGTGAAAGATCTTCTAAGACAGCAGGTAACCAACAGGATCTACCCTGAGAAAACCTAACACCTTAGCAGAGCAGAAATCTGTACATGAGGTTGGAGTTGTGGGCCTGCACAGACAAGGAGAGAGGCTGGTGGCCTCATTCAGCGCACTTTCCCAGAGGTCAGCCAGAAGTGCTCTGCAGATGAGGGATATACTTGCATGGCTCCAGGTAGAGGAGAGGCCATCAAAGGCTGCTGGTGCACCATATATAGGTTCTTTCATTCCTGAGTTCTATTGGGTATTCCTGTCTAATCTTTTCCACACACCCTGTCCATTTGTAAAGGTCAAGGAAACATCATTTTTACGAAACACCATCGCTGAATGCCAGGCCTGTGGTAAGTGACTTTCTGAGTGGGATGGAGTAGACCTTTGGGGAGGGGAGGGGGCTTAGGGGAGGCCACAGGGCTGCAGCTCTGCACCATTGGAAGGAAAGGAAGAAAAGTTCATGGGGAAACAGTACTTCATTTTATATCCTTTGAATTCCCTAGCGATGAATACGGATTGTTGGGGTTTTATTTCCCCTTAGGTCCTCTCAGCTTTCAGTCTCCCACCCCAAACACACTGGTGCCCCCAGCACCCCCAGCACCTCCAACTCGGCCTCCACGGCGATGTGACTCCAACCCATGTTTCCGAGGTGTCCGATGTACCGACACTAGAGATGGCTTCCAGTGTGGGCCCTGCCCTGAGGGCTACACAGGCAATGGCATCGTCTGCTCTGATGTTGATGAGGTAACATTCAGGTGCACAGGGTAGAGGCTCCCTAGAGCTGCCATGTCCTGAACGGAACCGGAAACCAGGCTAATGACTGAGGGATGGCTTCGGTCATTCTCCAGAATCCATGAAAAAAGTCCCTCTTTTTGAAGCTTTGGAGACACTGAGACCCAATGAGTAAAGGAGGTGTGACACACAGATGTGGCCATGTTTGCTACTCTCCTCTTTTTAAAAATTTTTAACATTTCTACCAGTCCTTGTTGCTCCAGTGCTGTGATTGTAGCAACATCTTCATTGTTGGTTTTTTTTTTTTCAATCTGTATTAGAAATTTGCTTTTCCTCTGTCTTTGAAAGGGTGGAAGGGGAGGATCTGTGCAAGGGTATATTTTGGAAATTTGAATAGCTTTCTTCAAGCTTCTTAAAACAGAAGAGCAGAGGAAATCTCACACCAGCAAGATCTGTTGAGGAGGACTTTAGCCTGTGAGTAGCACAAAAGTGGCCAAGAATGGGCCAATAAGAACACATATAGCCAATACAGGCTGCATGATCTCTGGGCAGAGCCTCAGAATGGGAAATGTGTCAAGATCATGGTTATCTAGTCACTAGTCTGATCACAAAGCTGTATCCATAGCAGATAACAAAGTTGCCACCAAAACATGCTTCTGGGTCCCAGCAACCAGAGGAAGGATAAAAGAAGTGGAGGGGAGGAGGGCATGTAGGAACCTGAGACTAGCCATAGCCAAGGTTCCTGCAGCCTCATAGTGACACTCAGCTGATTACTAATTAAGATCATCCCTAGTATTAATCCCAGCTCTGGGGATGTCAGGAGGATCATGAGCTTGGGACCAGCCTGGGCTACATAGCCAGACTCTGTCTAAAAAAAATAGTGTCTAGTAATCCTTCAGTCGAAGAGTCATCTGCATGTATTTCACAAAAATGCATCTGTCTTTTATCTGTGTGCTGGGATTTTTCTCCTTTTTGAAAGAACAGGAAGTGGTCATTTTTTTACATTAGTTAAAGTTGGTGTTTGAATTTTTGTAAGTGTAGGAACCTATCTCACAGGCTGCAGGGGCCTTGGAATAGCTATGAGTTGGACAGGGCATGAAGGAGGCACAGACAAAGGCAGAGACTCATGTCTTACTGAAGAAGCCTCCTGTTTTCTCAAGGTCTTCCATGGGAGGAGTTGGCTCTCTGATGCTTTGGTAGTCACCTAGAAACAAGTTGACAGGTGGTCCAGAGGCATGGGACTTTCCCAGGGATATATTAACCAAATTAAAACACAGGGGAGCTTACTACATTAGAAGGTAAATTAAAAGTAAGTATCCTTTTGACTTTGATGTGCTATTGTTCTATAATACAGCAAAGTCTATTAAAAGGCAATCCTCAGCCAGGGCTAGAGCTGGTGCCTAAATTCTAGCTACTCAGGAGGCTGACATCTGAGGATCATGGTTCAAAGCCAGTGCAGCCAGGAAAGTCCATGAGATTCTTATCTCCAATTCACCCGCAAAAAGCTGAAAGTGGCTCAGGTGATAAGAATGATAGCCTTAAACAAACAAACTGAATATATATATATATATGCATGCATCTGCAAATAGATAGGGGAAAGTTCAAGAGTGTTTTCCTCATGTGGTTAAAGACTAATTTTTTTTTTCAGTGTAAATACCATCCCTGCTACCCAGGTGTACGCTGTGTGAACTTGGCTCCTGGCTTCCGATGTGACACCTGCCCAGTGGGCTTCACAGGGCCCATGGTGCAGGGGGTCGGGATCAACTATGCTAAGTCAAATAAGCAGGTAGGCTGAAGTTCTTCTGCTCTTTATTAATTTTCTATCTTATCCGAACAATTTCCCAGCTCTTCAACAGACCCCTTCATCTCTCTCCTTCAGCAGCCAGTGCTTGGGTATACAATGAGTGAATTGTGAAATTTCAAGGCATTTCTGAGGATCTATGTTTATAAAGTCTAGAAAAGAAGTAGCTGTGAAAGCTGGGATAATAGAGTGTTGCTAGAAAAACAGTAAATGGGTAACACTAGGTATATGGCATGATTTCAGACTTCTTTTGCTGGGAGCCTTCGGACATTTTGTCCTGCAGATTAGGTTGAGAACCAGGAAAACAAATAAAAGCTTTGAAAAATTAGGTCCCTTTTACAGAGATGTTGTTGCCAATCAGAAGCCATTTCAGAAATGAGAGGATTTCAAGAGTAGAGAGATAATCCCCCAAGGAAACCTTTTTCCTTATATAAGCTATAAATTGCCATAAAGCATCTGAGTACTTCATGACAGTCTCCATTTATTTCCAAATGTTCTACTATATCCTGGTCATTATTTAACTGACTGACTGTGAAATTCTTTTTGATGTTTTCAGCCCTTTAAAATGGTTGGTCTATAAATAAATCTGACTACCTTAGGGAAATTATTAGCTTTGAAGAAGGCCAAGGGTTCATTATTTCCTCACTACCTATCAAAGGGTTGTAGAGGGCACCATTTTTATACTAGAAAAAGGAGTCAAGCTAGACACAGAGAAATGACAGGGACCAATGACCTCAAGTTTTTCTTCTTCTCTTCCAATGACAAAATTTCCAAGACTGACTAAACCAAGAAAAATAGACAACATGAAATTTACTGGGCTTGATATATGCTCTTGATTCCCAGCAATATGGCAGACCAAACTGAAATAGAGGGAGCCAGTTTGCTAAAATGTGATGACAAATTTTAATGCATTATCAAAGGTCAAAAGAAATGAAAGGAAATGGTGCGGCTTCTAGAAACAAAGAAGAAAAGCTAGTACTATGAATTGAAGCTGAGAGGTGGCAAGAGCATGGGTGTTTTAACACTTTCTTGGATATAGCAAATGCAGTGCTGGAGCTTTAGAAAGACAGCATGCCTGCCTAAAGCCAGAGGCCTCGGAGAATTACTGTCTTCGTTACATTGAAATGACAAAAAAAAAAAAAACACTTTACTATCTCTAAGATGCAAGGGAGTTTGACTTCAGCCTCAGGACATAGTTGGCAAAAATGAAAATTTCCTATCACAAAGCAAAGTACCAAGTTAATACCTTACACAGTTATGAGCTTCTAATCAGTATTAACACACACAGTGCAGAAAGACATGCCAAAATATTAGCATAAAAAACCAGTACTGAAGCAGTAAAGCTCCAAATGCCCTGGCTAAAGTCAAAGAAATGCAAGGACAATGGAATGCCCATGCAAAAAGTCAGGGTACAAGGATAGGTTCATAAATAGCAATTCATATGAAGAAACTACTATGACAAATCATGAAATGTTTAACCTTAAATGGACAAATGGATAAAAAAGGAATGGATAATCATAATTAAAGAATTGAGTATTGTGAGAAAACCAAACAAATTTGAATAGCATTGATAAAACTTTTATCAATGAAAAATAATTACTGATCAACAAGTGGTGAAACAAATTCGACCTAGCAAACTAGGAGTGCGTAGGCTGAGCGATGAGCCTCAGGAATGCTTTGAGAACACAGCACAGAAAAATAAAGATATGAAAAAATAAACAGGAGGGCAAATGAGGATGGTAATGAAAATAAAATTATTTGTCCTGGGCTGGGAAGGTGGCTCAGTGGTAGAACGTTTGCCTTGCATGCATGAGGCTCTGGGTCCAATTCCTTAGCACCACATAAGCAAAAAGAAAAAAGCCAGAAGTGGTGCTGTGGCTCAAGTGGTAGAGTGCTATCCTTGAGCTGAAGAGCTGAGGGACAGCACCCAGGCCCAGAGTTCAGGCCTCACAACCGAACCAAAAAAAAAATATATATATATATATATATATATATATATATATATATATATATATATATTTGTCTAAGGGTAGTTTAAAAGGAATACAAATAATAAAAGTGAAGAGAAGCAGAGAATTTTCCAGAATTGAAGAATTCTCCAAGGAAGTAACACTGAGTCTCATAAAAGGATAAAAATAATAAATCCTGTACTGACTAAAAATGCTATGGAGGTGAGTTGTACAAGTTGTCTTTTCTGAGCTACTTTAAATTCTATGAAGTCCATTTGCAATTAGATTACTCATAGATGCTACAAATGCCCACAGATGGCTTAAACAACCCCAAGTCAACATCCTACCTGAAATTCTGTCTTCACTCACACAGAGATGTCTTATGTGCATCTCTGTCTATGCCACAGGTCTCTCTCCCTAAAGCTTCTTTACACTCTTTTGTCTAGGTGTGCACCGATGTGGATGAGTGTCGCAATGGAGCATGTGTTCTCAATTCTATCTGTATTAATACGTTGGTGAGTAGTTCCTACGGCTCTTCCTATGAACACAGAGTCTGACACTGAAACAAGTGTGTGCTTGAAGGTCAGAACCCCAAACACACATCAAACATAAATGCATGGGACACTGGACACGTGGGCAGAATTAGGACAAAAGTGTGTGGTTGTACATGCATTCACTATAAGGGTAACTTCACAAGTAATTTTTATGTAAGACTAATTTTGTAGATGTTGAGTTTGAATTGTATTTTCTATGAAGATTGAAATATGGTGCTGTTAGATAACTATTTATTCAATAAAATATTATCCTTGTACCTTAAAAATATAAGGACTTTGTTAGTTTATATTAACAGATCAGTGTTCAGTGACTATACAATTCCCAAATATTATCCTTTATTTTCATAAAACTTTTGAAAAGCAATTGTATTAAATTAAAGTCCTGCTGGGCGCTGGTGGCTCACACCTGTATTCCTAGTTACTCAGGAGGCTGAAATCTGAAGGTCCCAGTTTGAAGCCTGCACAAGCAGAAAAGTCTATGAGACTCTTTCTTCAATTAACCAGCAAAAGTTAGAAGTAGAGCTGTGGCTTAAGTGGTCGAGTGCCAGCCTTAAATGAAAAAGCCAAGGGAGAGATAGAGAGAACTTGATTTGAAGCCCTAGTACCCCCACACACACACAAAATAGAAACACGTTGAAAATATGTGTACACACACACACACACACACACACACACACACACACACACACACACTTGTGTTCAAGTCTGTCCTTTATTGTGCCCATGGCTGGCCACAGAATCCAGTCTAATGATGGGTTGATCAACATGCACATGATCTTGTAAGACAAGCACGTAAGCAGAGAGGTAGGCCTGAGCTTCACTCAACCCTGGCATCGCTGAGGACATCCCTGAGTATATTGGAAAATAAACAACAGCTCTAGGCTCACAGCCACTGTGAGCTCCTGACTCATAGTTTTATCTTGGTCCTTTATAGGGATCTTATCGCTGTGGGCCGTGCAAACCTGGGTACACTGGTGATCAGACAAGAGGATGCAAAACAGAAAGAAACTGCAGAAATCCAGAACTGAACCCTTGTAGTGTGAATGCACAATGCATTGAAGAGAGGCAGGGGGATGTGACATGTGTGGTAAGTGATGTGCTTACTTGATCGTTTTACCTTCTCTATTTTAAACAGTCTTCCCATTTCAACTTGCTTCAGGATCAAGGTGCTGCAAAATGAAAATGCTGCAATCAGAGTGGGGGCAGAAAGTAGCGTCAGCGGGCACCCGGCTCTGTGGGGAGCTGTTTGATGGCCCTCTGACCTTGAGTTGCTTTTTTCCTCCTTCTTGGCCATGTGGCAACACCCCATCCTTTAGGCTAGCTTGGATGATAGGACCCCAACTTCCAGCCACCTCTGGTGAAAGGTCCATAGAGCCAGCAGCAGGGTAGGGATGGAGCCACCATATTGCCCCCTGCCCTATCCACGTCATTTCTACCTGTCCTGACCCTTACAACATCCTGTGTCAATCAGGCCTAGCACTCCTAGGGGTGAGTCACAGTGCAGAACTAGGAGGCGATGGGCTCTGGTAAACACTCAGAGACCTGTCTCCTGCAGGTAGTAGGAAGAAGGTGACAGCACTATTTTTTGTATTCCTCTCAGAGGAAGAGTGTGGCCAGTCTTCTATATATTCCTATCCCTAGAGCCTATCTGAGCCAGATGAGCTGACAGCGGGTCTGAACTAAGCTGGACCCTCTGTGCAGAGCAAGGCCTTGGCATCATCATTACCAAGTCCCAGGAGGATCAGGGGCACTGATGTGTGAGCTGACGTCAGATGCTCACTTCCTCCTCACTTCTAGGGCAGCTGGTGGCCCTTCAGTTACAGTGGTAGATTCTAGAATCCCCCCCTGTGTGTGGTGTGTGGGGCAAGGGAGTGCTGGGAATTGAACCTAGGGCATTGTGCAGGCTAGACTAGCTCTCTACCACTTGAGCTATATCCCCAACCCTTCTGTTTATATGTGTTTTTTGAGATAGGAACTCACTATCTTTGGGCTGACCTTAAACTCATGGTCTCCCTGCCCCCACCTTCTAAGTTGAGAATACAGGCATGTTCAGAATACAGGCATGCATCATCATGCCTAGCTTCCTTTTGCTGTCTCTGTCTTAGTCTGTCTGTCTGTGTTATTTGTCTGGCTCTCTGTCTCTGTCTCTGTCTCTGCCTCTGCCTCTGCCTCTGCCTCTGTTTCTGTCTCTGTCTCTGTCTCTCTCTCTCTGTCTCTGTCTCTGTCTCTCTCCCTCCCCCCGCCCCCCCCCCACTCTCTCCCGCTGATCCTAGGGCTTGAGTTTGGGGCCTGGACCCTGTCTCTCAGCTTCTCTGTGCTCAAGGCTATGCCTTACCAGCTTTTTCTGAGTAGTTTATTGGGGATAAGAGTCTCATGGACTTTCCTGTCAGGGTTGCAGATCTCAAGCCTCCTGAGTAGCTAGGATTATAAGTATGAGCTACCAGTGCCCAGCCCTCTTTTTTATATATATACTTCAAATTTAGGTTTCCTTCTTGCCTGGAAACTTTTCTACAGCAAGTATATTACTTTTCATATGGGAATAATAAGAAAAGTCAAAAATAAACAGAAAAAATAAATATAATAAAATCAGTCTTTCCTGGCAGTACTAATATTCGGAAATAAGGTCAGGTTGAAGGAATGTGCTGTGTCAGAGGGGAGAAACCCCACAATGTCCTTAATTCTTGTTAGTTGGGTGTGTTTATTTTTAAAAAAAGTATTCATTAAAACCAAGTACATAACTGTACTTAAATCCTCATTTTCTGTGAACAAATTGATAACTCCCCTAAGAGGATGGGTGATGGGTCTCTTAATATGCTTTTGAATTTCTAATAAGGCACAATGACAGATGGCAAAAGATTAATAAACTCGGTGTGACTACTAAAATAATTTAATCTGCCAGAAAATGTCTCATTAAAAATGTATTTGTTCCTAGAGGAAATTTTTTTTCCTCATTAAAATGAGTCAGGAGCCAGAACCCACCACTGAACTATCCAGGCCCTGCAAAGGTGCTGCCGAAACCACTGAGCGGGCAGGGGGTGCTGGGGCAAGGGAGGGCTCTGTTCCCAGCCCTGCTTTCTAATTCTGGCTGCAGAGGGAGCACAGATGACAGGCAAGGAAGTGGCCAGTCTGAACGCACCTTACTGTGATTAGAGGCCAGGACATTTCACAGGCTCACGTGGCTTTTCCCCTTGGCTCTGTCTTTCTCAAATTCTTTCCATCTTCTCTCCTGTCCCAGTTTGACTTTTCTTCCCTTTGCATTTATGATTCTTGTGTGTGTGTGTGTGTGTGTGTGTGTGTGTGTGTGTGTGTGTGTGTGTGTGTGTCCATTCCCCCCTCTTCCTTCTCCTATCTGGCCTGTTCCCTCGTGGAGAGCCCACCCTGAGCATGGGCTCATTTTCAGACCCTCCAAACACTCTTCTGAAAGGGTTTCCTTTCTCCATGACGTATCAGTTGCCCTTTCAGTAGGCCACTGTGGATATGGATTATCAGAGGGAAAATCAAAAGCGCACATTAGCCACATGGAAGTGGCCAAAGTCAATCAGGTACCGAAAGTCAAGGGACAGAAAGAATGTCACATTTCCCAGTTCTGAGAGCCTGGTCAAGACACTGACCCAGGCTTAGATTACTTGATTCTTCTGCAAAATAGGGGAATGATGACCTGAAAACATCATTGTAAGCACAAATACAAAGGTAGTAAAGAATCCAGTTTAGCTGGGTGCTGATGGCTTATGCCTGTAACCCTAACTACCCAGGAGGCTGAGATCTGAGGATCACAGTTCAAAGCCAGCCCAGGCAGAAAAGTCCCCATGAGACTCTTATCTCCAATTAACTACTCAAAAACTGGAAGTGGTGCTGTGGCTCAAAGTGATAGAGAACTACCCTAAAGCAAAAGAGCTCAGGAGCAACACCCAAGCCCTGAGTTCAAGGCTCACAACCAAAAACAGAAAATCCAATTTAGAACAGCTGCTATTCTCACACTTATTCTGCTGTTAGTACATGCTTGCTCTCAACTGCTGTGGGTAGCCACAGAGTAGCCACAACCTGAGGTGGACTCATATTAAGCCCGCAGTGGGCCCTTGTACAGAAGAAAGTTCCTACAATCCATTCCCAAAGTCTAGGATTTGGACATCTCCAGGGAGGGGGTGGTAAAGAGATCTAGTACTGCATGCATACGACCATCTTCAGCTAGAAGAAAAGAGTATGAATGGAGACTAAGTACTTTGGAAGATTCTTTCTTTAGTGGAAATTAATCCACTGTTCAATTCAGATATACAATTATGATGCAAGATGACACATAAGTGGGCATGGTGGGTGCATGCCTAAAATCCCAGCACTTGTGGGGCTGAGCCAGGAGAATTATAAGTTTGAGACTAGCCTGAGCTCCAGTAATTCTCAGTCTCAAAACAATACAAACAACAACAAAGAAAAAGGAGAGGAGTGGCCATAAACTGGACAATCAGATGAAGAATACTTGGACCATAACCCAAAATTACAAATACAGATAACTCTCTGAACCAGGAATTCCTGGCAATGAAACTAGCACACATGTAGATTGACAAATGCACCAGAATTATCTATAAAAGGATTGTGAGAAATAGGAAAAGTGTTAGAAACCATGGTCTATATGAACTAATATGAAAAGAGGAAGTGGCACTGTGGCTCAAGTGATAGAATCTAGCCTTGAGCAAAAGAAGCTCAGAGACAGTTCATAGGACTTGAGTTCAAGCCCCAGGACCAGAAAAAAAAATACAAAAAGAGCTCCAAGATAAGTTTTTTAAGGTACAGACCAGTATATACATATAAATGTGTGGTATCAATTGATAGCAGACGTAATATATAGTGCGCTGATGGTTTCTGTAGACTGTCTCTGATGCTCTAGATGACAGTGGGTTGCTTGGTCGCCTTAGGCACAGGTGCGACAACCCATTTTTCTATCCATCTCCCTTTAAGCATTTTGAATTAGGAACCAATGAAAATTCAATAGTTTCTTTGTTCATCGTTCATGCCAGTTCCAGGGCTGTCCCTTAGCATTTTTGCTCAGTGATGATGCTCCACTATTCGAGCTTCAACTCCACTTCCATCTTTTTAGTGATTAATTGGAGAGAAGAGTGCCATGAACTTTCCTGCCCATTCTGGTTTTGAACTGCAATCCTCAGCTTGAGGAGCTAGAATTACAGGCATGAGCCACCAACACCTGGCTATTTGTTTCTGTTTCTGATCTGATACTCTGGTTTGAAGTCAGGACCTTATAAGTTTGGGTGCCTTACCTAGTTTAACTACACTACTAACAAGTGACATGTCACTTAGCCTTTATACTTTAGGTTAGTTTTCAGATAGACTCTCGAGTTTCTGCCTCAGCTATCTTAGATCATGATTCTCGTATGTATGCCTTCTGCGTAACTGGGACTGAGGTGTCAACCACCTCACTCAGTCCATTAAATCGTTCTTAAATCCCACTTGACTAGACTATTGGGCTCCAGGCCTTTCCCAAGAAGATGCTCATAGTGAAGCAGAGGTCCTGTGGATCACCTTCCCCAATGCCAGCCTCAGCTTTCCAGGGCTCTAATGGGCTTTCTTTTCACAGTGTGGAGTTGGTTGGGCTGGTGATGGTTATGTCTGCGGAAAGGACGTGGACATTGACAGTTACCCTGATGAAGAACTTCCATGCTCTGCCAGGAACTGCAAAAAGGTAAGGAGGACAAGCAGGGGAAAAGTACACAAAGGCTGAGGCCTTTCAAAACCTATATCTTACAGGAAGTAGAGGTTTCGCACATCCCACTTAAATTATATTTTTAAGAGCTGCATTAAAGCCAGGCAGCCACCATCAGTTTGGGGAGCAGGAATAGTTTTTGAAATGAGACAAATATACAGGATGTCATGGACCTGTTTCCCATGTAGGATAACTGCAAGTATGTACCGAACTCCGGCCAGGAAGATGCAGATGGAGATGGCATTGGAGATGCTTGCGATGAGGATGCTGATGGAGATGGGATCCTAAATGAACAGGTACCTGCTTTGTGGGGAGGGCCTGCAAAAATGCCACATGCCAGGACTGTGGAGGAAAGCCCATGAAGTGAACTGTTAATCATCCCAAATGTTATCTCCATGCCTGTGTCCCCACACTGCAATTCATTCGCCTATAAGATTCACAAACGTACAGCTGAGCCGGGTGCTAGTGGCTCACTCCTGTAATCCTAGCTACTCAGGAGGCTGAAGCCAGCCTGCACAGGAAAGGCTGTGAGACTCTTATCTCGAATTAACCACCAGAAAACCAAAAGTGGTGCTTGGCTCAAAGTGGTAGAGCACTAACCTTAAGCAAAAGAGCTCAGGGACAGTGCCCAAGGTCTGAGTCCAAGTCCTGCAATGGTCAAATAAAATATACAACTGACAGCCAGGTACCTTTGGCTCATGCTTGCAATCCTAACTACTCAAGAGATTAACATCTGAAGACTGCAGTTCAAAGCAAGCTGGGCCAAAAAGTGTGTATATATATGCATATACATGCATATACATACTATGTATATATGTATATATAGGGGCACACACACACACACACACACATATACACACATACACACACACACACACACACACACACACACACACACACACACACACACACACACACACACACACACACCTGACAGATGTAGTTACCAAAGCTCTGACCATTCGTAACAGTGGGGGGATGAATGCAGTAGAAGTCTGCATAAGTGTCCCACTGCCTCTTTTTTCAGGATAATTGTGTCCTGACCCACAATGTGGACCAAAGGAACAGCGACAAAGACATCTTTGGGGATGCCTGTGACAACTGCAGGACTGTCCTCAATAACGACCAGAGAGACACTGATGGGGACGGCAAAGGAGACGCCTGCGACGATGACATGGACGGGGATGGTGGGTGCTTCGCTGTCTTCCCCGGGGATTTATTTGCCCCTTTTCTTTTTTTAAGTTTTTATTGTAAAGATACTACAGAGGGGTTACAGTTACATGAGTAGGGTAATGAGTCCATTTCCTATTGAACATTGTTACCCCCTCCTTTGTGTTTCCCCTACCATCCCTTCCCTCCCACCTCCTCAACTACTCCTCTCCCCCCAAAGTTGTCCCCTTTTCTGTGTCCTCTGTCAAATGTAGAAACAGAACTGTGCAGTGATTCACTTTGGCCTGTATTTGGCTTGTTCCTATGGAAGAAGACAGTACATAGTCCTGTTTAATAACCCCGATGTTTCTGGGACTCTGTACCATTTCCAGACACTCTGTTAGCATCCCTTTCAGCAGTGTGATGGCATGGTGGTGTTTTTGCAGAGCATCTGCCTTCCCAGGCCATTCCTCTTTCCAGTCCTCAATACCCTTTGTGATCCAAGACGAGGGAGATGAGCTTTGATCAGGGCCAGGGCTACCCCTTGGAGGCAGGTTTCTGCTGAGAGCTAGGCAGTCCCAGGGAGGTGTGGTCATATCCTGCCTGTTCTGAGTAGAGATGTACAAGCAGGAGTGCTCAGCTTCAGAGACCCCCCCACTGAGACTTCCTGTGAGATCCAGGTGAGGGGCAGCTCCTGGAGCTTGCCAGCCCTGAGGCCCCATGGGAGCTGAGGGAGGATATTTATTTCTGGATGAATCCCATGGACAGCTATCATTTAAGCATGGCCCAGAATTTGAGAGTTTCTGACATTCATATCACATCATAGAGGACTATCTGGAGAAAAATTCTAACTATTACACACATACACACACACACACACACACACACACACACACACACACACACACACACACACACACACGAACATCCATACATCCCTAAAAGATGATCTCAACATCTGTGAACACAACTGATGGCCCCAATCCAGCAAATACCCAGCAAACCAGTTCAGTGAAACATCCCGAAGAAAGCCCCAATTGGTTTCCACAATACTCCTTCTCCCCATCATCCTTGATTCCAAGCTACCAACACGACCTGATTGAATGCAAAGGGAGGATGAGAAGATTCCAATGGGGTATGGCGTCAACACAATATTTCCCAGAGCCCTTGTTTCTCAGTTATGGTCCAGACATTCCCCTCTCTAGTGCTAGCCTACCTAGTCACCATGGCCCCATCTCTAGTTACTGTCACAGCCCTTGACATCTAGGATAAATTGAAGTGTTAATTGCTTTGGAGAGCCATTCATTTTAAGTCTTCCAATACCCTTCCTTTGAAATAGCCTCCAGGTAACTGCTGAGAAAGGTAGAGCCGTAGTGAGTCCATGGCCCAGCAGAAGGTACTAACTCCAGAGCCTGGACTCTAGAGCAGCTAAAAAACCACTGTATCCCATTCCTATCTGTGACATCCCCTTGACCCAAGGGAGCATTCTTCTCTTGCAGGAATAAAAAACATTTTGGACAATTGCCCCAAAGTTCCCAATCGGGACCAGCGAGACAAGGATGGTGATGGTGTGGGGGATGCCTGTGACAGTTGTCCTGATATCAGCAACCCAAACCAGGTCAGTAGGACACAGGGGAAGTCAAACTCTGGGCTGAACTCCTTTGTGCAAACACTCCTTTAAGACCAATGTGGAGTCATGCACAGAGGAGCCTGTTGGCCAGTTCTTCAGTGGTGCTACTTTCCTATATGGAAAGCACAAAAAAGAAAGGTACTCATTACCTGACTTACGCAACTGTAAACCCCTCTGTACATCACCTTTACCATAAGTAAATAAAGCACAGGTGGGGAAATAATATACCTGGCCTGAGCATGATGGTCTGCAGCTATCAGAGGCTGGATGGGGATTTCTGAACCCCTTGGAGCTCCAGCTCACAGCTGTAGAGCATCAATGGCATTAGTAACATGGGCTGAATGATGCCCCTGTGGTTGTTGTTTTTTTTAAGGAAAGTAGAACATGGTAAGGAACCACTGGGAGCCTAATCACATGTCTCTCTGGTCCCAAACCCACAGCCTGTGTATGGATAGGTCAGATTAAGGTCCGTCAGTGACGCGTTCAGTTTTCCCTCTCATCCCCTCCCTGTTTGGATCATTGGGCATGAGGTGCCATTTGTTTCTGAGGCCCTGAGAGAGGAGAATCGTTATTGCCCTCGGTGACTCACTTCCCATTTTGACTCAAATCCAAAATGCAGAAGCAAACAAAGTCAATTTTCATTGTCCCTCAGGCTGCGGTTGGCTCCCTTCCAACTCGTGCCAGAGTACCACGTCTCCACCTGCCGCCGTGCTGCCCCAGCACCCTTTCCAAGCAGCTCATCTGGTGTGTAGGCAGTCCCTCGACGAAGCTTGATATTTAGAAGGCTTTTTTGAAAATTCAGCATTTTGCCTACACCAATATGGTGTTGTCCTTTTGCAGTTTTATACCTCCTGAGTCCCAGAGAAATAATTCCTGAAATCCAGCGAAGATGGGCCAGCTCTGCCTTCTCTGGAACATTCTGTACATGCAAGCCCAAGGATAAATAACATGTTGTGTTCTCTTTGCAGTCTGATGTGGATAATGATCTGGTTGGGGACTCCTGTGACACTAATCAGGACAGGTAAGACACATCTCCCAGCTGCAGAGAAGCAGGTACAAACATCTAAAGAGAGCTTTCAGTGTCAGAGCTTTCTGAAGATGCCTTCCTTTAGGATCTCTGGGTGAATTCAACTACTGATAGGGCAGTTGCTCTTCCTTGGTCAAGGCCATCATACGCCTCTGAAAATGTAGTATGGGGTGGTTATATCCAAATGGGCTGCTAGACAGTCCAGCAGCTAAGCTGTCTTAAAGGAGAAGCAGTCTAGCCAATAGGCTCTAGAGTGTGACACTGGATATACAACTCTTACAAGCCAGCTATTCTCCTTGGGGAATTCTTAGAATCCGGTGGTTGGGACAGGGATGGCAAGGCAAGGATCCCAAAGCAAAGCGGGAGAGGCATGGCTTCTCTCCCGATCCATGGGTCCTAGACTCAGTTCTCCACGCAACCTTGCTCAAGGACAGCTCTTAGGAAGTCCCATCTCCTTTGTGCTCCATGTCCTTGCTTGCCATGCTTACCAGTTAAATGAACTTAAACATATCCTGTCTCTTAAGAATCTCTGGCATTTTTTTTTGTCCAACAAAGTAGATACGATGAAATGCATCTTGCAGATTATAGGGAAGATTCGGGATAATGTAAGGAAAGCTCCCCATGTAATGCTGGCCCTCGGGTGACATGGAGAAAATGGAGGCTGTGTTCATTATAATTGCCGTCCTTGTACAGGAGGGGCAGTGCGGGCTGGAGGCTAAGATGGATGGCTCTTTGCATTGCAGAGAGGAAGTTGGGACTGGCACACTGACAACTACCCAAATGATGTACATCAAGAATATTCCCTGTTGCTGGTCATTCTGTACTAATAAACATATATGAAATTTTCTAAAATAGCCTATCCTACCAGACTCTGGATATTTGCCTAAAAAAGCAGCCTCGCTATACTACACAGTTCTGCCATTTGAGCTGCAGTATTCTGCTTGTCTGAGCTGGCCTCAGTTTCTTCAGGCCCCTTCTACCCAAATAATGGGGTCTGACGGGTATATACTGGCCCCTAGTTTTCCTCCTGCATCCTCTCCTAGAGAATGCAGGGACAGTTCCCAGGACAAGACAGGATGCAGATGGAGTAGGGTAAAAGGAATAGCCATTTTTTTCCCAAGTTGCCAAAAGTGGTCTCAGTAGACTCCAAGAATCTTCTAAGGGACAAAGCAGGCTCACCATCAGTGGCCTATCAAGCTAGAAAGAAGAAAAGTCAGGGCCAGCTTGAACCCCTGAATTCAAACAATACCAATATCAAATAAAAAGAAGAGGGAGAGTAAGAATCAGGTGGGCAGAGATGGAACACTCTGAGCCATCCTTTCAGTGGCTGAGCCGGGGTCCCCACAGGGAGGCTGGCTCCACTGTCTCTTGCCCTGTGCCCTTCACATGCCCTCTGAGGTGGTGTCATCTAGCAGTGCCCAGGGATGGTCAGGAAGCTCCGTCACAAATCATAGAAACAGTCTCTTATCTTCTTGAATAAGACATGGTTGCTTATTTTAAGAGGTTGGGAAAGTGGGAAAATTGTCTCTGAGACCCAAAAGTCTTATCCGTTTATCAAAGCAAATGACCCTCCTGGGTCTGATTTAAAAAAAAAAAAAAGACACTCCTGACTATATGTTCTCTCGTCTTCAGTGATGGAGATGGCCACCAGGACAGCACAGACAACTGCCCCACCGTCATTAACAGTTCCCAACTGGACACTGATAAGGATGGAATTGGTGATGAGTGTGATGACGATGATGACAATGATGGCATCCCAGATGTGGTGCCCCCTGGCCCAGACAATTGCCGGCTGGTCCCCAACCCAGCTCAGGAGGATAGCAACAGTAAGTAGACTCAGAATCCAGGCTCCCTTCCAGCCACACATGTAAATGACACCTCCACAGGACCCTGAGGACACAGAGCTTTTCCAGCATTCGTAGCTCCCATCATCTGCTGCTTCAAACCCAGCTTCTCTGTGTAGCTGCAGCTTGCAGCTTGGCCAGTAGACTTCTGAGAGACAACCATCTCCAATTCAAGTAAAGCGTCTCAACTTTGCATCTTTCTAAGCAGCCAGAGATGAGAACACACACACAACAGGATACAGCCACATAGTACAGCTCAGTCCCCAAGGAGCCTGGAGATCAGCTTCACAGTCTTTGCTCACTTCCACTGGGAGCTAGACAGAGAGGACACAGTGAAAATGGCATCCACTGGGTTCACCAACCCAGGGGCCTGCAGGGCCAGGCAGGGAAGGTACTGTGTACTCCCAGGCAGATATGAGAAGGCAGGGAGTGGAGGGGACCAATGGTGAGCTGGAGAGAGGGTGCATTCACACTGATGCAGATTCCAATCGTTCAAATTTATATTAGCTGAACAAAACACACTGTGGATTAGATTTAGCCTACAGGCCACTAACAGCTCATCTTTGATATGATAAGCTTTCTACTTTATGGCTTAAGACCCACCACTTAGAACCCAACTGCATGTAATAAGAACTTTCTGGGAACAAATTAGAGGCCAGCTGCTCAATTGGTGTTATAAGAAACTCAGAGTGGTCAGATGCCCGTGGCTCACGCCTGTAATCCTAGCTATTCAAGAGGCTGAGATCTGAGGATTACAGTCTGAAGCCAGCCCAGGCAGGAAAGGCCATGAGACTCCTATCTCCAATTAATCACAGGAAAAGCCAGAAATGGCTGTAGCTGAAGTGGTAAAATACTAGCCTTGAACAAAAAGAGCTTAGGGAACGTGTCCAGGCCCAAAGGCCCATGACAGGAGAAAGAAAAAAGAAACTCTGAGTGTCCCCTGAGGGCTGGCAGGGTCCCTCATCATGAGGGCTTCAGAATGGGGCACAGCATAGCTCAGGAAGACCCACCCCAGGGCTCCTCCCCAACAATGATGGAAATCACGGGCCCTGGGGTCGGGGCTTGGGCTTTTCCTGTCTCTCCTGCACAGCCCCATCTACTCAGGAAGGAAAGGTGGGCATTAGTGAGCTCCTGTCCCTTTTCTCACCACTCAGGGGATGGGGTGGGAGACATCTGTGAGAGTGACTTCGACCAGGATCACGTCATTGATCGGATTGATGTCTGCCCGGAGAACGCCGAGATCACCCTGACAGACTTCCGGGCCTACCAGACCGTAGTCCTGGATCCCGAAGGGGATGCCCAGATCGACCCCAATTGGGTGGTCCTCAACCAGGTGAGTGTCTCAGGGTTGGCAGCAGCTCTGCTTTGTCTCTAACCGAGGCCCATCTGCTGGAGGGAAGCACCAGGCTAGGCTGCTGACTACCAGCCAGGTGGCACTCAATTTGTCCCAGTAGCCCTGAGACAAAGAACTTGCATTCTGCCACATCCAGGATGGTGAAATGAAGTCTTAGGAAGCTTTAATACTTGCTAATGGTGGCACTGCAGTAAGTGTCTTCGACAATTGGGTTTGGAACCACATCCCTGACTTCTAAAACAGACAACAGATTGCCTCCTGCAAGTCCCCTTATTGTGTAGGTAATGAAGAACAGCACAGAGAGGTTTAGTAGACTTTCCAGAGTAACAGAGCAAATTTTGCTTATCAGAGATGTGTGTGTGTGTGTGTGTGTGTGTGTGTGTGTGTGTGTGTGTGTGTGTGTGTGTGTGTGTGTGTGTGTGTGTGTGTGTGTGTGTGCTATAGTCCCCAGGTTAGGATTTATTGAATCAGTTTAAGTGACAATCAGCAAAAATGATAGCTCAAGCTTTATTCAAACCTCACCACTGGTTTTTTTTTTTTTCTAGTACATGAAGCATAAAACAAGATAGGGAAACTACTTAGATAGTAGTACTTAGATAGACTCGTTGTGTCTGAGGTTTTGGGCTTCCCCAATTTTGCTTGGTCCTTTTCAGGACTGTTCTTAACCCCATCAACTCTTCCCACAGGGTATGGAGATCGTGCAGACCATGAACAGTGATCCTGGCCTGGCAGTGGGTACGTGCAGGGACTCAGCTACAGATCCTGTAGGGTTGTGCCAGCGGCTAATGTGGCTTGCCTTGTGTTCTAACCTTACCTGTCTCTGCAGGGTACACTGCGTTTAATGGTGTTGACTTTGAAGGCACCTTCCACGTAAATACGCAGACAGATGATGACTATGCAGGCTTTATCTTTGGTTACCAAGATAGCTCCAGCTTCTACGTGGTCATGTGGAAGCAGACAGAGCAGACATACTGGCAAGCCACACCGTTCCGAGCTGTTGCAGAGCCTGGCATTCAGCTCAAGGTATCGATGGTTCGAAGGCCCTCATCTCCCTTTCTTCTAGGCCCTTCATCCCCTAAGTTCTAAGTTCTCCCAAATGCCATTTAATCTAAGAAACAGATGCATCCATGCTGATGTGCAAGTCAGGGAAGAAGAGGGCCAAGCCCAGTGACTTTGCCTTTGTTCCTTTGTACCAGTCTCTAGACAGCTCTCCTAGTAGGAATCTTGACCTTAGTGAGTGAAGGATATTGGAACGTTGGGGGTATGCTTCAGACACAGTGTTGAAAACTGGTTAATGTCTGTCACTAAAGAGCCCAACTGTGTACAGGAATTTGGGGTCACCTGCT
Source organism: Dipodomys merriami (assembly GCF_024711535.1). Classification (NCBI taxonomy): domain Eukaryota; kingdom Metazoa; phylum Chordata; class Mammalia; order Rodentia; family Heteromyidae; genus Dipodomys; species Dipodomys merriami. The sequence goes on along the minus strand of NW_027203382.1, from coordinate 21,529,165 downwards.
AGGACAGAAGATCAACTGTAGCATGAAGGCATGAGGTGGGACCTCTCATTGGGCAAATGTAGGGAGCCCCAGAAGCATGGGAGGAAAAATGTGGAGTGGGGGGGGCATAGCATTGTTCACTGCTCAGTTCTTGGGATCTGGGGTCCCCTCTATAGACATGGCATTCAAGTTTTAGGCTTTCAGCCTGGTCCTAGGTGGCTTATCATAATAGTGAACTCGCCACCACCTTGTCACCTCGGGGAAGGAAGGGTGGGCTGTGTGTCCTGTTCTAACACCTCGCTTGCGCCCTCCTCCAGGCAGTGAAGTCCAAGACAGGCCCCGGGGAGCATCTCCGGAACTCCCTGTGGCACACAGGGGACACCAGTGACCAAGTCCGGCTGCTGTGGAAGGACTCCAGGAACGTGGGCTGGAAAGACAAGGTGTCCTACCGCTGGTTCCTGCAGCACAGGCCCCAAGTGGGCTACATCAGGTAGGCCAGGCCCTTCCTCTCTTGGAACTAAGCACACACTCCCTCTCTCTAGCCCAGAGCTTCATTTCTCTGAGCAGTCCTGATTTCAGAGAGTCCTCAGGAATGGACCAGGACACCCATAATCTCAGGCCGGGGCTCCCAGAAAAGAAGTGAGGGGAAGACACTACTAGCCTCAGCTGGCACGTTCATCAGAAGGGCCAAGCGGGAAGTGAGGGTGCTTGAGTGGGAAGCAGCCTTGGGGCGTTGATGGACTTGAATAGTGGTAAGCTTGGGCCAGGATCTTAAGGAAGGCTGATAGTGTTACCTGCTGACGGGTAGGAGGGGGGACACGAGGAGGGGAGCGCTGCTGCAATGCCACCCACACCCTCCGAAGACTCTTCTGGACCCTGTGTAATCACTTCCTGTTTCATGATTCATGCTGACACTGAGCCCTTCCAGTCTATTTTCACTACTGAGTCATGAAAGCCATGAGAATAGCACCTGTGGGTCTGTTTACTTTTGTTGTCCCCCCCACCCGCCTCCTCAGTCCTGGGGCTTGAACTCAGGACATGGGCACTGTCCCTTAGCTTTTTTTTTTCTTTTAATCAACACTAGTATTCTACAACTTGAGTCCCACCTCCACTTCTGGCCTTTTAGTGGTTAAATGGAGATAGGAGTCATAGACTTTGCTGTCCAAGGTTTTGAACCTTGGTCCTTAGATCTCAGCTTCTTGAGTAGCTAAGATTACAGGTGTGAGCCGCCAGCACCCAGCTACACCTGTGTCTTTTTTTAATCTTGATATCCTCAGTGCCAATACAATGCCTGGCACAGACCATGCACAGCAAAAACTGTCCATTGCATAGGCCAATGTGAACTGCCTGATTTCTTTATAGGACTGGGCTTTAACTAGTCTCCATTGCTTAGCGCTGCATCACTCCTCACTAAGAGATGCACACTCATGCCAGAGGGAGGTTTTGAATTGTACTCGCCTTCCCAAGCTAGAGAAGCAGCTTAGTGGAACCAGAAAGTCTGAGGGATAATTCATATTCTCTTCTTCGTAGCATTATGTCCAATGTACTCTGTTTACTACAAAGTAAGAAATATATTCTGATCATGCTCTCAACCCTATTAAGCCCAATTACCCTTTTTAAATGAAAAGTATTTTGAAATGCCTCCTCCTCTCTGCCCCCAAGTGAGATTACCAAAACAGTCATCTACCTATGTATATAATTTTAGAAAAAAAATCTGAGCCCTAACAATAGATGAGAAAGAATAAGTCAATATGCAACAAGATAATGTTAATTTGGAGGCACAACACACCGATGACAAAATGAAACAGCCACATGGTAAAGGTGACATTTAACTACAGATTGCTATGTCAATGACTTAAATATCACAATGGTGTTGTCAATGGTGACATGAAATTCTAAAACGGTGAACAACTCTTAATTTTAAAGCTAAACAGGGGAGCCAGTAGATTTCCAATTTATCCTGGAAAAATCCATTTACATTAAAATCATTTACATTGTGGTGGTCAAAAGGAATTCAGCCCCACACGGTAGAAACAGGCTGTTCACTTTCCCATGTGTCTAGAGGAAACTACAAATGTATTCAGGGTATGGGATGAGCTCTGGTTATTCTCTCCAAAGCACTGCAATGCATCTAGTGACCCTGATTTATGTCACTCAGTGCCACTAGGGCAACCAAAAAAGCCCCTCCAGAGGTCTAAAGGGTTGACTCCTGTTGAGAATCATGGTCACTCCAAGTAATATAAACCAGACTCAAGAAAAAATTGAAGCGTTAAACATGATATCCACACAAGTTAACTCCCAAAACAAGTCACAAAGTCCCTCACCTGTGACAAAACAGGCTATTTCTTTTTTTTAATTTCCAGTTGTGGGGCCTGAGCTCTGGGCGCTGTCCCTCAGCTCTTCAGCTCAAGGCTAGCACCCTACCACTTGAGCCACAGAGCCACTTCCAGCTTTTTTCTTTTTGCTTATGTGGTGCTGAGGAATCAAACCCAGGGCTTCAGGCATGCAAGGCAAGCACTCTACCACTGAGCCACCTTCCCAGCCCCAGGCTATTTCTTTTCAATTCAGCAGCAAGCATCTATCACATTTACTAGGTGCCTAGCATCATCGTAGACTGTTTGAAAGGCAAGTTACACAGACATGCACACACAGGTCCTCCCCTCAGGATCTTCCTGTTGCAAAGGGAGGAGGGATCATCTACAGCCCAGTTCTGGTCAGTAGGACTCAGAGTAGAAAGGCAAAGGTATAAGTAGGAAGTGGGACCCTCACCCTGGTCTCGCCATGAGCTCTTCCCCCTTGGGTAGATTTCACAGAGACCTACTCTACCTGTATTGTCTGCAGAGTGCGATTTTATGAAGGCTCTGAGTTGGTGGCTGATTCTGGGGTCACAATAGACACCACCATGCGTGGAGGCCGACTTGGCGTTTTCTGCTTCTCTCAAGAAAACATCATCTGGTCCAACCTCAAGTATCGCTGCAATGGTAATATATACTCTTAATACTGAACAATATTATTATTAGCATCAAACAACACTACCTTATTTCTATAACATACTTTCTGCCCCAATGGCCATAACTCATATGCTCATTAAAACCTGATCATCTCTGTGTAACAGATTAAAAAGTAGACCTCAGGTTACCTCTTTTACAGATGTGGAAATTCAGACTTAACTGAATTTAACTGCATGGTTAGGGTGTGGAAGAAACGGAGGTTTAATTTACAGGCACCTTTATTTTCATGTGGCTCACAGACTGAAAAGCCACGCTGCTTGCTGATTTTCTTTAGGTCTCTGTGCACTACCTGGCTTAAATCCAACAATTTGCAAAGCAGCCTGAAACAAAAAATGGCTGTGGGCCTTGCAGGGCCTCTTGGGCAGGCAGACAGCGCCCCCTACAGGGCTTGCGTAGCATGCGATGGCCAGAATTCCTGGGTCAAAGAATCCTTACTAACCATACGCCTTGTGCCCCCTTTCTGTTGCAGACACCATCCCAGAGGACTTCCAGGAGTTTCAAACCCAGAATTTCGATCGCTTGGATAATTAAACTATGAAAGCAATTCACCACTGATTTCCTAAATACTAAAACCATATATTTTTAACATTCTATCATTTTCCTTGTATAAACTGTAGCTTTCTTTCACCAACCCAAATATATCAAAACTTTTTTTTTATACAAATGTGGAAATAAAGGAGAAGAGATCGTTTCTAACCAGCGTGACACTCCGAAGTCGTCTCCATATGGCTCAGGCTTCCATGGCATAGGTGGTTTTCTAAGGGCTGGACAGGGTAAGCCAGTCTTCTCAAGTGAGCAGTCTGTGCACTTGAAGACCCAGGTAAGGGTCTTACCTGTGGTCATATTAACTAGCTTCACACCTGACAGGTCTGTGCTGGCTTCCATGTCTTCCTCTTTCTAAGGAGGGATGTCCCAGAAACACGTCCCCAAGGGCACTTTCCCTGGGAAAACGTCTGACCAGTCCTGCATCAGACTGGCCCAATTTTTCCCTGATAGTTCCAAGCACTCCCATCTCCCCTCCCCACCACACGCACTTTCCACAGAACCATTAACAGAATTCTTAATGCTTATTTTCATGTTTGGCTCCCCCTAGTGGTATATGAACATACTGAAAATAATCCCATAGTACCAGATAAGAAGTCGCTATCAATAAATGTTTGCTGGATGAAAAAGTGAAGCATGAATGCCTCTTTTCTTAGGCAGCACTGGGGTTTGAATCCATGACCTCATACTTGTACTCTAGCACTTGAGCCATACACCCAATCCTACGTGCCTCTCAAGCATTAGAGGTATAGAGAGATCATGTGAGCCAAGTCAAAATACATGCTCTAACTATGGTATTACTAGGAGCTCTTTGTACAGGGCAGAAACTGCCCTAATTTGTGTATTAGACTTTCTTGCTTTTCCTGTTGAAAGCCAGAGATCCAGACAAAAAAAAATTATATGCTCCCTAGAAATTTAATTCCAAGGAACATCACTAGGTGGTATTATACTCTTCTATTCCAGAATTATAAAACATATCTTAATCATAAATAAAGGATAAGCACTGTTAGCACGATTAGTTTATTGGAGATAACATCTCAAGGACTTTCCTGTCCATGCTGGCTTTGAACTATGATCCTCTTATCTCAGCCTCCTGAGTAGCTAGGAAACAGGTGTGAGCCACTAATGCCTGGCTTCTTTACCATTTATTGCTTACAAAAAGCCTTCCTAAGCCCTCAGTTCCTTCAAGAATCCTCTGACCCAATCAATCTTTGATCCACTCTATGGTAGACTTAGAATGGTAATGTTTTGGCCAGGTGTCGATGGCTCACACCTGTAATCCTAGCTACTCAGGAAGCTGAGATCTGAGAATCAGTTCAAAGCTAGCTAAGCAAGAAAGTCTGTGAGACTATCTCCACTTAACTACCAAAGAGCTAGAAGTGGAGCGGTAGCTCAAGGGGCAGAGTACTAACCTAGAGCACAAAAAGCTCAGGGAGGTTGGATACACCGAGGTGTATCAAATCCTGTATATGGCATGTTTTTCTTCCAGAGGAAAATGTGTTGGCCAAACAGATCTTAAGCTAAATTCTGGCTTTTAGCCAACCGGGTTCCTTAACAAAAGTGTTCCATGACTCCCATTTTTTCCCCATGCACTGTTCTCTGAGGCTGGGGAGAAGAGGAAATAGCCCACCCCCATTATGGACCCCTTACCACGGGCCATTTCTCTGAGAAAGCACTATGTCCACAGGAAGGAAGCTCTCACAGTCTATACCCATACTAGCTACCAGGCTGCCCAGAAGGAGATCTAGAAGATATTTCCACCTCTTAGGAATCTTATTGCATTGTTGGAGAAATAAGACCTCTTCACTATGCAAAACCATCAGAGAACACATACTACCAGTCAGGATTACACAGAACCGGTTCTTAAACATGCCTCCCCATAGGGCTGGGCTGGGTGCAGTACTTTGCCCGATTCCTTGTCATCCCTCCTCTGTATCTTGATGCTGAGGTAAAGAGCTTGAAGGTTTCAGGAGAATTCCAGAAAAAGTTACAAAAACCAGGAAGCACTAGAGAAAGGTTAGCCAGACAGAATCTGTGGGGAGAGTTAGTAGGTCCCTCCACACCCCCTGTAGAATATTTTTTATACTCAACGTTGGCACAATGACTCAGACTTCTATTGGAGTTCCATTGGGTTAGTGATTTTCCTATTAAGGCTACCTTGATAATAATGGCACCAGGAGTTGGAATGGATGTGATTACACATCCACTAGTGTGAATTCAGCCCAACATTGATGTTTCCTAACTTCTCATGAGGGTCAGAGGGGATGAGAAGTATGCTGGCAACGAGGATGAAGCTGGGCTTTGTGGGAAGAACCATGCCCAGTAGAGCTCTTGGATCAAAAAGATCCAGGAACACCAGGTGAAGCCCAGGACTAGGGGAACACATTCAGAAAGAGGCCTAGCACATTCTGCCTCTGCCTAAGAACCTGTTATTAGTCGTGCTCATAATTACAAGTGATCGTGTGAAGCTTTGGAAACTTTGGAAATGGACCTCAGCACCGAAGCGTGAGAGGGGCAGAATCCAGTCATCTATTATTTAAATACCTGAGAACATTTTTTAATAGCTCAAAGTAGGGAGATAACTGGAAAAATAAGTAGAAAAAAAAACCCGATCCAAAGGTGGAGCAACTCGATATCTAGATAATTGATAACATGAACCAAAAGAAATGAGATGCATGTGTACCTTTTGCAGGCACACACTCAGGCCCTAGTAACACTGGAATTATAAAAGAGAATTCAACCTTTTCCTCCAAGGGTCCACAGCTCCAAATCACACATCCCTGTCTGAATGGTTGGTTGGTAAACAACTTCAGTCCACTGAGAAGTTCACCTCAAATTTCTCGATGTTAGGTCTGCTTAGCCAAAGTACCTCCATGTTGAGGCCCTTGCCCAGGGATTTTTGTTAACATCAATTCAAAACAGAAATATTCCCCTTCTCCTCTCACCCTCTAGGTATTAGTCAACTTAACACTCACCCCAACCACAAGTAACACCTTGTAAACCAACCAACCACAGGCCTAAGGGACCACAGACTACATCCTTAGCTACCCCCATAGCAACCCTGAACCTGTTCAGACCCCTCCTCACCACTCAGCACACTTGGGCAGGTAGGCCCCTCCCTCCTTCATGACCTGCTCATCTACCCCTATAAAACCTTTCTGTCTGTAAGTGGCTGTAGGCTCCAGTTCTTTGCCAGAAGCCCTCTCTGCAGGCTTTTCTCTCCAACAAATCTGCGTTGATGTTGAGCCATCTCCTTGCCTTCTTTTGTATCTTTGGGATTCGAAGACTTGTGATAGTTTCTTTTGTGCTAAAGATCTTTTATTCCTAAGAAAAACTTTTTGAGTATAGAGGCTGGGTGATTGGTGTGTCACACCTGTAATTCTAGCTACTAATATGGCTGAGATCTGAAGAACTGAGGTTGAAAGCCAGGCTGGGCAGAAAAATGTCTGTGAGGGACTTCACCTCCAAAATAGCCAGTGAAAAGCAAGACTAGAAGTGTGGCTCAAGTGGTAGATCCCCAATCAAGCTAGAAGCAAAAGCAGCAAGCTGAGCAAGTGCAAGGCCTTGAGTACAAACCCCAATACTGGCTTTTAAAAATATACAAAAAGAGGGGGAGGGCCGGGGGAGGATGGGAAAGGATGGAAAGAGGAAACAAAGGAGGAGGCTACAATGCTTGATAAGAAATGTACTCATTATCTTGCCCATGTAATTGTAACTCCTCTGTACAGTATTTTCACAATAAAAAAAAAGAAAAAAATATATATACAAAAAGAAAGGAGAGGGGCTGGGAAGGTGGCTCAGTGGTAGAGCGCTTGCCTTGCATGCTCGAGGCCCTGGGTTCGATTCCTCAGCACCACATAAGAAAAAAGCCGGAAGTGGCACTGTGGCTCAAGTGGTAGAGTGCTAGCCTTGAGCTGAAGAGCTGAGGGACAGCGCCCAGGCCCAGAGTTCAGGCCCCACGACCGGACCCAAAAAAAAAAAAAAAAAAGAAAAAGAAAAAAAGAAAGGAGAATAGATAGAGCTGCTGAAGTCATTGGACCCATCAGCCTAACATTTTTCTGTGGTGCTTAGAGAATATCAGTCAATTTTCCATCACTGTGACGAAACTCTTAAGATAATCCTCTTTAAAAGATGAAAGGTTCTAGCTCATGGTTTCAGCGTTTTTCAGCCCATGAACTGAGTGAGTCTTGTAACTCTGGGCTGTGATAATATAGTATAATCATGGTGGGATCCTGAAGTAGAAGCTTGTTCACTTTTTAGCAGCCAGAAAGCAGAGAGACAGGAAGGGGCTACTGTATCCATCAGCCCTCTTAAGGACATGCCCCAAAGACCTAAGTTCCTCTAAGTAGGCCCCACCTCCTAAAGGTTCCACCAACTCCTAATAGTACAGCAGCCTTGGGACCAAGCATTCCACACCTGTGCACTTGGGGGATATTTCCAAAGTGTAGTAGGAATTATCTTTACATAAGTAATAATTAAAATATTTGGAATATCAGATGCTGGTGGCTCATGCCTTATAGTCCTAGCCACTCAGGAGGCTGTGATCTGAGATTTAAGGTTCAAAGCCAGCCTGGGCAGGAAAGTCTATTGAGACTCTTCTCTCCAATTAACCACCAAAAAGCCAGAAGTGGAGTTGTGGCTCAAGTGGTGGAGCACAGCCTTGAGTAAAAGTCAAGGGATTCTGGCCAGGCTGTTCAACTCCTACTGCTGGTATGAGCATATGTGCACACTCGCGTGTGCGCACACACACACACGCAATATTAAAGAAAATTTAGCATGTTAAAGAATCCAGTAGGGAGCCGGGCACTGGTGGTTCACACCTGCAATCCTAGCTACTAAGGAGGCTGAGATCTGAGGATCACAATTCAAAGCCAATCCAGGCAGGAAAGTCTGTGAGACTCTTTTTTTTTTTTTTTGGTCTGGTTGTGGCACCTGAACTCTGGGCCTGGGCACTGTCCCTCAGCTCTTCAGCTCAAGGCTAGCGCTCTAGCGCTTGAGCCACAATGCCACTTCTGGCTTTTTTCCTCTTTGCATATGTGGTGCTGAGGAATCGAACCCAGGGCCTCAGGCTTGCAAGGCAAGCGCTCTACCACTGAGCCACCTTCCCAGCCCCTCTGTGAGACTCTTATCTCCAATAAACCACCAGAAAACCAGAAATGCTGCTGTAGCTCAAGTGGTAGAGCGCTAGCCTTTAGCTGAAAAGCTAAGGGACAGTGCCCAGGCCAAGAGTTCAAGCCCCATGACTGAAAAAAAAGAGAGAGAGAGAATTCAGTAGGGATCTTTCAGGGAGGTGGATCTGGGTGACTTTGGATATCCACACCAGCAAAGGTTCAAAGACGACTTAAGTCTCACATCTGGAAGGTTTGTTTATTCTTTTTGAATGTCAGGCCTCTGCTACAAACATGCTGTATCAGAGCTGCAGTCAGGCCAAGAAACATCCAAGCTTGATCCCCCCCTTTGTATGTATTGGAGCGGGAGGTACTGAAGCAGCCTGGCTCTGTTCAATCCAGATGTCAGCTGGCACAGGAAGAATAACCCAGAACCCTGGAACAGCTGGGTCCCAATGATCAATACAGGTTCTACTTAGTGACTGTGGACTACAGCAAGCTGAAGAAAGAAGGGCCAGACTTGTACATTTTTTTTCAAAAGCTCACAATGAAGCTGCTCAAAATGAAAGTCTTTCAGAAGCCATCCATACAATTTTCCACTCTACCAGGAAATATCTCCTGCAAATGCATGACATAAGGATGCTGATTTCTTGGATTTGTTACACTGATTAATAAATTTCTGAAACGTGAAAAAAAGAATCCAATAAATTGAAGCTGCGATTCCACTTTAAAATGAATAGCTGAGCACTTGAATTTAAATTATTTTTAAGTTGAAAGGCATGGAAGAATTTGGTCAAATATGTAAATAGTAATGTAGTAGTTAGGATAATTTGTAGCCGATGGTATTTATAAATTTGTTATATTTACATGAATAATTTAAGTATGGTTAGGTTTTGTCAGACAAATGACAGAAAAATTGAACATTTAAATTTATAAATACAATTATAAATTACAAATGTTTAAGGAAATTTAATTAACCACATTTTCAAATGGCATGAAAAATGAATCAAAAGCTTTAAAGTGACTATAAATTTTGCTATAGAGTCATAAGTAGATTTGTATATGGCGTAATAAGATTTTTTTGGTAGAACTTAAAAACTTATGGTTTTACAATTTATAACCTTAATCAAATATTCATTATATAGGCCAAAGTCAGCGTAAATTGTGTTTTCTATGTACAGAGGTTGTTCTCAGGAGGAAAAGACAATACCAACAAAAGCATCATGATAGTCAACACTGATAGAAAATTTTAATTAGGGGGAAGGGAAGCCTGGGAAATGTATTCTCTACTCCAAATGAAGAACTCAGCCTATTCCTACATTCCTGCATAAGAGGGAAAAGAGATGTTGCCCTGGCTTGCCCAGCCAGCGACTGTAAAATCATGATATGGCCTGGGTAGCCTGTTTCAGCTCTCAAATCCCTTGCTTAAATGTGGTTTGCCCCCCCCCCGCAATTCATGGTGAGGCGTCATCATTGCTAACTGATGTGCCAGCATGCAGGACCTGGTGGGAAGTGTTTCCTCCATGAGAAAAGAGCCTTCATGGGTGAAGGAATGCTTTCCTCTTGCTAGTAAGTTCTTGTTCCTATGGGACTGGATTACTTATCACAAGCGCATCTGAAACTTGAAGCAAAACAAACCTTTTTAAGTAGGTGATCTCAGTTATTAAACTATAGGAAAAGAATGCTGACTAACATGGAGGGCATACGCAACAGATTCCTCCTGATGTACTGTGGCGATACTCAGAGGCTAAGAGACCACAAGTAGGGTCTCCAAGTCCGTATGAAACTGCACAGCCATTTCTTTACTGGTCCACTCTGTCTCAGTATGGGAGAACATATCTGTAGTCTAGGGAGAAAAGCCCCATTTTCTCTTGCTTTTGACCAAGAAATTTTGTCTGTTCCTGGTCTCCCATTATTTGTTACCCACACTTCCCTAACTGCCCTTGTGGACTTAGCATTAGGTCCATGAAAGTCAGGACAGCTTGCAGTCTGACACTCTGCCCATACCCACCACAACCTGGCTAAGGTGAGAAGCTTATGCCCACTCTTCCTGAATGGGAAGGGAGGAGGTAACCAGTGTGAGACCCTGGCCGACCACATCAGAATGACCCCGGATGGTGGGCTGTTCTCATAGGAAAGAGGAATACCAACAAAAACACTATTTTGAATGTCTGGATTCTACCTGAAAAAACAAAAGTCACGTGGAATACTGATTAGAAGTCAGCTACATCAATAAATGAAACCTGAAGTGATACAAGGTGCAGAGGGACATGAGAGGAAGGAGAGAAAAGGATTCTTCTGGGGGGGTGTGGGGGGCGGGGGCTGGGAGCAGAGAGTGGAGGATATAGAATGGTCATGTCTGTCCCAATCCTACATTGCATGAAAGGGTAAAAGCCTCTAATGGGGCAACTTGAATGACTGTGGGCTGGACGCTTAGTTCACACCCAGGGAACATAGCTGAGGGCCCCACAGAGTCAAATATTTAAGCCTACCTTGATGGCAATGGTTTGACAGTGTCCCCGTGTGGTAGAGGACCAGACACTCCCCTACCTCAGAACCAAAGAGCTATGGTGGTAGCAGCAGTGGAGCCTAAAAGAAGATTTTCTTTTCTGAAAGCCACACAGGCTCCCATATTCCTGCAAGGAGCAGTTGGGTTGAGAAAGGAGCCCCACTACAGACTGATATCAAAGGTGCTCAAGGTGAGAGAATGGAGGGGTGTATTGCAAGCAGAGATCTGCCCTATCAAAGAACAACAGGTGGCAGAAGATATAGGAGAAAGGGTGTGGGGGTAGCTCCCAGGGGCTCTATACTCAGGCACATGGACCTCAGATAACCAGAGCCACCTCTAGGCCTCACACTTCCATCTCCAAAATGTGTTTCCAATGACCTGTCCATCGACCTTCCAATCACCAGAGGCAGAAGCAGAGAGCCTCAGCCTGAATACAGACATGAGGGGCGATCAATGCCCACAAATTGGTGTCAAATAAAATTCCTACATACATGTGCTTTCTGCAAGAAGGAAAGGAGTAGCATAGCTGGTGGCTTGTGTTTGTAATCCTAGCTATTCAGGAGGCTGAGATCCGAGGATCAGAGTTCAAAGTCAGCCAGGGCAGGAAAGTCCATGAGTGTGTGTGTGGGGGGGGGGGGGTCCGGTCGTAGGCCTGAACTCTGGGGCTGGATGCTGTCCCTCAGCTCTCTCAAGGCTAGCCCTCTACCACTTGAGCCACAGCGCCACTTCCGGTTTTTTTTCTTTTTGCTTATGTGGTGCTGAGGAATCGAACCCAGGGCCTCATACATGCAAGGCAAGTGCTCTACCACTGAGCTACCTTCCCAGCCCCCTCCATGAGACTCTTATCTCCAGTTAACCACAGGAAAACCAGAAGCCAGAAATGGAGCTGTGGCTCAAGTGGTAGAGTACTAGTCTTGATCAAGAAAAGCCCCATGGCCAATTGAAGGAAGAAAGAAAAGAAAGAAAAGGAGTAGCACAAACCCAAATGCTATAAAAAAAAAAAAAAAAAAAAAAAAAAAAAAAAAAAAACAATGACCATCTTGAAATGGTTTGCAGAATTTAGGCTAACAGAAATAGGGGCTATTAAATGTAATAAGTAGATGAGAAATAAAAAAGAAATAAGAGAAACATTTTACCTTTTAATTCACCAGTAAGGCAGACTTCAACTCAGTCTAAGCTCTCTTTTATGAGCCACTACAATTAAACCTGGATTACTCAGCTCTGGCTGTTCGGCTTTGTTCTCATCTCTGCCTGTGTTTAGGCCAGGCCACTTTATTTACCCTATAAATTCCACAGTCTCAGAGATGTTACCAAAGATGGCCCAGCCCAGATCTCATCCTTGGCCTGGCTAAGTCTTAAGAAGTCACAACTTTAGTCTGGAGTTACCTGGGGGCAAAAAATTATTTCAATCCATTATCCAAGCTGGGATCTAGTACACAAATCTTCCTTATAGGAGGCTTACCTTTGTACATAATAGTAAACATGTATGCCATAAAACATAATAGAGCAAATACATTCACCAAAAACAGTGTGTGAACATCAGTCACCAAATTTGGTTGGTTTTTCTGGATAGCTAGCTGCTCATTAATTGCTTATTTTATATTATTCAACAGAATAACAAGTAGCAATATAATGTCTATGAAAAACTTATGAATCACTTTAATTGAAAAAGTTCTCACTCCATTTTTATTTTGTTTTTTAACAAAATCTTTCTGGCCTCACTATTTTCTTGCTTCAATTTCCTACGGGCTAGGATTTTAAGCAAGTGTTACCACCCCTTGTTTGCAATCAGTCTTGCTTTTAAATAAATCTCTTAAACCATTTCACCCCACTCTCACCCTGTCTCACAAACTCTGATGATCAGGATTGGAAACAAACTTTTCAAAAGCCCATTTAGCCCATTAGATTTCTGAGGGGTCTTGACCATATTTACCCTTCTAACTGCTTGTAGACTTAAAATGGTCAACATCAAGTCACAGCATCAAGAGGCTTCCAATGCATATAATCCACTAGGGGGCAGAAATCTTCAAGAAATAGTCCTATTCCCAAGGTGACTTCAATTTCATTACAAGTAGAATAAACAGTTCTGCTCCTACTAGCACTGTGCTAAGTGTGAATTGTTCAGTTCCATTTATCTATTTCTAAAGAGTTGTATTTATCAATCCAAATAATTGAACAAAGAGCAACAACTTCATAAGAAACAACACCCTGAATTTAAATAACTGGAAATTAGGCTCCAAATGAATTCTGAAGCTTCATTTTCTTTTAGAAATCACCTATAGATGATTTCTCCATTGTCCTTCTATAATGGAGTACTAGAAAGAATCCACCACAGAGAACAAAGTCAGAAGGAGGAAGCTTTATTAGAGCTCAGCGAACTGACCGGTCAGGGACACTGCTCAGACTCAGGAGCTGTAATTGTGACCCCCGGACCAGCGATAAGGCTTAGTTTATAAAGGCCCAAACGGCCAAGCAAGTTGGGGTTGTACATTCCAGAAACATGATAACATATGCACCTGCATCTTTGAAGCAGGGAGTTGTTACAAAGTTACAGGAGGATACATGATGTACACACCAGGGCGTCTGCACCTTTGAAGCAGGGGGCAGTTAATCACGGGAGATGCACAAGGTTGTACAGCAGGTTGTTAGTGCACAATTTTAATTAGGCAGGATATGAGCTAGGGCCGAAGTACTTGTGAAATACGTTTTACGGTTTTCAGTGACTGCATCTCTTTGTTTTCAGTAAAGGGTCAATTTCCTGGCTAAGTTTTCTCACTCAGCCTAGGGCCTTGACAGTCTAGGAGACCCTGCCCCCGCTACACTTCCACTAAATGTGAAACTAGGGTTATCACAATGAAAGAAGCAAAAGGCCATCCATCATTCACTCATTCATTCTTCAAACTTCCATTGAATAATTATTCTATATAAGCCAGGTACTATAGTATGCACTGCAATGGATACAAAAAAAGTCCTCAGCTCCAGTCTGCTTTAGTCCAGGCCTCTGTGAGTGAGAGC